>NC_060197.1:20800393-21460393 GCF_021184085.1 Oncorhynchus gorbuscha
TGTTTGAACGTGTCCATTAGAGAAACCACACCAAAGGACCTTATCTTCCCAAGGAGAGAGGGAGGGAGGGGAAATAGGGGGAGGGGAAGGTTTTGGTGAAGTGGGCAAGGTCGTTTCAGCCTACAGGGAAGTGGAGGGAGCCCTGGCGGAATGGTGCCAGGAAAATAACCTCTCCCTCAACGTCAACAAAATGAAGGAGCAGGATCGTAGACTACAGGAGACAGCATAGAGAGCACGCCCCCATCCACATCGACGGGCCGCAGTGGTACGGGTCAGTGGTGCGTGCACCTCACTGAGGACCTGATATGGTCCCTTCACGCCAAATAAATTTGGCCCCGAGACCCTCACAAACTTCTACAGATCAAATCAAACTTTATTTGTCACATGCATCGAATACAACAAGTGTAGACTTTACCGTGAAATGCTTACTTACGAGCCCTCAACCAACATTGCAGTCCAAGAATATTTTTTTTACCAAGTAGGCTAAAATAAAAAGTAACACAATAAGTATAACAATAACAAGGCTATATACAGGGGGCACCGGTACTGAGTCAGTGTGCACGGGTACAGGCCATTTGAGGTAATCTACAAATGTAGGTGGGGGCGAAGTGACTAGGCATAGGTAATAAACAAACGGCGAGTATCAGCAGTGTACAAGGGGAGGGGGGGGGGGTGTCAATGTAAATTGTCCGGTGTCGGTTTTCATGACTTGTTCAGCAGTCGAATGACTTGGGGGTAGAAGCTGTTGAGGAGCATTTTGGTCCTAGACTTTGTGCTCTGTTACCCTTTGCCGTGCGGTAGTAGAGAAAAAAACGGTCTTTAACCTGGGTGACTGGAGTCTCTGACAATTGTATGGGCTTTCCTCTGACACTGCCTATTATATAGGTCCTGGGTGGCAGGAAGTTCGCACTACCCTCTGTAACACCGTATGGTCATATGCCGAGCAGTAGCCATACCAGGTGGTGATGCAACTGGTCAGGATGCTCTCGATGGTGCAGCTGTAGAACCTTTTGAGGATCTGGGGGCCCATGCCAAATCTTTTCAGTCTCCCGAGGGGGGAAAAGTTTTTGTCGTGCCCTCTTCACGACTATCTTGGTATGTTTGGACCATAGTAGGTCGTTGGTGATGTGGACACCAAGGAACTTGAAACTCTCGAACTGCTCCATTACAGCCCCGTCGATGTTAATGGGGCCTGTTCAGCCCGCCTTTTCCTGTAGGCCACGATCAGCTCCTTTGTATTGCTCACATTGAGGGAGAGGTTGTTGTCCATTGTCGCTGATCAGGCCTACCACTGTTGTGTCATCTGCAAACTTAAATGATGGTGTTTGAGTCGTGTTTGGCCACGCAGTCATGGGTGAACAGGGAATACAGGAGGGGACTAAGTACACACCACTAAGGGGCCCCAGTGTTAAGGATCAGCATGGCAGACGTTTTGTTGCCTACTCTTGCCATCTGGGTGCAGCCCATCAGGAAGTCCAGGATCCAGTTGCAGAGGGAGATGTTTAGTTCCAAGTTCCTTAGCTTATTGATGAGCTTTGAGGGCACTATGGTGTTGAATGCTAAGCTGTAGTCAATAAATAGCATTCTCACATAGATGTTCCTTTTGTCCAGGTGATCAACAGCGGTGTGGAGTGCGATTGAGATTGGTCATCTGTGGATCTGTTGGGGCGGTAAGTGAGTTGGAGTTGGTCTAGGGTGTCCGGGAGGATGCTCTTGATGTGAGCCATGACCAGCATTTCAAAGGACTTCATGGCTACCAATGTGAGTACCACGTGGCGGTAATAATTTAGGCAGGTTACCTTCACTTCCTTTGGGCACAGGGACTATGGTGGTCTGCTTGAAACATGTAGGTATTACAGACTCGGTCAGGGAGAGGTTGAAGAAGACGCTTGACAGTTGGTCCGCGCATCCTTTGAGTACACGTCCTGGTAATCTATCTGGCCCAGCGGCTTTGTGAATGTTGACCTGTTTAAAGGCTTTGTTCACATCGTCTACCAAGAGCGTTATCACACAGTCATCCAAAACAGCTGGTGCTCTCACACATGCTTCAGTTTTGCTTGCCTCAAGCGAGTATAAAAGGCATTTAGCTCGTCTGGTAGGCTCACGTCACTGGGCAGCTCGCATCTGGGTTTCCCTTTGTAGTCCGTGATAGTTTTCAAGCGCTGCCTTATCCGACGAGCGCCAGAGCTGGTGTAGATTCAATATCAATCCTGTATTGACGTTTTGCTTGTTTGATGGTTTGTCTGAGGGCATAGCAGGATTTCTTATAAGCATCCGGATTAGTCTCCCGCTCCTTGAAAGCAGCAGCTCTAGCTTGATGTGGATGTTGCCTGAAATCCATGGCTTCTGGATATGTACGTACAGTCACTGTGGGGACAACGTAATCAACGCACTTAGTGATGAAGCCGATGACTGAGGTGGTGTATTCCTCAATGCCATTGGATGAATCCCGGAACATATTCCAGTCTGTGCTAGCAAAACAGAAGCGCTGCTTCGGTGTGAGCATTTTCTTCTTTACTTATGGCCTTATCGAGTTGGTTGAGAGCGGTCTTAGTGTCAGCTTCGCTTTGTGGTGGTAAATGGATGGCTACGAATAATACAGATGAGAACTCTCTTGGTAGATAGTGTGGTCGACAGCTTATCATAAGGTACTCTACCTCAGGCGAGCAATACCTTGAGACTTCTTTAATTTTAGTCATCACACACCAGCTGTTTTTGCCAACAAAACACACCCCCACCCTTCGTCTTACCAGAGGTAGAATCTCTGTTCTGCCGGTGCATGGAAAATCTGTTTCTTCATTCAGCCACGTCTCTGTAAAACATAAGATGTTAGTATTTAATGTCCCGTTGGTAAGATAATCTTAAAATGACCTATTATTTTTGAACAATTTCACGTTCGCAAGGAGAATGGAAGGCATTGGGAGTTTACTTGCTCGCCTCCGGCTTCTCAGAAGGATCCCCGATCTGCGTCCCTTTTTCTGGCGTATTTTCTTTATGCAAAACGTGTGGATCTGTTAAAGGAAAAAGTTTATTTTCTGATGTCCAGAAGTTATTTTTGGTCATAAGAGACTGCAGCAGCAACATTATGTACACAATAAGTAAAAAAATAAAAAAAATAAAAAGCACAATTGCTTGGGAAAATGTAAAACATCAGCCATGTTCTTCGACGCCCTTTAACATGCATCATCGAGAGCATTCTGTCGGGCTGTATCATCCCCTGGTACAGCAACTGCACCGCCTGCAACCGCATGGCTCTCCAGAGGGTGGTGCGGTCAGCACAACTGCCTGACCTCCAGTAATTCTACAGCACCCGGGAGGGCCAAGAAGATCATCAAGGATTCAGCCACCTGAGCCACGACCTGTTACAGGTCTCAAAGCTGAGAGAAAAGCTTTTTATCAGTCTCTCGATCTCCAGGTCATCAGACTGTTAAACCGTCCGTAGGGCAGTAGTCTCTATGTACATAGTCATTGAACACTGGTCACTTTTTATTTATTTATCTGTGCTCCAGTATTCTCTTAGGGAGTTCATCCCCATGAGAAGGACTGTTACCAGGAAGGTATACATTTCACTAATTGTGGTTGCCCCCCCCCCACTCCTGGCTCTCTTCTGTAGCTCCAATGCATAGCTATTGGTCTCTACTATGTCTCCCACCAGCTCCTCTGTCGGAAACATCTTGAAGCACTCTGCCTCAGATGGAAATGGCAAGGAGCGTCCAGACTGGGACTCATCAAAGCAAACAGCAGGGCCAGGAGGGGTGAAATGGCTGGCAGTTTTCCAGCTACCACAGAACATTTTGCATTTGTGAGTTGTCTCATTTTGAAAGACATTGCTAATCCTACAGTTTAGCTCACCAGCTACATACATAAACAACAACACTGAATGGCTCAGAGTGGAAGTGAGAGGTTACATGATTGACTGCCTGCATGCACCATTTGTATCAATAAATCACTATCAGAAAATATTTTGTGTGGTAATTATTGAAATATGTACTGTTTTATTCACGTTTTTCAAGCACCAGTGATAAATCATGCAGTCCTAATCATCGTCGGATTACTTTTGATTTCTAGAAAGTGTTTTACTCAATTATTTTGATCAATGGTGAGCTCACCCGTGCTGATGAATTATAAATAATAATTGCTATTAGCTAATTCATATTGTAGTTTATGTCAGCCGAGAGTTATACAATAGGACCTAGGACCGCTTGTTTTGTGTCAATCTTTCCTCAGTTAGCGCTAGGACAAATGTAGCCTACATTTTTCCAGTTTGAATGATTGTGTTATGCTGTCTCTACTTCTGTGAATGTCTGAACATTGCATCCAAAAATAAACTGCTCATATTCTAGACATTACTTTGTAAGGACTGTTTGTGTAAATAGTTTCTGAAAAAAGTGTGGTCAGCTCAAATGCAGATTGTTGCGTCATTCGAAACTGGCCTTTCTAAATAAGCGTTCTAATCACACGTGTGATCGTATGCTTCAGGGAACACTCTAGAACGATCACACCCGTGTGATGGTACGTGTGAAATGGTTAATACATTTAAAATGCAGGTTTTAATAAAACAAAATGTGGAAAAGATCAAGGGGTGTGAATACTTTCGGATGTCACTGTATAAATGCTGATATCATAGATTGTCAATTCTTACATCCATAGCTCTGTCCTTGAATTTGAGAGTGGTTATATTTCCCCAGCCCAATCGTTCAGCTATGTTGGGAAAAGGTGTTATTGTTTTAACTGCCGATTGCCATTTTAATGGACCGTCACATGTACTCACATAGGAACACTATTTGGGCTTTCTCTTCTGTTAATGATTCTTTCTTTGCAGTAGATCATTCTGGGCTAAAGAACTAGAAAGCACAAACTCACTTTGCAGAAAAGATTGCCCACCCCTTTGCTTGGTGCCATTACACAAGATTCAACTAAGCACTTTGATCAGGGGTCTCACTGCTGGGTTAGGAGAGAACCTTGTGGCTCTCAGTATACTGACGTAAGTCCTTGTTACCCGGCAGACAGGAAAAAGTCCAATATTGTCTTATGACCGTCATGGGAATTCCCTTTTGGCACAATGGTGGGCACACTGCCACCAGACACACACAGACAGATGGACCCGTTTATTAATAGAGCATTGATGGCTGACCTTAGGCCCTGTGGACTGACGGGGACAGTGTGTGTTCGGAGAAGGGGCATTCTTCTCTCCTCAGCCTGGCATGACCTCATCCTGCCTGGGCAAATATCACCATGGCACTGCCCTCTACACACATGCAGGAATGCACACACACATGCAGGCACTCACGCACTCACTCACTCCCACACATGCGCACATATACATACACACACAGTTAATGTCATCGCACGAGGTATTGCGCTTGAATCACTCCAGTTTCAATAAATGATGTTAAACTGTACCAACTTAAGCAATGATATTGACACCTGGGGCGTGTACTTAACCTATAAAAAGAAAGTTAAGAGCACACGTTTCAGAAACGTGAACAGTGTGATTCTTGATTATGCAGACCAATTTGGAATTCACAGTAATATTTCTTATAAGAACCAGAAGTGATGGAGTTAATCTTTCTTCTACTTTAAGCCAGGTGAGACTTGCATGCATCTTGTTGATATTAGCACTGTTTTAGTGGTGTGCGGGCCAGCTCTTTGTTCAGCAGCAAATGCATGCAATTGCTAATCACCCATCCGCCCGACTATGTATGAAAATCTGAGGCCAGCACCTGACCCTAACCCGCTAATATAGAAAACGCTTTGTAGGCTACAGTTAGAGACGGCAGGATTATTTTTTTTTTACAGGGTGTACAATATGTTTTTTTTGTTGTTGCCTGATTTAGATATGTTTCGGTTTATAATTTCCTATGTTTTGGTAGGCTATTTGTTAGTCAACTTGTCAATAATTATATACATGCAGCTTCTCTCTGGTCATTAGGCTAAACATTGCATTCAGAAAGTATTCGGACTCCTTGACTTTTTCCACATTTTGTTACGTTACAGCCTTATTCTAAAATTGATTACATTTTTATTTTTCCTCATCAATCTACACACAATACCCCACAATGACAAAGTGAAAACAGGTTTTTATAAATTTTAGCAAATGTATTAAAAATAAAAAGCATTTATTTACATAAATATTCCGACCCTTCGCTATGAGACTCGAAATTGAGCTCAGGTGCATCCTGTTTCCATTGATCATTCTTGATGTTTCTACAACTTAATTGGAGCCCACCTGTGGTAAAATCAATTGACTGGACATGATTTGGAAAGGCACACACCTGGCTATATGGCCGCCCGGCCAAACTGAGCAATTGGGGGAGAAGGGCCTTGGTGAGGGTGGTGACCAAGAACCCGATGGGTTCCTCTTTGGAGAAACTTCCAGAAGTACAACCATCTGCAGCACTCCACCAATCAGGCCTTTATGGTAGAGTGGCTAGATGGAAGCCACGGCTCAGTAAAAAGTACATAACAGCCCAATTGTAGTTTGCCAAAAGGCACTAAATGACTCTCAGACCATGAGAAACAAGATACTCTGGTCTGATGAAATCAAGTTTGAACTTTTGCCTGAATGCCAAGCGTCACGTCTGGAGGAAACCTGGCGCCATCCCTATGATGCTGTCATGGTGGTGGCAGCATCATGTTGTGGGGATGTTTTTCAGTGGCAGCGACTGGGCGACGAGCAAGGATCAAGGAAAATATGTACAGAGAGATCCTTGATGAAAACCTGCTCCAGAGCACTCAGGACCTCAGACTGGGGTGAAGGTTCACCTTCCAAAAGGACAATGACCCTAAGCACACAGCCAAGACAATGCAGGAGTGGCTTCGGGACACGTCTCAATGTCCTTGAGTGATCCAGCCAGAGCCTGGACTTGAACCCGATCAAACTTTTTTGGAGAGACCTGAAAATAGCTGTGCAGCGACGCTCCCCATCCAATTTGACAGAGCTTGAGAGGATCTGCAGCGAAGAATGGGATAAACTCTCCAAATAAACGTGTGCCAGGCTTCTAGTGACATACCCAAGAAGACTTGAGGCAGTAATCACTGCCAAATGTGCTTCAACAATGTACTGAGTAACGAGTCTGAATACGTATGTAAATGTGATATATATATTTTTTTAAATTATAAATTAAAGCAAAACATTTGTTTTGACATTATGGGTTATTGTGTGTAGATTGATGAGGAACATTTCTTTTTAATACATTTTAGTATAAGGCTGTAACGTAACAAACTGTGGAAAAAGTCAAGTGGTCTGAATACTTTCCAAATCCATATATGTTGCCTTTGAAGACCAAATAAACCCTTGCTCACCGGAGTGTTGTAGTTGACATTGGTAAAGTTTTCTGTCATCTCTGCTTCTTTCGCCGAGCAAAGAAGTTTAAGGACTGGGGAGGAAATGTAATAACAAGAAAAAAACTGAAATTATTTTCAGTTTGACCAGTTGTGAGGAAATAGAAAGCTGTGACAATGACCCAACATGTGTTTCATCTTATTTATTTTTATATCTAGTGTGTTATTGTTCTACTCTGTTATTTTTAGTATTACATTTTTAATGATTCATTGTTGGGCTTAGAGCTTGCAAGAAAGGCATTTCAATGTTCTTGTGCATGTTCTTGTGCACATTAAAACTTAACTTTTACAAGATTTCAAGTTCGGCGTGGATGCATATTTTAAATACTATCAGCTTTTATGATGCGTATAAAGATAGATACCGTCTGTAGAGGTGCTAACTGCACATTCACAATTTCTCAAGATGCAAAAATAAGTATTTCTCCACTCCTGTTCCTGAGTAAAATGTTTCCCTACATTTGGTGTATCATTTTACTGCAAGAAATGCTTAATTCTGAAGACGTTAATATTAAGGCTATTTGAGAGGTTATAGACCTACAGTCAGTATCCAGATTTCCATTTAACCCATCTGAACAGTAGATTACAGTCCCCTTGACGTGACATTGGCGGCCAATTTGAAGTTCCTGTCTTGTGTTGAATTTGTATAGTGTGTCACAATCATCACACAACATAGCCCGGCACTGCTATCATCCTCTTTTACATCTTCATCAAATCTCTCAAAACTACTTTTTTTTCAACTCTCCATTTCACAGTTTTTCTCTTATTTAATTCAACTCTGACATTGTCCTTTTTGCCTCAGTGGGTCAACATACATTTTTCCTACCCATTCCCAAAAGCATTTGGCGATTAGCGTGTAGGCTAATTTGTTTGGGTGAATGTGGTGTTAAGAAAGCAGAGCAGAAAGACCTCTACCGTGACGGTTTGCCATCTAATGTAACACATACGTTTAGCCTCTACTTGCCTAACAGCCTCGTCATTCATTACCAGATTCAGCTGAGGATTAGAATTTAGGGAATGATTTGTACCAAATACAATGCTTTTAGTTTTAGATATGTTTAAGACCAGCTTATTACTGGCCACCCATTCCAAAACAACTGTAACGCTTTGTTAAGGATTTCAGTGACTTCATTAGCTGTGGTTGCAGTGCTGACGTGTATATGGTTGAATCATCAGCATACATGCACACACATGCTTTGTTTAAAGCCAGTGGCAGGTCGTTGGTAAAACTAGAAAAGAGTAGAGGGCCACACTTCACATGTTTGACAATAGAGAAGCTTCCATTTTTATTTAACCTTTATTTAACTAGGTAAGTCAGTTAAGAACACATTCTTATTTGCAATGATGGCCTACCCCGGCCTAAACCGGGCAACACTGGGCCAATTGTGCGCCACCCTATGGGTTTCCCAATCATGGCCGTTGTGATGCAGGCTGGATTCGAACCAGGTATTGCAATGACACCTCTTGCACTGAGATGCAGTGTCTTAGACTACTGCGTCACTCAGGCAAGGTCTGTGCATTTAAGAAAGTTCTATTAGATACAGTGCATCCCGAAGATATTCAGACTTATTCACTTTTTCTAAATGTTTCCGTTACAGCCTTATTCTAAAATGTATTAAAAAGAAATGTTCCTCATCAATCTACACACAATACCTGTAATGATAAAGCTAAATCTGTTTTTTTACACATTTTCAATTGATTGGATATTATTTGGAAAGACACACACCCCTGGCTATATAATGTCCTACAGTTGACAGTGCATGTCAGAGTAAAAACCAAGCCATGAGGTCGAAGGAATCATCCGTAGAGCGCAGAGACAGGATTTTGTCGAGGAACAGATCTGGGGAAGGGTACCAAACAATGTCTGCAGCATTGATGGTCAGCAATAACACAGTTGCCTCCATCATTCGTAAAAGTAAGAAGTTTGGATCCACTAAGACTTCACCTTCCAGCAGGATAAAGACCCTAAGCACACATCCAAGACAACGCAGGAAAATAAGGTGTAAGGTATGCCGCCGAGCCCTAAAACACAAGTTTTTATTGTCACCTACACTGGATAGGTGCAGTGAAATGTGTTGTTTTACAGGGTCAACCATAGAAGTACAGTGCCCCTGGAGCAAATTAGGTTTAAGTCCCTTGCTCAAGTGCATGTCAGGCAGATTGTTCACGATGTCGGCTTGGGTGTTCAAACCAGCGACCTTTCGGTTACTGGCCCAATACTCTAACTGCTAGGCTACCTGCCACACACACCTCAACTGCCTCTCTCTCACTATGGCGGTAACGTCAGCATTAACGGTTAACCCAAGGAGTGTGTATGTGTGTTTGGCTGGGCAAGGTTGGGTTGGGTTGGGTTGGGTTGGGTTGACAGGGTTGGACTCCAGAGATGGACAAGAAAAATGAATGGTGTCGTGGTGTGGGTGTGATTGCAACCATAAAAAATCTACACACAATACCGCATAATGACAATTGTTTTGTAAATAATAATAAAATGAAAAACGGATACCTTATTTGCATAAGAATTTAGAAGCTTTGCTATGATACTCGAAATTGACCTCGTGCATCCTGTTTCCATTGATCATCCTTGACATTTCTACAACTTGTTTCCACCTGTGGT
This sequence comes from Oncorhynchus gorbuscha, assembly GCF_021184085.1. Classification (NCBI taxonomy): domain Eukaryota; kingdom Metazoa; phylum Chordata; class Actinopteri; order Salmoniformes; family Salmonidae; genus Oncorhynchus; species Oncorhynchus gorbuscha. Next base: position 20,810,349 of record NC_060197.1, read on the forward strand.
AAATTCAAATGATTGGACATGATTTGGAAAGGCACACACCTGGCTATATGGAGATGAGAGAACATTCCAGATGGACAACCATCTCTGCAGCACTTCACCAATCAGGCCTTTATGGCCAGACAGAAGCCACTCAGAAAAAGGCACATGACAGCCCCCTTGGAGTTTGCCAAAAGACACTTAAAGGACTCTCCAAACCTGAGAAACAAAATTCTCTGATCTGATGAAACCAAGATTGATCTATTTGGCCTGAATGCCATGCGTCATGTCTGGAGGAAACCTGGCACCATCTCTACGGTGAAGCATGGTGGTGGCAGCATCATGCTGTGGGGATGTTTTTCAGCAGCAGAGACTGGGAGACTAGTCAGGATCGATGCAAAGATGAATGGACCAAAGTAACAAATCCTACCATCAGTAACACACTACGCCGCCAGGGACTCAAATCCTGCAGTGCCAGACGTGTCCCCCTGCTTAAGCCAGTACATGTCCAGGCCCATCTGAAGTTTGCTAGAGAGCATTTGGATGATCCAGAAGAAGATTGGGAGAATGTCAGATGAAGCCAAAATATAACTTTTTGGTAAAAACTAAACTTTTGGGAGACAAAGAATGCAGAGTTTCATCCAAAGAACACCATACCTACTGTGAAGCATGGCGGTGGAAACATCATGCTTTGGGGCTGTTTTTATGCAAAGGGGCAGGACGACTGATCCGCGTAAAGGAAAGAATGAATGGGGCCATGTATCGTGAGATTTTGAGTGAAAACCTTCTTCCATCAGCAAGGGCATTGAAGATGAAACGTGGCTGGGTCTTTCAGCATGACAATGATCCCAAACACACCGCCCGGGCAACGAAGGAGTGGCTTCGTAAGAAGTATGTCAAGGTCCTGGAGTGGCTTAGCCAGTCTCCAGATCTCAACCCCATAGAAAATCTTTGGAGGGAGTTGAGTCAGTGTTGCCCAGCTACAGCCCCAAAACATCACTGCTCTAGAGGAGATTTGCATGGAGGAATGGGCCAAAATACCAGCAACAGTGTGTGAAAACCTTGTGAAGACTAACAGAAAACGTTTGACCTCTGTCGTTGCCAACAAAGGGTATGTAACAAAGTATTGAGATAAACTTTTGTTATTGGACAAATAGTTATTTTCCTCCATAATTTGCAAATAAATTCATTAAAAATCCTACAATGTGATTTTCTGGATTTTTTCTTCTTCTCATTTTGTCTGTCATAGTTGAAGTGTACCTATGATGAAAATTACAGACCTCTCATCTTTTTAAGTAGGAGAACTTGCACAATTGGTGGCAGTCCCTTTATCAGAGATTACAGCCAAGTCTTCTTGGGTATGAAGCTACAAGCTTGGCACACCTGTATTTGGGGAGTTTCTCCCATTCTCCCATTCTTGTCTATTTAGATATTCCATAAAAATCTGCCGTTTCCAGCTACAATAGTAATTTACAACATTAACAATGTCTACACTGTATTTCTGATCAATTGATTTAAAATTTCTTTCAGAAACAAGGATATTTCTAAGTGACCCCAAACTTTTGACCGGTAGTGTACTTACTGCTAACCAGAGAAGAAACTCTCAATGACCACAGAATGAGAAAGCGGAATGTAGCAATGAATGTTTGTCACTTGGCTGTTTGTTCCAAAATGTTTTGTGCTGAGCATAGTTTCCATAGGGACAGTGACCTACTTAGAATGGAGGACTGGGCCTATATCCGAATGGTACCCTTATGGGCCTGGTCAAAAGTAGTTCACTATAGGGATTAGGGTGCTATTTTAGACGTAGCCTGAATGGACACAGTGTGTGTGTGTGTTTGTGTGTGTGCAATGCATGTTTTTTAACCCCCACCTCTCTCTTCCTACAGATTGAGGAAGGTGGTAAGGCAGAACAATGTAAGAAGCTGAGAGTGGGTGATGAACTGGTCAATATAAACGGATCAGCCCTCTACGGTTCAAGACAGGAAGCTCTTATACTCATCAAGGGATCCTACCGGATACTAAAGATCACCGTATGCAGGTAGGAATTGACAGACCATATGTATGTGTGACTGTGTATTGTCTGGAGATTGTGTGTGTGTGTGTGTGTGAACAGATAAGGGAAATGTAAGAGGTGAGAGATGCACCCATATTGTGATTTTTGTGGTTCACACAGATTGTGATTTTGTGGTGTGTCCCATCCTATCTTCAAATGCTTGTAAAATACCTCAGACTATGTGATTGAGTGTCTACAAAATTGTCTACAAAATTACTAACAAGTCAAATAAGATTTTTATTTTTAACTTAGTTTATTTTGGAATTAACAGAGCTCTACCAGGCGGTTGAGAAGTCAAGAGGGTCATACCAGCAAATTGCATAGCATTTTTATTAATCTCAACAATATTACAAACATTACTTTTGGTCTGCTTCAATGGTTTTTATAGATAGGTAAGCATTGTTAAATGAGGACTTATGTCAAATTTGAATATTTTATGGTCATTTTGTATTATATTTTAAATTAATACCTTTTCAGGCAGGGCGTGGTGCAATGTCCCTCAAAGGTTTTCTTACATTTCAAATGATCTAGGTTCTTCCACCATGTTTCCCACATGTTCAGACTACATTGAGAGACAGTTGACAAAGTGCATTTTGTATTACTATTGTAGGCATTATTTTATAGTTGACATGAAGTCTGAATATTGAATAATTGACCCCCATGGCTCATGAAATGTGGTTTGATCAATTTATGTTGTATAATATAGTTTGTTGTCAGCAATTTAATAATCTTTTTCACCAAAATAAGTATTTTGAATCTATGAATATACCCTATGTTTTTACAGGACATCACAAACACAAAAACTAAAAGAAAACGTTCACTATACAAAACGTTGTTTTTTTTTTGGGGGGGGGGATAGATCCGTTTTAATATTTCAGATAGATTGTGGCTTCTATTAATGTAAGTGTCTGCATTTCCAATCCCCCATTTATTTGTTTTGTAAATACAATGCATTCGGGAGGTATTCAGTTCCCTTGACTTTTCCTCATTCTGTTACGCTGGGATTTTTTCCTCAATCTACACACAATACCTCGTAATGAAAAATCAAAACAGGTTTTTAGACATTTTTGTAAACGTTGAAATACCTTATTTACATAACTATTCAGACTGCAGGATAATAACTAAACATTAGGCCAAATATACACTCTACCATAAAGGCCTGATTGGTGGAGTGCTGCAGAGATGGTTGTCCTTCTGGAAGGTTATCCCATCTCCGCAGAGGAACTTTGGAGCTCTGTCAGAATGACCATTGAGTTCTTGGTCACCTCCCTGAACCAGACCCCCCAATTGCTCAGTTTGGTCAGGTGGCCAGCTCTAGGAAGAGTCTTGCTGGTTCCAACCTTCTACCATTTAAGAATTATGGAGGCCAGGTCTTGGGGACCTTAGTTATCTTTTGTTTGTTTTTAGTCCCAGCTACACTCAACCCCTCGCATCCAGTTTTTCCGTATATTTTTCCACTGTGCTGTGATGTTTCACAAAAGTTATAAGCCTTTCTTTTCTCAGTTTCTACAGATTTTAAATGAATGGTAAACACTGTGTTATTATATTACTGATTGATTTGACTATGACTTTTCAAACCCAGCAGTGCTATTTGCAGAGTTAGTTTCAAGTAAATATTTTTCAGCCATTCCTGAACCTGTGACCAAAAACAAGCTACGTATAGGCAGTGCCAAAACAAGTGATCTAATGATTCTGTCTTATCGCAGTAAAATTCAAAAGTTTGGGGTCACTTAGAAATGTCCTTGTTTCTGAAAGAAATGCAAAAGAAAATTGTCCATTAAAATGACATAATTGATCAGAAATACAGTGTAGACATTGTTAATGTTGTAAATGACTATTGTAGCTGGAAACGGCTGACTTTAATGGAATATCTACATTGGCGTACAGAGGCCCATAACCAGCAACCATCACTCCTGTGTTCCCATTGGCACGTTGTGTTAGCTAATCTTACTTACTGACTTTTTATTGTCCCTATAGGGAAATGTTGTTGCAGTGTCATGCACACAATCCAAGTTTATAATTTTAAAATGCTTAATTGATGATTAGAAAACCCTTTTGCAATTATGTTAGCACATAACTGGGACCTATACATTTGTAGAGTTAGTTATTTAGTTATACCATCCTTAACCTTTTTTTTTGAAAGGGGGCAGCATTTTCACTTTTGGATGAATAGCGTGCCCAGAGTGAACTGCCTCCTACTCTGTCCCAGATGCTAATATATTCATATTATTAGTATTGGATAGACAACACTCTGAAGTTTCTAAAACTGTTAGAATGATTCCTGTGAGTATAACAGAACTCATATGGCAGGCGAAAACCTGAGAAATATCCAAACAGGAAGTGGGACATCTGAGGTTTGTAGTTTTTCAAAGCTTGGCCTACCGAATACACATTGAGATATGGATGAGGTTGCACTTCCTAGGGCTTCCACTAGATGTTAACCATCTTTAGAAACTGGTTTGAGGGTTCTACTATAAAGGAAGGGCTCATAAGACCTCTGAGTCAGTGGCCTGGCAGAGAGCCTCGGTCTCATGACGCGTGCTCCCGACAGAGTTACCTCTCGTTCCACTGCTTTTCTGAAGACAAAGGAATTCTCCAGTTGGAAAATTGATGTTTTATGTTAAAAACATCCGATTGATTCCATACATCGTTTGACATGTTTCTGAAGGACTGTAACGGAACCTTTTGAGTTTTTGTCTGGATGAAGTGCCTGCGCCTCATGAAGATGGATTACTGGGCTGAACACGCTAACAACAAGTCTCTATTTGGACATAAATTACGGACTTTATGGAACAAATTAGTTATTTATTGTCGACCTGGGAGTGCCTTCTGATGACGATCATCAAAGGTAAGTGAATATTTATGGTGTTAGAAATAACTTCTGTTGACTCCAAAATGGCAGATATTTCTCTGGCTGTTTTGGGCTCTGAGCGCCGTTCTCAGATTATGCTTTTTCCGTAAAGTTTATCTGACACAGCTGTTGCATTACGGAGAAGTCTATCTTTAATTCTGTGAATAACACTTGTATCTTTTATCAATGTTTATTATGAGTATTTCTGCAAAATCACCGGATATTTTGGAATCAAAACATTACTGCATGTAAGACGCCAATGTAAATAGATTTTTGGATATAAATATGCACATTATTGAACAAAACATACATGTATTGTGTAACATGATGTCCTATGATCTGATGAAGATCATAAAAGGTTAGTAATTCATTTTATCTATATTTCTGCTTTTTGTGACTCCTATCTTTGGCTGGAAAAATGGCTGTGTTCTTTTGACTTGGCTATGACCTAACATAATCATATGTTGTGCTTTTGCTGTAAAACATTTTTGAAATCTGACATGATGGGTACATTAACAAGATGTTTATCTTTCATTTGCTGTATTGGATTTGTTAATGTGAAAGTTACACATTTCTAAAAAATATTTTTGAATTTCGTGCTCTGTCTTTTCAGCGGAATGTTGTCAAGGGGTTCCGCTAGCGGAAAGGTTAAAAACGTCTTAAGGATCCACCCTTTTTTAAAATTTTCACCTAAAATTACATACCCAAATCTAACTGCCTGTAACTCTGGACCTGAAGCAAGGATATGTATATTCTTGATACCATTTGAAAGGAAACACTGAAGTGGAAATGTGAAATGATTGTAGGAGAATATAACACATTAGGTCTGGTAAAAGATAATCCAAAGAAAAATCATGCATATTTTGTACCATCATCTTTGAAATGCAAGACGAAGGCCATAATGAATTATTCTAGCCCAGATGCAATTTAGACTTTGGCCACTCAATGACAACAGTGTATGTGCAAAGTTTTAGACTGATCCAATGAACTACTGCATATCTATACAAAATGTTGTATCAAGCCAGCCCAAATGTTCATAATTGTGCACTCTCCTTTCACAATAGCATGGTATTCTTTCACTGTAATAGCTACTGTAAAATGGTTGCGGACATTGGGCCTCTGTAGATATTCCATAAAAAATCAGCAGTTTCTAGCTACAATAGTAATTTACAACATGAACAATTGCTACACTTTATTTCTGACAAATAATAGATTAATAGACAAATGTGCTTATCTTAAAAAAAAGGACATTTCTAATTGACCCCAAACTTTTGAACTGTAGTGTGTGTCTAAACATTCTATTGGTTGCAAGAATTGTGTATAATAATTTAAATTGTAAAACTCTACTCTACTACGTTTTTAAATCCAGTGTCGTTTTGTGTATCGGTTCATAGTTCATGGAATTGGTACATCGAAAATCTCCTCCCAACTATTTTGCAACCTGTATGGCGCAGTGGTAACATTATTTTGGTCCTCAAATGAAACCGGTATAGTTTTTATTTGTCACAATTTTCTATCTTCTCTCGGATAGGTGGCAGTATTTTCACGTCCAGATGAAAAGCATGTCCAAAGTAAACTACCTACTACTCCAGCCCAGAAGCTAAGATATGCATATTATTAGTAGGTGTAGTTAGAAAACACTCTGAAGTGTCTAAAACCATTTGAATCATGTCTGTGAGTATAACAGAACTTCTTTGGCAGGCGAAACCCCGAGGACAAACCATTCAGAATTGTTTTTTTGAGGTTACTCTCTTTGCAATGGGTGTTCATTGGGAATCAAGATTTCTAAGGGACCTTCTTGCAGTTCCTATCGCTTGACCAGTTTGTAGAAATTGGTTGAGGTTTTTCCTTTGTGTAATGAAGAAGTACCATAGCTCAGAACGACAGTCACTTCATGGGTACCTTTTGATAGAGGCGCGTAACCAGAAAAGTAGCATCAGTTTTGTTTTGCTCCAGTGTTGAACACAGATCATCCCGTCTTCAATTTGATCGATTTATATACGTTTAGAAATACCTGAAGTTGTATTCCAGAAGTAGTTTGAAATGTTTTGGGAAAGTTTACAGGTAACTTTTAAGATATTTTGTAGCGACGTTGCGTAAGTTGGAAACGGTGTATTTCTGGATCAAACGCGCCAAATAAATTGGCATTTTGGATATACAGTAGGGCAAAAAAGTAGTTAGTCAGTCACCAATTGTGCATGTTCTCCCACTTAAAAAGATGAGAGGCCTGTAATTTTCATCATATGTACACTTCAACTATGACAGACAAAATGAGAAAAAAAATCCAGAAAATCACATTGTAGGATTTTTAATGAATGTATTTGCAAATTATAGTGGAAAATAGTGGTCAATTACAAAAGTTTATCTCAATACTTTGTTACATACCCTTTGTTGGCAATGCCAGAGGTCAAACGTTTTCTGTAAGTCTAAACAAGTTTTTCACACACTGTTGCTGAAATTTTGGCCTCCATGCAGATCTCCTCTAGAGCAGTGATGTTTTGGGGCTGTTGCTGGGCAACACGGACTTTCAACTCCCTCCAAATATTTTATATGAGGTTGAGATCTGGAGACTGGCTAGGCCACTCCAGGACCTTGAAATGCTTCTTACAAAGCCACTCCTTCGTTGCCCGGGCGGTATGTTTGGGATCATTGTCATGCTGAAAGACCCAGCCACGTTTCATCTTTAATGCCCATGCTGATGGAAGGAGGTTTTCACTCAAAATCTCACGATACATGGCCCCATTCATGCTTTCCTTTACACGGATCAGTTGTCCTGGTCCCTTTGCAGAAAAACAGCCCCAGAGCATGATGTTTCCACCCCGTGCTTCACAGTAGATATGGATGCAACTCAGCATTCTTTGTCCTCCAAACACGACAAGTTGAGTTTTTACCAAAAAGTTATATTTTGGTTTCATCTGACCATATGGCATTCTCCCAATCTTCTTCTGGATCATCCAAATGCTCTCTAGCAAACTTCAGACGGGCCTGGACATGTACTGGCTTAAGCAGGGGGACACATCTGGCACTGCAGGATTTGAGTCCCTGGTGGCGTAGTGTGTTACTGATGGTAGTCTTTGTTACTTTGGTCCCAGCTCTCTCTGCAGGTCATTCACTAGGTCCCCCCATGTGGTTCTGGGATTTTTTTCATTTTGACCCCACGGGGTGAGATCTTGCATGGAGCCCCAGATCGAGGGAGATTATCAGTGGTCTTGTATGTCTTCCATTTCCTAATAATTGCTCCCACAGTTGATTTCTTCAAACCAAGCTGCTTACCTATTGCAGATTCAGTCTTCCCAACCTGGTGCAGGTCTACAATTTTGTTTCTGGTGTCCTTTGACAGCTCTTTGGTCTTGGCCATAGTGGAGTTTGGAGTATGACTGTTTGAGGTTGTGGACAGGTATCTTTTATACTGATAACAAGTTCAAACAGGTGCTATTAATACAGGTAACGAGTGGAGGATAGAGGGGCCTCTTAAAGAAGAAGTTACAGGTCTGTGAGAGCCAGAAATCTTGCTTGTTTGTAGGTGACCAAATACTTAAACATCCTACAATGTGATTTTCTGGATTTTTTTCCTTCTCATTTTGTCTGTCATAGTTGTCATTTAGTTATATTGACTGATTTCCCTAAATGAAATTTACTCAGTAAAATCTTTGAAATTGTTGCATGTTGCGTTTATATTTTTGTTCAGTTGCTTGTAACAGGCTGTGCCTGTCCTAGTATCTATGATGAAAATTACAGGCCTCTCATCTTTTTAAGTGGGAGAACTTGCACAATTGGTGGCTGACTAAATACTTTTTTGCCCCACTGTATATCGATGGAATTAACCGAACAAAAGGACCATGTGTGATGTTTGTGACATATAGTAGTGCCAACAAAAGAAGCTCGTCAAAGGTAAGGCATTAATTATATTTTTATTTCTGCGTTTTGTCCCGCCTGCAGAGTTGAAATATGCTACTCTCTCATTGTTTACTGTTTTGCTATCATAAGATAATAGCATCTTATGCTTTTGCCCGAAAAGCCTTTTTTAAATATGACATGTTGGCTGGATTGACAACGAGTGTAGCTTTAATTTGCTATCTTGCATGTGTAATTTAATGAAAGTTAGATTTTTATAGAAATGTATTTGAATTTGGTGCTCTGCATTTTCCCCGGCTATTAGCCATGTGGGACGCATGCGTCCTGCCTACCCCAGAGAGGTTAACCCAACCCCTCCTTAGAGCTAGGGATCCCGCTAGCGGAACAACGTCCGGTGAAACTGGAGGGCGCGCAATTCAAATAAATATAGATTTTAAATATTTATGTGCAAATAAGTCTCTCATATCGGCTGAACTTAAATTCTTGTTAATCTAACTGCACTGTCTGATTAACAGTAGCTATTACAGCGAAAACATGCCATGCGATTGTTTGAGGACAGCGCCCCACATCAAAATATTTTTCCACCAGCACAGGTATCATACATTCACAAATAACGATTTAAATATTCACTTAGTTTTTGAAAATCTAACTCTAATTTGTCATCCAAAGAGTCCCAGCTATAACATGTAGTGTTGTTTTGTAAGATAAAATCCTTCTTTACACCTCAAAAAGTCAGTTTAGTTTGCACCATCGATTTGAGTAGTCCACTCATTCAACATGCAGAGAAAGGAATCCGAAAATCTACCCCTTAACTTTGTTTCAACAAGTCAAAAAATGTTTCTATTTACACCTCAGATACCCTAAAATGTAATCAAACTATAATATTTCTTACGGAAAGAAGTATGTTCAATAGGAAACCGATTTTAGCAGGTGCGTAATTTTCTTCAGGGCGCGCACAAACACAAATTTCCAAGACTGTGTCCTTCTGCTAAGATTCCAAGAACACAGGATGAGATGTTACTATCCTTTGTGCAAGCACTTCCAAGAGTTAATGAACAGTGAGCGTGGTGAAATTTGGGGAGCGCATCGTCAGTAGTGTACCTTTGGTTCCTAGGGTGTTTCGGCCTTTCACACTATACACCCTCCTCAAAGGCGGCCAGCGACAGGGTGATCAATCCTACGCTTGCGTCCCATTCCCAATTAGTCATAGGAGTTGCCTTGTTGTTGATAGCAAACATCCCATGGGACTATGCATGGCAGGGGCGTCCTCCTCCCTGAGTCAATCATTGTTGACCGCATACCTCCTGGCCCTCTCACTTCGGGGCCCAGCTGGGGTCTTTCCTCTTCATCCAGAGCCACTGACTGCTGCCTTCTGCCGCCTCTGATACAGCTTTGATTGCCGAACGCTGGCTCTGGCCCTTAATTCCCAGGTCTCTAAGCAGTCTGGTTGTAGATGTTGCCACAAAACCTCTGCAGCCCACCTCCACTGGTCGGACTTCTGTGTTCCAGCCATGATGCCGTGCTTCGGCAGCTAGATCAGCATAGCGCAGATGTTTTCGCTCATAAGCCTCATCTACTGAGTTTTCCCAGGGTACTGTGAGCTCAATGATGAAGACCTTATTGAGTGAACGGGACCAGAGCACCATGTCAGGTCTTAGGGTGGTGGTTGCGATCTCCGGAGGAAACACAAGTTGCCGGCCAATGTCAGCTAGCATTTTCCAGTCGCGGGCCAAGCGCAGCTGGTCTCGCTCTAATGGTGTAGAGCCGCTCTTCGGTGGTTTAGCCCCTTCGCGGACAAAGTTTGTCCGTAAGGAGTGTGATGCTGCTGTGGGTGGTAGGGAGTTGGTGGCAGCTCGCTTGTCCTCCAGGGCGGACGCAAGGTTTTTAAGGACTTGGTTGTGACGCCAAGTGTAGCGTCCTTGGGCGAGGCTTGTTTTACAGCCTGTGAGAATGTGCCTGAGGTTGGCTGGCATGGAACAGAGGGCACAGTCCGGATCTTCACCATACCATTGGTGAAGATTAACTGGTGTTGGAAGGACGTCATATGTTGCTCTGATGGAAAAGCTCAACCGCCTCGCTTCCATGGCCAACAGATCCTTCCAGCTGATCTTCCTCTTCTCCACACTGTCCCATCGAGTCCACTGTCCCTGTTTGGCAAGAGAGACTGCCTTGGCCCACCTTGCAGCCTCCTCCTGATGGCGTACTTCCTGCACTACCATCTTCCGCCGCTCTGGTGCAGTGGCCTTACTCCAAGCAGCACGGCTAGTTAGCCCAAGGCCTCCTCTCCCTTGCTGAACATGACCCACAATGTCAGCATGTCTGAGGGCTGCTGTTGCCTCCTGGACTGCTTTTCCTGGCCTCCATTTGCGCCCAGTTGCCAAGGTCGGCGCGTTGTTGCTCACCACTGGGTCTCGAGATTCATTCAGTGTCATTTGGAGCCTGGTTTTTGCACACTTGAATTCCTCTGTTAGACTGGTGAGGGGCAGCTTGAGGACACCATCTCCATAGAGGCCTATGGTGGTAAGGCATCGTGGAACTCCAAGCCACTTCTTTAAGTAGCCTGTGACTCCTCTTTCCATCTTCTCCACTGTTGAGATTGGAACCTCATACAGTGCTAAGGGCCACAACACCAAGGGTAGGAGACCAAACTGCAGACACCAGGCCTTTAACTTTCCAGGTAGCTGGGTGTTGTCGATGGACTGTAGGCTACTACTGATGTCTTTGCGCAGCTGTTGCACCTGGTCTTTGTCCTTCAGGCTTGCATCATACCACCTTCCAAGGCTTTTTACCGGCTGCTCAGACACTGTTGGGATTTGGTCATCTCCGATGAAGAATTTCAGGTCAGAGAGTACTCCCTTCACAATCGAGATGCTGCGTGACTTGGATGGTTTAATCTTCATACGGGCCCAGCTGATGTTCTCCTCAAGTTTTCTGAGCAGTCTCCTGGTGCATGGGACAGTGGTGGTCAATGTTGTAATGTCGTCCATGTAGGCTCTGAGTGGAGGGAGGCGGAAACCAGAGTCGACTCGCTGTCCACCAGCAACCCATTTTGAGGATCTGATGATAACCTCCATTGCCATTGTGAATGCCAACGGAGAAATGGTACATCCCGCCATTATACCTACATTCAGGCACTGCCATGAGGTGGTGAACTCTGAGGTGGTGAAGCAGAACTGCAGATCCTGGAAGTACGACTTCACCAGGTTTGTGATGGTGTCCGGTATGTGGAAAAATCTGAAGGCAGACCACAGGAGTTCATGGGGCACAGAGCCAAATGCATTGGCGAGGTCGAGGAAGACTACATGGAGGTCCCTTTTCTCCACCTTGGCCATTTGGATCTGATGCCAGATCATGCTGGAATGTTCCAAGCAGCCAGAGAACCCTGATATTCCTGCCTTCTGTACAGATGCATCGACGTACGTATTCCTTTGTAGGTACTCGGCCATCCTCTGGGCAATGACCCTAAAGAAGATTTTTCCCTCGACATTCAGTAAGGAGATTGGGCGGAATTGGCTGATGTTCACTGCATCCTTCTCCTTAGGGATCAGGACCCCGCCTGCCCTACGCCACACTTTGGGTATTATCTTCTTCTGCCAAGCTGTTCTCATAAGCCTCCAGAGGAACCTCAGGACGTCTGGTGTGTTCTTATACACTTTGTACGGGACTCCATTTGGCCCCGGGCCTGATGCTGTTCTTGCCCGTCGAACTGTGTCTTCCACCTCTTTCCATGTCGGAGGGCTGGTCTCAATATGATGTTCCGGGGTTCAATGGGTGGGATATCTGATGGGATGGCCAGATGTTCATGTCGCTTTGAGTCAACGTTTGTTATTCTCAGGTGCTCCTCTAGGTCTTTCTTTGTTGTTTTTAGAGCTCCACTTTTTTCTTTTGTGAAGAGACTTTTAAGGAACTTGAAGGGATCTTTATAGAATCGAGTTCTAGTTTGTTCTTTTTTTCCTTCTGCGTTTCCGTAGGTTCTCTGCTCTACGGAGGGATGCCAACCGGGTTTTGATGTCAGCTTGAAGTGCCTCTATGCCCTCCTTTTCCACTTCCGAGGCCTTCTTCCACTGTTTCTTAAGCTGCCGCCTTTCTTGAACGAGGCGCTTGATTTCTTGTTGCCTTCTGGAAACTGGTGGGGTTGGAACCTTTCTCCCGCCTTTTGCCTCTTCCACTCCAAATCTTTCTGTCCCGTACTCATAGATGATGTCCCCCATCCTCTCCAACTTCTTCTCCACTGTGCCTCGAAGTTTCTCGAGGGTCAAGGTAAGGTCAGTATTCACTGTTTCCCACAACTTCTTGTCACTGGCGCCAGGCCACTTCACATACGGTCTGTGCCCTGGTAGTCTCCTCTCGACTGCAGGTCTGGGAGGCTGGGTGAGTTCCACTCCTGTTGTTGGTTCCACCTCAGTTGCTACGTCGGTGCTTGAGTTTACGTCCTCCATGACAGTGGTACTGATGCACTGCAAACTATGGTTTGCGTCCAGTTGCTGTGCTTCATTCGACTGATTTGATCGCTTTCGCAGAAAGTAATCAATGCGAGTTCTCTGTCTCTCTTTACCCAAACACCCCTTCTTCCCCTGGTGGATCCTCAACCCATGGTGTGATGTAACTTTCCTCCAACCACAGACACATACCTGCATCTGTTTATGGCCCACTGTTGCAGCAGAACTTGTGACAGTTGCTGTGGTGTTCTCTTGTGCTGTGCTCTCATTACTCGTAGTCGTTTCCAGTCCAGTCGTTACCATGTTGTCAGCCGATGAGTCATCTTCCGCCCCCGCTCTCGCAGACTCTAGGGGTATTCTCGTATTTTGACTTTCTGTAGCTAAAGCGGGTGTTTCCAACATATTGCGAAGCATGGGAAACTACAGAAATGGGAAGCTACCCCATGACTGTCCCAGTGGGGTCTATTCCCTCCTGTCAGCCGTCTCTCCGTGCCGCCACAAGGACTTTCCCCTGTTGTCAGCTGATCTTTCTCAGCAGTCACTGGACAAGTCCAGATATTCAGATTCCAAGAACACAGGATGAGATGTTACTATCCTTTGTGCAAGCACTTCCAAGAGTTAATGAACAGTGAGCGTGGTGAAATTTGGGGAGCGCATCGTCAGTAGTGTACCTTTGGTTCCTAGGGTGTTTCGGCCTTTCACACTATACACCCTCCTCAAAGGCGGCCAGCGACAGGGTGATCAATCCTACGCTTGCGTCCCATTCCCAATTAGTCATAGGAGTTGCCTTGTTGTTGATAGCAAACATCCCATTCAATAGGAAACCGATTTTAGCAGGTGCGTAATTTTCTTCAGGGCGCGCACAAACACAAATTTCCAAGACTGTGTCCTTCTGCTAAGACTGATATTTCTTATTAATTTTTGAAGTTACAAGCCTGAAACCTTGAACATAGGCTGCTGACACCATGTGGAAGCCATATGAATTGCATCCAGGGATCTAATTCTCAATATGACTTTTCTCTTGCATATCTAATAGGGTCTCTCAAAAACAAAATCCTACATTCTCCTACATTATCTTAACATTTCTACAAACTTCAAAGTTTTCTTTCCAGTGGTACCAATTATATGCATATCATGGCTTCTGGGCCTGAGGCAGTTTACAGGCAGTTTACAGGCAGTTTACTTTGGGCACATCATTCAGACAGGAAGTGGAGAAAAAAAGTGGCCTAGCCCTAAGTTAATTGACATCCACGTCTTCGTCACCTTGTAATCACTGGTCTCTTTAATAAATGGAACACTCGTCACTTTAATAATGTTTACATATCTTGCATTACTCATCTCATATGCATATAACGTATTCTATACTATAAATTGCATCTTAGCCTATGCCGCTCTGACATTGCATATCCATATGTTTTATATATTCTTATTCCATTTCGTACTTAGATCGTACTTATGCATTTGTTGTGGAACTGTTAGATATTACTTGTTAGATATTGCTGCACTGGCGGAACTAGAGGCACAAGCATTTCGCCAAACTTGCAATAACATTAACAACCATGTGTATGTAACTAATACATTTTGATTTGATGAGGTAATCACCTGGAATGTATTTCAATTAACAGGTGTACCTTGTTAAAAGGGAATTTGTGGAATTTCTTTCCTTCTTAACTTCTTGACGCACCCCATCCCGTTAGCGGGATCATTTTCATCAACACACGCTGAATTCCAGCCAAATTCAAATAAAATTACTAAACATATTTAATATTCATGAAATCACAAGTGCAATATAGCAAATCACAGCTTAGCTTGTTGTTAATCCACCTGTCGTGTCAGATTTTGAAAATATGCTTTACAGCGAAAGCAATCCAATCGTTTGTGTTTATCGATTACTAGACAAAACATTATGAACACCTAGCATCAAAGTAGCTTGGTCACGAAAATCAGAAAAGCAATAAAATTAATTACTTACCTTTGATCTTCGGATGTTTTCACTCATGGGACTCCCAGTTACACAATAAATGTTCCTTTTGTTCCATAAAGATGATTTTATATCCAAAATACCTCCATTTGTTTGGCGCGTAATGTTCTGAAATCCACAGGCTCGAGTGGTTACGACATCTCAGAAGAAAATTCCAAATAGTATCTGTAATGGCCACAAACATGTCAAACGTTTTTTATAATAAATCCTCAGGTTGTTTTTAAAATATATAATCGGTAAAATATCAACCGGGCCTATCGTTTTTTCAATAGGAGATGGAGAGACAATGGCTGCCCAGCTAAATCAAATCAAATCAAATCAAATTTTATTTGTCACATACACATGGTTAGCAGATGTTAATGCGAGTGTAGCGAAATGCTTGTGCTTCTAGTTCCGACAATGCAGTGATAACCAACAAGTAATCTAACTAACAATTCCAAAACTACTGTCTTATACACAGTGTAAGGGGATAAGGAACATGTACATAAGGATATATGAATGAGTGATGGTACAGAGCAGCATACAGTAGATGGTATCGAGTACAGTATATACATATGAGATGAGTATGTAGACAAAGTAAACAAAGTGGCATAGTTAAAGTGGCTAGTGATACATGTGTTACATAAGGATGCAGTCGATGTTGTAGAGTACAGTATATACATATGTATATGAGATGATGCAATGTTATCTTTCTTGCTCATTTTTCTAAATAAAAGCCTGAAACTATCTCTAAGACTCTGACACCTTCAGGAAGCGAAAGGAAAATTAATCTGGTTGATATCCCTTTAAATGGCGCGAAGGCAGGCTATGGAACATAGAGCTTTCAAAATTGAAGCCACTTCCTGGTTTGATTTTCCTCAGGTTTTCGCAGACAATATTTTGACAGTTTTGGAAACTTTAGAGTTTTCTATCCTAATCTGACAATTATATGCATATTCTAGTTTCTGGGCCTGAGAAATAGACAGTTTCAAATGGGTACGTTTTTCATCCAAAAAATCAAAATACTGCCCCCTACACCCAACAGGTTAAGAGCAGCGTTGCAGTTCTTGACACACTCAAAAATGGTGCGCCTGGTACCTTCTCGCCATACCCCTTTCAAAGGAACTTTAATATTTTTCTTGCCCATTTCTTCTCTCAATGACACACTTACACAATCCATGTCTCAATTGTCTCTAGACTTAAATCCTTTTTGAACCCGTCTCCTCCCCTTCATCTATTTAACAGGTGACATGGATCATCACATTCACCTGCTCAGTCATGGAAAGTGCAGGTGGTCTTAATGTTTTGTACACGCAGTGTGTGTGTAACGTGTCATGGAAAGTGGCCTTTGACCTTTTAGGGTTCGACAGTAATCTTTGAAGCTGGGAGGACAGGGTTGCATCTGCTCTCTCCCATCCCGGAGTGTCTGGGTGTGCGTGCGTGTTCGTGTGATCCTGTGACAATGTCAGTCTTTATCTAAGCTGTGTGTTTTGGCTGATCGGAGGTCTGCTTACGTCAGACTAACGTTGGCAACGGAATGCTAGGTCACCCTTGACCCCGCTCGCTCTTTTCAGTGCCTCACCCTGGCTGTGCCTGTCCTAGTTAGCAGAACTAATGGTAGTACAGTGTTTCCACCCAGCAGCAAGTTTCTTTCTGACTCATCCAGGGTTTGCATGGCGAGAGGGACTTTCCCCTGGTCTGGTTCTCACATTGACGTTCTGTCCATGTCACATTGCCTCCGTGTGGCCAGGGTGGGAACTACATCAAATAAATTACAATTTACAAATTACAAGCAACTGAACAAAAATATAAACGCAACATGCAACAATTTCAAAGATTTTACTGAGTATATTTCATTTAGGGAAATCAGTCAATATAACTAAATTCATTTAGGCCCTTATCTATGGATTTCACATGTCTGGGCAGGGACGCAGGCCTGGGAGGACATAGGCCCACCCACTGGGGAGCCAGGCCCAGTCAATCAGATTGAGTTATTTCCCAAAAAAGGGCTATATTACAGACAGAAATACTCATCAGTTTCATCATCTGTACGGATGGCTGGTCTCAGACGATCCCACAGGTGAAGAAGACCGATGTGGAGGTTTTAGGCTGGCATGGTTCACGTGGTCTGTGGTTGTGAGGCCAGTTGGTCAAACTGCCAATTTCTCTAAAATGACGTTTGAGGCAGCTTTTGGTAGAAGTTAACATTCAAATCTCTGCATGCCAGTTGCATACCCCCTTCAAAACTTGAGACATCTGTGGCATTGAGTTGTGTGACAAAACTGCTCATTTTAGTGGCCTTTTTTGTCCCCAGCACAAGGTGTACCTGTGTAATGATCATGCTGTTTAATCAGCTTCTTGATATGCCACACCTGTCAGGTGGATGGATTATCTTGGCAAAGGAGAAGTGCTCACTAACAGGGATGTAAACAAAATTGTGCACAAAATGTGAGAGAAATACATTTTTTGGTCCATATGGAACATTTCTGGGGCCTTTTTAATTTAGCTCATGAAACATGGGACCAACACTTTACATGTTGCGTTTATATTTTTGTTCAGGGCTTATACCCAGGGCTCAAAAGTGCGACCAGTACCGAGTCGATTTTCAGGGGTACGAGGTAACTGAGGTAGCTGTACATATTGGTAGTGGTAAAGTGACTAGCAGTGGTGTGTGTGTGTGTGTGTGTGTGTGTGTGTGTGTGTGTGTGTGTGTGTGTGTGTGTGTGTGTGTGTGTGTGTGTGTGTGTGTGTGTGTGTGTGTGTGTGTGTGTGTGTGTGTGTGTGTGTGTGTGTGTGTGTGTGTGTGTGTGTGTGTGTGTGTGTGTGTGTTGGGGTGTCGGTGTAAGTATGTAGTGTGTGTGGGTAGAGATCAGTGAGTTTGCATAGAGTCAGTGCAAATAATGGTCAATGCAGGTAGTCCGGATAGCCATTTGATTAGCTATTTAGCAGTCTTGTGTCATCGCTCCTGGGTGAGGATCAAAATTACCCCCCCCTCTCCCACCAGAGAGGAAGAGGGGGAGTGAGGGCTGGTTCTATGACTTTAATGACTGGTCGTAAACCTTCTCTCTTGTGCACTGCAGTATGGAGAGGTCAAAATTCCTTTTGTGTAGAGAGAGAATCTTGCCAAAACATCAAAAGATTGGGTATTGGAACATTAGTTTTCAAATCCAAAAATGGAATCACGAGGAATCTAAGATAGAATGAGGCCTTCATGTGCATTCAGCCTATATGGAATTAAATTATACACCCAGATTTCAGTATACACCATTAGGGCTGTAGGTAGGAATTGTTGAGGTGTGTGTGTTGCCATTTGAACAAGATCTGGAGGTTGCCTCTGTGTTGTTTCTCTGACATAATCAGTGGGTAGGGTTAGTTATCAAATGTATTGTGCTAGGGCACGATCCAGCCAATTATAGAAATTTGAGAAATAGAGCGTTGGGCCAAACGTAGTACTATTTCTGTCTCTCACATTTTAGGAGCGAGTAGACTCAGTCATTGTTAATTTCTTGAGCCAGACATATGGGCTGGCCAATTAGAGAAATGTGAGTAGATATTATCTTGACCAAGCGAGTAATTATCTATCCACCACTCGCGTTTTGGTAGCGAGAGTATATCAAGGTGTCCAATTTGTAAGTCGCTCTGGATAAGAGCGTCTGCTAAATGACTTAAATGTAAATGTAAATGTGTACTTCTCCATGTTTCCGCGTTTTCCGGTAAAACATTGCGGAAAATAACGCAGAAAGGGTTTTAATGTGAGACGTTATTAGTAAAACCTTTCCCTTGCTGAAGGGGATCCTATATTACTCGGAAGTAAGAATTCTGGTAAAGATTTTCTCCAGTTTAGCCCTGATGTATTGCCATCAGAGATTGGCATCAGTCCAGTGCCACAGTCCTCAGCAGCACGTCCAAGAAATGCCTGATATAAAGGGACAGGTGAAGAGAACTGAGCAACTAATGACAAACGCAGAAAATGAAAATATTAGCCGTGGAATTGCGTTTGAAAACAGAACAATTAAAAGTAATTGCAAAAACTTATGACGATGAACAAGCACAAACTCTTCAACAAAATCATTTTTTACAAGAACTCGATTTAGCAAAAATGAAATACTATGTAGTCCACTCCAAAGTAGATAAATCTGTCGAGTTATCTACAAACAGGAGCGCGCAACCTGATAACATGCATGCAGTTTTGATGAATGTTACTCAAAGCAATAATGTTCTAGTCGTAATGCTGGACCAAAGACGATCCGTTAATGAACACAATGACTAAGTTGGATGACAAATCAGCAGAACTCATTGAAGTCGCTGACCAAATGAATGACGAGAGAACTCAGGTGATGAAGATGGAAATATTGATCTCTAAGCAAGCGGAGGAAATCTCATCACTGAATCTCTCGCTTCATACTCAAGACCTCTAATTGCAAACCATGACAGATAAGTGTGAGGCCGAAAGGAACAGGTGACATTCACGTGTCTAAAATCAGTACTCTAAGCACCCAAGTGGACTCTGCTATGCAGAAGAATACCACCCTACAGCGTGTCTACACAACCAAGCAACCTGAGCTCGGTACTCAAAGGAGTGAAGACGAAAGAAGTTTTCAGACTTTGCCTCCCTCATGTGTCCCTCAGTCTTCTCCCCTTGTCCATTCAGCACAGAGTATCATTTTTGTAACCCTTATTTTACCAGGTAAGTTGACTGACGACACATTCTCATTTACAGCCACGACCTGGGGAATAGTTGCAGGGGAGAGGAGGGGGATGAATGAGCCAATTGTAAGCTGTGGATGATTAGGTGACCATGATGGTATGAGGGCCAGCTTGGGAGTTTAGCCAGGACAACAGTGTTAACTCTTATGATAAATGCTATGGGATCTTTAGTAACCACAGAGTCAAGACAACAGTTTTGCGTCCCATCCAAAAGACGGCACCTTCCACAAGGCAACCTCAGGTGCCTCCTACTGGCCATCCAGGGACCAACCCTGCTTATCTTCAGAAGCAAGCCAGCAGTGGGATGGCATATGGCACCTCTATTCTCCTCTTGGCCCTTACTTTGGCCTACTCACTGAAACAGGAATGGAAGCGCTTTTACCATTCAAACAAATTTTTATGTTGAACATGTATCCCACTTTCATTACCTACTTGGGCCCTACAGCCCATGTTGGCTTGCCCTTTTCTTACAACTCAGAGAGCTTGCTTGCAAGCACAGCTTTTGAGGCATCAACAGCATGCAACGCTAAGAGCCCTGACATCTCGGTTTTGTAGTTTGACCAGGAGAACTCACTCCAGTTAGAGGGTGCATTGTCAGGTATTTGTCAGATTACGCACTACGATTTCTACCACGAAAGCACAATACCAATATCCATCGCGGAAATAACTGTAAAGTACGTTGTCATCGAAACGACTACAGCTACAATCGACCTGATCACTACGTTCCTGCACCCAACCCACACAGTGTCGGAGCACAAGGTTAAAAAAGGGTTCAAGGATGATCGAAACGTAGACCAATGTTCTCTAGAAGTTCTACTACATGGAGAATTAAAGCGAGAAAATGGAAAAAGATAATTCACTAGGATGAGACGTGGAATTGCCGGACAACAGGTCTGCCGGAATTAACACTCTTAACAAGGACGTTAACAATCAAATGACTCCCGCTCTCACTCGAGACCCTATCCAGGGCCCGATCGATCAAGAAACAAGCCCACAGGCTTTGTCTATAGACTCTGATACAAAGGTTGTGAAGAAAAAGGTCAAAAGCTTCACAAAAGCCAAGTCCACACAAAACGCGATAAGTCTATCTGCTTTCACCATGAACAGAAATGAAACATCACGTCGTTGCGAACAACCACTCCACTTTGTGGGGAATATATCCACTACACGCAACTCAGAGGCCATACCTGGAAACAGTCCTGGAGGACTGCTTAACCTGTCATACGCTAATTGATTTGGGCTCGACAATATCGCTCATCTGTCAAATGTTGTTCAATGATCTCAAAAGGGCTTTGAAGCCAACTAAACATTGGATAAAAAGGGAACGATGCGACACTGCACTTTGAGGTTTCACTCAGACTACCTAACCTATCACATTGAGACTCATGCTGAAACTACACTTCCAGGATGTATTCGCTTGTTCACCCTGTGTATGTTACCAGCCTCGAAACTGAACATCTGCTGCTCGGAGCAGACTTGATGAACTGTTTACTCCCACTGATGGATTGGAAAACTAATCACGTATGGTCACAGTGCCGTCTCCAGTAACTACACGGTCTCCTCCTAACGCTAGCTGCAACGCAGTCATCCACGAGGGGTATCTGTTGACAGCACCCCTTGAGAAAAATACTTTCGAAACATCTTGGTACAGAATCCAACCCAAGAAGATATTATGCTATCTCGACACATTCCATCAGCAAACTGATTGACCATTATTTTCATGATTTAGAGCAGAGCCAGCAGTCTCTGTGAATGAGCAACTTCCCTCCTCCTTGGAGTTGTGCAATACTGTAGTTGAGATGAACTTCTCTTGTCCTTTGGACACTTTGCAAGCACATGCGGCCGTCTTGGCAGTAAAAGCATCAATGTGCAGAGTGTACTCTGCTTCCAATGATACATCCTCCACTTTAAGGGGGCCTGAAACCCCTTACAATGACACTAATGCTGTCAGTCCCGCAACTGACCCGATGATTCCCACTGGTGAAACACTGTGCGATATCACAGACATATATCTCGTCTCAGTTTGCAGGTACTGGAATGGTTGCCACATGTGGACGCTGTGGTGACTGACGGGCCTCGACAGCCACTGAGCATTTTGAAGGACAAACACTAGGAGATTTGGTTGAAAGATTGTTTGAAACCAATCTAATAACAATGCAGCTGCTGACAACCCGTACAGGGATAACCTTAGAACACATCTAAGATATCACTGAGGTGTACCACATTAGTCAGAAAAGAAGTCCTATGGACTTTCCACCTCCAATTCAAATGGTATCAATAATCATTAATAGTTTCAACTACAATTCAACTAGTAAAATGCTCTAAACATGTGTTACAGTAGGATAACATTTAAGAATAAGTCGGTAGAATAACTGGTCCCCTTGAGTACCAGTACCATTGCCAGCAGAGTCAGTCCAGCCACAATCAGTAAGAAGGTTAGAGACCTATCAATCGCAAGTTGACTTGTTAGCAGTGACAGAGGAGTTAGTAGTCACTCCGATTGCAACACTTGTAGGGGAATCTCCAGAACACTCTTCTCATGGTTAACTCACGTGCCACTAAAAAATAGAACCTTCCATTCAGGAGGAAAGTTATTAGAAGTCATGAACCATGATCACGCCACATATGACTGGTTCAGTGCATATAGAGTACTTCCGTTGTGAGGTTAGCTCCTCCGTAGATAACATAGCTATGAAATAGACTCCGTCATACCTATCGCCACTACAAAGGCATAAGACAAGGGACAAACTTATAGTAAAACTACTACACGCCCACTTAACATATGTCCTGAGATTGACATCAATTCTTACTGACCTCTAGGCATTGATATGAAAGATATCTGATGAAGTCAGACTCAATCGGAACAGGTTGCAACCTACCAGGATACTTGGTTTTCTTTCCTTTGACATGTGTGCTTATGTAAGCATAAACACACACGTACAACAAAACGTTTAACTTCTTTGGTGTAGGGGGCAGTATTTTCACTTCCGGATGAAAAGCGTGCTCAGAGTAAACTGCTACTCAGGCCCAGAGGCTAGGATATGCATATTATTACTCGATTTTGATAGAGAACACTCGTTTCTAACAGTTTCTAAAACTGTTTGAATGATGTCTGGGAGTATAACAGAACTCATATGGCAGGCGACAACCTGAGAGAAATCCAACCAGGAAGTGGGAAATCTGAGGTTTGTAGTTTTTCAAGTGATTACCTAGCCATACTGTGTCTATGGGGTCAGATTGCACGTTCTAAGGCTTCCACTAGATGTCAACAGTCTTTAGAATGTTGTTTCATTTAATTTCTAATGACAAAGGAATTGTCCGGTTGGAATATTATTGAGAATTTATGGTTAAAAACACCGTAAAGATTGATTCTATACATCGTTTGACATGTTTCTACAAACTGTAATGGAACTTTTTTGATTTTTCATCTGGACTTCATCAGTCCGCCCCTTGTGCATTTGGATTACTGTACTAAGCGTGCAAACAAAAACGAGGTATTTGGCCATAAAGATGAACTTTATCGAACAAAACAAACATTTGTTGTCTAACATGGAGACCTTTCTTTATCTTTTACCAGATCTAATGTGTTATATTCTCCTACATTGATTTCACATTTCCGCTTCAGTGTTTCCTTTCAAATGGTATCCAGAATATACATATCCTTGCTTCAGGTCCTGAGCTACAGGCAGTTAGATTTGGGTGTCATTTTCGGAAAAAAAAAAAAAAAAAGGGTGGATCCTTAAGACGTTTTTAAGGATGCTATAACTAAATAACTGTAACTCTACAAATGTATACGTCCCAGTTATCAGATTTACATATACAAATTGTAAACCTTATATGATTAAATATGAAACTATTTGTGTGAAGATGAAATGTGATTTTAGCCTTCTAAATGTCAATTTCTTTCATATAAACATTTACCAAGTCAGTAACCATGCCACATGAACACAGACATTGAGGCAACGTGATGGAACTGCCCTCCAAGGCCCAAGGCAAGTGCATAAAAAGGACTGCTAATGCAATTTAAATACAGACCAGTACATTGCTAAATGATGAGAACATCCTCAAAATTATGAGAACTCACCGTTCAAAGCACGCAGCAGCGATGTAAACGTCTCCTTCTGGTCATCTGCTATTGAACAGACTGGTAGTGTTGGAAGGTGGGTGAGATTGTTGGATTCTACTTGGCGGGTCAGGAGGAGTAATTTTCACTTGAAGGCTTTGACAAGGCTGTACTTCTGATGTGAAAAAAGGCCCTTCCCTTGTAGTTTGGAATTAATTTCATTCATGAGGGCCATGATGTCCACGGTGAACGCAAAATCAGCCAACCATTTATCTTGCAGTTGAGGGGAAATCCACATATTTGCCAAAATTCAGCATCTCCAACTTCAGGTCCCACACCCTTTTAAGCACCTTTCCCAAATTATGCCATCTCACTTTTGTGTGCTAGGGGAGATCTGCATGACCCGACTCTGACTCTTCCAAAAGTGAGACGAACTGCCTGTGGTTTAAAGATTTTGCCCTTGTGAAGTTTACCACTTTAGTATGACTGTGTCCACAACACGGCTCATTTTCAGAACACATTTACAGAGCACCTCCTGATGACTAGTGCAATGCAGGAAAATCATTTTCTGATCTGGGTTCAGCTTAGCTCAGCTACTTGATATTATATCCTTTTCAAAAGGTCAACATTTTTTCCATTCAAGTTATGGCACCATCAGTTGGTCACGCTGGATAACTTTTCAAAACTCAGTCCCAGCTTTGCCGCACAATAAATCTTTCCCTGTGGTTGTGCTCTTCATTGACTGCACTGAAGCAAGCTGCTCTGTAATTTCAATGTCTGGGGTTCTGCTTCGTAAGAATATCAACAACTGCGTTGTGTCACATGCATCACTGCTCTCATCCAGGGCCAAGGAGAAATAGGTGAAATCCTTTACCTTGTCTTTCAACTGTTCCATATTCTCTCTGTGTCACTGTTCGTCTTGACAGGGAAACATTTCAAACAGCTATTTCTTGTCATGGCAAAATATTGCTGCAGAATCGATTAAACATTCTTTAATGAATTCACTCTCAGTGAATGGCTTGCTATGTTTAGCAATTTTGTTGGTCAGTACATAGCTAGCTCTCGCAATTCTGTTTGCTGAATGCAGTTTTGTGAAAAGTCGTAGCTGCTTTTGCAACTGGGAAAGCAACTCTTTCAATGCATTTGCCCTCTGCGCAGAAGACATATTCCTATATTTCTCTGCATGCTCTGTCTGGAAGTGTCGGGACAAGTTGTAGTCTTTCAAGACAGCAATGTTCTCTTTGCACACTAAGAACACAGCTTTCCCTGATACCTCAATAAATACATATTTCGATGTCCACTCTTGCTGGAACACCCTACATTCAGTGTCGCCTTTCCTTTTCTTTTAAATATTTGAAAAACTCATTTTTGCGCAATTTCTTGCTAGCTACTTTTCGTAACTGTGATGTGTGTCAACCTGTCAGTCACTGTCTGTCCTCATTCAGTTGTTATTTATACGTGTCTTCAAAATAGATGTCCCACAAGCGGTGGGAGTTAAATCATTACACAAAGGCGAGTATTCATTGGGCATTTTAATTTAAATAACAAATTCCTTTTTTCAAAACTTTACTATTGCGAATTCTTTGATCTGAGCATGATTCCGCGGGCCATACTGAATCAGGTCGCGGGCCACATATGCCCCCGGGCCGGCCTTTGCCCAGGCCTGGTCTAGGGTGTCCGGGATGAAGATCGTATTGATGTGAGCCATGACCAGCCTTTCAAAGCACGTCACTGCTACCAACTTGAGTGCTATGGGGCGGTAGTACATTTGGCAGGCTCCCTTCGCTTTCTTGGTCACAGGGACTATAGTGGTCTGCTTGAAACATGTAGGTATTATAGACTCAGGCAGGGAGAGGTTGAAAATATAGTGAAGACACTTGCCAGTTGGTCCGCACATGCTCTGAGTACACTTCCTGGTAATCCGTCTGGCCCTGCAGTCTTGTGAATGTTGACCTGTTTAAAGGTCTTGCTCACATCAGTTACAGCGAGCATGATCACACAGTTGTCGGGGACCACTGGTGCTCTCATTTATGCTTCAGTGTTGCTTGCCCCGAAGCAAGCATAAGAGGCATTTAGCTCATCTGCTAGGCTCACGTTACTGGGCAGTTAGCGGCTGGGTTTCCCGTTGTAGTCCGTAATAGTTTGTGAGCCCTGCCACATCCGACGAGCATCAGAGCCAGTGTAGTGAGATTCAATCTTAGTCATGTATTGATGCTTTGCCTGTTTGATGGTTCGTCTGAGGGCATATTTCACAAATCTTATAATTGTCTGGATTAGTGTCCTGCTCCATGAAAGCTTAGTGCGGATGTTGCCCATGGCTTCTGGTTGAGATATGTATGTATGGTCACTGTGGGGATGACGTCGTCGATGCACTTATTGATGAGGCCGATGACTGAGGTGGTATACTCGTCATTACCATTGGATGAATCCCGGAGCATATTCCAGTCTGTGCTAGCAAAACAGTCCTGTAGTGTAACATTCGCGTCATCTGACCACTTCCGTATTGAGTGAGTCAAGTACGTCCTGCTTTAGTTTTTGCTTGGAATCAGGAGGATAGACTTATGGTCAGATTTGCAAAATGTAGGGCGAGGGAGAGCTTTGTATGCATCTCTGTGTGTGAAGTAAAAGTGGTCTAAAGTTTTGTTTTTTTGTTCTTCTGGTTGCACATGTGACATGCTGGTAGAAATGAGGTAAAACGGATTTAAGGTTGCCTGTATTAAAGTCCCTGGCCAAAAGGATCGCTGCTTCTGGTAGACTATTTTCTTGTTTATGGCCTTATGGCTTATGGCCTTATGGCTTATGGCCTTATGGCTTATGGCCTTATGGCTTATGGCCTCGTTGAGTGCGGTCTTAGTACCAGCATGGGTTTGTGGAAGTAAAAGACGGCTATGAAAAATATAAATAAACTCTTGGTAGATAGTGTGATCTACAGCGTATCATGAGGTACCACCCTGCATCCCACTGCTGGTTGGTCCCTGGATGGGAGACCAGATGCTGCTGGAAGTGGTGTTGGAGGGCCAGGAGGAGGGCCCCCTTTCCAATGGTCTAAAAAAAATATCCCAATGCCCCAGGGCAGTGATTGGGGTCATTGCCCTGTGTAGGGGGCCGTCTTTCAGATGGGACGTTAAACGGGTGTCCTGACTCTCTGTGGTCACTAAAGATCCCATGGCACTTATCGTAAGAGTAGGGGTGTTAACCCCGGTGTCTTGGCTAAACTCCCAATCTGGCCTTCATACCATCATGGTCACCAATTCATCCCCAGTTTACAACTGGCTCTTCATCCCCCTCTCCCATGTAACTATTCCCCAGGTCATTGCTGTAAATGAGAATGTGTCCTCAGTCAACTTACAATATAAAAAAGTACTCTTCCTCAGGCGAGCAATACCTTGAGACTTCCTTAATATTAGACATCGTGCTCCAGCTGTTATTGACAAATAGACACACACCCCCACCCAGTCTTACCAGACATAGCTGTTCTGTCCGGAAGACCCAGCCAACTGTATATTATCCGTGCTTCATTCATCCTTGAATCGGTGAAATATGAGATATTGCAGTTTTTAATATTCTGTTGGATGTATTCGTGATCTCATTTGCAGAAGGGAGGTTGGGTGAAGGCCTTGTGGCCATCCTGGAAGGGGGAGTAACAATGGTTGAGTTTTTGATGCGTGGAGACTACAGGTAATGTGTTGATAGAACTTCGGTAGCATTTTCCTCAAATGTGCTTTGTTAAAATCCCCAGCTACAATAAATGCAGCCTCGGGATATGTTTCCAGTTTGCATAAAGTCCAGTGTAGTTCCTTGAGGCCCGTCGTGTTATCAGCTTGAGGGGGAATATACACGGCTGTGACTATAACCGAAGAGAATTCTCTTGGAGGTAATACGGTCCGCATTTGATTGAGGTGTTCTAGGTCGGGTGAACAAAAGGACTTGAGTTTTTGTACATTATCACAATCTCACCATGAGTTGTTTATCATGAAACATACACCACTGCATTTCTTCTTCCCAGAGAGTTCTTTATTCCTGTCTGCGCGATGTACTGAAAACCCAGCTGGCTGTATGGACTGGGACATTATATCGAGTGAGAGCAATGATTCCCTGAAACAGAGTATGTTACAGTCGCTGTTTCTCTGGAAAGAGATCCTCGCCTTGAGCTCATCTACTTTATTGTCCACGGACTGAACATTAGCGATTAATATACTCAGAAGCAGTGGCTGGTGTTCACACCCCCTGAGTCGGACTAGAAGTTCACTCCGAATAACTCTGGGTTAAGTTCAATTGCCCTGGGGGGTATGAACAAAGTGTCCAATTCGGGAAAGTTGTTTTTCTGGTTGTAATGCTGGTAAGTTATTTCCATCTGTATGTAATAACACACAAAAACGTTCTCGGCTAATGTAAGAAATAACACATACAAAAACTAAATACTGCAAAGTTGCTGAGGAGCTAGAAGCAGACCTACCATGTCTGTCACCGCCATCTTCACACCATTTCCTTCAATCAATCAATCGCAATATGTCTGCTCCTCTGAAATTTCATATGGTGCTCCAATCTTTTTAAAATTAAGCGGATACCATAGATTTACAGTTATTGCGCTAAGGTGGCATAGATAAAGGGCCTCATTGCCAAAATCCTGAAGTATCCCTTTAAGATCCATTATCATGTTTTTCTCAAGAAAAAGTTATAAACGTGTGTGTGTGTGTGTGTGTGTGTGTGTGTGTGTGTGTGTGTGTGTGTGTGTGTGTGTGTGTGTGTGTGTGTGTGTGTGTGTGTGTGTGTGTGTGTGTGTGTGTGTGTGTGTGTGTGTGTGTGTGTGTGTGTACTGAGGAGACTGGTTAAACATCTGAAGGAGACTGACATTCATACACTCACATACATAAAACACACATGTATATTGATACCACACGCACACCCGACAAAGGAGTTTGTTTGTGGTGGACTGCCCTCTCACCGCCAAAGGCTAAGAAGGAGGCTAGTCTGGGAAGCAGTTAATCAACAGTATCAAACAGGGGTGTGTGTGAGTGGTGTGGTGTAAGTGCGTGCGCTTCAGTGCATGTGTGTGTCACATTGTGTCTATGTGTGTGTTACTCAGAGGGAGTTTCTCACCAGTGTGAGGGGATTATTTGTGTTGCTATGACAGTGTTGTGATGGTGTGTTTCTCACTCATTAGAGTTTCACCTGTAATTTAGACTGATACATGCTTCCCAGTCATCATCAACATCTTTTCTGTCATCAGGTTTGTTTTCTTATCCCCCCAACTTCTCCTCTCCTACATTGTGTGTGTGTGTGGAATCACACACATCAGTGAATCCCAAGCCTACTGTATATCCAGGGGTGTAAGTAGAACTAATTTCTTCCATGTACGGGACCTCCTATCGTGTGCACCATTATTCTCTGGCTACGGAGAGCGTGATCACAACAGCTGGTGCTCTCATGCATGCTCCAGTGGTGTTTTCCTCGAAGCGAGCATATAAGGCATTTAGCTCGTCTGGTAGGCTTGCGTCACTGGGTAGCTCGCGGCTGGGTTTCCAGCCGTTTGTAGTATTTCTCAAGTCCTGACACATCTGACGAGTGTCAGAGCTGGTGTGGTAGGATTCAATCTTTTTTTTTTTTTTACCTTTATTTAACCAGGTAAGTCAGTTAAGAACAATTTTTTATTTTCAATGACTGCCTAGGAACAGTGGGTTAACTGCCTGTTCAGGGGCAGAACGACAGATTTGTACCTTGTCAGCTCTGGGATTTGAACTTACAACCTTTTGGGTACTAGTCCAACACTCTAACCACTAGGCTACCCTACCGCCCCAATCTCAGTTCTGTATTATCGCTTTGCCATTTTTGATGGTTCATCTGAGGGCAGAGCGGGATTTTGATTAGTGTCCTGCTCCTTGAAAACGGCAGCTCTAGCCTTTAGCTCGGTGCGGATGTTGCCTATAATCCATGGTTCTGGTTGGGAAATGTATGTATGGTCACTTTGAGGAAGATGTTGTCGATGCAGTTATTGATGAAGCTGGTGACTGATGTGGTATACTCCTTAATGCCATTGGATGAATCCCAGATCATATTCGAGTGTGTGTGTGTGTAAGCGCAAAGGAAATTAACCTCCCTGCACACGGAACCCGCTAGCGGACTGAAATTTCACAACATACGGTGATCTCTACATATACAGTGCCTTGCGAAAGTATTCGACCCTCTTGAACTTTGCGACCTTTTGCCACATTTCAGGCTTCAAACATAAAGATATAAAACTGTATTTTATTTGTGAAGAATCAAAAACAAGTGGGACACAATCATGAAGTGGAACAACATTTATTGGATATTAACTTTTTTAACAAATCAAAACCTGAAAAATTGGGTGTGCAAAATTATTCAGCGCCTTAAGTTAATACTTTGTAGCGCCACCTTTTGCTGCGATTACAGCTGTAAGTCGCTTGGGGTATGTCTCTATCAGTTTTGCACATCGAGAGACTGACATTCTTTCCCATTCCTCCTTGCAAAACAGCTCGAGCTCAGTGAGGTTGGATGGAGAGCATTTGTGAACAGCAGTTTTCAGTTCTTTCCACAGATTCTCGATTGGATTCAGGTCTGGACTTTGACTTGGCCATTCTAACACCTGGATATGTTTATTTTTGAACCATTCCATTGTAGATTTTGCTTTATGTTTTGGATCATTGTCTTGTTGGAAGACAAATCTCCATCCCAGTCTCAGGTCTTTTGCAGACTCCATCAGGTTTTCTTCCAGAATGGTCCTGTATTTGTCTCTATCCATCTTCCCATCAATTTTAACCATATTCCCTGTCCCTGCTGAAGAAAAGCAGGCCCAAACCATGATGCTGCCACCACCATGTTTGACAGTGGGGATGGTGTGTTCAGGGTGATGAGCTGTGTTGCTTTTACGCCAAACATAACGTTTTGCATTGTTGCCAAAAAGTTACATTTTGGTTTCATCTGACCAGAGCACCTTCTTCCACATGTTTGGTGTGTCTCCCAGGTGGCTTGTGGCAAACTTTAACCAACACTTTTTATGGATATCTTTAAGAAATGGCTTTCTTCTTGCCACTCTTCCATAAAGGCCAGATTTGTGCAATATACTACTGATTGTTGTCCTATGGACAGAGTCTCCCACCTCAGCTGTAGATCTCTGCAGTTCATCCAGAGTGGTCATGGGCCTCTTGGCTGCATCTCTGATCAGTCTTCTCCTTGTATGAGCTGAAAGTTTAGAGGGACGGCCAGGTCTTGGTAGATTTGCAGTGGTCTGATACTCCTTCCATTTCAATATTATCGCTTGCACAGAGCTCCTTGGGATGTTTAAAGCTTGGGAAATCTTTTTGTATCCAAATCCGGCTTTAAACTTCTTCACAACAGTATCTCGGACCTGCCTGGTGTGTTCCTTGTTCTTCATGATGCTCTCTGCTCTTTTAACGGACCACTGAGACTATCACAGTGCATGTGCATTTATACGGAGACTTGATTACACACAGGTGGATTGTATTTATCATCATTAGTCATTTAGGTCAACATTGGATCATTCAGAGATCCTCACTGAACTTCTGGAGAGAGTTTGCTGCACTGAAAGTAAAGGGGCTGAATAATTTTGCACGCCCAATTTTTCAGTTTTTGATTTGTTAAAAAAGTTTGAAATATCCAATAAATGTCGTTCCACTTCATGATTGTGTCCCACTTGTTGTTGATTCTTCACAAAAAAAGACAGTTTTATATCTTTGTTTGAAGCCTGAAATGTGGCAAAAGGTTGCAAAGTTCAAGGGGGCCGAATACTTTCGCAAGGCACTGTAAATAGTCATATTAAACATTCATGAAAATACAAGTGTCTCACATGTATCGAAAGCCTAGAATCTTGCTAATTCAACCTTGTTGTCAGAATTTTAAAAGGATTTACTGCAAAAGAATACGATGCGACTATCTGAGCATAGAGCCCCATAAAAAATTTTTTTTTAAACAGCACAGACGTAACATAATCACAAACTGCATTAAAATAAATCGGTTACCTTTGACGATCTTCGTCTGTTTGCAATTCCAATGCTCATTGTTACACAATGAATGATCTTTTGTTTGATAAAATCCGTTTTTATAGCCTAACACGAAACATTTTGTGAACCGCTTGTGTCGTGAATTCCGTCTCATTCCATTTTTGATGACACATTCCGGGTAAATAACCCACACAGAACGTGACTTTTCCAGTCATGTTTGGTTTCACCTCAATCAACTGGTTTGTTTGTAACACAATCAAATGTGATGAGCCATTTCGCGAGACGTATTGACTGAAAGAAACCGATTTGAAGACAACGAGTCATGACATCATTGTGCACCAATGATTTGCCTGCTGTTTCGTTGATTGACTGTCTTTCAACCCAATGACCACTGATCGCCTTGAAATCTAGCTGGGTAGATAGCCAATGAGCTGAGCTAAACGGCAATACGCCATGTTTATGTGTTGCAAGACCAACCCATGTAGTAAGCTTCAGCGTAAAATGAGTCGTTCGCTATTGAAGTTTCATACCGGACGTGCAGATTCAGCTGTTTATATATCAATCATTATGACGACTAAGTCCGGGAAAGATAAATCTAAGTCTAGATATACATATGTACAAACAATTTTAGAATAAATTGATTGGGAAGGTGAGACAGAGATTGTTGTAGGACGCTTCATTTAGCGATTGTGGAGGAATATTTTTTGAACGGGAGAGGACATCATTTTGGACTGGTAAGTTCTTATCATGCTAATGCCCTTGTTTGAAATTAATAATATAAAATATTATTTGTGATTTTTATTTGATTTTTAGAAGCAATATATAATCATGAAAAAGCCTATTTGAGGCTGTTGAGGAGAGGGCAAGACCACATCAATGGCCAATGTGAAATGGAGACAGTAGATACAGCTGGTCTGTTGTAATATAATAAAGACAGTAGATGTAGCTGAAATATCATAATATAAAAGAGACAGTAGATCTAGCAGGTAGTAATAATATAATAATATATTCAACCTAATATATTCAACCTTCAACCTTAAACTCTCTCTATATATATTTGTTTTATTATACCTGTTGATACAGGGCTCATATGTGAAACTATTCTAACTGAACATTTTCTTTCACATTGACACTGACTCCGAATGGGATTCTTATCCGGTGTCCTGTGTGAATTTAAGTATGCTCTCTCTAATTCTCTCTTTCTCACTCTCGGAGGACCTGAGCCCTAGGACCATGCGTCAGGACTACCTGGCATGATGACTACTTGCTGTCCCCAGTCCAACAGTTCCAGTTTCAACTGTTCTGCCTTCGGCTATGGAACCCTAAACTGTTCATTTTTACTCTTGAGGTGCTGTCCTGTTGCACCCTCTACAACCACTGTGATCTCCACCCGGCACAGCCAGAAGATGACTTACCACCCCTCATAGCCTGGTTCCTCTCTAGTTTTCTTCCTAGGTTTTTGCCTTTCTAGGGAGTTTTTCCTAGCCACCGTGCTTTACCTGCATTGCTTGCTGTTTGGGGTTTTAGGTTGGGGCTATATAAATTGATTTGATTTGATAGAGGACTGAGGGTCTTCCAAATATTGAAAGTGTGTAAATAGTTACCCATGTTATTTTGTAAATGTATATATATATATTTTTTTCATATTTTTTCATCAATAATTAATATTCTTTCCATGTTTTTTTTCTTCATTTTTTTCCATTTTTTTTTGGGGGGGGGGGTGTTAGAATACCATTTTGGTATTTTGTATATAGTTATTTGTTTCAAAATGTATACCTTTACCAATTTGGCCACTTGGGTACATTTGGGCTACTTGTGTGGGACACCTGTGTGACTTCATGATAAATGTCATGTAAGCACAATCATTTTGGAAGTTATCATTCTGAAACTTTGCACAAGTACTGTTGCCCTCTTATATTTTTCACTGAAATTGTCCCCATCATCCTATCTGAATGTTTGTTTTGTCTTGTTCATTTTAAAGATGATACAAAAATAAAAATAAAAAATGTGTTTTTTTTCATTGTTTTATCTAAACCAGATCTATTGTATGTTATTCTCGTACATTCAATTCACATTTATACAAACTTCAGAGTGTTTTCTTTCAAATGGTACCAGGAATATGCATATCCTTGGTTCAGGCTGTTAGATTTGGGTAGGTCTTCAGGCGGAAATTGCACAAAGTAGGGGGGGGGGGGTGGCTGCAAGAGGTTTTAATGTGGATATTTTCAGGTTATTCTGACCTTGAAATACCGCTTTAGGCTGCATCCCAAATGGAACCCTATTAATGCACTACGTTTAACCAATTCTAGTGAAAGGTAGTACACTGTGTAGGTAATAGGGTGTCGTTTGGGATGTAGATGGATTCCTCTTCCTGTTATGACAAAGCCTTTGTATAGGCCAGCTGTAATACATATTGGTGTGTGTGTTTGAGTCTTGTTTGTGTGTCAAAAAGAAAACATGTCTATTGTACTAGTTTTTGGAATCCTATACTTTCAGGCTTCATCCTATCAGCCATAAGTTAATTCCAATCAGACAATTCCATTCTAACGACTCTGGGTTGAATTAGTGCAGGGAACATCTTGCTTTGGTATGGTTCTGTGCAGGGATAGTCTCTCTGGCCTGTGTGGTCCTTTTATCATAAGGTGGGCAGTAGGGGTCATGTTTGGGGCATTGCAGCAGATACTGTGTGGGTGGATTGGTGTGTCATCCTACAGTAGGTCTGTCTAAGGAACAGGAAGTCATGAAGGGAAACATTGGGAGTTACAGGAAGTGATGTGATGGGTAAAGAATGTCCCTCCACTGCTGCTCACTGTGAGCAACTGACCACACACACACTACCATGTGAAGACAAAACAATGTATTTACAGCTAGTGACCATTGGCAAAGCCGGAAGACTCTAAAAAGTCACCAACACACCCTTACCGATTGTGTGCGAGCGCCAACCCTCTGCTTCACAGTGTTTTTGCTGGTGACCAACCTTTGCTGTGTTTTGGACACTGGTAGCCAGCCTTCGCTATGTTTTTTTCTGGTGACCAACATTTGCTATGTTTTTAATACTGGTTATTATTAGCATCAAGTCACATTATAATGGCTTGCTAAATTCAGCCAGAGAGGGGATATCCAACAACTGGAACTTTACACCGGAAAAACCAAATTCAGTAACGGGTGCAAGAAGTCCAACCAACAGATTATATTAGTTTAGAATTTGTATTTATCTTTGAATAGCATTATATTAATGAATCAATCATTGTACATGTAAAACCACAAACAAAAAAAGATATTGAAACAAACAGTTCTTAAGAATCAACTACAATAGAGCATGCTGGGAAATATAAAAATGATGGGCTTGGTCAGACCAGCTTGACCAGCTAGAACATGCTGGTCAACCAGCATAACCTGCTAGACCATGCTGGTCAGACCAGCGAGACCATGCTGAACAGACCAGCGAGACCATGCTGAACAGACCAGCTAGACCATGCTGGACAGACCAGCTAGACCATGCTGAACAGACCAGCTAGACCATGCTGAACAGACCAGCTAGACCATGCTGGACAGACCAGCTAGACCATGCTGAACAGACCAGCTTGACCAGTCTATGCTCTTTTTTTTTTTTTTTTTTTTTTGACAAACGTGACCGACCACCTCGATTTGGTCTTATGTAGCAAAGTTTGAAATGGTGTTTATTACATTGGATAAAAGCAGAGACACAGGGCTACAAAATGGTATATCATACACTGAGGAACAATAGGAAAGGAATTCTGCTTTGAAAGTAAGCCCCATCCATATCTTTAAGGGTTCTGATGTGAGGCCAGTGAGGTCATGTGCTAAACAGAGTGATTAATGTAGAGCAGTAAACAACCAAAGATTTCAAGGCTACAAGTGGTGAAAGTAGTAGCCTATAATAAGGAAGTTAAGGGGTCTGAATTCTTAACGAATGCACTGTACTGTATATCCTAATATGACTTTGGTGCAGGTCATGTTGTTCCTTACGTTACCGTCTCTGGTAAACACACACTATATCAAATACAATCAAAATGTATTCATCACATGTACAGGATACAGAAGGTGTAAACGGTACAGTGAAATGGTTACTTGCATAGTAGCAATATCAAAAATGGAAAGTGTCCCGATCAAAATATTTTATAATTGGATGATGCTTACCCAGACACAGTTGTCTGAATTGATGGGTCATGTGAAAGAAATGCTATATTTACCAACCAGCCATATCGAGCTAAGTGGATGGGTCACTATTGTCTAGACATGTTCACATGTTCATGAAATACAATTGATGGCCATAAACACCTTGATGGTGTTTATCACCTCATGCAATCATCTGGCGGAGTGGAGTCTTTTTTTTAGACATGTAGCTGGCTTGCTAAACAATGAACCATAATGCTACAAACGTACCATACAGTACAAACTGATTGTCATAGCTAGCCACCATGTATGCTGTAGTATGAATCTGCAGCTAGCTAAAGCTAACCAACTATGTTCAACATTGGGCTATAACTAGCAATGCAAATGGTTTCTGAGATACGATTGGCTAAGGAGATGATTGTGGACTACAGGAAAAGGAGGACCGAGCACGGCCCCATTCTCATCGACATGGCTGTAGTGGAGCAGGTTGAGAGCTTCAAGTTCCTTGGTGTCCACCACCAACAAACTAGAATGGTCTAAACACACCAAGACAGTCGTGAAGAGGGCACGACAAAGCCTATTCCCCCTCAGGAAACTAAAAAGATTTGGCATGGGTCTTGAGATCCTCAAAAGGTTATACAGCTGCAACATTGAGACATACTGGTTGCATCACTGCCTGGTATTGCTCGGCCTCCGACCACAAGGCACCATAGAGGGTACTGCGTACGGCCCAGTACATCACTGGGGCTAAGCTGCCTGCCATCCAGGACCTCTACACCAGGTGGTGTCAGAGGAAGGCCCTAAAAATTGTCAAAGACCCCAGTCATAGACTGTTCTCTCTACTACCGCATGGCATGCGGTACCGGAGTGCAACGTCTAGGACAAAAAGGCTTCGCAACAGTTTTTACCCTCAAGCCTTAAGACTCCTGAACAGGTAATCAAATGGCTACCTGGATGATTTGCATTGTGTGCCTCCCCCACCCCTCTTTTACGCTGCTGCTACTCTCTGTTTCTCATATATGCATAGTCACTTTAACTATACATTCATGTACATACAACCTCAATTGGGCCGACCAACCAGTGCACATTGGCCCACACATTGGCTAACCGGGCTATCTGCATTGTGTCCCACCACCCGCCAATCTCTTTTACGCTACTACTACTCTGTTCATCATATATACATAGTCACTTTAAGCATATCTACATGTACATACTACCTCAGTCAGCCCGACTAACCGGTGTTAGCTACTGTTATTTTTCACTGTCTTTTTACTGTTGATGTTATTTATTTACTTACCTATTGTTCACCTAATACCTTTTCTGCACTATTGGTTAGAGCCTGAAAGTAAGAATTTACCTGTTGTATTCGGCGCACATGACAAATACACTTTGATTTGACATTACTACACAGATCATACACTTAATGTTAGCTAGCGAGCCAGCAAGCTAACGTTCGCTAGCTAGCTAACAGTACACTAACTTGCAATGAAAAGGACTTTCTGAAAATGTGTCTCCAGGCTCTTACCTATATACATGGATAAACGCTTCATGGCAGACTGGAACAACTTTCACTAAGTAAGACATCCGACTGTGTCGTTTCCATTTTGTTTGTAGCTACAGCTTGTTTGGCCCATTGTGTCAAGTCAATCCAGTTCACACTGACCATGTGCAGAAAGTAGTCAATCACAACATTTTCTCAGTGATCTTCGTTGATAGTGTCTGCACAATTCAGGGCAGCAAAGTTGTTAGTGCAGTAGTAACACTTCTGCAGTCTCCATGGCTAGTGTTATATACTGTTCAAAAAAATAAAGGGAACACTAAAATAACACATCCTAGATCTGAATGAATGAAATATTCTTATTAAATACTTTTTTTCTTTACATAGTTGAATGTGCTGACAACAAAATCGCACAAAAATTATCAATTTAAATCAAATTTATCAACCCATGGAGGTCTGGATTTGGAGTGACACTCAAAATTAAGGTGGAAACACTACAGGCTGATCCAACCTTGATGTAATGTCCTTAAAACAGGTCAAAATGAGGCCCAGCAGTGTGTGTGGCCTCCACGTGCCTGTATGACCTCCCTACAATGCCTGGGCATGTTCCTGATGAGGTGGCGGATGGTCTCCTGAGGGATCTCCTCCCAGACCTGGACTAAAGCATCCGCCAACTCCTGGACAGTCTGTGGTGCAACGTGGCATTGGTGGATGGAGCGAGACATGATGTCCCAGATGTGCTCAATTGGATTCAGGTCTGGGGAACGGGCGGGCCAGTCCATAGCATCAATGCCTTCCTCTTGCAGGAACTGCTGACACACTCCAGCCACATGAGGTCTAGCATTGTCTTGCATTAGGAGGAACCCAGGGCCAACCTCACCAGCATATGGTCTCACAAGGGGTCTGAGGATCTCATCTCAGTACCGAATGGCAGTCAGGCTACCTCTGGCGAGCACATGGAGGGCTGTGTGGCCCCCCCAAAGAAATGCCACCCCACACCATGGCTGACCCACCGCTAAACCGGTCATGCTGGAGGATGTTGCAGGCAGCAGAACCTTCTCCACGGCATCTCCAGACTGTCACGTCTGTCACATGTGCTCAGTGTGAACCTGCTTTCATCTGCGAAGAGCACAGGGCACCAGTGGCGAATTTGCCAATCTTGGTATTCTCAGGCAAATGCCAAACGTCCTGCACGGTGTTGGGCTGTAAGCACAACCCCCACCTGTGGACATTGGGCCCTCATACCACCCTCATGGAGTCTGTTTCTGACCGTTTGAGCAGACACATGCACATTTGTGGCCTGCTGGAGGTCATTTTGCAGGGCTCTGGCTGTGCTACTCCTTGCACAAAGGCGGAGGTAGCGGTCCTGCTGCTGGGTTGTTGCCCTCCTACGGCCTCCTCCACGTCTCCTGATGTACTGGCCTGTCTCCTGGTAGCGCGTCCATGCTCTGGATACTACGCTGACAGACACAGCAAACATTCTTGCCACAGCGCGCATTGATGTGCCATCCTGGATGAGCTGCACTACCTGAGCCACTTGTGTGGGTTGTAGACTCCATCTCATGCTAATACTAGAGTGAAAGCACCGCCAGCATTCAAAAGTGACCAAAACAGCCAGGAAGCATAGGAACTGAGAAGTGGTCTGTGGTTTCACTTTATTTGGGGTGTCTTGCTAATTGCCTATAATTTCCACCTGTTGCCTATTCCATTTGCACAACAGCATGTGAAATTTATTGTCAATCAGTGTTGCTTCCTAAGTGGACAGTTTGATTTCACAGAAGTGTGATTGACTTGGAGTTACATTGTGTTGTTTACGTGTTCCCTTTATTTTTTGAGCAGTGTATCTTTCAAAAAAGCTGCAGTAGCCAGGATTATCTACACATACTGAGCAGCTCATGTCATAGACAGAAGCATGCTACATGGCAGACCATTCCAAAGTCATCTCTTGGCATGTCCAGCGCATCCATTATCTCAGTCAATCACGGATAGCGAGAATGATCATTTCTTTTTTTCTGTGGCTAAACCAACTTGGCTCGTCTTTTCTTTTTTTTTGGTATTTACAGATGGCATACACGTTTAAGACAAATGAAAGTTCACATGTTGCAGAAGACATTTCATCCCCAAAACACATTTTGATTAAACATTTTTTTGTTTTGGCCCTGTACTCCAGCACTTTGGATTTCAAATGATACAATGAGTATGAGTTTAAAGTGCAGACTGTCTGTTTTAATTTGAGGGTATTATCAACCATATTGGATGAACCGTTTGTACAAAAAGTTTTATATATATATATATATATATATATATATATATATATATATATATATATATATATATATATATATATATATATAAAATAAAATTAATTATAGTCCCCCCATTTTATGGGACAATAATTATTGGGACAAATTCATTTATGTCCATTAAATAAGTCAAAAGTGTTGTATTTGGTTCCATATTCCTAGCACGCAATGATTCAATCAAGCTTGTGACTCGTCAAAGTTGTTGGAATCACTTTTATCGTACATAAGAATATAATGTTTCTAAACACTTTCACACTTAAGTGAGAACAAATCTACCAATCCGATGCCTACCCCCATGTACCCTGCTAAGCTTTAGAACAAATAGAGCACTGACAACTGTCCATGTAGCTGTTCAAATGTATGCAGATGATACAGTGATATATGTGGTCCTTCTGTAGCTCAGTTGGTAGAGCATGGCGCTTGTAACGCCAGGGTAGTGGGTTCGATCCCCGGGACCACCCATACATAGAATGTATGCACACATGACTGTAAGTTGCTTTGGATAAAAGCGTCTGCTAAATGGCATATATTATTATTATGTGCATGCAAACAACAAGCTGCACAAGAACTCAGGTTACAGGTTACAAAGTGGCTCAGTGACTTGTGTTTGTATCTCAATGTGAAAAAAACTGTTTGCATGTTCTTCACAAAGAGGGAAACAGATGCTACTGAGCCAGTTGTCTATGTGTCAGGGGAGAAGCTCCAGGTGGTATCTGATTTTAAGTACCTTGGCATCACACTTGATTCCAACCTCTCTTTTAAAAAGCATGTGGACAATTGTGAAAATCACATTTTTAAGAAACATCAAACCAAATATTTTGAGTTGATTTCACACGCACCCCCTCCCCAAAGGCTATTGGCAAGACCTCCCCTGCTGTGCCAAGGACCGGGTAAAACAATACCCTAACCCCCTTACCTTCCTCCTTCTCCTGACAAAACAATGGGCATTCCTGCCATTCCTAATGCCTCTTCCTCTCTCTCTAAATCAACCCATCTCATCCCCGTTCTTTCTTCCTCTCTCTGAATGTGTCTTAAATGGCATCCTATTCCCTATAAAGTGCACTACTTTTGTCCAGAGTCTTATGGGCTCTGGTCAAAAGTAGTGCACTATAAAAGTAATAGGGTGCCATCTGGGACACAGGCCCTAACTCAACACATCAACTCCTCTCTTCTTTAGTCTATTTCCCAGAGGAGGACAAACCACAACTTTCTCTACCACTAATCAGACCCAGGGTGTGTGTGTGTGTTTTAAATGCAGGATTCTGCCACAGTTGAAATGTGCTCTGTCAGCGCTCAGCGGAGCAGACAGAAATCGTCTTTGTGTATGGGTGTGTCAGTATTTGTGTTTCTGTGTTTGTTAGTGTCTCTGAGTGTTTCGTCTCTATGCCTTTGTCTGTGTCTTTGTGTGTGTGTGTTTCATCTCATTTCATCTCTGTGCTTTTCTCTTTTTGTGTGTGTGTGTTGTCTCTACGTGTGGCCTGCTATAGTGATTACTGCAGCTGAGTCCTCATGGCTTCTATTAGCTGTCCCATTAAACAACGATTCCAATGATACATGACCTCCACACACACACACACACACATGCACTCAAACATGCACTCACACACACATACACTACGACACATGCCTACAAGATGTGTGTGTCTCGTGGGAAGAGATAGGATCTTGTCAAATCAACTGCATGTGAGAATGTGAGACATGGCGATGGACATAATAGCACCGCTGTGTGTGTGTGTGTGTGTGTGTGTGTGTGTGTGTGTGTGTGTGTGTGTGTGTGTGTGTGTGTGTGTGTGTGTGTGTGTGTGTGTGTGTGTGTGTGTGTGTGTGTGTGTGTGTGTGTGTGTGTGTGTGTGTGTGTGTGTGTGTGTGTGTGTGTGTGTGTGTGTGTGTGTGTGTGTATGATCACTGTCTGTGGCTGGTAAAAGGTCCTCCATGTTTTTTAAATATACACTGAACAAAAATATAAAACCCAACATGAAACAATTTCTAAGATTGGTGACATGTCTGAGTATGCAGGCCATACTCGACTAGGCTTATGGTATAGAAATAAACATTAAATTCTCAGGCAACAGGTCTGGTGGACATTCCTGTAGTCAGCATGCCAATTGCACGCTCCCTCAATTTGAGACATCTGTGGCATTGTGGTGTTTGACAAAACTGCACATTTTAGAGCAGCCTTTTATTGTCCGCAGCACAAGGTGCAGCTGTGTAATGATCATTTTTAATCAGCTTCTTGAAATGCCACACCTGTTAGGTGGGTGGATTATCTTGGCAAATGAGAAATGCTGACTAACAGGGATGTAAGCCAATTTGAGAGAAATCTGCTTTTTGTATGTATGGACAATTTCAGGGATCTTTTTATTTCCCATGAAACATGGGACCAACACTTTGCATGTTGCATTTATATTTTTGTTAAGTATATATTTTTCTCGTGTTTGTTGGATAGACATGGGGAGGACACACAAGAAAGTAAGGAAGAGAGATGGTAGAAAAGTGTGGGCGTGATTCGAACCCGTGCCAGCACTGGAACACTGGAATGTGCTATGAAGGCAGCGGCTAGACGACTCGTATGTTTTATTCTCTGGAGTGACAATGGTGATATACAGGCAGGAAACACCAACATAAAGTGTCTTAATAGGGCCACCACGAGCCTCCAGAACACTGTCGTGTCTTTGGCATCATTAAAGTGAAGACTGTTATTTTATCAAATTAATTCTCTGTAATTATTATTATGTGATTAAACTAATCATGTAAATGTAATTAACTAGGAAGTTGGGGCACCAAAGGAAAATCTTCAGATTACAAAGTTATAATTGTCCTAATATAACTTCAGATATTTTAATATCTGATCAATTAGTCTTCTAATTAAGGAATTATTATTTACCTCACGTTAGTCTCATTCCAAATGTCGTAAATTGTTGGTTATCTGCACGAACCCAGACTTTACTATGAATCAACCATACACCAATTGTCTTAATCATTTATTTACTAACTAACTAAGTAATCACAGAAATGCATAAACAAACAAACAGTAGATATGGTTACGAGGAAATGATAGGGGAGCTTCCCTAGTGGGCTAAGTCGGTATGACGGCTTGGTGGACAAATGGAAGTGGGTGTGGACTGAGAAGGGCGGGAATTACAAAATAGTTA
Organism: Oncorhynchus gorbuscha; assembly: GCF_021184085.1. NCBI lineage: Eukaryota > Metazoa > Chordata > Actinopteri > Salmoniformes > Salmonidae > Oncorhynchus > Oncorhynchus gorbuscha. The sequence goes on from NC_060197.1 coordinate 20,853,325, forward strand.
CTACACAGTTGATAATTATATTAATTGAAATGCTAATCCTTTGCACATGAACGCTCACTCATTCGGGAATAATTGCAATCGATGTATTTTTACACCCAGTGTGTCATCGTGATCTCTGTTGGAATCGTCAGTCCTTCTGTTGGAAAGTTCATCAGAGTGTCTCTCTGCTTCCCTGAAGTCTCATGGTTAGAATGGATACTTCAAAGTACCATTCAGAAATGTTCTTATAGAAAAGATGTTTCGGTGGTTGTCGGTCTAATCATCCCATGGCACATAATTTCTAGCTGCAGACTAGTAATTAGTATCTAAGATTTGCTCTTATTCTGTCGGGATCTCACATTAACGGTTTAAAATCACATTACATAATTACACAAATAGTTTAATCTTTACTCATTCATTTTAAACAATAATTACACGTAAGCCTCATAATGGAGGCTGCTGTATAAACAGAGTTATGGTAATGTGGCTGTATTGTCTTTCATGAGGTCACAAACATGAAACAAAATGGACCGGGTCGTAGCTGGCTTCTCCACCGACCGTTTACACATTCTCCAAAACATGGATATTGTTCAGTTCTCAAGTTCTGTGATGTAGAATAAGTTCCTTTGTTCTCTCTATGTGTCTCTTTCTGCATGGCCAGGAGGAGAGTCTCCTCCAATATTTTACGACCTGAGATAACAAAACCTGGGTGTAGAAGGGAGAGAGGGGGAAGACACTCACTATACACAAAGAAGGCTAGGTCATGACAACAGCTTCAATGTGCCTTGGCATATATTCTACAAGTGTCTGGAACTCTATTGGAGGTATGTGACACCATTCTTCCACGAGAAATGTTCTAATTTGGTGTTTTGGTGATGGTAGTGAAAACGCAGTCTCAGTCACTGCTCCAGAATCTTCCAGTGTCCAATTGGGTTGAGATCTGGCGACTGAGACACACACACACACTCTTTAATATAATAATAATAATATATGCCATTTAGCAGACGCTTTTATCCAAAGCGACTTACAGTCATGTGTGCATACATTCTACGTATGGGTGGTCCCGGGGATCGAACCCACTACCCTGGCGTTACAAGCTTTAAACCCCCTATGCTCCTTTTATGCCCCTCTTTCAAAGTCACTGAGATCTCTTCTTCTAGCCAGGGTAGCCAAAATAATGGGAAACTTGGCATTTTTATATATGACCCTAAGCATGATGGGATGTTAATTGCTTAATTATCTCAGGAACCACACTTGTTTGGAAGCACCTGCTTTCACTAATGTGTCCCTTAATTGCTTAATTAACTCAGGAACCATGGGGAAGAAGGTTCCAAATTTTGGGGGGGGGTTGTCACATTGGCATTTTCAACTACATTCCTTTCTTTTTAAAGAGATATAGAGAGTAAGTAAGTGAGATATAAAGAGAGAGATAGAAAGTGGGGAGACATACAGTTGGAGTCGGAAGTTTACATACATCTTAGCCAAATACATTTAAACTCACTTTTTCACAATTCCTGACATTTAATCCTAGTAAAAATTCCAACTTTGGAAGTGTGCATGGGGTCATTGTCCATTTGGAAGACCCATTTGCGACCAAGTTTTAACTTCCTGACTGTCTTTAAATGTTGCTTCAATATATCCACATATTTTCCTCCCTCATGATGCCATTTTGTGTAGTGTACCAATCCCTCCTGCAGCAAAGCACCCCCACAACATGATGCTGCCACCCCCATGCTTCACGGTTGGGATGGTGTTCTTCGGCTTGCAAGCCTCCACATTTCTTCCTGCAAACATAATGATGGTCATTATGGCCAAACAGTTCTATTTTTGTTTCATCAGACCAGAGGACATTTCTCCAAAAAGTACAATCTTTGTCCCCATGTGCAGTTGCAAACCGTAGTCTGGCTTTTTTATGGCAGTTTTGGAGCAATGGCTTCTTCCTTTCTGAGTGGCCTTTCAGGTTATGTCGATACTTTTGTACCTGTTTCCTCCAGCATCTTCACAAGGTCCTTTGCTGTTGGGATTGGTTTTCACTTTTCACACCAAAGTATGTTCATCCCTAGGAGACAGAACACGTTTCCTTCCTGAGCGGTGTGACCGCTGTGTGGTCCCATGGTGTTTATACTTGCGTACTATTGTTTGTACAGATGAATGTGGTACCTTCAGGTGTTTGGAAATTTCTCCCAAGGATGAACCAGAGTTGTGGAGGTCAACAGTTATTTTCCTGAGGTCTTGGCTGATTTGTTTTGATTTTCCCATGATGTCAAGCAAAAAGAGGCACTGAGTTTGAAGGTCGGCCTTGAAATACATCCACAGGTACACCTCCAATTGACTCAAATTATGTCAAATGACATCATTTTCTGTAATTTTCCAAGCTGTTTAAAGGCACAGTCAACATAGTGTATGTAAACCTCTGACCCACTGGAATTGTGATACAGTGAATTATAAGTGAAATAATCTGTCTGTAAACAATTGTTTGAAAAATTCCTTGTGTCATGCACAAAGTAGATGTCCTAACTGGCTTGCCTAAACTATAGTTTGTTAACAAGATATTTGTGGAGTGGTTGAAAAACAAGTTTTAATGACTCCAACCTAAGTGTATGTAAACTTCTGACTTCAACTGTACATACACACACCCACACACACAGTCTCAGTAACAAACAGGGTATTGTCCTTCTGTGGACTTCACCCTTCCTGATAGATCCTCCTGGAATGGACCTTCGTCTCCCTGCACTGATTAACTGGTGTGTGTGATGGGGGACCACAAAGTAAACTAACTGCCTGATTGCAGTCTGGTACATAGAGAAACCCACACATACTGAGAACCCGTAAAGCAAACAAATGTGCGATGATTGCAGTCTGAACACAAAGGTAGAGGGGGGAGAGAGTGAGAGGGGCTAGAAGGGGTGAGAGCAGGGAGAGGTGGAGGAGGGTTGAGACTATAGTTAACCCTCTGCCTTCTGAAGAAAGCACATTATGTAAGAAATCTAAACACACACACAGACACGCATGAAGATTGCAGCGACGGTGGCCTCTGGAAATCCTCGTCAACCCCAGGTTCAGACTAATATGGTGTGTGTGTGTGTGTGTGTGTGTGTGTGTGTGTGTGTGTGTGTGTGTGTGTGTGTGTGTGTGTGTGTGTGTGTGTGTGTGTGTGTGTGTGTGTGTGTGTGTGTGTGTGTGTGTGTGTGTGTGTGTGTGTGAGTTCTCGGTCGGAGTCTGTCTTCTCCCACTGTTCTGGATGTTGTTAAAGTGAATTTTCAGCAGGAGTTCTTGATCTTTTATCCCCGTTGTCTCCACAATTTCGTGGTTATCCAATTGGTAGTTACAGTCTTGTCCCATCGCTGCAACTCCTGTACAGACTCGGGAGAGGCGAAGGTCGAGAGCAATGCGTCCTCCAAAACACAATCCTGCCAAGCCGCACTGCTTGCTTTACCCGGAAGCCAGCCGCACCAATGTGTCGGAGTAAACATTGTACATCTGGCGAACGACGTCAGCGTGCAGGCGTCCGGCCCGCCACAAGGAGTCACTAGAGCGCGATGGGACAAGGAAATCCCGGCCGGCGAAACCCTCCCCTAACCCGGAAGACGCTGGCCCAATTGTGTGCTGCCTCATGGGTCTCCCGGTCATGGCCGGCTGTGACACAGTCTGGGATCGAATCCTGGGCTGTAGTGATGCCTCAAGCCCCGCAATGTAGTGCCTTAGACCGCTGCGCCACTCGGAAGGCCTCACAAGGAGTTCTATAGATTAGTTTTGAATCTACAGACTGCCTACTTTTCCCACTGCTCTCTGCTTTCTTTCTCTCCCCCTCCTCCTCTTTCCCCATCTCTCCTATACATACCCTGCTGAGGTCTTCTCATCTCTGTGTTGTACTATTGCTACTCAGCAAAGGGCAAGAAAACACCAGTCTGGCTGGATGCCACAATAACACTCATCTCTTCTTCTCTTCCTTCTCTCTTTTTACCCCTCTATTTCTCCCTTTCCATCACTCTCTCCATTTGAGCACCTCTAAAATGTTCTCTCTTGTTGCTTCCTGCAGTTCCAAAACTGGTGTCTTCCTTTTTCTCTCCCTCCCAATCCTGCCCTCTTCCCCCCTCTCTCCCCCTCCTCTCTCTCTATCCCTCCCTCCCTCTCTCTTCCTCTCTCTTCTTCCCTCTCTCTCTACCTCTCCCTCCCACTCCCTCCCCCCTCTTTCTCTCTTCTAGACAGGAAGTACCTCTGCGTATTTCCCTGTGTGGAACAATAACACTGTGGAACTCTGGGTATTATTTTAACAGCGTCTGTCTTTATCTGCTCCGAACATAGCTTCCTCCTCTGCCTCTCTTTCTGTTCCTCTCTCTCTCTCTTCCTCTCCCCCTGAGTCACTCACAGTCTGCCTAGAGAGAGAGGGATTGAGAGGGAGGGAGGATGGTGGAAACAAAGGCAGAGAGAGAGCTATGTTTGGTCTAAGTGACTGAAGCGAGGGACGGTGAGAGGGAGGGAGAGAGAGGGACAAGGGGGTAGATTAGGTTTGTCGGTTGTTTTTTTTGGAGTCTAGATCAGTTGAGATGGACCACAGAGAGAGAGAAGACTTTGAACACAGTCTTGTTCTGTTACTAGAGGACTATAGAGCTGCTCTGAAGGATATAACTACTCCTAGAAACAGAACCTAACTCTCTTAATATGGCTAGGACTGTTGGACTACTCCAAGAGACAGAAGCAAAGCCACCTAGCAAGGCCAGAGAACTGGATTAATTAAGGAGGGAAGGAGACAAGAACATTGAGAATTTAAGGGAACTTCTTATCCCAACAGTTTTTATTGCCTCTTTTGAACACCGCAGTGGAAATGTTATGTTGAAGACTTGATAAACAGTAGTAAGTAGCCGGACCACCTTCTTTGGGCTAAGTCCATTGTCGTCTGTGTTGGATTGAAGATATTTGGGCATGTTTATAAGGACTGCTCTCAGACCAGTCTATGGTTGAACTAACATTGGGCCTGACCCTAACTGTGACCCAGTAGACACGGTTCTAGGATCAGGTGTGACTAGGGCCTCTTCTGTGTGGATCCACTCTGGTATGTTATAGACTGACTCGGGAACAGTTAGAAAGTATTGTTTCCTCTTATCATCTCCTAAAGTCCCTCTCCTTTTCTCTTTTGATCCCCTACCTTCCATTCATCTTCTCCCCTCTGTGCAGTGTGTACTGTTCTACCTTCACTCTTCTTTGTGTCTTTGAACTTGTAGACGTCTTCAAGGTGTGACTGGGTGTGTGTCTGATCTCTGTTTTTGTGTGTCTTAATGTGTATATAATTTCATTACTCAGTGTCATTATGACTCTAGAGTAAATGACCTTCAATCTAGTCTTCTTCGACTTTATTCTAGTTTAGGAGTCCGTATCAGTTAGTTGTTCTAGTTTCTTCTACCACATATGGTATTATCACTTGCTTCTGTATCAGTGTTTCACGCAGTCATACATTCACAATGTTTTATGGGTCAAAGTAACATAAATAATGTCTACACATAAACCATGGAACATGGTTTATCTTTCTATCCATCCATCAGTCAGAGTAAAGCATTCCGCTACTGTTCTGTAGACTATGTTTATAAATAGAACTAAGGACGGTCTTGTCTTGTGAAGTTTATTTGATTTCCTGAATGTCTGACAGTGTCCGACCGACACTGATTGGCTCCGGTCGCTAACTGGCTAATCAGGTTAACTGTGGCTTGGTATGTCGAGGGCGATTAACTGTTCCTTTGTATCTGGCTGCTTGACAAATGTAACACTAGGACTAGGTCAGTGGAACACATTCTGTCTGAGTACAGTAGAACTACATTATATCTCACATTCTTTTTCTTCCATTTCAATATATTTTTATAACTCTGTTTCATCACGTCATGTTTCACAAAGATGTCTGAATACCGTAGATTATCTCAAAGTATACTGCAGAAGACAAAAATTAGATATTTGGATATCAAATATCTCACATTTTTGTCTTCGGCTGTATACTTCTAAATAACTTTTCTTCGTGTATATCCTAGTGTAGTTCAATGGATCAGATTCTAAGTACAGTATATCTCTAAATACTGATTGGGCTGGTTTTTCCAGACACAATTTAGTTTTCCTTTCTATATTCGCTTCTTGTTTTTGTTTTTTTAGCTTGGTTTTCATAGTCATTAATCATTCCAGGCCCAATCCGGGCTCCATTAACAGTCCTGGGACAAAACTAATCTTAGGTCCATTCAAAGGCCTGGAATAAATGATAATAGTGTTTGTTCAATCCCATTTGGGAACTTCCAAAATCTCTCTCCCTATATAACTATACCAAGGGGAACATTTTCAGGGAACAGATAATCATTCTGACAAGTGCACACATGGACACACACACAATCGTCCTGAGAGAAATCCAAAATTAGCCATTTTAGGACCTATTCTGTTAACTTTAATGAATGGCCATAAATCATAAACAGAAATATTTTCAAAGTGTTCTGACTTCCGACTGTGCCAGATCCTCATTCTTCTTCCATCAGGGTTCTTCCTCCTCAAAATTCCCGGAATTGTTTTCAGAGTTATTGTTTTAGAGTTATTCCCGATGCGTTATTCCGAAGTTATTAATAGCTTCAGAATAATGGGCCATTCATGAGCAGGAGTCTCCTGGGATCTCACCGAAGTTTGTTCTAGGCTCCTACCTGGCATATATACACTGCTTATGGTACTTCCTTTTGGGTCTACACAGACTTCCTTTTGGGTCTACACAGACTTCCTTTTGGGTGTACACAGACTTCCTTTTGGGTCTACACAGACTTCCTTTTGGGTGTACCGACAAATCATGTTACCCCTCCTGTAGTTATATTATCCCTTTTTTTTCTTTAACCTTTATTTAACTAGGCAAGTCAGTTAAGAACACATTTTTATTTACAATGACGGCCTACACCGGCCAAACCCGGACGACGCTGGGCCAATTGTGCGCCGCCCTATGGGACTCCCAATCACGGCCGGTTGTGATACAGCCTGGATTCGAACCAGGGTGTCTATAGTGACACCTCAAACACTGAGAGGTAGTGCCTTAGACTGCCGCGCCACTCGGGAGCCAATCCCTCATGTGTATGTGTGTGTGTTCTCGCTCTCTCTCCAGACGCAGTGTACCTGTGATCAGGCCTCACTCGTGGCACCTGGCCAAGCTTTCATCAACGGAATCCCCCCACAGTTCTACCCCTGTCCCCCCTCCTCCTCCCCCGTCCCCCCCATCTGCCATGCAGCTCCATCCTGGGCCCTACACACTACCCTGGCACTCTACAGCAGACAACAGGTAACATACACACAGATGCATATATACAGACACATACACACAAACACACTGGGCCCTATACACTACCCTGGAACAGCAGACAGCAGGTAATGGTCATTTATATTGGGAAGATACGGGACGGCTAAGTACCCTGGCTTATATGTGAATTAGAGTTTAGAGCAGTGTCCCATTCTATCCGATTCCCCCGGAGAATCTTGTCTCCCAACCTTCTATCAAGCTATGTTTGCACACGCCACGTTTGTGTGTGTCATAATCATAATACTGATAATCATAATACTGAATGAATCGTGAATAATGATGAGTTAGAAAGTTACAGAGGGTCAAACATCATACCCCCAAGAAATGCTACCCTCTCCTTTTATTGGTAATGGTAAGAGGTTAGCATGTCTTGGGAGTATGATTTTTGACCCGATGTAACTTTCTCACTCATCATTATTCACGATTCATTCAAGATTATCCGTAATCATGGTAGCATCCACATTAATGTAGAATTGCTTAGAAACATATTATATTCTTATTTACAATAAAAGTTACTCCAAATTCACACAATACATTATTTACCATTAATTTCTATTGGTCACAAAATAATCTGAAACACAACCAAAACGAACTGCAAATGCATCCAACAAGTTTGCAGTCACACAGTTGATTATAGTCATTGCATGCTAGGAATATGGGACCAAATACTACACTTTTGACTACTTTATTTCTAAGAATTATTAGGGATATCAATAATTTTGCCCCCTACCATTTTCAGAAAAATTATTATTACTTGTTAAACAAAATATATTTCTTTGAGCAATTGTGTTCGTATAAAATAATATAATTTCCCTAAATCATTTCCAGCCCCTGTGTCTGTGTGTGTGTGCGCTCACATGTGTGTACGTATCTGAGCTGTGTGTGTGTGCATATCTGAGCTGTGTGTGTTTGAGGCTGGGTACACAGTCTTGTGGGAGTGCATTGTTGGGCAGACCAGACCAGGGGAATTTTGTTCCTGTGACGTGTTTCTGAAGACTAGCAAACACACACACACACACACACACACACACACACACACACACACACACACACACACACACACACACACACACACACACACACACACACACACACACACACACACACACACACACACACACACACACACACACACACACGGAGCAGACTAAGGGTATTTTGACCTGTGACCTGTTTCCAAAGACTAACAATCATCAGGAAGCTTAGTGACCTCATCGTGTTCTAAAGTCAATAGCATCACGGCGGATAACAGGGGTATTTTCAGACAGGAATCGATTCACGCATTCCTCACTGGCTGATCACTCAATGGTAGGACCCCCAAACTATGAAAATTGCTTTTCACACTACTGATTACTTTTCACACACTGAGAAAATAGTTTTTAGGAGATTTTAGTTGATTAAAGTCAACACTAATAAGTACATTGAAACATTTCCGAAGCTTATACATACTATATACTGAACAAAAATATAAAGCAACATGTAAAGTGTTGGTCCCATGTTTCATGAGCTGAAATAAAAGATCCCAGAAATATTTCATACTCCCAAAAAGCTTCTTTCTCTCAAATGTTGTGCACACATATCTTTACATCCCTGTTGGTGAGCATTTCTCATTTGTAAAGATAATGAATCTACCTGAGAGGTGTGGCATATCAAGAAGCTGATTTAAACAGCATGATCATTACACAGGTGCACCTTGTGCTGGGGATAATACAAGGTCACTCTAAAATGAGCAGTTTTGTAACAACACAATTCCACAGTTTTTAGGGAGCGTGTAATTGGTATGCTGACTGCAGGAATGTCCTCCAGAGCTGTTGCCAGAGAATTGAATGCTAATTCCTCTACCATAAGCCACCTCCAACGACATTTTAGAGAATTTGGCAGTAAATCCCACTGACCTCACAACTGTAGACGTCGTGTGACCATGCCAGACAGACCAGGATCTTCACATCTGGCTTCTCCACCTGCGGGATTGTCTGAGACCAGCCACCTGGACAGCTGATGAAACTGAGGAGTATATCTGTCTGTAATTAAAGCCCTTTTGTGGGGAAAAACTATGGCCCTCCCAGGCCCACGAATGGCTGCAAAATCCATAGATTAGAGCCTAATTAATTTATTTCAATTGAATGATTTCCTGAAATGAACTATAACTCAGTAAAATCGTAGACATTTTTCCATGTTGCGTTTATATTTTTGTTCAGGATAGTAATATAACTATGCTTTATGTGTGTGTGCGTACCTATGTATACCTAAGTATATCCTATGCTTCTCTTACTTTAGTCAGTAACAACAAGAACACACACACACACACACACACACACACACACACACACACACACACACACACACACACACACACACACACACACACACACACACACACACACACACACACACACACACACACACACACACACACACACACACACACACACACACAATGCAATGTCTGATGAGACATATTCTCTCTGCATAACAGGACAATGGCATGTAACTCCCAGAACATGTGGACAAAGATGGGAAGACAGTTAATAAACAGAACGTCTGTCCGTCTGTCCTGTCTGTCTGTCTGTCTGTCTGTCTGTGAGTGACTTCCTTTGGGATGTACCGTCAGAAGTTCCATATATGTTAAACAACCTCTTAAATAGCTAATCAAGACCTCAAACAAAGACTGACAGTCTGACTCGAGTCCAACTTGATGACTACGATTGTGTGTGTGCCTGCCTGCAGTACGGCTGTATTTGTGTGTGTGCATATGTGTGTAGTGCATGCGTGTCCACTCTAATTCACCATAGAGTTGTTATTCCTGTCACGTTCTTTATCGTCCCCTGATGGAACGTTCGGGAGGGAGGGGCTGTCATTTCCTCTGGTTACCACATAATTTCCCGTCGCCCTCTCTACCCACGATGCAGCAGTAATCCCTGACTGCTTAAAGAAGCTACCGTTCAATCTGCTCCTTTTTCTTTTCTTCCTTACAAATCCGTCAGAAACACATGGCAGAGGCAGATCTATGAATAGGAATACAGTAAAGCAGATGAAATCAAGTAGTATATCCTATGCTTCTCTTACTTTACCACTTAGACTAGTGCAAATATAGAAGAGATTCAGCTTCAGTAGGCCTACTTCTTAAGATGTAAATAATGTAGCATCTGGTATACGTCGGGTAAAGGACCAAAATATGACTTGTATTGATGCTAATACTATTTACTTAAATAATCATTAATTTCTGTCTCCCTTGCTCTCCAACCTCCTCTCCCCCTCTACCTACCTTTCCCCCACCCTCTCTCCACCTCTTTACAGTGATCTGTCTATCCAGTGGAACAAGCTCTCCAGACACTACTTTACAGACAGAAGCAGTTCCCTAAGTAGCATGGACAGCCTTGACCCTCCTAGCAGCCAAGTGTACTACGATTCCCATAATTCCCCAGTGGACCCGGCCATCTTCAACAATAAGAGAGACTATGAATACCACAATTCACCAGTGGACCCTGCTATATTCAAAAATATAAGAGACTCTGCCTATAGCTCTTTCTCAGCTAGTTCTAATATGTCAGACTATACTGTCGCATTAAGGCCCGGTGAGGCCTGTTCTATGGAGAATATCGTCCGAAGCCTTGGGCCAGGGGGACCCGCCTGCCGGGTTTATGCCTGTGGCAATGCACCATCCCTGGGGAGGGAGTCAGGCGAGGCCCAGGATGAGACTGGTACCTCAACCCTACTACTAAAGTCGAGGTCGCTGACCAGGCCAAGAGTGAGGCAGCCGGAAGCGAAGGAGAGACCATCTTCGTACTGTTTTGAAGAAGAGAGGAGAGAAGGGAGTGGGGAGAGGGGTGGAGGAGGAGGGAAGAGGGGGGCTTCAATTCCACCCCTTCCCCCAACCAGGAAGGACAGTTTTAGGGCCACAAGGGGTCGCTTGGGGATTACAGATGTCAAAGATCAACGATGCATCTCTGCCCCCGTCGGAATTCCCAGCCTCTCCAGTTGCCATGTCGAGGACGATGACGACGATCCTCAGAATGTTCCTGGTGTTCCGGTTATTCCTAGCTGGAACGGCTATCCCGCTCCCTGCAAGGCGTCAAAGGCAGAGGGAGACATGGGAAATGGGAAAAAGAATGGGGTTGGGAATTTTAAAGGAGATTCTTTGGAGCAATACTACACCCTCATCTCCAAAAAAAAAGATTCCCTTGTGAATAAGAACTTAGAGATCCAGGAGATCCACCCAGACTCCCTCCACCTTCCTGCCCTAGAGATAAGCTCCTCTTCCTCCATCCCCGGCTCCAGCTCCCTACCTCCAGACAGCTCCATAGATCCAGAACCCCCAGGTGAAGCCAACCACCTCCTCCCCCAGAACAAGCACTGCTCATCAGGTCTCTACAGACAAAGCGTCCCTGAGAAACTCTTATCGCAGCTACGTCATCTAGAGTTTTCCAGTGACTCTTCGGACCATAGCTCCATCTCCCCCTCCAGCTCCCAGTGGTCTCGCTCCCCCCTTAACCCCCCCAGGGAGGACCTAGGAGGGGATATAGGGAGTCATGACACCTCCCTCCTCCTCCTCCAGCAGAACACTGGGGAGTGGGAACAAAGGAGTCAATGCTCTACCCCAGGATTGGTGGACACTGATGGGATTGGGGAGGCAGGAGAGGTGAGTGTGGTGGTTTGGAAGAGTAGGGAGGTGGTGGCGGCTGCTGGTAATTGCCTCTCACCCATCCAGGTCCAAAACCCCTGGGGTAGGCCGGTGAGTGTTCCAGGGTCAGGGGAGCCCTCTGGAGATTGTACACAGGGAGAGGTGAGCCCTGAGCGGATTTGGGAGACCGACTTTGGGCCTCTCAGTGCTGCAGCCAGTGTAGACAGCCTACTGGAGGGAAGTCATAGAGGAGGAGGAGGAAGAAGGGATGATAATGAAGGAAAGGTGCTGATGAAGAAACCCAGGAGTCACCGTTCGTCCCGGGCACGCCGTCGCAGCGAACGCTTCGCCACGAACCTCCGTAACGAGATCCAGCACAAGAAGGCCCAGCTGTCCAAGAGTAAAGGCCCAGGAGGGTTGCTCTACAGCGGGGAGACAGTTGAGGAAGAAGAAGGTCCAGACCTGGAAATCCAGGACCTCGTGAGGAAAGAGGCTGAGGACGTTGATCCGCCTGCCAAGGAGAGCAGCTCCCAAGGCGTGTACACCTGTTCCGACATCAGCCTCTCAGCTCCAGCTCCTGGAGGTCTGAACAGACTATCCTCTTCTTCCACCCTCCAGCTCCACCAGCCATCCCTAGCCCCAGTTTCAGCTCCACAACCCCCCAGGGATGAAGAACCTGAACCACCAGGGAAGCAAGACCAAGCTACAGACTCTTCCAGGACACCCCAGAGGTCCGTCCCAACCTTGCCCAGCTGGGGTATGGGTATCCAGGTCGTGGAGGAGCTAGCTCCAGCTGGTAAGTCCCGCCGATGGAGATGGACACCCGAACATAAACTCCAACCAGAAGTTGACACTGACCGACGGGGGGAGAGGGTCGGAGTGGCCTTGGGGGTGTCAGGACGAGGGAGGGCATCCTCTGCCTCCTCTTCTTCTTCTACCACTTGTTCTTCCCACACTGAGGAGTCTGATATTCTACCTTTCGCGGACCGCTGTAAGTTCTTTGAGGAGACAAGCAGGAGTATATTGGTGTCAAATTTGCCAGGTCTGACGAGACGACGGCAGAGGCCAGATAGACATGAGGGGCAGCCTCATCTGTCGATGCTGGAGAACCAAAGAGGAGGCTATGGACAGGGACAAGCCCAGAGGAGGTACTCTTACCAGGGTGGATTCGAGCGAGAAAGTCCCCTTTTGATTAATACCATGGAGGCCCGGAGACAATCGGTTAGTGGCAATAGGGAGAGAGAGAAGGAGAGGGAAAAAGAGAGGGAGATGGAAAGGGAGGTAAGAGCAAGAGAGAGGGAAAGGGAAAGGGAGGAAAGAGCAAGAGAGAGGGAAAGGGAGGAGAGGGCGACAGAGAGGGAGAGGTTGTTGGAGAGGGAGGAAATGGTAAGGGAGAGGGAAAGAGAAGAGAGGGCCAGAGAGAGGGAGATGGCTCTTGAGGGGGAAAGGGAGGAAGAGAGACAAAGAGAGGAAAGGGCTAGACTGAGAGAGCTGGAGATGGAGAGAGAAAGGGGGATAGAGAGGGAACAAGATAGTGAGATGGAGAAAGAGAGACAAAGTGAGAGAGAGAGGAAAAGAGAGAGGGAGAGAAAGTCACTCAGTTCAGCTCAGGATCTTTTTGCCAGTCAATCCCAACCCCATGCCTACCCCCAGACCCACTCCCATCCCCAAATCCAGATGGAGGCCCCTCGTTCAGCCTTCCACCCGGTCAACACCGCTCTCCTCCAGGATAACCAGGCTCTTCACCAGGGGTATCCACCACAGAGCTACACACCAACAGAGGCAAGTATAGGTTACTGTTACACAATACCTAGACACACTCACACACACAAACGCACAGGTTGATTTCAGATTAAGGCCTTTGGTTCAACGCCAAGGTTTTATACAGTATCTGGAGATGTTGAACAGTGTTTAATGGGTCCAGATCTGAATGAGGATGTAATATCTTGAAGCTTGCTTGGCCTTGCCTAAAGCACCCTAAGGGAGGAGGATGGTTGGCCAATACAAGAGGATATAAAGACACACACACACACTAGAGGGGTTTTATCAACCGATTCCAGCCGTTGAGATGGGAACAGAATAGTGCATTTTATTATTCATCTCTTGTCACTCAGATGTCTGTCCTCCAAGTTGAGTTTTGAAAAAAGGTTTCTTATTTTACACATTCAAAGGGTTCCATTGTTCTAATAGTTCCTCCTCTTTGTTCCAGAAGCTTAAATTTCCCACATTATCATCACTTATATAACTTTTTAAAGTAGGTACTGAGTGTTGGTGTCAACGAGTATTATTCTTTAAAGCGGATCCTTGGGCGAGCAAGCGACATTCCTGCTTCTCTCCTTGTCCTCCTGTGAATAACTTGGCCGATGTGTTCCACAGGCGTATCCTGCTGCGTCTCGACCGTTACCGTGGGAACAGACACAGATCAACAGGAAGTTCAGCCTGACCGAGAGGTATGCCATTTCCTGTCCACCTCCTGTCTCCGTGTGTCCCCCAAATGGCAACCTATTCTCTGTGGGCTCTGGTCAAAAGTAGTGCACTATGTAAAATATAGTGTACCATTTGGGATGCAGCATCTGTCTCTACACTCCGCTTTAAGAGAAATAAACAAAAATAGACAATGAAATAAATAATGGGTCCCAGTAGACTTCCTCTTTGGCCTGATTGCTCTCTTTCTTGCCTTCTCTCTCCATCTCTCAGGGACTACCCCCGGTACAGACGTGATTCATCCACCGGGCCACCAAATTGTACTATAACAGTAACACCTGACTACCACCACCATCAGCAAGTCTCCCAAAGTGGGGGTTGTTGGAAAGGCTTGCTGTCTGCCTGTAGTGTGGACGAGGAGGACCATCACCAGACGTCTATGGTGGTTAACCCCACATCATATTCATCTTCATCACTACTACGAAGCAGGGCCATGTCCGAGAACGATCTACACTTTGGCTCCACCCACCGCCGTACTTCACCCTCGGTTGCTATGGCGACACCACTGTCTGAGCTGGAGGAGGGAGGCGGGATCGAAGGGGGAAGAGTGGGAGTGGGAGGAATTAGGGGAGCGGCTAACAAAAATAAGACTCTACCCCCTCCGAGGCCACCTCCCCCCAAATGGGAGCAGTTCCACCGCAGGAGAGCCTCCCACCACACCCTCTTGTCCTCTCCTCTCTTCTCCACCTCTGTTTCTTCATCCATCCATCCATTGGTAAACCCCACCCCCCCTCCTCTCCCTCTCATACCACCAGAGGGTCCCACCTCTCACCCTTCATCTCACCCATGTCACCCTGAAAAGAGTGAAATGACGCGTCAGCGCTCCTACAGCCTCCCGCCCCAGAGGGAGGAGCTAGAGGGGTGCCAGCGCTGCATCAGAAGCCAAGTCCAGGAATGGCGTTTTCCCCAGTCTTCGCCTAGTCCAGGGTTCACACACACGGCCTTCCGGCCGGTGGCCCCGCCCCAAAGAGATAAAGACACTCCCCCTCGCTACAACAACACACTGCCGCCATCAGAAAGCTGTGTCAGGTGAGATGGAGACACTTATACTACTCACTACTCTACGGAGTGTCTATATGTGAGTTTCTGCATGTGAAACACTACGTAGTCAGAGCCATTTATACATCTTATTATATTATTATTATTAATAAAGCGGAGCCAGTTCAGAAGGGAAACCCGAGTCTGGTGGCGTCAGCTGATTGCATCAGCGGATATCGCACCAATTTGATTCACACTACTTTACACGCGGTCTATTTAAGTGGACCAGTTCTACACATGCTTCCTCAATGCCGGATGTCATGTGCTGGTGTCGCTTGCTGCCGTTGGTGCTTGTTGTTAGTCGCTATGCTTGCTGTTTCTGATATCCCACCACCACCACCACCACCAGCATCCACCTGTCTGGGTTCTGTGTTTCTTCCATCAGGGGATTTGACATTGCATATTGTGCTCACTGCCTATAGATATATTAATAGATATATTATCATCTTCGCTACCCTGAAGGAGCAGAACCAAGACTATGCCTTATCTTGTCTTGGTGTTTCCTTTCTGAATGATTATTATACTTATATCACCTCTTCTTAGCATGACGTAACACACACCTGTTTCACTGTATATTATATGTCCCTCTGCAGGTTGTACAACATGGTTGACCAAGATTGTCCTGCTGTATTGAAGCCTATCTCTCATAGACAGCAGAGGGCCAGGGCTGAGTGGGAGAGAACTCCGTCTCCCAGAGTGCATAGCTTCTCAGGTCAACTCACCATAGAGAATGGCGTTATCTCACCAGAGTCCTACTTCGCTATGAGCTATGAACAACAACAACAGTTACAGCAGAATAGAAGATTGCGGAATCACCCCCACAACAACAACGACAGTAAGTAACGCCATACAATTCTGTAAAGCACTTTGTGACAACTGCTGTAAAAATTGGTTTTGTAAAATATGATTCAGTGATTGATTCCCATTCCAGAGCCGGAATTGGAACATGAATTATTGGAACTGGAACCGGAATCCGATTTCGGCCCGAGCCCCGCCCAGAGCTTGGAACAGGAAGTGGACATCCCCATGGAAACGGACATCGACGACTCCCAGGAGGAGGGGCTTCCAGAGGATGAAGAGCCAATCAGGACAGAGCTACAAGGTTTCGCCCTGCCGGTCACGGTGTGTAACATGCCTCACTGTGCTGCTAGCTAGGGTGTAGGCTGAAGTTGCCCATAAGGTCAGAATATGGGGAGGGAAAATTAATGCTAGATCGGTACCTAGGGGAACCTTCACCCCACAGCTTGATGCTAACGTATATAACTATACTGGACTCAAACTAGTGAACCTCTGCTTTGCAAACAAACGTGACCACCTGCTTGACAACTTACTGGCCTGTTGCGTCACCAGAAAGCTAGCAATTCGGCGATGCGAGTTGAGACATTTCATGGCATTTAAGCTGTGGAGTGAGTTTACCGTTACAATCTTACCTCCGTTGCAGGTGATGGAGACGGACATCGACACGCTCCCTGATCAGGAGTCCTTGCCATCGGGTAGGATGACAGTGGAGAATGGGTCTCTGGATGGAGAAATGGAGGACCAGGGGATGAGGACCAGAGAGGAACTCATGGAGGAGCTGTTTCCCCAGAGCATTGAGGGCGAGGCAGGCACAGAGAGCTGGAGAGGGGCCTACCGTAGCCCCAACCTGGAGCACAATACAGACAGTCTGGATAGGTGAGTGCATGTGTGGGTTATGTTTATTTCATGTTTATATGGTATACACATATCAAAAAATTCACAATGAACTGCATTTACGTAGCACATTTACCCCCCCCCCGCCATCTCTCCTTTCCTCTTCCTTTATCCAGGCGTTCTGGTGCCAGCTCCAGTTGTTCGTCCTACTACTCTACCTCAGCAGCCAAAGCTCAGCTCCTCACTCAGATGAAAGACTACTGCTCAGACACTAGAGACACTGATGATGATGATGAGGACCTGTCTTACAAGGTACACACACAACACACGTGCACACGCTTTTATCATAAATCCTAGCTTGTATACTGAACACACACACACAAGATTGGAGATGACTGTAACTGACTTTGCTCTCTGTAACACTCTCTACCTACCCTTCCTTTACTCCCTCTCTCCCTTCCCCCCCTATCTCCCCCTCCCCCTGTCTCCCCCCTTTACAGAGACAGTTGATGGAGAGTCTCCGTAAGAAGCTAGGAATTCTGAGAGAGGCACAGAGAGGTCTACAGGAGGATATACGGGCTAACGCACAGCTGGGAGAGGAGGTGTGTATAGTACACACACACATATATAGTGCATTCGAAAGGTAATCAGACCCCTTGAACTTTTCCACATTTTGTTACATTACAGCCTTATTCTAATTTGAATGAAATTGGTTTTTTTGCTCATCAATATACACAAGACCCCATAATGACAAAGCAAAAACTAAACTAAAAATACTAAAATATCACATTTACTTAAGTATTCAGACCCTTTACTCAGTACCTTGTTGAAGCACATTTGGCAGCGATTACAGCCTCGACTCTTGGGGATGACGCTACAAGCTTGGCACACCTATATTTGTGGAGTTTCTCCCATTCTTCTCTGCAGATCCTCTCAGGCTCTGTCAGGTTGGATGGGGTGCATCCCTGCACAGCTATTTTCAGGTTTCTCCAGATATGTTCGAATGGGTTCAAGTCCGGGCTCTGGCTGGGCCACTCAATACATTCAGAGACTTGTCCGGAAGCCTCTCCTGTCTCTCCTCTTCTCCCCCAGTCCCTGACACCTAAAGATCCCCACAGCATGATGCTGCCACCATAATGCTTCACCGTAGGGTTGGTTTCAGGTTTCCTCCAAACATGACACTTGGCATTCAGGCCAAGGAGTTCAGTCTTTGTTTCATCAGACCAGAGAATCTTGTTTCTTGTTTCTCATGGTCTGAGAGTTCTTTAGATAACCTTTAGGTAACTACAAGTGGGATGTGATGTGCCTTTTACTGAGGAGTGGCTTCTGTCTGGACACTACCATAGAGTGCTGCAGAGATGGTTGTCCTTCCGGGAAGGTTCTCCCATCGCACCAGAGAAACTCTGGAGCTCTGTCAGAGTGACAATCGGGTTCCTGGTCACCTCCCAGACCAAGGCCATAAGATCTAACTCTCCTCCTCCTCTCCCCTCTAGGTTGAAAGCCTGGTGCTAGCATTCTGTAAGCCCAATGAGGTGGATAAGTTCAGGATGTTTATCGGGGATATGGATAAGGTGGTCAGTCTGCTTCTGTCTCTCTCCGGACGGCTACTTAGGGTTGAGAGCTCACTGGACAACCTGGAGGCCGAGACTGGACACTATGAGAGGGTGAGGAAAGAAAGAAATAATAAGAAAAAGTACAACCTTAAAACAAACTCTGTTCTCACTCTCACCCCTCCCTCCCTCCACAGCTCCCCCTCCTGGAGAAGAAGCGTCAGCTCCTGGTGCAGCTGTCAGAGGCCCAGGACCTCAAAGAACATGTAGACCGACGGGAGCAGGTTGTGGGAAGGGTGCTAAGACGATGCCTCTCCCAAGAACAGGTACACACGCACACACACACACACTGTCTTCGCACTGCTCCAACCATTCCAACTTCGAACCTCTGTGTGTGGTGTGTTTGTCTTTCTGAAGGTTTGGGATAAAGCAGAAGTAAAATGCACCTTGGACCATGTGTACAATTGGGTCATCTTTATCTTCTTGATCCACAGCACCGTGACTACAGTCATTACGTCAAGATGAAGGCAGCATTGCTGGTGGAACAGAGGCAGCTGGAGGACAAGATCAGGCTGGGAGAAGAGCAGCTAAGAGGGCTACGGGAGAGCCTAGGGATGGGATTAGGGATGTCCATGGGATATGGGCACTACTAAACCCCAACCAAGAGGCCTGAAAGCTGGGCAGATGGATGGGGTATTGACACTATTGAGAGAAAGTGATCAAGGACAGTTAGAGCAGTTAAGAACCTTAAGGGAGAGTCTGTGTTGGGGATGTCCATGTTGATGGGGTATGGACACTATTGAGAGAACTAACACTTAACTTAAAGGTGAATTTTGCTTCTTTTTTTATAAACAACTCTATTCCAGACACTTTTTTTGCGATTTCACTTGTTTTTGAGAAACTTACCCCAACCAGTGATTCACTTCCTCATTGTTGTTGTGCAGTACGGCGGCTCTGAAAAAAACGGGGGTCCTGAACAAACATGAACAAATGTTCCAAAAACACCCAAATACGTCCTTTTAGAAATGAAAACACACTGAGTTTAGTGATGCAGGTCTTTAGATGTTGTACATGTGAAATTGTGTCATTTCGAACTTTATCCACAACGTTACATTCCATTTTGTGTGGAAATAAATCTCTGGTTGGGGAAAGTTTCTCAAAATCTAGTGAAATTGCAATAAAAGTGTATTGACTCTTCTATGACATGCCATTTACATCAAAATAATATTTTATCGTAAAAAAAGCACATTTCTCCTTTAAGGAAACTTTGGAGACAAGTTGATGGTGTTAGGGATGGGCTGGGGGATGTATGTGGGATTAATTCATTATTGAGTGAAAACTACCCTACCCAGGGAGACCCTAGAGTGGGGCAGATGGGCTTAGGAATGGGGTTAGGTATGGGGAGAGCCATGGAATGTCTATGGGGTTTGGGCACTATGGGGAGACAAGCAACCTTCCCCACTCTAGGAGACCCTAGAGTGGGGTACATTAGCATGGGGGGTGGGGTATGGACACTAGTGAGAGAGAACCAACCCAACCTAAGGAGAGCCTGGAGAGCTATGGTAGAGTTTAGGGTTATGGGTAGAGCTGAGGGATGTCCATGAAGTATGGGAACTGTAGGGAGACAGCCAACCCACACATGGGTGCCCTAGAGTTGGGTAAATAGGGATAGGGTTAAAGTTGGGTGATGGGACATGGGCACTACTTCCTAAAACACAATACTTTTCCTGACACCAACATCTACACTGTGTTAAACAGAGGTGGCCATTAAAACCCCACAAGAGAATGCATTAAGGCTGCACTTGGCAGTATTTGTCCGTTAAGAAATACACACCTACTCGTTGGTGTTAGACACACTGGTACACCCAAGAGTAACAACTATCTTTCACTTACCAACTGTAACCTTACAATCGCATACTCCATGCACAACAAAACGAGGCCAAAGAATACGTTGTTGTTTAGTGTGTGTGTTACTGAACAAGACTGGAGAAAGTATGTATTTATTATTTATATCTCTGTTGAGCAATACGGACAGGGAGGATTTGGGGTGCTAGACGAGAGCATTTTCATGAAACTGTTGGGGAGTGCATTGAATACATAGAAATGGATAGAAGGTGCATGTGCCAAAAAGCTGCCCATGCTATCACATCAAACATTATTGCAAAGAAAAGCCCTCTATCCAATTCTATGATTGCATATAATCCTATTACAGTAATATGTCCAGAAATGGAGAGAGACAGCCGCTTCTCTCCACTCTCATATAACACTATTACTAGCCTGAGTGCCAGTCTGTTTGTGCTATCATGTGCTATCATGCTAACTCCTTAACGGTTATGGCTTGACATGTTTGGCTTGACAATGACGGCGGTGGAGTTTGCCAAGAGCGCAAAACAGATTTGGGGCCTGGAAAACCCTATACTCCATAACGGCATCACATCACTCCTTAACACTACACTACCACACCACGGTCGGTTTAGCATTTTCCCCACTAATGTTTAAGGTTAAAATAGGGGGAGGAGAAGCTGATCCTAGGAAATTTCACCTCGTAGCCCTAAAATTACCACACCATGTCTTGTGTGTCTATGCATTCATCATTATTGTGTGTATTAAATGTTGTGTATAGAAGTGATATTCATGTGTTATAACTGGAATCCATCATTGTAGTGTAAATATGTCATGAGAAGCTATGTCATTTATATATATATATATATATATATATATATATACGTCATATGGCATATAATCGTCATATGGCAAAGTTCATCCTAATACCATACGTGCTATTAAAAAATATTTCGTTTTTATTACATTTTGGGGGATTTTTGGGGGGCACGTATTGTATTGGGATGAACTTTTCCATATGACGTATATATATAATATGACGTGTATATATGTAAATGACATAACTTCTCATTTATATATATATATTATTGGCTGTTTGACCAAAAACATGCATGCGGACCATATCTTTTTATTTTATTTTTTATTTTTAACCTAACCTTAACCCCTAATCCTAACCCCTAATCCTAAAATAGCCTTTTTACAAACAAGAACTGGCGAAAGATCCTCACTTCCTTGAATTCTAGTTGGTTTACTATTCTTGTGAGGACTTCTGGAACTCACAAGTATAGCAAAACGTGTGCTCACACAGATACACACAGTGCTTTCGGAATATATTCAGACCCCTTGACTTTTTCCACTTTTTGTTACGTTACAGCCTTATTCTAAAATGGATTAAATAAGAAAAATCCTCAGCAATCTACATACAATACCTCATAATGACATTTATCAAAATTAAAAACATATATATTTTTTAAAACAGATATGTTATTTATGTAACTATTCAGACCCTTTGCTATGAGACTCGAAGTTGAGCGCAGGTGCATCTTGTTTCCATTGATTATCCACAGGAGTTCGCCTGTGGTAAATTCAATTGATTTGACATGATTTGGAAAGGCACACTCCTGTCTATATAAGGTCCCATAGTTGACAGTGCATGTCAGACCAAAAACCAAGCCATGAGGTCGAAGGAATGGTCTGAATAGCTCTGAGACAGGATTGTGTTGAGGCACAGATCTGGGGAAGGGTACGAAAAAATGTCTGCAGCATTGAAGGTCCCCAAGAACACAGTGGCCTCCATCATTATTAAATGGAAGAAGTTTGAAACCAACAAGACTCTTCCTAGGGCTAAACTGAGGTTCTGGTGGATAAGGGCCTTGGTCAGGGGGGTGACCAAGATCTGATTGGTCACTCTGACAGACCTCTAGTTCCTCTGTGGAAAGGAACTCCATCCCCGCAACACTCCACCAATCAGACAGAAGCTTTTCCTCAGTGAAAGGCACATGACAGCCCACTTGGAGTTTACCGAAGGGCACCTAAAGACTCTCAGACCATGAGAAACAAGATTCTCTGGTCTGATGAAACCAAGATTGAACTCTTTGTGCTGAATGCCAAGTGTGATTTCTGGAGGAAACCTGGCGTCATCCCTGGTCATGCATCATGCTGTGGGGATGTTTTTCGGCAGGAGGGAATGGGAAACTAGTCAAGATTGAGGGAAATATGAACAACGCAAATTACAGAGATATCCTTGATGAAAACCTGCTCTAGAGCACTCAGGACTTCAGACTGGGGGCGAAGGTTCACCTTCCAAAAGGACAATGACCGTAAGCACACAGCCAAGACAACGGAGCAGTGGCTTCGGGACAGATCTCAGCCAAAGCCCGGACTTGAATCCAATCAAACATCTCTGGAGAGATGTTCAATAGCTGTGCAGCGATGCTCCCCATCCAACCTGACAGAGCTTGAGAGGATTTTTTAGAGGAGAATGGGAGGAACTCCCCAAATACAGGTGTGCCAAGCTTGTAAGCGTCATAACCAAGAAGACTCAAGGGTGTAATTGCTGCCAAAGTTGTTTCAACTATGTATTGAGTAAAGGGTCTGAATACTTATGTAAATGTGATATTTCATTTATTTATTGCAAAACTGTCACACAAAAAAACTTTGCTTTGTCATTTTGAAGTATTTTGGGTAGATTGAGGGGAAAAAAACAATTGAATCCATTTTAGAATAAGGCTGCACTGTAACAATGTGGAAAAAAGTCAAGGAGTCTGAATACTTTCGGAATGCACTGTATGTGTGTATGTATTCATTTATTTTTTTTACATTTTTGTTTACTGTATTCCCTACATAGTGCACTACTGGAAACGATGGGTTGGGACCAAATAAGGGGTCCCAAGCTTCCACACAAGTAATCTAAATTTCCACAAGTAAAAAAATATCCACTTAGTCATGCATTGATGTCAATGGGAAATTTAAGTGAAAATTATACTCTTAGGTGGAGGTTAGGATTCACTCCTAATGCTAGACTTATACTGCTGTGTATTTTCTGATATGTATTTTTTATTAGATTTATTGCAAGAATATTTTAGTAAAAAACAAGTGAGACGAGTACCATAATTAATAATACTATTTTAAACTACCGTGTGTTTATAAGTTTGGGATTTGTGTAGTGTCTGTGTGTGTTCATGGGTTGTGATTTATTTTATGTCCTGTTAGGTAAAGCTTTGTTTCATTTAGTGTAACATTTCATTCACTTTGGAGTAACAGTTAGGTAAACAGAGATGAAATGAAGAATAGCAGGAGAAAGAGGGAATGAGAAACTGTGTGAGTGTGTGTGCGTGTGTAATAGTTAGGTAAACAGTGCATACAGCAAATGGAGGGTAACATATGAGCTGCCAGGTGGACCATTTAGACAACAAACAAACAAAAATATCTTAAAGGATTTGAGCTGTAAGCTCTGGGTGAAGAGTATCACTGTTGTAAAAGTGAAGGATAGCAGGAGAGAAAGAAAGAGCCAGACAGTTGTGTGTGTGTGGGGGGCATGAACGGGAAGAATCACCATTAGAGTAGCAGGGTGTGCATTCCAGAGGTCAACCCAATTCTGCTCTTCTTGGCTAAAGAGAGGGAGAGAGAGACAAATACATAAAAGGAGGGATAAAAGAAAGCATCCCCCCTGGACAAGTTTGGCCCTTTATGGGAGGCAAGGTGGATAAATATTTCTATTTTCTCAAATGTGGGCAGGCGATGGAGTGGAGCAAGAGAAAAGGAGGTAGAAGAGGAAAGAGATCAAATGAGATGAATGAAGGAGAACAAAAAAGCTGATTATACATCCATGGACACAGACATGAACCAGGCCTCGTGCATGCTTGGACACACACACGGTCTCTCGCTACCTCTCTTTATCTTCTACTCCTCTCCTATCTTAAGAAAGAAAGAAAGAAAGAAAGAAAGAAAGAAAGAAACACTAAACAGACCAAAGAAGACTCCTATGCAGGGACCACCAGACCATGGGAGAAGCTCAGTTGCATTTCCTTGACTCCTCGAGTCCTCTCTCCCACCTCCTTCTCAAAACCCATTGAATGAGAAAGTCTTAATTCCCCAATGGGTTTTGACAAGTAGGCAAGGAGAGAGCATGTGCGGAGTCAAGAAAATGCAATTGAGATTCTCCTCATGACCATAGAAGAAGAAGCCTACCATTCCCACAAGGTGTCGCTATGTGGCTTCTCTTACATTAAGAATGTGAATCAACAGCTATATTGGTACTAGGGGTACATATAAGTACGGGATTACAGTTTCCTTGAAGAAAAGTTGTCATGTTATCATGTTCTCTGAGGTCATATTTAATAATATATAATAATAATAGTCAAATAGATTATTAAATGCAAATCAATAAATAATACAATAATAATAACACAGGCTAGATGTGTCATTGACAATAGCATAATCAAGTGTTATCTATAACAAGCATTTGCCAACAATTGTTTGCATGTTTGTTGTAAACCAGATACCGTGAAGAACTAACAAGATCCCTTTAGTAGACCTGACTAGACTAGAGGATCACAGATAACCCAATCTGTTCCACTAACCCAATTCCTGCAGTTTAGCTCTGACATTGACTGTCTTTTCTGGCTGCTTGGAAACTGTCACAAAGACATTGTTGTCATGTTCATTAGGAACAGTGCATTGGGAAAGTATTCGGCCCCCTTGAACTTTGCGACCTTTTGCCACATTTCAGGCTTCAAACATAAAGATATAAAACTGTATTTTTTTGTGAAGAATCAACAACAAGTGGGACACAATCATGAAGTGGAACGACATTTATTGGATATTTCAAACTTTTTTAACATATCAAAAACTGAAAAATTGGGCGTGCAAAATTATTCAGCCCCTTTACTTTCAGTGCAGCAAACTCTCTCCAGAAGTTCAGTGAGGATCTCTGAATGATCCAATGTTGACC
Organism: Oncorhynchus gorbuscha; assembly: GCF_021184085.1. Classification (NCBI taxonomy): domain Eukaryota; kingdom Metazoa; phylum Chordata; class Actinopteri; order Salmoniformes; family Salmonidae; genus Oncorhynchus; species Oncorhynchus gorbuscha. The sequence continues at coordinate 20,878,728 of NC_060197.1, forward strand.
TAAATGACTAATGATGATAAATACAATCCACCTGTGTGTAATCAAGTCTCCGTATAAATGCACCTGCACTGTGATAGCTCATGCCATTTTGGGGCAGATGCCCCTTCAGGTAGTATAATCAATCAATAAAATGTATTTATAAAACCCTTCTTACATCAGCTGATGTCACAAAGTGCTGTACAGGAACCCAGCCTAATATCCCAAACAGCAAGCAATGCTGTAGAAACACGGTGGCTAGTAAAAACTCCATAGAAAGGCCAGAACCTAGGAAGAAACCTAGAGAGGAACCAGGATATGAGGGGTGCCCAGTCCTCTGCTGGCTGTGCTGGGTGGAGATTATAACAGAACATGGCCAAAAGGTTCAAATGTTCATTGATGACCAGCAGGGTCAAATAATAATAATCACAGTGGTTTTTGAGGGTGCAACAGGTTAGCGCCTCAGGAGTAAATGTCAGTTGGCTTTTCATAGCCGATCATTCAGAGTATCTCTACTGCTCCTGCTGTCTCTAGAGAGTTGAAAACAGCAGGCCTGTGACAGGTAGCACATCCGGTGAACAGGTCAGGGTTCCATAGCTGCTAGCAGAACAGATGAAACTGGAGCAGCAGCACGGCCAGGTGGACTGGATACAGCAAGGAGTCATCAGGCCAGGTAGTCTTGAGGCATGGTCCTTGGGCTCAGGTCCTCAGAGAGAGAGAAGAGAGAGAGATGCCATCTACATACTGTCTAAACCTGCAAAATATGGTGTCAAGATCTGGGCTGCCTGTGATGCTGCTTCATCATATGCATGGAACTTGTGTATACGGGGAAGCCTTGTCTTTTTTTTGTCGTCAAATCCCTGCCAAAAGTCAGGTGACCTAAGCGCTTCCAAATATGTAGTTGCAGGTCTGCCCTATCTGTCATGTTTGCATATCTCTCCTATGTACACATCTTTATGGCAGTCATTTTACTTAAGTGGAATTAATTTTAATTACTTAAAAATCATACAATGTGATTTTCTGGATTTTTGTTTTAGATTCTGTCTCTCACAGTTGAAGTGTACCTATGATAAAAAATTACAGACCTCTACATGCTTTGTAAGTAGGAAAACCTACAAAATCGGCAGTGTATCAAATACTTGTTCTCCCCACTGTACTTGTCAAATATCAGTTTGTAAATAATGTTTAATAATCATTGAGTTAATAAAGCCACATACAAACTTGATCTCTTTTTTGATTTCTTGAGTAAGACAGCTTCAAAATGCAGATGTTTCAGCCTAGCTTAGTTCTTTCTGTGGTATTGGGGCAGCCAGCAGAAAATGCGGAGTGTATGGCTTGGTCTAGTTGCACCATGATTTGCTGAAAGTTCTGTCACTTATGGGGACACTACGTCATCGCCAAATCTAGGGGTAGAGCTTGACAATTCATGCCCCTTGGGTGTATCAGCACCATATCTTGCATAAATAATTTTAACGACACAAAAAGATCCCACCGTGTCGAAACAAACACTGTCTATAGGCATTTATAGAATTGCACTGGCATTTCATGTTTCCATCAGTTCGGTTGTGACATTTTTTCATGCGTCAGGTAATTCATCCGCATGAAATGGTTGGATGGAAACGTGGTTGGTGTTGTGTAACTGAACATTTAGGCATCAAACTTTCAGTTTCTTTTTATATGAACTTGTGCCTGCTTTTTGCTTACACTACGGTATGTGGCTCGTTTGCCTTTAGTTAAATAACTGAAGCGCGTTTTAGTACACTTTCATTATATCACAACAACTTATTTTAAATAGAAAATGTAATATTTGGGGGATTGTGTACAGTGCTTTACGAGTGAAACACAGTTATTTCTTAAACAATGACAGTCATCAGTCCATGTACTTAGTAGAGTGACCTTCAAATGTCATATTTTACACTTGTTCTCTGTCTAACAGTGTTTCAACTCGACCCAAATGTAAAATATTACTGTATGGCAAAACAGCATGATGTGTGTGTGCTGTCACCTAAGGTATCCGAAGTGGGTCAGTGAATGGCAATCTCTATTGATTAGCTCTGACACTGTCTGATAGACAGATCTGTGTTAATACCACTTAAAACAGACAGTGTCACATGCATGTTTGTTTTTCTCAGATTGCAATCTAAGTGTGCTCATCAAGTTCAGCCTGAGGCTTTAGTTTTGAGTGTTTGGCTCATTAAATAATATACAGTATGTACATTTTAATAATAATTCCTATCTTATGAAGTCTTATCTTGTGAAATAACACGTACTTAGATAAAAAGGGCTTTGTTTCAATGTGCAATTTTGTTTAAAGTATATATTCTGGTACATTGTGGATAAGTCTTTGACGTGCTGATATGTACACTATGTTCTGAAATGCAGGCAATGCAAATACATTATTTGAAATTCTTGATTGATTGTTTGAAATTCTTGAAAGCAAATATATGCAGACAAAATTGAAATTAGGATGACACTGAAAATAACCCAAGGATTACATAAAACATTACTCAGTTGCTGGGTCAATCCCCCAAACCAATGTGCTGGGTTTATGTCACAACCCAACACACTGGTTTGTTTTAACCCAGCCATATAGTCTAATTTACCCAGCAGTTGGATCATGTGCTCAAAGCAAGTGGTGGGTTAGAAAAACAACCCAAACCCACTGAGTTGAATTAACCCAATGCTATTTTTGTCCAATATTGACCCAGCGCTGGGATGTCAAATTACCCAAATCGGGTTAGCAACTTTTAAGTAGCAATAATTCATTTTGGAAAAATAATATGAATTGCCATATTAGGCATAACAAAATATCTACCTATTAAGATGTTTTCAGTATCCTAATTTTGTTTGTTTTGTTTTCTGATTGTTTCAGTGCAGGCATTCAACTGGTTTTGGATGAAGCATTTCCAATGGGCCACCATCTCCAAAGTTCACTCAAAATGGCAATAGTTCTGAACTGGGTTTGATTTAGTTGTTGTTGTTTTAATTATTTATATGTTGCTAATTATCTTTTAAACTTCCATTGGTTTAAATCAGTTTTCACTTGGCTCATATAACTAATTATGTAGTTGTACTTTTAAACATCCTATGGTCAACATCCCCATAGTGTTCACATTTCTCTCATGTAAATGTTGTAGCTACATAAAAATATTAAACATTTTATTTGGGAAATATCCAGTCTTTGCTAATGATTTCAAGTTGTATTGAATTTACTTTGATCTGTTAAGACATTGAATACATGTTGTTTAGTATATTTACTAAATTTAGTATGTTTAGCCTTTTCTCTGTGAAGTAAGTTGATGTAAAGTTATGTGATTTGGTTTCTGTAAATACATTTCAAATTTAACACAGAGTAACCAGAAAAATGATCTAATTTGCATATTCATATCCAGTCTGCAGCAAATTTGCAGCAAACGGTAGAATGTTCGCCACAAATGTCCTAAAGTTGTTTGCCAGAAGTTCACAAGTTTCACAGTTTTCCACAACTAAATTTGAATACATGAGCTTGCTGCTAAATTTGTGGCAAATTGGCCAAAGGTTTGCCCCAACTGTTGTCCGAAGCCAGTTTTTTTGGTAAAGGTTGGGAAAGTTGTCCTAGTCACTGTTGGCTAGGGTCGGGTTTTCGAAACGAAGCATTCAGTTACTGTACTGACCATGTCTTTTCCCCTGTTTCGCCTGTAGGGTGCAGCAGCATACATAGTCAACTAGCTGATGTTCATGTTCTGGGCTCTACTCCCTTTCCTGGCTGTTATATTGGTCTGGGCCTTTGCATCTTACGCCTGTGGATCAGGAATACCAGAGGTGTGCGCACAAATGGACAGTACATGCGTGCACGCACACACAAAAGCACAAAACACACACACACACACACACTCACTGAACTATGTTCTGGCTAAGGAGTAAGCTCACTCTGAGTACTATCAACTTCCAAAGTGAAAACCTATGTTTTAGTTCAGGGGTTAACACTGTTGCATTTAAAGCTTTTGGCAAAAATATATATTTATTTATTGTATTACTCTTTCACTTCTGCTTCCTACAGTCTCATCGATGTTCATCCAATTCTATTTAAAGCCAGACCCTGAACTCTGTTCTCTCTACTTTATTTCTGAGAAAACAAATGACTGAAAATACAGTGGGTGTTTCCTAGATTGCAACCTATTCTCTAAGTCAACTACTTTTGACTAGGGCCCATAGGATAAATGTAGTAAACTATATAGGGAATAGGGTGCCATTTGGGATTCACACAGTTTGTTTTGGAGTCAAGACTATATCTGTGTTTTTGGAGCTGTCACTGGCATGTATTTTCCTTTGGAATTTGGCTAAAACACTTTCTGCTGTAGCCACAATCACTAGCAGACACACACACTAGCATATTGACGCTGGCAGAAACACTGTCCTATAATGTCTGTTTGGCATAGTCAGATCTGTTTATTGTTTGAGGCAGAGCACATTACACACACAGTCCTAGACCCACAAGAATAAGCAAACAGAACCACGGGCAGATGGAGCTACGGCTGTATATCATTCATTCAATATTTTTAAAAATGGATTTACCAATCACAGACTGCAGCTTTAGGAGTCCCATTGAAGTTGACTAAAAACATCTAACTGAGGGAACAACATTGTGAAACACCATAGGCCTGATCACCTACAATGATGAGGCCTATAGGGTGAAGGTCAGACACCTGGCAGTGTGGTAAGAGGACAACAATCTCTCCCTCAATATGAGCAAGAGAAAGGAGCTGATCATGGACTATAGGAAAAGGAAGGCTGAATTAGGCCCCCATTAACATCGACGGGGCTGAAGTGGAGCAGGTCAAGAGTTTCAAGTTCCTTGGTATCCACATCACCAACGGACTATCATGGTCCAAACACAGCAAACACAGCAAGTTGTGAAGAGGACACGACAACACCTTTTCCTCCTCAGGAGACCTGAAAACATTTGTCATGGGTCCCCATATCCTCAAAAAGTTATTCAGCTGCACCATTGAGAGCATCCTGACCGGTTGCATCACCGCCTGGTATGGCAACTGCTCGGTATCCGACCACAAGGCGCTACAGAGGGTAGTGCATACAGCCCAGTACATCACTGGGGCCTCGCTTCCTGACATCCAGGACCTATACACTAGGCGGTGTCAGAGGAAGGCCCTAAAAATGGTCAAAGACTCCAGTCACCCAAGTCATAGACTGTTCTCTCTGCTACTGCACAGCAAGTGGTACTGGAGCGAGTCTAGGACCAAACAACTCCTTAACAGATTCTACCCACAAGCCATAAGACTGCTGAACAATGAATTAAATGGCCACTAAGACTATTTACATTGACCACCCCCCCCCCCTTTGTTTTTACACTGATGCTACTCGCTGTTTATTATCTATGTATAGTCACTTCACAAATTATCTCGAGTAACCTGTACCCCAGAACATTGACTTGATACCGGTACCCCCAGTATATAGCCTCATTATTGTTATGCAATTTTCTAGTTTTACTTTTTGATTTGATTTTGTAACTTTTGTTTATTTATTGTTGGTTAAGTGCTTGTAGGTAAGCATTTCACTGTTGTATTCGCGCAAAACTGAAAGCGTGAACCACCGCATATAACCATTCAAAAGTGACTGGGAATATGGTTGAATACAAAGAGTGTAGTTATTCCTTAAGTAAGGCAATCAAACAGGCAAAAAGTCAGTATAGAGACATAGTAGAGTCACAATTCAACAGGTTAGACATCAGACTTATGTGGCAGGGCCTACACGGATTACAAAAGGAAAGTCAGCCACGTTGCGTACACCAGACGACATCCCAAGCAGTGTCCTCAGAGCATGTGCAGACCAGCTGGCTGGAGTGTTTCCGGACATATTAAATATCTCCCTATCCCAGTCTGCTGTCCCTACTTGATTCAAGATGTCCACAAATGTTCCTGTATCCAAGAAAGCTCAGGTAACTGAATTATTAAATGACTATCACCCCATAACACTCACTTCTGTCATCAAGAAGTACTTTGAGAGGCTAGTTCATCATACCACCTCTACCTTACCTGACACCCGAGACAAACTACAATTTGCATACCGCCCGAATAGATCCACAGACGATGCAATCGCCATCACACTGCACACTGCCCTATCCCATCTGTACAAGAGGAACACCTACAGTGGATTCAGAAAATGTCAGACCCCTTGAACTTTTCCACATTTTGTTACATTACAGCCTTATTCTGAAATGGATTCAATCGTTTTTTTCCACCTCACTAATCTAAACACAATACCCCATGATGACAAAAGAAAACCAGGATTTTAGATTTTTGTTGCTAATTAATTTAAAAAATGAAATATTATATTTACATAAGTATTCAGACCCTTTACTCAGTACAGTTGAAGCACCTTTTGCAGTAATTACAGCCTCGAATCTTCTTAGGTATGATGCTACAAGCTAGGCACAACTGTATTTGGGGAATTTCTCAAATTCTTCTCTCTGAGGAGTGGCTTCTGTTTGGCCACTCTACCTTAAAGGCCTGATTGGTGGAGTTTTACAGAGATGGTTGTCCTTCTGGAAGATTCTCCCATCTCCACAGAGGAACTCTGGAGTTTTGTCAGTGACCATCGTGTTCTTGGTCATCTCTCTGACCAAAGCCTTTCTCCCCCAATTGTTAAGTTTGGCTGGGCGGCCAGCTCTAGGAAGAGTCTTGGTGGTTCCAAACTTCTTCCATTCAAGAATGATGGAGGCCACTGTGTTCTTGGAGAACTTCAATGCTGCAGAAATGTTTTCCCTTCCCTAGATCTGTGCCTCAACACAATCCTGTCTCAGAGCTCTTCAGACAATTCCTTCGACCTCATGGATTGGTTTATGCTCTGACATGCACTGTGAACTGTAGGACCTTGTATAGACAGGTGTGTATCTTCCAAATCATGTCCAATCAATTGAATTTACCACAGGTGTACTCCAATCAAGTTGTAGAAACAATGATGATCAATGGAAACAGGATGAACCTGAGCTCAATTTCGAGTCTCATAGCGAAGGGCATTTCTGTTTTTTTTTTTTAAAATACATTTCTTTAAATTTCTAATACCTGTTTTTGCTTTGTCATTGTGGGGTATTGTGTGTAGATTGATGAGGCTTTTTTTATGTAATACATTTTTGAATAAGACTGTAATGTAACAAAAAGTACTTTCTGAAGCCACTGTATGTAAGAATGCTGTTCTTTGACTATAGCTCAGCCTTCAACACCATCATTAAACTCAGGGCCCTGGGTCTGAACCTCGCCCTGTGTTACTGGGTTTTGGACTTCCTGACAGGCCGCCCCCCAGGTGGTGAATGGTAGGAAACATCACCTCCACTTCGCTGATCTTCAACACAGGGAACCCAAGTGTGCACGCCTCCAACTCAATCATCAAGTTTGCAGGTGACACAACAGTAGAAGCCCTGATTACCAACAATGATGAGACAGCCTACAGGGAGGAGGTGAGGGCCCTGGTGGAGTGGTGCCAGGAAAATAACCTCTCCCTCAACGTCAACAAAATGAAGGGGCTGATCGTGGAGTTCAGGAAACAGCAGAGGGAGCACACCTCTATCCACATCGACAGGACCGCAGTAGAGACGGTGAAAACAACAGCGCCTCTTCAAACTCAAGAGGACATCAACCACCCGAGCCATGGCCTGTTCACCCCGCTATCATCCAGAAGGTGAGGTAGGTACAGGTGCATCAAAGATTGGACCGAGAGACTGAGAAAGCTTCAATCTCAAGGCCATCAGACTGTTTTATAGCCATCACTAGCTGGCTTCCGCCCGGTTACTCAACCCTGCACCTTAGATTCTGCTGCCCTATGTAAATGGACATGTTGGTTACTGGTCATTTAATAATGGAACACTAGTCACTTTAATAATGTTTACATATTGCTTTACTCATTTCATATGTCTCATTTCATAGGAGCTCCCCTCCTCCTTCCATCCCTCATGCACTTCTCTATGGGACTGGGAAGAGGACACCTGCCCTTTTGGACACCTCCTTTCCCCTGTCTCCTTGCATCCCGGCATCTCTTCTTTAATCCACTGCCCCATGGGAATGGGAAGAGGACACCATCCCCATAGGAGTGAAGACACATGAAGACTGTCTTGCTTCCCTAATAAAAGTTGGTACTCTCAAGGGAGGGAAGGAGAGAGTGTTGAAAAATACATAGCTACAGACAGAAGATATCATAATGGCAAATGAAGGAAGGAATATGTATGATGCTTTGATACCACTGACACAGACAGGATGGGAAAAGGAGGGGAAAGAGAGAAGTAGGGATAAGAAGGCTGAGGAGAGGTGGTGGGAAAGTGCTGACTTAAGTCTTACTGATACTAGCCACAGTTAGAAACATAGTATGGAGCCCCAAGCTAGCTCCAGCCTCCACCTTTCCCCGTCAGAAGACATGCCCAGACAGAGCACTCCATCCTGGGCTGATGGATGCTTGGGAGCCCCCCTGCCCTGGTTCTTCTGTTCTTGCTTCCTCTGCCTTCAGGGAAGGGATAGGTTGGGAAAAGAGGATTCAGACACTTGCGCACACTAAAGACTCTCTGGCTGCCTGGGAACTACTCCGAGATATATTGAACAGACTGCGAGAGCTGCAATATCGCACACACACATAGAGAGAGAGAGAGAGACGTAAACACCAATCTGTGCCTTCATGAGTCTTTTATACAGATGTCTATGGTCATAATCTCTGTGAGAAGGTATCATTAACAAGCAGTGTGTGTGTGTACGAACTGTGTGTCTAAGTGTGTGCGTGCTGAAGTAATGCTAGAACACAAAAGGGAAACATCAGTTTAGTATTCCTCCTAAAACTGATTACTGCATAGGTATGTTTCCATGACAACCTTGTTGCCTTCGTCAATTTGATACGCAACAGGCGTGGGAAAAGGATGACAACACACACACTGACAAACTGTCCGGTTATTTGAATACAATGCAGTTAAGTACAGGTGACTCCCACAGCTACAACAGAATGCTATAGAGAGCTAAAGGGACAAAGAGACTTCACATGGTGATCAGGTTACCTGCTCAGATTCACACATTCCTCAAACACCTACTTGTTGGAAGACACACACAGGGACACACACGTGTGCGTGTGTTTGAGTCTGCGCTTATGTGTCCTTAGGTGTGGTAATATTTTACAAAAAGTGAAAGTTTGCCAATATGGAACAGTTTCTGAGTTGAAAGATTGAACATTAAGGAAGTTCACACACACCCATGTTCCAAGTTAGTCAAGTTGTCAGTTTAACCTTGTCAGTTTAAATAAATTGTTTGTCAAATTGCTAATTTAACATGGTCAGCTTAAATTAGTCAAGTTGTCGGTTTAACCTTGTCAGGAATCTTGTGGTCTTTTCTCTTCTCTTTTTCTGATTCTTAAATCTTTTTTGAATTGTGAATAAAATGGGAGTTAATTCTGAATCCAATTGTAATGAAATGGAACCCAGCAAACTGTAGTGTAGTTCTTTGATCCAACGACTAAGGGTTACTCGTGCACATACACACAGACGCTGTATTGCTGTACTGAAGATACTGTTAGTAAGGTAGGGGTCTCACAAAACTGTGTGTGTGTGAGACCTGGGGTATCTGTGTGTGTTTGTGTGTCGATGAGTTCTTGGGATGCCTTGTGTTTATAATCATCAATGTTATCGGATTATCTCATAATTGTATCCTTATGTTCTTGTAGGAAAAAACAATTAAATCACATCTTTCATATATTCACTGTTCTTTTTATTATGGCATTGTTGCCGTCATTCATCAGTTTATCCACCCATTCCTCTCACATGCTCACTTCCATCTTGGTATGTCTCCCAAATGGCACCATATTCCCTATATAGTGCACTACTTTTGACCAGAACCCAAAGGGAAGTAGTGCAGCATGTAGCGAATAGGCTGCTATTTGGGACGTAGGCCCTGGTCACTCCTTTTTATCGTCATCCCTCTATCCACCCATTCAATCTGTTTATTCCCCCATCTTCCGCATCATCACATCATGATATAAAGACACAAGGAGATTGTTTTGGCACCTGCTGTGATTCTCATGCTGTACTTGTCCACACATTTCCCTCTCCATCTTAATGTGATTCTCATGTTCACTGTTCTTGGACACTAAATCTCACACTCACCCATTCCTCCATCCACCCATCCTATCCTCTATTCTTTTTGTTCTCTCAGTCTCTGTCCTCAGACAACTCTCTCTCTCTTCTGTACTGTCCCCACTGTCCTCTCTCTTCCTCCGAAGCGTCAAAACATTCCAAAGATTATTTCACAATGCTGCCTGTCCTGTCGAGCTGCTTGACTCCTCTCTCTCACTCATCTTGGAACTGGAAGTGCAATAAGAAAAAGGGTTGGGTCAGGTTTTTCCTTCTCTCACTGTAAGGGCCACTTCCTCTGCTACTGCCAACCTTTGTGTGCTTGGCTGGGGTTTAAAAACCCTTATCACTGAGACGGATCACTGAGACTGTACTTACAATGAGCACCTCCATACTTCCTAAGAACCTTATCAGGAGTTAAATGATTTTTCATTCTGAATGTGGAATGTTGCATTGTTTTCATGCCCTATGAGGTATTCCAAAATTCCGTGTCCCTCCCAGAATTATAGAAGAGTCCAAATTCCTCTGAAGTCTGGGCAATGTGCTCGTTGCACTCGTATTGTTCTGCGAGGCGTGTGTGTGTGTGTGTGTCTCTGTGTCTCTCGGCCTCTCTGTCTGAGCCACACACACACACAGTTGTCTGGCCCCAGTTGGTCTATCCAGGATGTTGTTGGTTTGTTTCCTAGACCTGGACACAGTCAGGGTGGAGGGGTGTGGGCTCCAGTCTTAGAAAGCCAATTTCCTGACTGGCCCTTAGAACAACAGAGAACTCTATAGACTAATAACACTGGAGAGAATGTCAACGTTGTAGATATGAAAAAGTGTATATGTGAGAGAGAGAGAGAGAGAGAGAGAGAGAGAGAGAGAGAGAGAGAGAGAGAGAGAGAGAGAGAGAGAGGTGTGTGGCAGGATGGGAGGTGTTGGAAAAAAAGGGAGATTAAAAGAGGGATTAGTCCTTGTTCACACTCCTTAGAAAAGAATAAACGAGGGAGGAGGGTAAAGATAACGGTTAGTCAAACAAGACCCACTGGTCACCTCAATCATATCACGCGTGTGGGCATAGAAATTAAATGATGGAATTGACATGCCTTTATTGAACTCTGTGGATCATATAATTGTTTCACTAATTGAAGTAAGAACTCCTAATGGCCAGTTGGAGTTAAGCGTTATACAGAACAATACGAATAATTTACCTAAACCACTTGGCTGTAAGTTCTAGAACTTGGTCATATTTTAGAACTGACCTAAACACTGCTGGAGACCTCTATTTGGCCCCATCCAAGAGGACCACATGCGCACGCATGCTTACACATGCAAGCACACACGCACGTACACACACACACGCACACACACACACACGCACGCACACGCTATGATTTTTTTGTAGGATGTAACACATCATACGGAGTGGATGACGTAGTACACAAGCGGATGAAGTAGTATACACAAAAAAGGGACCCGTTTTGGCATGTGAGACCCACTTTCAAAACTACTGGATGAAATTATACAAAAGTTCTGGAGCATCACTTGCAGGTGTTCACATCCAAAAGTTGTTTGCTCTTGATAATGACGCATGTGTGACCAACTGGCTCAATTCGGTCTTATGTAGCAAAATTTTGAAGTTAGTTTTTTACATTGGATAAAAGTAGAGATGCAGAGCTAGAAAATTCTATATCGTACACTACACACACACAATGGGAAAGTAATTGTGCTTTGAAAGTTGATGAACTTGTAACCCCACTTTTGAGAAATCGGCCCTTGAATGTTTTAGAACACCTACTGGAGAGCTCTTTGTTTACACCCCATTCAGCATCGTTCAAACCCTCTTAAGCCTTAGCCCCACCCATCTCTTTAACCTCTCTGGGATATGTGGGACGCTAGCGTCCCACTTGGTCAAAAGCCAGAGAATGTGCAGAGCACCAAATTCAAATATATTCCTATAAAAATCAAACTTTCATGAAATTACACATGTAAGATATCAAATTAAAGCTACACGTGTTGTGAATCCAGCCAACATGTCAGATTTCAAAAAGGTTTTTCGGCGAAAGCAAACGATGCTATTATCTGAGCATAACACCATAGTAAACAAAAGAGAGAAAACATTTCAACCCTGCAGGCAAATCGCAGAAATAAAAATAGAAATCATGTCTTACCTTCGATGAGCTTCTTCTTTTGGCACTCCAATAAACACAAATGGTCCTTTTGTTCAATTAATTCCGTCCATATATATCCAAAATGTCCATTTATTTGGCGCATTTGATAGAGAAAAACACCGGTTCCAACTTGCGCAACATGACGACAAAATATCTTAAAAGGTACCTGTAAACTTTGCCAAAACATTTCAAACTACTTTTGTAATACAACTTTAGGTATTTTTTGGGGTAAATAATCGATAAAATTGAAGACGGGATGATCTGTGTTCAATACAGGAAGAAAACAAACAAGCATGCTTTCTGGTCTTGCGCCTCTATCAAACAGTACACATGAAGTGACAATCGTTCAAGATGGCCGTACTTCTTCATTACACAAAGGATTAACCTCAACCAATTTCTAAAGACTAGTGACATCCAGTGGAAGCGGTAGGAACTGCAAGCAATTCCTTAGAAATCTGGACTCCCAATGAAACCTCATTGAAAACAGGGTGACCTCAACAAAAAAAATCTGAATGGTTTATCCTCTGGGTTTCGCCTTGCTACAGAAGTTCTGTTTTACTCACAGACATGATTCAAACAGTTTTAGAACCTTCAGAGTGTTTTATGCATATCTTTTCTTCTGGGGATGAGTAGCAGGCAGTTGAAATTGGGCATGCTTTTCATCCAAAATTCCAAATGCTGCCCCCTATCCTGGAGAAGTTAAGGACTCACATGCGAGGCCATGTGCTAAACAGACCTTGGACTTCACATTACCGTCTCTGGTAAACACGCACTATATCAAATAAAATCATTGTTTTTTTGTCACATGCACAGGATACACAAGGTGTAAACGGTACAGTAAAATTGTTACAAGCATAATGGAGTCTTTTTAGCCGTGAGTCATTATGTTAAGCTAGCTAGCTAAACAATGAACCACAATCCAAACTCATAACATTACTACCTTGCATGAATCTGCAGGTAGCTAACCAACTAGGTTCAATGTTAACTAGCCAGCTAACATTCGGCTATGACTAGCAATGCAAATAGCTCTGAGATATGAATAATATTACTATACAGATCATAAATGTACCTTTAAGCTAGCGAGCCAGCCAGCTAACATTAGCTAGTTAGCTAACAATATGCTTTACCTTGCAATGAAACCAACTTTGACAAAATTTGAAATGTTTAATTTTTGAAAACGTAACTCGCTAGACTCTCTTACCAGTATACATGGATGAAGACTTCTCTCTTCACTTAGTTTAAAGATGTACTGCGGAGACAGGTGTTTCATACAACAGTATGTTCTCTTTTTGACTTCCTCCACATATTTGCAATCGAAAGGCAGAATTTTCTCCATCTCCTTAGCTATCATACTCTGCTTCCACCGGGCTTTCCAGTGATTTTGTCACTCGGTCCTTCAGAAAGTGGAGAGCAACACTTCTGCAGTTCTTTGTGATGTCTTTCAAAAAAGCCACGTTAGAAAGGATTACCAACACATACTGAGCAGCTCATGTTATAGACAGTAGCCGGCTACAATCCAAACTCATCTTGGAATGACCAGCCCATCCATTAGCTCAGTTAAATCATGGCTAGCGGAAAGGTTCCTGCCTCTCCTGTCAAGTTGTGACACGTGACAAATGCCTTGTTTCCTGAAATGAGTCACATGTACTTTCAAAAGTAAAACTGGTTTGAAAATCTGAACATATACACGACCATTCAAAAGTTTGGGGTCACTTAGAAATATCCTTGTTTTTGGATGAAAAGCACCTTTTTTTGTCCATTAAAATAACATCAAATTAATCAGAAATACAGTGTAGACAATGTTAACCTTTTGTGACTAGGGGACAGTATTTTCATTTTTGGAAAAATAATGTTCCCATAGTAAACAGGATATTCTTCTGTAGCTCAGTTGGTAGAGCATGGCGCTTGTAACGCCAGGGTAGTGGGTTCAATCCCCGGGACCACCCATACGTAGAATGTATGCACACAAGACTGTAAGTCGCTTTGGATAAAAGCGTCTGCTAAATGGCATATATTTTTTTATATTTTAGGACAAGATGCTAGAATATGCATATAATTGACAGCTTAGGATAGAAAACACTCTAAAGTTTCCAAAACTGTAAAAAATAATGTCTGTGAGTATAACATAACTGATATTGCAAATGACTATTGTATCTGGAAACGGCTGATTTTTAATGGAATATCTATTGTACATAGATGTACAGAGGCTCATTATCAGTAACCATCACTCCTGTGTTCCAATGGCACGTTGTGATGGCTAATCCAAGTTTATAATTTTAAAAGGCTAATTGATCATTAGAAAACCCCTTTGCAATTATTTTAGCACAGCTGAAAACTGTTGTGCTGATTAAAGAAGCAGGCTAGTTGAGTATCTGGAGCGTCAACATTTGTGGGTTCGAACTTTCTTCTGAAACTCATCAGTCTATTCTTGTTCTGAGAAATAAAGGATATTCCATGGGAGAAATTGCCTAGAAACTGAAGATCTCGTACAACGCTGTGTACTACTCCCTTCACAGAACTGCGCAAACTGTCTCTAACCAGATTAGAAAGAGGAGTGGGAGGCCCCGATGCACAACTGAGCAAGAGGACAAGTACATTAGAGTGTCTAGTTTGAGAAACTGATCCCTCACAAGTCCTCAACTAGCAGCTTCATTTAATAGTACCTGCAAAGCACCAGTCTCAATGTCAATAGGGAAGTGGCGACTCCGGGATGCTGGCCGTCAAGGCAGAGTTGCAAAGAAAAAAGCTGTATCTCAGACTGGCCAATAAAAAGATGAAGATGGGCAAAAGAACACAGACACTGGTTAGAGGAAGATTGGAAAAAAAGTGTTATGGACAGAGGTTTGTGAGACACAAAAAATGAAAAGATGCTGGAGGAGTGCTTGACGCCATCTGTCAAGCATGGTGGAGGCAATGTGATGGTCTGGAGGTCCTTTGAGGGTGGTAAAGTGGGAGAATTGTACAGAGTAAAAGGGATCTTGAAGAAGCAAGGCTATCACTCCTTTTTGCAACTCCATGCCATACCCTGTGGACGGAGCTTCATTTAATTAAGCCAATTTCCTCCTCCAACAGGACAATGACCCAAAGCACAGCTCCTAACTATGCAATAACTATTTAGGGAAGAAGCAGTCAGCTGGTATGCTGTCTATAATGGAATGGCCAGCACAGTCACCGGATCTCAACCCTGAGCTGTTGTGGGAGCAGCTTGACTGTATGGTAATTGCTGCAAATGGACAAAAGCAAAGTTTGAAGGACACAGTTATTATTTCAATTAAAAATCATTATTTATAACCATGTCAACGTCTTGACTATATTTCCTATTCATTTTACAACTCACTTCATGTATGTTTTCATGGAAAATTTCTAAGTGACCCCAAACATTTGAACTGTAGTGTGTGTATATATATTATCTATTAATCTGTGAGTGGTTACCTTTCTCCAGGCCCATCCCTCAGCTTTTTACCAAAACAGAGGCAGGGCGAACATTTTGTTATTGTTTCATCTGTGGATTTGCCCTTTAAACAGCTGCATATTGTCAAGATTTCAAAGTGTCACCAACAAAAAGGTATACAAAATGACTACAGCAAATGCAGCATATGGCATTCATTTTTTCACATGTAAATAGCACTTTTCAGTAGTGCTCAAAGCATGCCATTCCATGAGAGCAGCGTTTGTTTTTCAACTCGAATCAATGAGCCCAATCAGTCCTCCATGACAACAAATCCTAAACAACAGAGTTTGGCTCATCTATACTTCTGTCACACACTGATCTGTTTCACCTGTCCTTGTGATTGTCTCCACCCCCTCCAGGTGTCGCTTATTTTCCCTGGTGTATTTATCCCTGTGTGTTTCCTGTCTCTTTGTTCCAGTTTGTCTTGTATGTTCAAGTCAACCAGTGTGGTTTTTCCCCGTGCTCCTACGTTTCTATTCTCTTCTACTCGTCCTCCCGGTTTTGACCTTTGCCTGTTTTGTGGACTCCATTCCCGCCTGCTTGACCATTCTGCCTGCCATTCTGGATCTCCGAACTGGTTTTGAACTTTTGCCTGTCCACGACCATTCTCTTGCCTAAACTGTTTGGATTGTTAATAAACATCTTGCCTCTAACCATCTGGGTCTCGCCTTGTGCCCTCATAACTCCCATATTTCAAGTCCTATTCTTGAAGATTCAGGGGTATAAGATTTATTGGAATGACTGGAATTCTGATAGACCTTGGTTTTTTATGTGATATAATTTGATCGTATTATTATATGCAGTAGAAAGCCAGCTATGAAAACTTAAACATTGATTTATCCTCCAATAGATGTTGCTCAATTGGTAACATACATTTTTGTCTTCTAATGCATCAGAAGGGGAAGGTAATCTAATACTAATTGAACGTAATCAAATTACATTACTGAGTTAGGGTAATCCAAAAATTATGTTACTGATTACAATTTTGGACAGGGAGCTAATAACAGTAACGGATTACTTTTAGAAAGTGACCTACCCAACCCTGTATTTTGTAGAGATATTTTGTAGAGTTTACTGTTTTGCAAAATAAAAATTCATAGCATTTTCATTGTGGAATGAGAAATGACATAGTTTTGCTAAAAAATAATGCTGTCGTGCTCATTAGGTTATGATGGAGATCAAGTCGACTCCAGTTTCATTAAAAGTGTCTTAGCAATTGAGAAAAATTGTATCCATTCCATCCATCAAATGTCCCACAGTTATGAGGCAAAGTGTGGGCGCACACACGACTCGAATTACACAAATTCCTTCAGCACATTGGATTCACAAACACTGACTGAGTGACCGATAGGAATGTCTGTCATTCGAGTCACAAGGCCAGGGTGGAATCCTCTCTCCCTCTAACTACGACTATTAGGACCAGTCTATACAGGCCAGGGTCAGTACTCTAATACATGGTTTCTCTCTCTCCACCTCCCTTCTTCCCTCTCTCCTCTACTACAGTATAGGACTTAAGTCATTTATTTGGCTTCCCTCTCTGCTCTCCATACTGCGCCAGTGTAACAGAAGTGGTTTGAACCCAGTGAAATAAAGCAAAACCAAGAAGCTGAGAACAAAACCAAAGTTGGGGTGGCAATTACAGTGTGGTGTAGCTGGCTTCACCAGTGGAAACCGTCTACCCCGGGCAGCCTTGCGTGCCAGCCTCTACTAGGTCAACCCTGAAAGGCAGATTGTCCACATCAATAGGACATCCTGGTTTAAATAAAGTTGATATCTTAATATTGGATTTGTTACGTGAGGTATCCTGCCATTTGTATCTGTTTCTGCTTTTGTACTAAAACAAATACAGACCAGCAGCCAAACCGGATGATAGTCGGATCTCCACAAGTTCAAAGCGGACAAATGATACGATACATACTGCATGCCACGCACACACTTGAGTTCAAAGCAGACAAAATGTTTGATACTGGTTTGATACATACAGTACATCTAATGCAGCCATGAAAATAGATGGAATACTATTTATAATATCGTTGGTTGCAGGGCAACTGTGGATGTGTCTCTAAATGGCACCCCGCCAGTAACTGCTGCATCGATCATGGAATCATACGGGACATTGGGCTTTACACATCACAGTTCTAAGGGGAGAAGATTATTTTATACATAGAGTACATAGCCTTAGCCACACATACATGAGGGACACACTTTCAGGCATGGGAACAGTCAGAACACCATTTTTATTATGGCAGGCAGCAATGGAACCAATTGAATAGTCCCAACCTAATTTCTCCCATCTCAATCAAATGGGTGAGGTTGCTCAAAGGCCTTTTTAAAAGAAAACAACATTTGAACCTGTGAAGGACTGGAAGGGCTTAGACAACATAATTGACAACACACTGGCCCTCATTTTGACTTCACGCCTTTGACTGATGAGAATTGGTAGAAAAAGACTGGTAAACCCAGCTAACAATTCTAGGAAAAGAAAACGTTTTTGTAATGTTACCTGTAATGTTACCCTGATTTTTGAGGGTCCCGTTTTCTGTTATTTATGTTAGCAGACATCTTCTGAGAACCCATTTAGCACGTTTTGGTGTTAGAGTTAGAAACATTTCCTTCATGTCAAACACAACTTACCCAAAATGTGGTTACCATGTTCTCAGAATATCCTATATTAACTTCTGGACACGTTCCATGAGACGTTGCAAGATCATTTGTGTGTCCAGGTTTCTGAGTATTAGGCAAATATTTAATCAATGTCACACCAAACATACACAGAAAATGGTTGCTATGTTCTCCGAATATAAGATATTGTTCTAGACAAGTTTCATTGGAATGTTGCAAGAACATTCCTGTGTCCAAAGAAGTTTTTAAACATAGGACATTTTGTCATGGTCCCCTGGAGGTTTCGGTCTAGTTCCCGGCTTGCTCCGGGGACCTCCCTAAAGACGTTTTTAAGACGTCGCCTGATGGTCCCAAAGAAGCGCTCTCCCCACCAAAAACATTCATTACACATTACTCCTTGCTACTGTTGCTGAGCCTATCAAGGTTCTGATTGGTGAACCAGAGGCCTCCTAATTGTCCCCAGAATTTCTAAGAAAACAGCTGGAGGCAGGGCTTTCTCCTATAGAGCTCCATTTTTATGGAATGGTCTGCCTACCCATGTGAGAGACACAAACTCGGTCTCAACCTTTAAGTCTTTACTGAAGACTCATCTTCATCTGATTGAGTGTAGTCTGGCCCAGGAGTGTGAAGGTGAACGGAAAGGCTCTGGAGCAAGGAACCACCCTTGCTGTCTCTTCCTGGCTGGTTCCCCTCTTTCCACTGGGATTCTCTGCCTCTAAGTCTATTACAAGGGCTGAATCACTGGCTTACTGGTGCTCTTTCATGCCGCCCCAGGAGGGGTACGTCACTTGAGTGGGTTGAGTCACTGATGTGGTCTTCCTGTCTGGGTTGGCGCCCCCCCTTGGGTTGTGCCGTGGCGGAGATCTTTGTGGACTATACTCGGCCTTGTCTCAGGATGGTAAGTTGGTGGTTGAAGATATCCCTCTAGTGGTGTGGGTGCTGTGCTTTGGCAAAGTTGGTGGGATTATATCCTTCCTGTTTGGCCCTGTCCGGGGGTATAATTGGATGGGACCACAGTGTCTCCTGACCCCTCCTGTCTCATTCTCCAGTATTTATGCTGCAGTAGTTTGTGACGGGGGGCTAGGGTCAGTTTGTTATATCTGGAGTACATCTCCTGTCCTATCTGGTGTCCTGTGTGAATTTAAGTGTTCTCTATCTAATTCTCTCTTTCTCTCTTTCTTTCTCTCTCTCGGAGGACCTGAGCCCTAGGACCATGCCTCAGGACTACCTGGCATGATGACTCCTTGCTGTCCCTAGTCCACCTGGCCGTGCTGCTGCTGCTCCAGTTTCAACTGTTATGTCTGTGATTATTATTATTTGACCATGCTGGTCATTTATGAACATTTGAACATCTTGGCCATGTTCTGTTATAATCTCCACACAGCACAGTCAGAAGAGGACTGGCCACCCCACATAGCCTGGTTCCTCTCTAGGATTCTTCCTAGGTTTTGGCCTTTCTAGGGAGTTTTTCGTAGCCACCGTGCTTCTACACCTGCATTGCTTGCTGTTTGGGGTTTTAGACTGGGTTTCTGTACAGCACTTTGAGATATCAGCTGATGTACGAAGGGCTATATAAATAATTTCGATTTGATTTTGAATTGATTTAGTTACTTGATGTGGAATAGAGTTCCATAGTCTGTTCTGGACTTGGGGATTGTGAAGAGACCTCTTGTGGCATGTCTTGTGGGGTATGCATGGGTGTCCGAGCTGCATGCCAGTAGATTAGACAGTCAGCTCGGTGCATTCAATATGTCAATACCTCTCATAAATAAAAGTAGTGATGAAGTCAATCTCTCCTCCAATTTGAGCCAGGAGAGATTGACATGCATATTATTAATATTAGCTCTCTGTGTACATCCAAGGACCAGCCGTGCTGCCCTGTTCTGAGCCAATTGCAATTTTCCTTTTTTGTGGCACCTGACCACACAACTGAACAGAAGTCAAGGTGCCTCAAAACCTAGGGCCTGTAGGACCTGTCTTGTTGATAGTGTTGTTAAGCATCGCTTTATTATAGACAGACTTCTCCCCATCTTAGCTACTACTGCATCAATATGTTTTTACCATGACAGTTTACAATCTAGGGTTACTTCAAGCAGTTTAGTCAAATAATTTCCACATTTATTACAAGATTTAATTGAGGTTTAGGGTTTAGGGAGTGTTTTGTTCCAAATACAATGCTTTTAGTTTTAGAAATATATAGGGCTAACTTATTCCTTGCCAACCACTCTGAAACTAACTGTAAACTCTCAACAATTCTGTTGTCAATTTGTTTACTGTGAAATAGCATTGTATCTGGTCAAACACAATTTCCAGAAGTTTACAAAGGGTTGGTAACTGGCTGATTGGTCAGCTATTTGAGCCAGTAAAGGGGGCTTTACTATTCTTGGGTAGCAGAATGACTTTAGCTTCCCTCCAGGCCTGAGGGCACACACTCTCTAGTAGGCTTAAATTGAAGATGTGGAAAATAGGATCGGCAATATAATTTGCTATTATCCTCAGTAATTTTCCATCCAGATTGTCAGACTCCGGTGGCTTGTCATTGTTGATAGACAATAATAATTGTTTAACCTGTTCCAGACTGACTTTACGGAATTCAAAAGTACAATTCATGTGTTTCATAAGTTGGTCTGATATACTTGGATGTGTCATGTCAATGTTTGTTACTGGCATGTCATCGCTAAGTTTGCTTATCTTGCCAAAGAAAAAGTCATAAAAGAAGTTGCCAATATCAGTGGGCTTTGTGATTAATGAGCCATCTGATTCAATGAATGGAGCCAAGTTGCATTTTTTTTACCCCAAAATTCCATTTAAGATGCCCCAAAGCTTTTCACTATCATTATTTATATAATTTATATTTTTTTCATAGTATAGTTTATTTTTTATTTAGTTTAGTCACATGATTTCTTAATTTGCACTACGTTTGCCAATCAGATGGTCTGCCTGACTTAATGGCCATACCTTTTGCCTCATCCCTCTCAACCATGCCATTTTTCAATGCCTCATCAAACCAAGGGATTTAACACTTTTTACTGTAATTTTCATAATTTTTGATGTCCAAGATGGCGTAGCAGTCAGACGTCTTGTCCTGTCGTGTCCCTTGTATATATCGTTTTTACTTATTTTTCTTCGCATATTGTAACGGTTTTCTAGGTGTGAAGGAGAGTCGGACCAAAATGCAGTGTGTAGATTGCGATCCATGTTTTAATAAACAAACGTAACACGAATCTAAATACAAACACTACAAAAAACGTAACGAAAACCGAAACAGCCTATACTTGTGTAATCTAACACATAGACAGGAACAAGGACACTAAGGACAATCACCCACGACAAACTCAAAGAATATGGCTGCCTAAATATGGTTCCCAATCAGAGACAACGATAAACACCTGCCTCTGAATGAGAACCACTCCAGACAGCCATAGACTTTGCTAGATCACCCCACTAGCTACAATCCAAATATATACACACCACATACAAAAACCCATGCCCCACCCTGGCCTGACCCAATACATGAAGATAAACACAAAATACTTAGACCAGGGCGTGACACATATCTTTTATAGACTCTCTTTTTTTTCTACTGTGTTATTGACTTGTTAATTGTTTACTCCATGTGTAACTAACTCTGTGTTGTCTGTTCACACTGCTATGCTTCATCTTGGCCAGGTCGCAGTTGTAATTGAGAACTTGTTCTCAACTAGCCTACCTGGTTAAATAAAGGTGAAATAAAAAAAAAAAAAATGGGTGTGTGCTTATTAGTAACTGGAATAAGTAGTTTCATAAATGCGTCAAGTGTAGTGTCTGGTTGCTCCTCATCACACACCACAGACCAGCAAATATTCTTTACATCAACATATGAATCACTACAAAACTTATTGTATAACCTCTTATACACCATATTAGGCCCAGCCTTTGGATCTTTGGTTTTCCTAGAAATGCTATTATATTGTGATCAATACATCTTATGGATTTGGATACTGCTTTTATGCAAATTTCTGCAGCATTAGTAAAGATGTGATCAATACATGTTGATGATTTAATTCCTGTGATGCTCGTAACTACCCTGGTAGGTTGACTGACATCCTGATCCAGGTTGCAGGCACTGGTTACATGTTTTTTTTTCTTTTCTTTTGAGTCGGCAGCTTAATGATAGCCAGTTAATATTTAAATCAGCCAGAAAATATACTTATCTGTTGATATCACACACATTATCAAGCATTTCGCACATTAGCACTTGGTCTATAGTAGCTTCCCACAAGAATGGGCTTTAGGTGAGGCAGACGAACCTGTAGCCATATTACATCAACACTATTTAACATTAGATCGTCCCTAAGCTTTACAGGAATGTGGTTCTGAATATAGACCGCAACACCGCCTCCGTTGGCATTTCTGTCTTTTGGTAGATGTTATAACCATGTATTGCTACCACTGTATGATCAAATGTATTATCTGAGTGAGTTTCAGAGATAGTCAGAATATGAATGTCATCTGTTACAGGCAAGTTATTGACTTCATGGACCTAGTTTCTTAGGCTACATATGTTAATATGGGCTATTTTTTAGCACTTTTCTGGGTTGCTTGATTGTTTTTAATGCTTTACTGGGAAGATTATCAGAGGTAGACTTACTCATGTTATTTTCATCATTGGAGCTGATAGTGCAGGGTGAGCTGCATTACAGTGGTCTTCCTACTTGTGCACACCGCTAACAGTGTAACTCTGGTTTATAGGCTCATGATTACTGCTTACAATAGCTGTAGGATAAACAGATGTATTGGGTGCAATTAGGGGTACATGCACGTTTTCCAATGCGCCAAAGATCCCTAAGATCATGTGCATGACTACTCTTTATATGAACTGTAACTCAGTAAAATCTTTGAAATTGTTGCATGTTTTCCGTTTCGATTTTTGTTCAGTGTCTTTAGTAGTCTTATGGCTTGGGGGTAGAAGCTGTTCAGGGTCCTGTTGGTTCATGACTTGGTGCAGAGATCGTTAACCCCTGTTTGGAAGGTGTAACTGCGGTATGAGCTGACAAATAGGTGAGCGGCTGCTCGTGTGTGTCACAAACCACTCCCTTCCATATGACTGCTACTGCGTTAGAAGTTCAAAACGGCGATCGAAAGTGTGTCATTGCATCCAATCGCTACTGATAAGGTAAAACAAGGAGCTGCTTGTGGATTTGACACCTCTAACAGAGTTCCACCTCCGACACCACCAAAACAACCACTATGCGGCTGTGAGCAAGCGTGGATCTGATAGAATCTAGTATCAACTAATTGATCCGGTTTTGTAGTATACCACTCTGGTAATAAGTTATCCAATCCATTACAGTATTACCATTATTCAGCACTTTATTTAACACACATTTAACATCCTAGTCAAAGGAACATCAGAATACAATGTATACATGTACATACGTTCCATAAGTGGCCTATCGTTATCAAACGAGATAAAATAGAAAAACATTTGTAAAAGGAGAATAGGAAATTCAGTGCACTTCTTTTGATCGGGGCGAATAGTGGCCTGGTCAGAAGTTGCACAAGTAGGGAATAGAGTGTGATTCGGGATACATCCTAGGAGAGAACGTGTGGTTAAAGCATGTAAAAAGTACTTTAAAAAACAAAACAATACACCTTTTGTTCTGAGAATGTGCCCTTTGGTTTATAACGGAGAGAGAGAGAGAGCGAGATTGACACAGAGAGCGCAGTATAGCTATGTAGAATAAGATCTGTCTATCACATTTCACACCCGTCCCTTACACGTGCAGCTGCTACACCTCTCCCTCAACACCCATGCGTACACGCATGCACACCTAGAGTTCACCGAACCATATTCCCATGAACAAAACAAAAAAAAACTGTAATTTTACAACTGAACTGTTACAATGCACGCAGTATCTTTTTCAAGGACAGGGAGAGACTTTGAAAGTAACCAACATAGTATCTGGCAGTGATTACATTTATGATTATAGTGTGTCAATTCAGGCTTTCAAAGCCATATTTACATATAAAAACACACACAGGACCCAAGGTGCAAATCTCCTATAACGGGTATTCCCAAACTGGGAACGATTACCCCCCGACCCCATTTCTTTCTTCTTCACGTTTTCAAACAGTCCATTTAGATTTTCCAACGGGGGCTATACATTTTGGTGAGTTTTTTCCCCTCGCATATGATGAGTAGCCTCGTTTCACTGCCCAAAATAAAATTAAACCACCGAGTGTTCAGCGAAAACAACACAATGTCAAATACAGGTAGCTTAGTCAAATAATTAACATCCAATTACATTAACTCTCTCGCGGGAATTCCACTAACGGTCCATATGTAGCTGCTGCTCATGTTGGCATCTGTACTGATGGTGCAAAAGCCATGACAGGGTGATATAGTGGAGTGGTAACGCGCGTGCAAGCAGTTGCTCCCGACACCACATGGGTACACTGCAGCATCCACCGCGAGGCTCTTGTTGCCAAAAATGCATGACAGCTAAAAATAGTTTTGGACACTACAGTGAAAATGGTTAACTTTGTTAAAACAAGGCCCCCGAACTCTCATGTATTTTCTGCACAATGCAATGATATAGGCAGCGACCATGTAACGCTTTTACAACATACAGAAGTGCGCTGGTTATCAAGGGGCAAAATATTGACACGTTTTTTTGAATTGAGAGTTTTCCTAACTGACCATAATTTTCACTTGTCTGACCGCTTGCATGATGACGAGTTTCTCACACGACTGGCCTATCTGGGTGATGTTTTTTCTCGCCTGAATGATCTGAATCTAGGATCACAGGGACTCTCCGCAACTATATTCAATGTGCAGGACAAAATTGAGGCTATGATTAAGAAGTTGGAGCTCTTCTCTGTCTTTATTGAGGACAACACACAGGACTTTCCATCATTGTATGATTTTTTGTGTGAACACAAGCTTATGGACAATGTCAAATGTGATACAGCGAAGCACCTGAGTGAATTGGGTGTGCAGTTATGAAGGTACTTTCCCAAAACGGATGACAGAAACAACTGGATTCGTTATCCCTTTCATGTCCTGCCTCCAGTCCACTTACCGATATCTGAACAAAAGAGCCTCATCGAAATTGCAACAAGCGGTTCTGTGAAAATTGAATTTAATCAGAAGCCCATGAAGCCACCTATTTCTGGATTTGGCTGCACTCAGAGTATCCTGCCTTTTGAAATCGCGCTGTTAAGACACTGATGCCCTTTGCAACCACGTACCTATGTGAGAGTGGATTCCCTCACTAGCATGAAAACTAAATACAGGCACAGACTGTGTAGAAAATTATCTCCAATAGAACCCAATATTGCAGAGTTATGTGCATCCTTTCAAGCACACCCTTCTCATTAACCTGTTGTGAGTTATTCACAATTGTCAATGAACAAATAAGGTTTTATATGTAAAGAGCAAAATTATTGATTATTATTATATGATTATTTGTGCCCTGTTCCTAAAAAGAGCTCTTCGTTTACTTCCCACGAGCAAGGTTGTGACAAAAACTCACACTCATTCTGATGTTTAATAAATGTATCACTTAGTGTGTGTGTGGCAGGCAAAAAAAAACATTTGATAGTGCACTGACCCTGGTGCTAGAGGGGGTATGCAGCTGGAGGTTGAATGTTTGAAGGGGTACGGGGACTATAAAAAGTTTGGGAACCACTGTTCTGTAACACACAAAAATGGCATATTCACATAACCAACATGCTACAAAGTAAAGAAATTGTATTTGCTGGACTGAATATGTATGTAATAGACGTACAGCTCCAATGTGTGTGTGTGTGTGTGTTGTCCATGTTCATAACTGTTGTCAGATTGTGTGTTGGGAAACCTTGAGTGTGTGTGTTGTACTACACTCTATGAAACAGAACAACAATGATATATCGACCCAAAGAGGAACATGCTGGGGAACAATGTATCTGTAACATATTCTGTCTTGTTTACGGTTGCAAAATTAGTTATTTTCCCAAAATCTGAGGTTTTCAAACAAATACATGTTGGGGTCCTGTGTGGCACAGTTGGTAAAACATTGACGCTAGCAATACCAGGGTCATGGGTTTTATACCCGTTGGAGTCACTAATAGGAAAATGTACCAGGTTGACATGAGTCTTGTCCTGGAGGCAGAACTGAGCGATTTCCCCTTAGGCCAGCTGCAAAGTCAAAATTGGCTAGATTGTAAAAATGCATGAAAACTAAAATGAGCTTTTGTGTCTTCATTTAAGGTTGTATGACTTTGTGGCTGTGCCAGCTAGTGTCTGCTAAATGGCCTAGTGTGTTAGGATTCACGGGTTTCCTGCTTATTCCCTTCTAATTCTAGCAATCTTCCAACATTTTGGGAAAGTTATCGGAATTAACTTAACTGGCAGATGGCTTGGTAACGTTAGTGGGGTGTAGTGTTTTTGGGGGGCTCCTCCAACTAGTAGGAGTGTCTATATGTTTGAGCGAAGGTCCAGTGAGCAAACTTGATCAAAGTAAAAAAATGTTGGAAGTGACAGGATTAAAACAGCAACCAAACAATTAAAGACGGCTGTCACACGTGTGAAAAAAACAAAACAATTTATGGTTCACTTGGTGTCTCCACCCTCTCCCTCAAGTTTACACGGTATAAGAACTATACAGATGGAGGCTCTTAATTTGCATGGCAGGACATTTCTAAATGGTTGTGTATTTGAGGTTTAAAAAGACTTCTGAAGTTTGTAATTTCCCCCACAAAAATGTCCAAGAATTATAACAATTCACATTTACTGTTGCTGCAGGATTATGTTCCTGCATTAGAAAACTGGATCAAATTAAGATCCTACATCTGTACATACACTATACACACAGATACAACCCACCACAGATTCTTGGAAGAGGTGGTTAATCGTCACCCAGTTTTGTGTGTTATGTGTGTGCGTGTGTATGTGTAAGAGAGAGAGAGTGTGGGCGTGTGGGTTGCATGTTCTGCGGAGTCCCTATCATGTGTATGTCTATGCATTTGAATGTGTTGCGTGTTCTGCGGAGTCCCTCTTGTGTGTCTGTGTGTTTGTGTGTTTTTCTGCATGTGTCTCGTGTCCCTCTCGTGTGTCTGACTGTGTGTGTGTGTGGGTGTATTTCGTGTTCCTCTTTGAGAGAGAGAAAGTGTTTGTGTGTGTTGCATGTTTCTCTGCAAAACAAAGAATACAAAGCTGGCAGGCGCGCCCCCAAACAAACCCTACTGTATGTTTGTTTAACCTTCCTCCGAGACAACCACGGAGCCAATGAACACTGAAGACACACACACACACACACAGCCTCCGCATGTGCACTGACAATTACCAGACAACAAAGGGAGGCGTTGTGTGTGTGTGTGTCTCAGAGAGAGAAGTGAAGTGTGTCTGTAGGGCAGGGAGCCATGCTGTGCTGTGTATGGTTTGTGTTTAGATTAAAGTGTGTTTACTTTCTGCCAATTGTTGCTGACTGGCATGGGCTTAAAGTAGGTCCGACAGTGTGTGTGTGTGTGTGTGTGTTTCCCGGCATCAGTATGCTGTTCCACAGGTTACACTGGACAGACAGGTGGAGACCAGCGAGATTCCGGAGAGAGAGAGAGCAAGAGAGAAAGAGAGAGCAAGAGAGACAAAGTTTACTTAAGAGACTGGTAGGGCCGCATACCCCTCTTTCGCTCTCTCTGTCCTTTCTTTGTACGGTCTGTTCCATTCCTCTGCCCTTTCCTTATCCTCCTCTTCTTCTCCTTTATTCAATCCATAACTGTGTTCAACAGTCTCCAATGTCGTTTAAACAACAACAAAACAGAGTCCTCTTCCAAACTGTCTTACATCCAAAGTTTAAAAGTCCTCAACAATTCAGCGAGCAAAAGTTATCCACTCTTCTTCTTTCTCTAAATGGTCTTGTATACAACATATTAGTATTTGTTCTAATTTCCCAAACCGCCGAATGTCCAGTTAGAACCTTTGGAACAGACAGTCAACTTCACAGAAATAGAATGATTAGAATACAACTCATTCTAGTTCTGTGCTCAACTCCTTTCTATACAGGCAGTATGTAATGTATGTATAAATGGCACAGATACAGCGAGCATACTGCACCACTCTTGGCTGTCACATCATCACATACCCTTTGCCCTTTTTTCTGCTACCGTTCTGTTCCACATTATATGATGTGAATTATAAATGAATACATTCTTCTGTCTTTTGATCCTCTGTGTCCATCCAATGTTTTCAGGTTCATAACTCCCTCCTTCACATGTAGAATCTCCAGATCTATTTACAATTCACTTTGGAAAGAATGGGAGAGTTAGTCCTTGGGGTCTCACCCTTCCCTCCTCCTCTCCTCTAATCCATCCTTTCACCCCCTAATTCCTCACTCTGGCAGTGTCCTCACGGTGCCTCCGTTCCTCATCCTATCCTTTTCATCCCACCCCATACCCTCTTCTGGCAGTGGTCTCCCCTCTCGCTCTCCTCCATCTCCCCCTCCATTTACAGATCCAAACGGAACACCCCAAAATAACTTGATGACTCCTCTGCATGAACCATGGTGGGGGAAGAGACAGAGACGAAGAGCTCATCCCCGGCCCTCAGCTCAAACAGCCCTCCCTGGTAGACAGAGTGGAGGGCGTACTCTGCCTCTGGGGCCCAACACTTAGTGCCTACGCCCTTCAACAGCTGGATGGGCCGCAGGTAGGACGTCTTCTTGTAGACACACTGGACCAGCTGGTGACTGGCTGTTGGCTGGTCCCCTTCACTGGGCGACGGGTAGCGGAAGTAGACCTAGTGATGGAGGGATGAGGGCAGGATGGAGGGAGAGAGATATACATATTACTCAACGTGATAAAATGCATTATATTATTATAATGCAGTAGAAGACTTGTCTTAAGCATGCATCACCACTTAATAATGTCTTATTATCATCGCATATGATGCTCACTATATTTAAAAAAAACAGAGTCTCATACTTGTTCCCACAATTGCAAAAGTATTCATCCCCCTTGGTGTTTTTCCTACTTTGCTGCAATACAACCTGTAATTTAAATGGATTTTTATTTGGACATAAATACAAATAAATAGTTGTGCACGCTCAAGTTCAGTTTTTGTGTCTTATGACTTGTTTGTTTCACAAGAAATTTTGCATCTTCAAAGTGGTAGGCATGTTGTGTGAATCAAACGATACAAACCCCCCTCAAAATCAATTTTAATTCCAGGTTGTAAAGGCAACAAAATAGGAAAAATACCAATACCACTGTGTGTATTAATACACGTGTGAATTGGAAATGTGTTTTTGTATATCCCAACTCTTCTTGGGACAACCTTGGAGAGTGGGGTCAATGCAAGGGTCAGCCATTATCAATGGCAACCTTGGAGAAATTAGAGTTAAGTGCCTTGCTCAAGGATACGTCGGCAGATTAGTCACCTTGTCGGTTTGGGGATTCAAACAAGCAACCTTAACCAGCCCAATGCTCTAAACGCTAGGCTACCTGCCGCCCTTATACAGTATACTTCAATGTCAAATGTGTTTACCTGAGAGTACATGTAGTAACGCCCATCCTTGGGCACACGCAGCCTCCCATCGGCTAAGGTCATGTTGTGAAGGTGGGCTCCGAAGCTCTGATTGGTCCACGAGCGGACTGGGTGGCGACATGATTGGTGGAGGTCGGGCTGGGGGGTGGGATACATGGGAGACCCTGTCGGAGAGAGAGAGCAAGAGAGAGAGAGAGAGAGAGAGTGCGCGAGAGAGAGAGAGAGTGCGCGAGAGAGAGAGAGAGAGTGCGCGAGAGAGAGAGAGAGAGTGCGCGAGAGAGAGAGAGAGTGCGCGAGAGAGAGAGAGAGAGAGAGAGTGCGAGAGAGAGAGAGAGAGAGTGCGCGAGAGAGACAGAGACAGAGAGAGAGAGAGAGACAGAGACAGAGAGAGAGAGAGAGAGAGAGAGAGAGAGAGAGAGAGAGAGAGAGAGAGAGAGAGAGAGAGAGAGAGAGAGAGCGAGGAAAGGAGAAAAATGGGCAGCAGCGGGCACAAAGAAAAACATGAAGTGAGGGTGAAAGGGAGGGAGAGGCAGAAAAGAAGTGAGTATAGGAGGAGTAACCAAACAGACAAGTAATATTCCTGAAGGAAAATCTATATCAGATAAGTGTGTATATGTCCCAAATGGCACACTATTCCCTATTAAGTTCTATTGGCCCTTTATAAGGTACACCTATTTATTAATTTGCCTACAGAACAGCCTGAATTCGTCATGCCATGGATTCTACAAAGTGTAGTTCAAACGTTACTCAATTGGTATCAAGGGACCTAACATGTCCCAGGAAAACATCCCCCACCATTACACCACCGCCACCAGCCTGTACCATTAAAACCAGGCAGGATGGGACCATGAACTCATGCTGCTTACGCCAAATCCAGACTCTGCCATCAGCATGACACAACAGGAACCGGGATTCATCGCCTCCTAAATTGTCTAGCGTTGGTGATCGCGTACCCACTGAAACAGCTTCTTCTTGTTTTTAGTGGATAAAAGTGGAACCTGGTAGTCGTCTGCTGCAATAGTCCATTCGTGACAAGGACCGACGGAGTTGTGCGTTCCGAGATGCCGTTCTGCAAACCACTGTTGTACTGCACCGTTACTTGCCTGTTTGTGGCCCGCCTGTTTGCTTGCATGATTCATGCCATTCTCCTTCGATCTCTCTCATCAATGAGCTGTTTTCACCAACACTGACTGGATGTTTTTTTCCCAGACCCCTCGACTTTTCCCAAATTGTATTATGGTACAGCCTTATTATAAAATGGATTCAATTGACCCCCCCTTATCAATCTGCACACAATAGCCAATAATGAAATAGGGAAAACAGAAATTTTTGCAAATTTATTAAAAATTTAAAATTAGAAGTGTCTTATTAACACAAGTATTCAGACCCTTTGCTATGAGACTCGAAATGGAGCTCAGATGCATCCTGTTTCCATTGATCATCCTTGAGATGTTTCTACAACTTGATTGGAGCCCACCTGTGGTAATTAAATTGATTGGACATGAGTTGGAAAGGCACACAGATGTCTGTATAAGGTCCCACAGTTGAGCAAAAACCAAGCCATGATTTTGAGCTTCGAGATAGGATTGTGTTTTTGATTTTAGGATTGTGTTTTTGATTTGCCAATATTTGGTATTGTTTGTAGATTGATGAGGAAATTAAAAAAAATACATTTTAGAATAAGCCTGTAATGTAACAAAATGTGGAAAAAGTCAAGGGCTCTGAAAACTTTCCGAATGCACTGAATAGGGTGCCATTTGGGATGCAAGATGTCTTTCATTTGAACAAACTGATTCCTAATGTTCCTAGTTAAACCACACAAACGAGCTTGCATGGATGCACACACAAACACACACACACACTCATAGCGCTAGGCGATGAGGTAAAACACATAGCCCTTTGAAGTGTGTGTAAGTGTGCATGCACACCTGCATGCGTGCGTACATGCATGTGTACATTCCAGTAATGTCACCCAGGGCTTCTTGGCTGGTCTGGAATGGACTTCCTTATTGCCTTACAAGAAGAGCCAGGAGTTTTGCCAAGACAGGAGACCTTCCAGATCAGGATAAACTTCTGGCACTCATAAGGAATTAAAGTGACTTATTTCCTTATGAGAAAAGTTGACTCCCTCTTCCTCCTCCCTACTGACTGTTTTTTATTTATTTTTATTGAACCTTTATGTAACTAGGCAAGTCAGTTAAGAACAAATTCTTATTTACAATGACGGCCTAGGAACAGTGAGTTAACTGCCTTGTTCAGGGGCAGAACGACAGATTTTTACCTTGTCAGCTCAGGGATTCAGTCTAGAATACTTTCGGTTAATGGCCCAATGCGCTAACCACTAGGCTACCTGCTGCCCCTGTTGACTAACAAAGAGACAGGCCTTGGCCTGGATGGCTAGCAAAGAGAGAGAGAGCGAGAGAGCAGGGGCGAGAGAGAAAGGGGAACCATGCCCTTAGTGCCCTGAAGAGCAGTGGATGCTGCTAAGGGGAGGACGGCTCATAATAATTGCTGGAATGGAGTAAATGGAATGGTACTATATCAACCATGTGTTTGATACGATTCCATTTACTCCTTTCCAGACATTATGAGTTGTCCTCCCCTCAGCAGCCTCCACTGCTTTAGAGCTGATGGTAAGAACACCAGAAACGCAGGCCAAACCAGACTACAACCTGCTGTAGCATTTCAAATAATTTCCCATAAATAGCATAATATTTGAAAGCATTTTTCAAATACTTATTTCAAATGCTATTTCTAAATACCTGGGTAAATGCTTCGGAGTGTATCTGAGTATTTTCAAATACTTTCCAAATTGCATTTCCAAATATATTAAAATATTAAACGAGTTGTCTTTTCAAACAGCAAATATCTAAATTACAAATGTAAAACCTTAAATAATATTTGAACCCATGTCTGGTACACACTAGCACAGACAGAGATACACACACACTCTCACCTTGAGTGCTGCTGTCTCTGAGGGTCAGGTGGGCTGACGGCCGCTGGGGCACAGAGGTAGCGAACTTTGACCCCGAAGTGTTGAAGGTGTGAGGTAACGTTCTCGCTTCTGACAGAGACGCATAAACATGACATCATCATCATCATTACCATCATCACCACCACTCACAAGGTCATGACCGATAAAGACAAAATGTAGTTCCAGATTCAACACCACAATAGGGGGTATACATGTACTGTGTGTATAGATAGATTTGTCATTGTTTTTTAGTCAGACAATAGGTCATGGAGGTAGAGTATGATAGGGGATAGGTATTCGGTTGATAGAGTTTTAATTGTTGTCATTGTTACTGAGTGTCACACAACAGTCATACAGACAGGTACAGTATTTTAGAGATTGACTCACCTTGAAACGTCTGCTTTGAGATTATGTTCTCTGTCACCTATAAAATTAAGATAAAGATGTTGTATGAGAACAGGTGGCATTGGTGCTGGCAGAGACTAGATCAGCATCATTATCTTTATGATAGAAGCTTCCAAAACAACAGGTTACTCAAAGTATAGACATCGAATGTAAAAAAAAACAACACACACAACCAACATCATCATTATCGTCATCTTCATCACTATCAGTCACGTGCTGTGGTTTAGTTTCTTCCTTATGCCATTTCTCTGGCATGTACTGTAGTCTTGACTTACTCAAAGTTAAGACACTAATACAGTCAAGCTTTCATTAAATAACACACTCCATCTCGCTCTCTTTCACTCCTTCTCAAATCCCTTACTCCTTTGACGGTGGTTTGGTGGGTACGTGGGAAAGATAAACAAACAAAATAAAAAGATCCAACAAGAGATTTCACTTATTTGTTGGGCAGAGTGTGTTTGTGGGTTAGATTCAAGATGCATTGCTTAAGTTCTGCTATGGGCATATAGACATTGTAGGAAAACGTATCAGGAAAGCCAATGTGATGGTATTTACACAATGACTGTAGGCAGAGGAAAGACGGATAGAGACATTGTAGGAGAACATAGCAGGATAGCCAGTGTGATGGTATTTACACAATACATGCTGACAATTGGCAGCAACAACCAGTGATATTTCAAACTGTACTCTGTACTTTATGTGTACAGTATGTCTATATAGCCTTGTTATTGTGTTACTACATTTTTACTTTAGTTTATTTGGTAAATATTTTCTTAACTCTTCTTGAACTGCACTGTTGGTTAAGCGCTTGTAAGCAAGCAAGCATTTCAAGGTAAGTTCGGTGCAGTTGACAAATAAAGTTAAATAAAGTTGACAAATAAAGTTAGAGTTGATTTGTTGTTGTTAGAAAGACCCTGTTCTCTGTCTGTCCGTCTATGTACACTACCATTCAAAACTTTTGGGTCACTTAGAAATGTCTTTGAAAGACTTTTTTTTTGTCCATTTAAATAACATCAAATTGATCAGAAATACAGTGCAGACATTGTTAATGTTGACATTGTAGCTGGAAACGGCAGATTTTTTTATGGAATATCTAAGTAGGTGCACAGACGCCCAGTATCAGAAACCACCACCTCTGTGTTACAATGGCACGTTGTGTTAGCTAATCCTAGTGTATCATTTTAAAAGGCTAATTGATCATTAGAAAACCCTTTTGCAATTGTTAGCACAGCTGAAAACTGTTGTTCTGATTCAAGAAGCAATACAACTGGCATTCTTTAGACTGGTTGAGTATCTGGAGCATCAGCATTTGTGGATTCGATTACAGGCTTAAAATGGCCAGAAACAACAAATTCTTCTGAAACTCGTCAGTCTTTTCTTGTTCTGAGAAATGAAGGCTACTCCATGCGAGAAATTGCCTAGAAACTGAAGATTTCATACTGTGCACTGCTCCCTTCACAGAACAGCGCAAACTGGCCCTAACCAGAATACAAAGAGGAGTAGGAGGCCACGCTGCACAACTGAGCAAGAGGACAAGTACATTAGTGTCTAGTTTGAGAAACAGACACCTCACAAGTCCTCAACTGGCAGCTTCATTAAATAGTACCCGCAAAACACCAGTCTCAACGTCAACAGTGAAGAGGTGACTCCGGGATGCTGGCCTTCTAGGCAGAGTTCATCTATCCAGTGTCTGTGTTCTTTTGCCCATCTTATTATTTTCTCTTTATTGGCCAGTCTGAGATATGGCTTTTTCTTTGCAACTCTGTCGCCTCTTCACTGTTGACGTTGAGACTGGTGTTTTGCGGGTAGAACAAACAGGACAATGACCCCAAGCATATAGCCAAAGCAATGTTGGAATGGCTTCAGAACAATGTGATAGTTCCATGAAACATGGGACCAACACTTTACATGTTGCGTTTATATTTTTCTTCAGCGTATGTTGGTTCAGCTATATGCCCAAATGTTGACCAAACTCACAATCCTATTGCAACTGGTTACCTTACAGTTGTACATTGATTAACATCTTATTTTACAGTGCACGCACGCACACATACACAAAACACACACGCACCAGACAATTGCTTTCACACTGCAGTTTTGGTTTATAGCACGAAGAGCTGTGTTCTAAATGTGACCAGGGTTAAAGTTTGAGCACCGACTGCAACCATAACAGTAATACCACCAGCTGCAATGACAACAACAAACAAACTAAGTCTTCAACCTTTCACCCTTTTTAGAGGCCCTAGTACAGTACAGACCCTGTAGAGAAAGAACTGAGACACAGGGTCCTGATTCACTTAAATGGATAGTGCAAGATTTTCAGATGAACTCGGATACCATTTTTATATCTCTGTGTCCAGCATAAAGGAAGTTAAACGTAGTTTCGCGAGCCAATGCTACCTAGCGTTAGCGCAATGACTGGAGATCTCTGGATGCAGAGACCTAAAAATGGTATCCACAAGTTCATCTGACTAGGGAAGTAGACAGAGGGCTTAATTTCCAAAATCTTGACCTATCCCTTTAAAGTTCTTAAGAACGAATTTGAAAAAGTTCTTAAGATGATTCTGCACAGAGCCTTATTCGGGCCAGTAATCAATGTGACTCAAACTAGGAGTGCTGATCTAGGATCAATCCCCCACCCCATGTAATCTTATTTATCTTATTAATTACGATCTATGAAGGCCAAACTGATCCTAGATCAGCAGAACTACACCGTCATGCTTTGTGAATATGGCCACTGATATCAGAAAGAGCTGATAAACAGGGTCTTGAGTCACTGAACATTTTTAAGGACTAATTTGAGAAAGTTCTTATGATTTTGCAGATTTGCATGTACCTCATAACTTCCTTAAGAACTTATTTGCGTTTTTGTTGTTATGAAGCTTCTTGGATTTTTTTTCTCTAGAAGATTTTACTGAATCCATGCCCTCGTTATTCACTGGAAAAGCTAGTGAAAAGTGAAGAAGGAAAGAGGGAAAACAATGGGAGAGGGAAAGACAAGTATGCACATGAAAAAGTATTAGGACTACTCTGGGAGCTTAGCAGAAGATGGAAACCCAATCCCTTAATATGTGTGTGTGTGGTGCAGGTCTGGGCCAGTCTAAACTCTCCATAGCTCTGTGGCACAGAAAGGGAAACTTATCTTGCCATAATCTACTCAAAAAAGTTTGTTTCTCAGTTCCTTCTGCAGGGCTGATGATAAATATGTAACTTATATCTCATTTAAGAGACAGATATAGAAATATGATAGATAGAATGAACATGGTCTGAGTGATACAGATCTAGAGCTATGGAACGGACAGGGAACCTTATCTAGGTCTGATCTAATCTAAGAAGTTACTGTTTTCCCGTTCTTTCAGCAGGAGTTAACATTAATAAGTAACTTATACCTCCTTTAAGACACAGTTCTAGAAATACAGTAGACGGTCAGTCCGAGTGATATACAGATCTGAGCTAGTGGTCTTACAGTGGGTGAATCTTATCTAGTACTAATATACTCTAAAAAGTTACCGTTTCTGTCTTTCAGCAGGGTCAATGATGTAATAAGTAATGTATACCCTCCTATAGGTATAGAATAGAAATCTAGTAGATTATATTTGTATTTATTATGGAGTCCCATGCTGCCAAGGCAGCAGCTACTCTTACTTGGGTCCGGCAAAATTAAGGCATACAATTTTAAAATCATTAAATACATTCAGAACAGATTTCACAACACACAAAGTGTGTTTCCTCTGGCCCCTACTCCACTATCACATATCTACAACGCAAAATCCATGTGTATTTGTGTATAGTATGGGTATGTGTACTTGTGTATAGTGCGTCTGTTATCATGTTGCTTCACAGTCCCCGCTGTTCAATAAGGTGTATTTTTATCTGTTTAAAAACAAATCTGATTCTACTGCTTGCATGAGTTACTTGATGTGGAAAAGAGTTCCATGTAGTCATGGCTATATGGAATACTGTGCTCCTCCAATAGTTTGTTCTGGACTGTGAAGAGACCTCTGGTGGCATGCATGGGTGTCTGAGCTGGGTACCAGTGGTTTAAAATGATGAGATAAGGATATGCACGTAGAAATACTGGTGTGCGAATGAGCAGAAAAACAAACAAATATGGGGATGAGGTAGGTAGTTGGTTGGATATGCTATTTACAGATGGTCTGTGTACAGCTGCTGCGATCGGTAAGCTGGTCTGACAGCTGACGCTTAAAGTTAGGGAGGGAGAAATAAGCCTCCAACATCAGTGATTTTTGCAATTAGTTTCAGTCATTGACAGAAGAGAACTGGAAGGAAAGGTGGCCAAAGAGTTGTTGGCTTTGGGGATGACCAGTGAGATATACCTGCTGGAGTGCATGCTACAGGTGGGTGTTGCTATGGTGACCAGTGAGCTGAGATAAGGCGGAGCTTTACCTAGCAAAGACTTATAGATGACTTTGAGCCAGTGGGATTGGCAATGAATATGCAGCGAGATGTCAAGGATCGGTAGGATAGTCAGTTTTACGGGGTTATGTTAGGCAGCATAAGTGAAGGAGGCTTTGTAGCGAAATAGGAAGTCGATTGAGATTTGACTTTGGATTGGAGATGCTTAATGTGAGTCTGGAAGGAGTGTTTACAGTCTAGCCAGATACCTAGGTATTTATAGTTGTCCACATATTCAAAGTCAGATCCATCCAGAGTAGTGATGCCAGTCGGGCAGGAGGGTGCGGGCAGCGACTGGTTGAAGAGCATGCATTTAGTTTTGCTAGCATTTAAGAGCAGTTTGAGGCCACGGAAGGACTGTTGTATGGCATTGAACCTCATCTGGAGGTTTGTTAACACAGTGTCCATAGAAGGGCCAGAAGTATACAGAATGGTGTTGTCTGCATAGAGGTGAATCAAAGAATCTCCAGCAGCCAGAGCATCATTGATGTATATAGAGAAAAGTGTCGGCCCGAGAATTGAACCCTGTGGTACCCCCATAGAGACGGCCAGAGGTCCGGAAAACAGGCCCTCTGATTCGACACACTGAACTCTATCTGAGAAGTAGTTAGTGAACCAGGCAAGGCAGTCATTTGAGAAACCAAGGCTGTTGAGTGTGCCGATAAGAATGTGGTGATTGACAGAGTCGAAGGCCTTGACCAGGTCGATGAAGACAACTGCACAGACCTGTATTTTAACGATGGAGGTTATGATTTGTAGGGATCCAGATTTTGCATCTCTTTCAGAACATCAGCTGTCTGGATTTGGGTGAAGGAGAAGCCGGGGGGCTTGGGCCAGTTGCTGAGAGGGGTGCGGAGCTGTTGGCCAGAGTTGGAGTAGCCAGGTGGAAAGCATGGCCAGCCGTAGAGAAATGCTTATTGAAATTCTCGATTATCGTGGATTTATCAGTGGTGACCGTGTTTCCTAGTCTCAGTGCAGTGGGCAGCTGGGAGGAGGTACTCTTATTCTCCATTGACTTTACAGTGTCCAAAAACATTTTGGAGTTAGTGCTGCAGGATGCACATTTCTGTTTGAAAAAGCTAGCCTTTGCTTTCCTAACTGACTGTGTGTATTGGTTTCTGACTTCCCTGAAAAGTTGCATATCGCTGGGAATATTCGAAGCTAGTGCAGTACACCACAGGGTGTTTTTGTGCTGGTCAAGGGTAGTCAAGTCTGGAGTGAACCAAGTGCTATATCTGTTCTTAGTTCTACATTTTTTGAAAGGGGCATGCTTATTTCTGATGGTGAGGAAATCACTTTTAAAGAAGAACCAGGCAGCCTATACTGACGGGGTGAGATCAATATCCTTCCAGGATACCCGGGCTCGGTCGATTAGAAAGGCCTGCTCGCAGAAGTGTTTTAGGGAGCATTTGACAGTGATGAGGGATGGTCGTTTGACTGCGGACCCGTAAAGGACGCAGGCAATGAGATAGTGATCCTGGTTGAAAACAGCAGAGGTGTATTTAGAGGGAAAGTTGGTCAGGATGATATCTATGAGGGTGCCCATGTTTACGGATTTGGGGTTGTACCTGGTAGGTTCCTTGACAATTTGTGTGATATTGAGGGCATCTCGCTTAGATTGTAGGATGGCCGGGGTGTTAAGCATATCCCAATTTAGGTCACCTAGCAGTACGAATTCTGACGATAGATGGGGGGGGCAATCAATTCACATATGGTGTCCAGGGCACAGCTGGGAGCTGAGGGGGGTCTATAACAAGCGGCAACAAGGAGGGACTTATTTCTGGAGAGATGGATCTTTAAAAGTAGAAGCTCGAACTGTTTGGGCATAGACCTGGATAGTGTGACAGAACTCTGCAGGCTCTCTCTACAGTAGATTGCAATTTGTCCCTTTAGCAGTTCTGTCTTGACGGAAAATGTAATTGGGGATGGACATTTTTTGGTGGCCTTCCTAAGCCAGGATTTAGACACGGCTAAGACATCAGGGTTGGTGGAGTGTGCTAAAGCAGCGAATAAAGCAAACTTAGGGATGATGCTTCTGATGTTAACATGCATGAACCCAAAGCTTTTACGGTTGCAGAAGTAAACAAATGAGAGCGTCCGGGGAGACACAGGGCTGGGTTAACCTCTACATCACCAGAGTAACAGAGGAGGAGTAGGATGAGGGTACGGCTAAAGGCTATAAGAACTGGTCGTCTAGTGCTTTGGGAACAAAGAATAAAAGGAGCAGATTTCTGGGCGTGGTAGGATAGATTCAGGGCATAGTGTACAGAGAAGGGAAGAGGTTCTCTGGATAAGAGCGTCTGCTAAATGACTTAAATGTAAATGAGTACAGTGGGGGTAAACCTAGGCATTGAGTGACGATGAGAGAGGTTGCATCTCTGGAGTCTCCAGTTAAGCTACAGTACAGTAGTCCAGGTGTGCCATAACTAGGGCCTGTAGGACCTGCCTTGTTTATAGTGCTGTTAAGGTAGAGTCGTGCTTTATTATGGACAGACTTCTCCCCATCTTAGTTACTGTTATAACAATTTGTTATCATGTCATTTTACAATCCGGGGTTATTCCAAGCAGTTTAGTAACCTCAACTTGCTCAATTTCCACATTATTTATTAAGAGATTTAGGGTTTTGTGAATGATTTGTCCCACATACAATGCTTTTAGTTTTTGAAATATTTAGGACTAACATTCCTTGCCACCCATTCTGAAACTAACTGCAGCTCTTTTTTAAGTGTTCCAGTCATTTCAGTCACTGTAGTAGCTGATGTGTATAGTCATCCGCATACATAGACACACTGGCATCACTCAAAGTGGCATGTTGTTAGTAAAAATGGAGTTCGATCCTTTCAAAACAACCACCTTGTTCACAAACACAGAATCATTCACAGCCTAAAATATCTCAAATCCATTCTATAATTTTTTCTATGATCTCAGACAAACAACATGTCATTGACCTCTATTGTTACTTGTTCTCTCTGTAGGGCACTGTGGAGCAACCACAGACATAGATTTCATGCCAGACATCCAATCTCATGATAACCCCTATAGTGGAGTTTCCAGTCCTCTATATGCTTTACCTGCATTCATGGGCCAGGGAGGGGCAAAACAGTGTTGAAGCCCTCTTTAGAATAGGCATAGCACCAGCAAAAAGTACTTTATTAGTACCTGCACACACACCTTAAAACACCTAAGAATTTAGACGTTTGTTCAACCAGTTGCCTTGATCCGTTGGTTTCATTTCACTAGAAACCCTCTGAGCATAGAAAT
This sequence comes from Oncorhynchus gorbuscha, assembly GCF_021184085.1. Taxonomy (NCBI): domain Eukaryota; kingdom Metazoa; phylum Chordata; class Actinopteri; order Salmoniformes; family Salmonidae; genus Oncorhynchus; species Oncorhynchus gorbuscha. Next base: position 20,919,582 of record NC_060197.1, read on the forward strand.
GTGTCTGGACTGGTAGAATAAGAAGGCAATGCATTTAAACTTCAAAAGATTAGCATTCTCATGTCTGAACTGATCACCAATGTTGTTATAAATACTTAAATTGAATTAAATCTACCAAGAGTATTTTCCCTCTAGCATGGGGAGCAAACATAATCTATAACACATCCTACCCTACATTGTTTGTATTTATTGGAGGTATTGCCTAAGAGACAACTCTTCCTCTACATTATTCACGGTTATATCATATTGGCACACACACACACACGTTTACCTGTCCAGCAACCAAATTTAGGCTTATAATCATTCACAAATGGGGAGTTTGTACTGCTCTGTGGATGAATGATGCCACACACACACACACACACACACACACACACACACACACACACACACACACACACACACACACACACACACACACACACACACACACACACACACACACACACACACACACACACACACACACACACACACACACACCTCTATGTAATCCCTGGATGAACCGCTCCATATTGTCACACCCTGGCCATAGAGGCTTTTTATTCTCTATTTTGGTTAGGGCAGGGTGTGACTAGGGTGGGCATTCTATGTCCTTTTTTCTATGTTTTGTATTTCTATGTCTTGGCCTGGTATGGTTCTCAATCAGGGACAGCTGTCTATCGTTGTCTCTGATTGAGAACCATACTTAGGTACCCTTTTCCCCCACCTGATTTGTGGGAAGTTAATTTTGACTTTGTTCAGGGCACATAGCCCAAAGCTTCACGGTTTTGTTCTTTGTTTTGTCGGCGTCATTTTTAAATAAAGAAAATGTACGCTTACCATGCTGCACCTTGGTCCAGTCCTTCAGCCAGCCGTGACACATAAACACAATCCATTAAAAGACGTACCTTAATCAAAAGTGGTGCTTTACAAAGGGAATAGGGTGCGATTTGGAACACATCCTATGATAGAAGTTTGTAAATATCTCACCTTATAAAGTTTAGGATTAACTTGTCCAGAGTTCACAGTTTGGTTCTACATGTTATATCTTTACTATGAATGTCATACACTGAATAATAAGTATACTAGATCAGCATACCAAATGGCACCTTATTTCCCAATATATTGCACACTTTTGACCAGAGCCCTATAAGCCTTGGGCAAACGTAAGTGCATTAAATAGGGCATAGAGTCTGGTTTACTATGGCTGTCATATATTCATGCAGTTTCACATGTGTACTTACAGGAATAAAATGTAATATATGCCCATAACGCCACCAACACAACAACATAGGCGGCCTATATATCCCTTAAGCAGGGTTCATACAGACATCGGGAAGTCAAATTCAAGGACTTTTTCAAGGACTTAATTGTAATTTTCAACTACCGAAATGTTATACAATTGTACAATTTATATAATAGTACATATAACGCCAAATATATCCCCCCAAAATATCCCCCCAAAAATCATGTAAAAAGAGTTGAAAAAATATTTAACATTTAATATTGCATTTCTAGTCAAATGAAACCAACGGATCAAGGCAAAACAAAATATTTATTTTTTGAACCTTTAATTTAACTAGGCAAGTCAGTTAAGAACTAATTCTAATTTTACAATGACTAAGACACCAACACATTTTTAGGCCTTGCCAATGTATTGATATTGTAATTATTATTACATTATAAAATATGTGAGAATAATGTGGACATTGCCTGACTAAATAGATTGGACGCATGCGTGGTAATTTGTCTGTAGCCTATGTGGCTGACGCAGGCACAGATAAGCCATGAATAGCAGTAGCATTAATCTCACCATCACTGTTTTTATAATGAAAAGGTGACCATAAGCCAGCTTTGTTTTTTTATGGAAGTATTTGTATGAAAAGCCAAGTTGAAGCCAATATTAGATGTTGTCGTCCACATGGTTTTACCGCAAAAAGAGCAGCACAACACACTTCAATTGAAGTGTCAGGAAACAAACGAAAGTGGCCACATCTCTCACAAAAATCCTGGATAATTATAAAGGAGCAGGAGAACATGAATTGGCTACAATAATTACAATAACTTTTCAAGCACCAAATTGAGTAAAGACGTGATTTTCAAGGTAGGCCTATTCCAGTACTTGATTTTCTGAACTCCAAATTCAAGTTCAACTAGGCTACTTCAAGCCCCTTGTACTGTTTCAAATCGCTGTTTGTTGTCATTACATCCATGATAATTAACAGGAATGGCTTTGTGTGTTGTGCAATAGTCTACCCTATACCCAACTGCTCACAGTAGACTCGGTGTCCAATCCGAGGCACAAAAACATGAACGCATTACCTCGATGCTTTCTTCGTTAAATCTAATGAGACCCTGCTGTGAATCAAGCAGACAACAGATGATCCTATAATAAAAAGCATGAGCTGGCGCACACCCCCCAAAAAGTTGATAGAGGTGCTGACTAATGGCGAGAAAACTGTATGCTATAAAAATAAAGAAATAGTCACACTATATGCAAGCTCCCAGTTATTTATTGGGTAACCACCAACGTTTCGGCATCACTGTGCCTTCTTTAGGTTGAAGAAGGCACAATGACGAAGAAGGCACAGTGATGCCAAAATGTAATTACTGGAAGCTTTTATGTAGTGTGTGACTTTTTTTTACTGTTATTGCAAACAACAGATGATCAACATCAATTCGCTAGGAATATTAGATCCAACGTGGATCCAGGCATAACTGTCTTCAATGGGGTACCGAATGAGACACCAAGATATTCTGAACATTAATCGTGAACACCTTTTTTTCCAGCACTTGGCCTGTTGTTGCATCGCAGGCACTATCACAACCGCTGTTGTTCACTTGACTGTCATTCGGAAAATTCCTTCAGATGATGTGTGAAAATATCATGGCGTAACTAAATCAGCTGGACACCAAAATGGCATCCAACAAGTAGTATGTATAATTATTGAAGAACCACGTTAACGACAGTATCGATTTAGGTTTTACGTATCAAGGTATGGTGACTCGGTTTGAAGCATTCGATTTTGCAATGCATACATTGTTTTGGATTTGTGTGCCCATGAAAACAGTTTTCGCCCAATAACATAAGGAGACACGAAATGATATGTAGTTACACTGCATTTCTGGGATTTCTACGCAAAAAAAAAACTGTAGGACAGCTAGATCCAGGATTCTTACATAGTTGAAGTTTAATGGCTAATTTAACTTGTTAATGCTTAATATATGATATAGTAAGTAATTGCCATAAATGCAAGGACAGAAAATTAATGTTTTATGTCACACGGTTTGTGTCTTGACAAATCCGTCAAGACACCAACCATGATAAAGGGTTAAACATAGGTTTTAAATCAACTTGTGAATTTGATTGAAAATAGCAATGATCCATCCTTATATCTTCATGTAATGACATGAAAACAATTGGCAGATTACTATCAATTACTTACCAGCAGCTGTAACAAGTTGTCCAGTGTAGGGAATCCTCATGGGCACACTAGTTTATAGAAAGACCCATGTAAACTGAGTGCACAAAACATTATGAACACCTGCTCTTTCGATGACATAGATTTACCTGGATTCACCTGGTCAATCTATGATCCTTTATTGATGTCACTTGTTAAATCCACTTCAAATCAGCGTAAATGAAGGTGAGGAGACAGGCTAAAGAAATAATTTTAAGCCTTGAGACAATTGAGACATGGATTGTTAATGTGTGACATTCAGAGGGTGAATGGGCAAGACAAAATATTTAAGTACCTGGTATGGTATTTAAGTGCTTGGTATGGGTATGGTAGTAGGTGCCAGGTGTACCGCTTTGTGTCAAAAACTACAACGCTACTGTGTTTTTCACACTCACTGAGTAGATTCAGTGTGTGTGTGTGCATGGTACTCAGTGTGTGTTCCTACGTGCAATATTCTCTTAGCTCTGTCCTCTCCACTGCACCATAACTTAAGTATGTAACCTGACTCTCAGCCATACCAGCTCTGACTGAGCTGCTGCACATTATTGGCAGAGAGAGAAAGAGAGGGGGAGAGAGAGACCAGTTCACAGTAAACAGCAGTACTACCACCCCAACCCCCCCCATACCAACTTGACCTTAGCTACTTTATAAACCAGCCTCCGTCTCTACTTTTCCCCATTTCCTCTCCCCGCTTCCTTGTTCTTTCTCTCTGTCCCTATAACTCTACCTTTTTTCACTCTCTCTCTCTCCCTCAATCATTACATTATTTTATTTTCCTTTTCCAAACAGTCTGCTCTGTTCACAGGTTATGGAGCAAGACCCCCGTAGCACGCTCCACTCCAAGATAATATTTTCCCCCTTTATTTCTTACTCTCTTTTTTCTCCTTTTTTCCCTTTTTTTAAAGACACAAAGGGCAGACAGACAGACAACTCCGAACTAGGTGGAATGCAAAACTTGACCCAGGACGGAGAGAGGGATGGAGGGAGCAAGGGACGATGGAGGGACAGATGGAGAGCAAGGAGAGGGGTAGACAACTGGACACACAGATGGCTTTTTGTGTTAGTGTTTGTTTTTCTGGTAGAAATTAGACTAAGACTTTTGTGACCCCCACACCTGGCAGTCATTCGTTATTCATTTTTAAGCCTGTTGAATATAGCCCACTTTGTTGGTACACATCACGTCCCATACCACCTCCTCCTCGGGCAGGTGTTGAAGGGAGGGAAGGAAGAAAATAACACAAAGAGCACACATACACCTGTTGTATTCAGCGAATGGGACAAATAAAAATGTGTTGAGTGTGTGCATGTATGCTCTGATGTGTTAGATGGTTAAACAATGTATCTACAGTTATTACATATCCCCCTCTATTTACTTACTTCCCTCCCTTCAACCCATTCCCGAGGACAAGAAACTTCCGAAATTAACCAGCAATTTGAGTGTGTGGGGGGGTTAAAAAGAAATGATTGGAATGAGGAAGAGAGGGCGGACAGAACGAGCCATTGAGACTGGGCAGTGGAAGAGGGGATAGTCAGGATTATCTACAACGTTTGGAGGAGGCGAGCCGAGGGGGGGGGGGGTCACGTATAACACACATGCAAGGAGCAGAGGATAGATGGATAAATTAACCATTTGGATGACTATGAGTGGAGGAGAGGAAGAGGAGGGGAAATAAAAGGATAGAAGAGGTGGATGAATGAGGAATGTAGATGACTATGGGTCAGATGAGCGGTGGAGAGAAGGAGAAAGGAGAGGAGGATGGATGAGATACGAGGATGACTGGGTCAGATGAGTGGAGAAGAGGGGGAGAAAGGAGAGGGGGATGAATGAGAAGGACTATGAGTGCTGTATGGTCTCCTTGTCTCTAATAGATTATACCAGCCATGTCTGGTTAAAGCCACATGTGCCTAAGAGATTAGAATGAATGAAGGAACATCAGTGTTCTTTTCAAGTTGACCTGAAATACTTGTTCCCTTCCAAGTTCTTTTATTTCACCTTATTTAACCAGATAGGTCACTTGAGAACAAGTTCTCATTTACAACAGCGACCTGGCCAAGATAAAGCAAAGCAGTGCGACACAAACAACACAGAGTTACACATGGAATAAACACATGTACAGTCAATAACACAATAGAAGAAATTCAATATACAGTGTGTGCAAATGAGTCAAGGCAATAAATAGGCCGTAGTGGCAAAGTAATTACAATTGAACAATTAAACACTGGAGTGATAGATGTGTAGAAGATGAATGTGCAAGTAGAGATATTGGGGTGCAAAGGAGCAAAAAAATAATAATAACAATATGGGGATGGGTAGTTGGATGGGCTATTTACAGATGGTCTATGTATAGGTGCAGTGATCTGTGAGCTGCTCTGACAGCTGATGCTTAAATTTGTTGAGGGAGATATGAGTCTCCAGCTTCTGTGATTTTTCCAATTCGTTCCAGTCATTGGCAGCAGAGAACTGGAAGGAAAAGCAGCCAAAGGAGGAATAGGATTTGGGGGTGACCAGTGAAATATACCTGCTGGAGCGCATGCTATGGGTGGGTGCTGCTATGGTGACTAGTGAGCTGAGAAGGAGGGGCTTTACCTAGCAAATACTTAGATGACCTGGAGCCAGTGGGTTTGGCGTTGAATATGAAGCGAGGACCAGCCAACGAGAGCATACAGGTCGCAGTGGTGGATAGTATATGGGGATTTCGTGACAAAACAGATGGCACTGTGATAGACTGCATCCAATTTGCTGAGTAGAGTGTTGGAAGCTATTTTATAAATTACATCGCCGAAGTCAAGGATCAGTAGAATAGTCAGTTTTACGACGGTATGTTTGGCAGCATGAGTGAAGGATGCTTTGTTTGCGAAATAGGAAGCCGATTCTAGATTGGAGATGCATGATGTGAGTCTGGATGGAGAGTTTACAGTCTAACCAGACACCTAGGTATTTGTAAGTCAGAACCGTCCAGAGTTATGATGCTGGACGGGTGCGCAGGTGCGGGTAGCGTTCGGTTGAAGAGCATGCATTTAGTTTTACTTGCATGTAAGAGCAGTTGGAGGCCACGGCAGGAGAGTTGTATGGCATTGAAGCTCGTCTGGAGGTTTGTGTCCAAAGGACACAGTGTCCAAAGGAACAGAAGTATACAGAATGGTGTCATCTGCGTAGAGGTGGATCAGAGAATCACCAGCAGCAAGAGCGACATCATTGATGTATACAGAGAAAAGAGTCGGCCCGAGAATTGAACCCTGTGGCACCCCCATAGACTGCCACAGGTCTGGACAACAGGCCCTCCGATTTGACACACTGAACTCTATCTGAGAAGTAGTCAGTGAACCAGGCGAGGTAGTCATTTGAGAAACCAAGACTGTTGAGTCTGCCGATATGAATGTGGTGATTGATAGAGTCAAAAGCCTTGGCCAGGTCGATGAATACGGCTGCACAGTACTGTCTTTTATCGATGCCGGTTATATGTTACCTTTTAGGACCTTTAACGTGGCTGAGGTGCACCCGTGACCAGCTCGGAAACCAGATTGCATGGCAGAGAAGGTACGTGGGATTCGAAATGGTCAGTGATCTGTTTGTTAACTTGGCTTTCGAAGACCTTAGAAAGGCAGGGTAGGATAGATGTATGTCTGTAACAGTTTGCGTCTAGAGTGTCTCCCCCTTTGAAGAGGGGGAATTTGACGATTTGTTTATCTTCAAGTTGACCTAACTTGTTCCCTTCTAGTTGACATTACTGTACTCTACAATGAAGCGTCAGTATCACCGCCCTTTAGTAGCTCCCATGGAGGGTGTCTAGCAGCAATGGAGCATTGGTCTTTAATGGTCTCAAACCCTGGTACAGGAGAGATACTGTATGCAGGCTTACACTAGCACATCTGATTCAGCTAAACAACTAATCGTCAGGAGCACACACACTTTTGGTCTTAACTTAGGCTATAGGACTTCTGCCATCACTAATCCCTCTCCTGCCTTCTCTATGTTTCCCTCCCCTCTCTCTCCCACCCCTTCTCCATACACTTTCTCCTCTCCTCCCTCTGTTTCAGCCATCTCTTTTCAGAAATGTGCAATCTCTCTTTGTTCAAGCCACTATCCCCACCTGCTTCAAGATTTCCACTATCATCCCAGTGCCCAAGAAAGGGAAAGTAACCCACTACTAACCCATAGCACTCACCTCTGTCATCATGAAGTGCTTCGAGAGGCTAGTCAAAGATCACATCACCTCCTCCCTCCCTGACACAATTGACCCTCTCCAATTTGCCTATCGCCCTGACAGACCAACTGACGACGCAATCGGCATTGCACAATGCCCTCACACATCTGGAAAAAAGGAATGCATATGTGAGGATTCTGTTCATTGACTACAGCTCAGCCTTCAATAACACAGTGCCCTCTAAGCTCACCACAAAGCTCACGGCCCTGGGTCTGAACTCCTCCCTATGCAACTGGGTCCTGAACTTCCTGACAGGCTGCCACCAGGAGGTGAAGGTATGCATCATTATCTCCTCGACACTGATTCTCAACCCAGGGCCCCACAAGGGTGCGTCCTCAGTCCACTCCTGTATACCCATACAGTTCCAACTCCATCATCCATCATCAAATTCAGAGTTCCAACTCCATCAAATTCGCTGATGACATGACAGTAATAGGCCTGATTACCAACAACGACGAGGCGGCCTACAGGGAGGCGGTACGCACGCTGACGGCATGGTGCCAGGTAAACAACCTCTCCCTCAACGTCAACAAAACAAAGTAGTGGATTGTGGACTTCAGGAGGAACCAGGCTGGGCACGCGCCATCCTCATCAACAGGGAGAGACTCAAAAACGTCAAGTTACTCGGCGCAACTCCAAGTAGCTGAATTGGTTAAATTACTGTGGTGAGGAAGGCATGACAGCGACTCTTCAACCTCAGGATGCTGAAGAAATTTTGTCTGTCCAAGAGGGTCCTCAGTGTTCTATAGGAGCAACATTAAGAGCATACGGGCGGGCTACATCACAGCCTGGTACAGCAACTCCATCGCCGCGGATCGCAAGGCACTACAGTGGGTGTTACGCTCAGCCGAACGCACCATTGTCTTCCAAGACACCACCAATATTTTATTTATAGAATTATTTATTTAATATTACATGTATTGCTTTTATTTCATTTTGACGTTCATTGTTGGAGCTCGGACCTTAAGATGTCCCCTGTAATTACACCAGTAACCCTGTACATGTGACTATTAAAATGATAATCTAATATCTCTGGTTCTCTCCCTCTGCTTCAGCCCTCGCTATATACTCTGGATCATCCAGATGGTCATTGGCAAACTTTAGACGGGCCTGGACATGCGCTGGCTTGAGCAGGGGGACCTTGGGTGCGCTGCGGGATTTTAATCCATGATGGCGTAGTGTGTTACTAATGGTTTTCTTTGAGACTGTGGTCCCAGCTCTCTTCAGGTCACAGGGCTCCGGGCAGCCGAGCGGAAATGGAGGAAAACTCTCCTCCCTATGGACCTGGCATCCTTTCACTCCCTCCTCTCTACATTTTCCTCCTCTGTCTCTGCTGCTAAAGCCACTTTCTACCACTCTAAATTCAAAGCATCTGCCTCTAACCCTAGGAAGCTCTTTGCCACCTTCTCCTCCCTCCTGAATCCTCCTCCCCCTCCCCCCCCTCCTCCCTCTCTGCAGATGACTTCGTCAACCATTTTGAAAAGAAGGTCGACGACATCCAATCCTCGTTTGCTAAGTCAAACGACACCGCTGGTTCTGCTCACACTGCCCTACCCTGTGCTCTGACCTCTTTCTCCCCTCTCTCTCCAGATGAAATCTCGCGTCTTGTGACGGCCGGCCGCCCAACAACCTGCCCGCTTGACCCTATCCCCTCCTCTCTTCTCCAAACCATTTCCGGAGACCTTCTCCCTTACCTCACCTCGCTCATCAACTCATCCCTGACCGCTGGCTACGTCCCTTCCGTCTTCAAGAGAGCGAGAGTTGCACTCCTTCTGAAAAAACCTACACTCGATCCCTTCGATGTCAACAACTACAGACCAGTATCCCTTCTTTCTTTTCTCTCCAAAACTCTTGAACGTGCCGTCCTTGGCCAGCTCTCCCGCTACCTCTCTCAGAATGACCTTCTTGATGCAAATCAGTCAGGTTTCAAGACTAGTCATTCAACTGAGACTGCTCTTCTCTGTATCACGGAGGCGCTCCGCACTGCTAAAGCTAACTCTCTCTCCTCTGCTCTCATCCTTCTAGACCTATCGGCTGCCTTCGATACTGTGAACCATCAGATCCTCCTCTCCACCCTCTCCGAGTTGGGCATCTCCGGCGCGGCCCACGCTTGGATTGCGTCCTACCTGACAGGTCGCTTCTACCAGGTGGCGTGGCGAGAATCTGTCTCCTCACCACGCGCTCTCACCACTGGTGTCCCCCAGGGCTCTGTTCTAGGCCCTCTCCTATTCTCGCTATACACCAAGTCACTTGGCTCTGTCATAACCTCACATGGTCTCTCCTATCATTGCTATGCAGACGACACACAATTAATCTTCTCCTTTCCCCTTCTGATGACCAGGTGGCGAATCGCATCTCTGCATGTCTGGCAGACATATCAGTGTGGATGATGGATCACCACCTCAAGCTGAACCTCGGCAAGACGGAGCTGCTCTTCCTCCCGGGAAGGACTGCCCGTTCCATGATCTCGCCATCACGGTTGACAACTCCATTGTGTCCTCCTCCCCAGAGCGCTAAGAACCTTGGCGTGATCCTGGACAACACCCTGTCGTTCTCAACTAACATCAAGGCAGTGGCCCGTTCCTGTAGGTTCATGCTCTACAACATCCGCAGAGTACGACCCTGCCTCACACAGGAAGCGGCGCAGGTCCTAATCCAGGCACTTGTCATCTCCCGTCTGGATTACTGCAACTCTCTGTTGGCTGGGCTCCCTGCCTGTGCCATTAAACCCCTACAACTCATCCAGAACGCCGCAGCCCATCTGGTGTTCAACCTTCCCAAGTTCTCTCACGTCACCCCGCTCCTCCGCTCTCTCCACTGGCTTCCAGTTGAAGCTCGCATCCGCTACAAGACCATGGTGCTTGCCTACGGAGCTGTGAGGGGAACGGCACCTCAGTACCTCCAGGCTCTGATCAGGCCCTACACCCAAACAAGGGCACTGCGTTCATCCACCTCTGGCCTGCTCGCCTCCCTACCACTGAGGAAGTACAGTTCCCGCTCAGCCCAGTCAAAACTGTTCGCTGCTCTGGCCCCCAATGGTGGAACAAACTCCCTCACGACGCCAGGACAGTGGAGTCAATCACCACCTTCCGGAGACACCTGAAACCCCACCTCTTTAAGGAATACCTAGGATAGGATAAAGTAATCCTTCTCACCCCCCCCCCCCCTTAAAAGATTTAGATGCACTATTGTAAAGTGGCTGTTCCACTGGACGTCATAAGGTGAATGCACCAATTTGTAAGTCGCTCTGGATAAGAGCGTCTGCTAAATGACTTAAATGTAAATGTAAATGTAAATATACCCCACATCTGGAACCACATCAAAAGGCCAATGCATGAAAGAGACAAGGAGATAGATGTAAAAAGAGAGAGAGAATACCTAACACACACAGGGGGTCCAGCGGACAGGAAAAACACCGTCCCTTTTCTTTTGTTGTCTCCATTCCTCTATTTCTCTCCATTCCTTAGTCTTCCTCTCTTTCCCCTCCATTCCACTCTCTCTCCTTCCCTCCATTCCCCTCTGTTCCTCTCCATAACAGTAAATAAGTGTGTTCCATGGTCAGGAATTCGACTACGTCATAGAAACTTATTCTCTCTCTCCCTGTGATAATAACTACCAGGTGTGTCAGCTACATGTTCTAAAGAATGGAATGCGTTCGTGAAAAGTAGGTTACAAGTCTTTTCTTTCTCTTTTTTTTCCTTTTCAATTTCCCTCCCCTGTTCTTCTCCCACTCTCTCGCTCTTCAATCATTCCCAGACTCTTCCATTTATCTCTCCTCTCCTCTTTTCATCCATCAATCCATCCGTCTCTTTTATTTTACTTCTCTCCATTGATTAACCTCCCTCCATTCTCTACCACTTTTCTTCATCTATCACTCACTTTTCTTTTTCTCTACCCTCCCTCTCCATCACCAAGTACGCGGAGAGATTTATAATCGCGTTATTCATCATTGTGGTAATAGGCCTAACCAATCCCAGCATTCCGTGGGTCTATGTTAATACACTTCATGTCTCCGAGTGTGACTGTGTGCGCCCACAGTGTGTGCATGTGTGCGCGTGTGTATTTATGCGTGTATATGTATGTGTATAGTATTTGTGTGTGTGTGTTGTGGTCCATGTGTTTTACATTAGGATCTAGAATGCCTCTGTCTCTGCTGACAGATAATGGACTACAGCCGCTCTCAATTAGCACACAGATTTGATGACCCACTGGGAGTGTGTGTGTGGGTGTATGTGGGAGAACCCCAAAATACTTTCTTACAGACAGACAGAGAGAGTGTGCCTATAGGAGAGGCAATGCATTACACTGTGTCTTAATGACAGTTATCGAGAGTGCAAGCTAAAGTGTGATTGTGTGATTGTGTGTATCCGCTCGCTCAATCGCTCAAATGTGTATCTTGGATAGGGATATATAATATATTTCATATTAACAGTGGCTATGTGAGGGCTCTAGCAAAACGGTTTGGTTAAAGCTAGGCCAGTTTTTCATTTTTTGAACAGAGACAGAATCTAACACAGACCAGCCAAAGCCCCACAGAAAACCATCGGCACTCATTAGCCTGAGTATTTTCATGCTAGAACACTGAGCAGAAAGAGCAAGCCAAGTGCTGGGTTTGGCTTACGCTAACCTAATGTTAGCCATATAGCCTAGCATAGCCTAACACTTGTTAACCCTAATTTAAAAAAAATTGCCCCAGTTGCATAGAACATTAAGTGTTTCCCTTAAGGATTAAGAAACAATTTTCCCATACCTAAAGGGAATTGTTTAAAGTGGAACTGACAGAGTTTAAACAACATAAAATCTGTTCATATACACACAGGAAGAATAGGACACTTTTTTTTTAATGGACAAGCGAACACTTAGATGGTCATTTTCAAGTTTTCATAAATTAATAGAATGTTTGGGAATTACTTATAGTAAGGCATTTGTGAAAATTCAACAGCAATTTAGAGTGGAAAAGCGGCCATGCGTTTGGACAATTAATAGACACTGCAGTAAATAAAACTTAACATTGACATCTGTCTTGTCCAGGACCGGAGTCTACGCAGAGCGGTGCGCCATAGCCAATCAGAGCTTCAGTAGGCCTATATGCAAATAAGTCATTTGCCACAAGGGCCTGAAATCAATCATTTGAACTGGAATGTGTGTTTACAGGCAGTAGCAACAGTTCGACTTCAGCTCATCAGAACGCATTTGCCAGCTGCATGGATATCAGCAAATATGGGAATACCACGGGAGTCCTCTTACGTTTGGGAACTTCACAGTTCTATCGATCAAACAACAATGAGAAGGTAGGCTCTCTCCCCCTCAGCTACCTATACACATCAACTACGAGATCACCAACTAATGCTAGATAAGCTAAAATCTAACCAGGGAACATTAGATAAACCCACTCAAACTTTTTAAACCGAAGCCAGACTGCAACATTTTCATAGCCTAGCTAGGACTATCGCATGTACACTTTCCCCCGCTGCATGCTGTAAATGGGACAAATGAAAGCAGCGTAATTTAAGGTCAATTCACAGATGCGTGCGCATCAGGCTGTAATTTCATATAGTAGATGACTCAACTGTTGACTCATTTATGCTCGCTTGTGTGTTCTATTCGGCCTGCAGGGCCTTGTGTTTGACACGTGTGCTAGCCTATTTGCCATGTTATTACTGACTTGTGATCATTGCCCTTGCTAGTTTGATTGTATTGACATTCCCAGCCTTAGTTACAGTCGTCCATTGTTATTTATCCTTTTGTCACCAAGATGGCATAGCAGTCAGACGTCTTTTGTCCTCGTCTTGTCGTGTCCCGTATATATATATATAAAAATCTTCGCATACCTTTTTATTAATATTTTTTTATTCCATAAACTCAACTTCAAAAACACTCTCCTGCAACCCACCAATTTATAAAAAAAGAAAGTATAATTTACCTCAAATCTGTAATCCTCCATAGAAGCTAGCCAGAAGCTAGCCAGAAGCTAGCCAGAAGCTAGCCAGAAGCTAGTTAGCTTCTTTACTGGCTAATCGTTAGTATTCAGCTAACCACGGTTTGTGGTCATCAGCTATCCTTCAGCTCTAAAATCTATCGTCAGTTTTGTGCGGCGCTGCTCGGACCAGAACATACCGGACCTATTTTTCTCTCCATGTGCCCGGATTTCAACCGCAAGCTCTGGACATTTATACCTGGATCTCACATCTAGCTAGCTTCTATCCGTGTGACTATCGGCTTACGTCGATCCCGGAGCAAACAATTGTTCCATCAGCCACTCCTGTGCTACAATCACTTATCCGGACGCCCACTGGGCCTTCACAACGGGAATACCGACGTTATCTGCCCGAGGGAGTTATCCAGCTGGCTCCTCCGTTGCGACGTTACCTGAACGCCATCTGCGGTCCGCTAATCGTTAGCCGTCTTCTCGGCTGCTATCTGAATAGATCTATCAGACATTTTTTTCTTTTTTTCTCTTGGGCCTCTGTAACTATATCGATTTTTTTTTTGCGAATTGGATTGATCCCCTTTACCACACGGAATCCTACCGACGGAAACGCACGAGGTGGCTAAAAACAGACCTCCATCCTATGCTAGCTTGCTACCGATGGCCCGGCTCGATGTCTGAATCGCCGTGACCCCAACTAACCTCACTACTCACTGGACCGTTTTGATCACTTGACTAAGCATGCCTCTCCTTAATGTCAATATGCCTTGTCCATTGCTGTTCTGGTTAGTGTTTATTGGCTTATTTCACTGTAAAGCCTCTAGTCCTGCTCACTATACCTTATCCAACCTATTAGTTCCACCACCCACACATGCGATGACATCTCCTGGTTTCAATGATGTTTCTAGAGACAATATCTCTCTCATCATCACTCAATACCTAGGTTTACCTCCACTGTATTCACATCCTTCCATACCTTTATCTGTACATTATACCTTGAAGCTATTTTATCGCCCCCAGAAACCTCCGTTTACTCTCTGTTCCAGACGTTATAGACAACCACTTCTCATTGCTTTTAGCCGTACCCTTATCCTACTCCTCCTCTTTTCCTCTGGTGATGTAGAGGTGAATTCAGGCCTCATAGATATCATCCAAACCGACTTGCCCGCTAAATACACCTCTGCTGTCTTCAACCAAGATCTCAGCGATCACTGCCTCATTGCCTGTATCCGTAATGGGTCAGCGGTTAGCTGTGTTCTCGGCTGCTATCTGAATAGATAGCTCCACTCCTATTCCCCAGGCGCTCTCTTTTGATGACTTCTGTAACCGTAATAGCCTTGGTTTCATACATGTCAACATTAGAAGCCTCCTCCCTAAGTTTGTTTTATTCACTGCTTTAGCACACTCTGCCAACCCGGATGTTCTAGCTGTGTCTGAATCCTGGCTCAGGTAGACCACCAAAAATTCTGAAATTTTCATCCCTAACTACAACATTTTCAGACAAGATAGAAATGCCAAAGGGGGCGGTATAGCATAGCGGAATTTCTTATAAGCGTCCGGATTAGTGAAAAGCGACAACTCAAGCCTTCGGTGCGGTTGTTGCCTGTAATCCAGGGCTTCTGGTTGGAAAATGTACGTACGGTCAATGTGGGGGTGATGTCATCGATGCATTTATTGATGAATCCGGTGACTGAGGTGATATACTCCTCAATGCAATTGGATAAATCCCTGAACATATTCCAGTCTGTGCTAGCAAAACAGTCCTGTAGCGTAGCATCTGCGTCATCTGACCACTTCCTGTATTGAGCGAGTCACTATTACTTCCTGCTTTAGTTTTTGCTTGTAAGCCTGAATCAGGAGGATAGAATTATGGTCAGATTTGACAAATGGAGGGCGAGAGAGAGCTTTGTATGAGTCTCTGTGTGTTGAGTAAAGGTGATCTTGATCTTGTTTTTCCTCTGGTTGCACATGTCACATGCTGGTAGAAATTATGTAGAACGGATTTAAGTTTGCCTGCATTAAAGTCCCTGGTAACTAGGAGCGCCTCTTCTGGATGAGCATTTTCTTGTTTGCTTATGGCCTTATACAGTTCGTTGAGTGCAGTCTTAGTGCCAACGTTAGTTTGTGATGGTAAATAGACGGCTATGAATAATATAGATGAGAACTCTCTTGGTAGAAAGTGTGGGCTACAGCTTATCATGAGGTATTCTACCTCAGGCGAGCAATGCCTCGAGACTTCTTTAATATTAGACATTGCGCACCAGTAGTTATTGACAAATACACCCCCCCTCCCCCGCCCCTTGTCTTACCAGATGTAGCTGCTTGGGTATGATGCTACAAGCTTGGCACACTTGTATTTGTAAGTCGCTCTGGATAAGAGCGTCTGCTAAATGACTTAAATGTAAATGTAATGTAAATGGGCGGTGTTGCAATCTACTGCAAAGATAGCCTGCAGAGTCCTGTCCTACTACCCAGGTCTGTACCCAAACAACTTCTACTTTTAAAAATCCACCTCTCTAAAAACAAGTTTCTCACCGTTGCCGCCTGCTATAGACCACCCTCTACCCCCAGCTGTGCTCTGGACACCATATGTGAACTGATTGCCCCCCATCTATCTTCAGAGCTCGTGCTGCTTGGCGACCTAAACTGGAACATGCTTAACACCCTAGCGATCCTACAATCTAAGCTTGATGCCCTTAATCTCACACAAATTATCAATGAATCTACCAGGTATCTCCCCAAAGCCGTAAACACGGGCACCCTCATAGCTATCATACTAACTGACTGCCCTCTAAATACACCTCTACTGTCTTCAACAAAGATCTCAGCGATCACTGACTCAATGCCTGCATCCGTAATGGGTCAGCGGTCAAACAACCCCCACTCATCACTGTCAAACGCTCCCTGAAACACTTCAGCGAGCAGGCCTTTCTAATCGACCTGGCCGGGGTATCCTGGAAGTATATTGATCTCATCCCGTCAGTAGAGGATGCCTGTTTTTTTAATGCCTTCCTAACCATCTTAAATAAGCATGACATTTAGAACCAGGCACAGATATAGCCCTTGGTTCTCCCCAGACCTGACTGCCCTTAACCAACACAAAAACATGCTACAGCGATCTGCATTAGCATCGAACAGCCCCTGTGATATGCAGCTTTTCAGGGAAGCTAGAAACCATTATATACAGGCAGTTAGAAAAGCCAAGGCTAGCTTTTTCAAGCAGAAATTTGATTCCTGCAACACTAACTCAAAAAAGTTCTGGGACACTGTAAAGTCCATGGAGAATAAGAATACCTCCTCCCAGCTGCCCACTGCACTGAAGATAGGAAACACTGTCCCCACTGATGAATCCACTATAATTGAGAATTTCAATAAGCATTTTTCTACGGCTGGCCATGCTTTTCACCTTTTTACAGTGTCCCAGAACTTTTTGGAGTTAGAGCTACAGGGTGCAAATTTCTGCTTGAAAAAGCTGGCCTTTGCCTTTCCTGACTGACTGTGTGTGTTGGTTCCTGACTTCCCTGAACAGTTGCATATCGCAGGGACTATTTGATGCTATTGCAGTCGGCCACAGGATGTTTTTGTGCTGGTCGAGGGCAGTCAGGTCTGGAGTGAACCAAGGGCTATATCTGTTCTTAGTTCTGCATTTTTTTGAACGGTGCATGCTTGTCTAAGATGGTGAGGAAGTTACTTTTAAAGAATGACGAGGCATCCTCAACTGACGGGATGAGGTCAATATCCTTCCAGGATACCCGGGCCAGGTCGATTAGAAAGGCCTGCTCGCAGGGAGAGTTTGACAGTGATGGTGGGTGGTCGTTTGCCCGCGGACTCGTAGCGGATACAGGCAATGAGGCAGTGATCGCTGAGATCCTGATTGAAGACAGCAGAGGTGAATTTGGAGGGCAAGTTGGTCCGGATAATGTCTATTAGGCTGCCCATGTTTACAGATTTAGGGTTGTACCTGGTGGGTTCCTTGATGATTTGTGTGAGATTGAGGGCATCTAGCTTAGATTGTAGGACTGCTGGAGTGTTAAACATATCCCAGTTTAGGTCACCTAACAGAACAAACTCTGAAGCTCGATGGGGGGCGATCAATTCACATATGGTGTCCAGGACACAGCTGGGAGCTGAGGGGGGTCGGTAGGTAGCAGGCGGCGACAGTGAGAGACATATTTCTTTTAATTATTTTTTTTTAATTAGAAGTTTTAACTGTTTGGGCATAGACCTGGAAAGTATGACAGAACTTTGCAGGCTCTCTCTGCAGTAGATTGCAACTCCTCCCCCTTTGGCAGTTCAATTTATGGAAAAATGGGGGGAATCTCAGAATTGTTGGTGGCCTTGCTAAGCCAGGATTCAGACACGGCAAGGACATCAGGGCTGGCAGAGTGTGCTAAAGCAGTGAGTAAAACAAACTTAGGGAGGAGCCTTCTGATGTTGACAGGCTTTTTTCACAGAAGTCAACAAATGAGAGTGCTTGGGGACATGCAGGGCCTGGGTTTACCTCCACATCACCCGAGGAACAGAGAATGAGTAGGATGAGGGTGCGGCTAAAGGCTATCAAAACTGGTCGCCTAGAGCATTGGGGAAAAGGAGCAGATTTATGGGCGTGGTAGAATATATTCAGGGCATAATGTGAAGACAGGGGTACAGCGGAGGTAAGCCCAGGCACTGGGTGATGATAAGAGAGGTTGTATCTCTGGACATGCTGGTTATAATGGGTGAGGTCACCGCATGTGTGGGAGGTGGGACAAAGGAGGTATCAGAGGTATGAGGAGTGGAACTAGGGGCTACATGCTAAATGACTTAAATGTAAAATGTAATAACTAACTTGAACAACAGAATACAATGCATATTTGATATTTGAGAGAGACATACAGCAAGGCATAAAGTAATCACAGGTCTTAATTGGGAGAGCTAGCTAAAACAACAGGTGAGACAACAACAGCTAGTCAGCTAACACAACAACAGCAGGTAAAATGGCAATGACTAGGCAGAGAGGGTCGGATTAACTACACACAGAGCCTGAGTTCGCGGCTGGGGCCGACAGATAAAACAAAGATAAACAGAATGGAGTATCGTGATTAATGGACAGTCCAGCAGGCATCAGCTATGTAGCCAAGTGATCATAGTGTCCAGGGGGCAGCAGTAGATGGAACAGGGAAACCGCCACTACGCTAGCGACACAGCGTTTAAAGTTAGTAGCCCGGGGGTGGTAGGGGGGTCTGGTCAGACAGAGGCCGGTAGAAGGCACAGCGGATGTAGTATTCGTCGGCAGACCAGACGTGGTGGTGTGGTGGGGCGCTGCGTCGACAGAGAATCCAAGCCATATGGCAAAAGAGGTATTGTAGAATTTTGTTTGCTAGCCGGGAGATTTGCCTGGCTCACGGCTAACTGGTGCTAGCTTCATGGCAGTGGCGTTAGCCACTATAGCCAATCGGAAGCAGCAGTGATCCGGTGCCAAGGTCCAGATTTTACAGCAAGGATCCGTTGGAGTATTGGGTTTCTAGCCGTGTATGAGTGGGGTTCGGGTGAACAGCTGAGTAGGCCGGGAGGTGGGCCTCAGGGATAGCTCCAGTACTGGGTGCAAGCTAGCTGTTAAGATTAGAAGTAGTGGCCCAGGGATTACGGTAGAAATCCGGCATTGTTGTGGAGAGGCAGTCTTGATACTGGTAGATTGGCGAGTGAATATCCAGGCTAAGAACAGGGCTGGTATCTGTGCAGGAGGTAAAAGCCGCTAGCAGTGGCTAACAATGACTAAATAGCTTGTAGCTAATTAGCTGGTTAACATCTGGAGGTTCTTTAATGTGTTCTAAAGTTAAAAAATAATAGTGATTCTGTACCACATTTGGGTGAGGCAGGTTACCGGAAGGTATAATCGAATTAAAAATCGAAAAAGCGACTGATTTTTTGTTGTTGAAATATATACAAAAAATACAAAAGTACATGAGAGGACGAACAAAACACGACTACGCATCTTGGATATAATCATGCTGGAGGGTCATATCAGGATGAGCCTGCAGGAAGGGTTTCACATGAGGGAGGAGGATGACCTGTAACGCACAGCATTGAGATTGCAGGCAATGACAATGATCCGATGATGCTGTGACACACCGCCCCACACTATGACAGAAACTTCACCTCCAAAATCGATCTCGTTCCAGAGTACAGGCCTCGGTGTAACGCTCATTCCTTCAACGATAAACGCGAATCCGACCATCACCCCTGGTAAGACTAAACCGCGACTCGTCAGTGAAGAGCACTTTTGCCAGCCCCGTCTGGTCCAGCAATGGTGGGTTTGTGCCCATAGGCAACGTAGTTGCCGGAGATGTCTGGTGAGGAGCTGCCTTACAATAGGCCTACAAGCACTCAGTCCAGTCTCTCTCAGCCTATTGTGGACAGTCTGAGCACTGATGGAGGGATTGTGCGTTCCTGGTGTAACTCGGGCAGTTGTTGTTGCCATCCTGTACCTATCCCACAGGTGTGATTTTTGGATGTACTGATCCTGTGCTGGTGTTGTTACACGTGATCTACCACGGCGAGGACGATCAGCTGTCCATCCTGTTTCTCTGTAACGCTGTCTTAGGCGTCTCACATTGTAATTTTTTACCCTATCTGCAGTCCTCGTGCCTTCTTGCAGCATGCCTAAGGTACGTTCACGCAGATGAGTCAGTAGAAAGGTCTCTTTTAGTGTCCTTAGTTTCCCGAACTGTGACCTTAAATTGCCTACCGTCTAAGCTGCTAGTGTCTTAACGATCATTCCACAGGTACATGTTCATTAATTGTTTATGGTTCATTGAACAAGCATGGGAAACAGTGTTGACCTCTTGAAGCTAGGGGGCACTATTTTTATGTTTGGAAAAACAACGTTCCCAAAGTAAACGGCCTATTTCTCAGGACCAGATGCATATCATTGACAGATTAGGATAGAAAACTCTAAAGTTTCCAAAACGGTCAAAAATATTGTCTGTGAGTATAACAGAACTGATATTGCAGGTGAAACCCTGAGGAAAATCAAACCAGGATGTGGCTTCTATTTTGAAAACTCCATTTTCCATAGCCTGTCTTTGCTCTATTTAAAGGGATATCAACCAGATTCCTTTTCTTATCCCTTCCTCAAGGTGTCAACAGTCTTTAGACATAGTTTCAGGCTTTTATTTTGAAAAATAAGCGAGAAAGATAACATCGCGTTATTGTATCGCCGGGTGCAAGCAACGTTTTGTTTGGCGCAACAGAGTTTGGGCAGCCATTGCCTTTCCCTCTCCTACTGAAAAGAACAGTTGTGGTTGATATATTATCGATTATATATTTTAAAAACAACCTGAGGATTGATTATAAAAAACTTTTGACATTTTTCTATGGACATTACGGATATTATTTGGAATTTTCATCTGCGTTGTCGTGACCGCTCTTTCCTGTGGATTTCTGAACATAACGCGTCAAACAAACGGAGGTATTTTGGATTTAAAAAAAAATCCTTATGGAACAAAAGGAACATTTATTGTGTAACTGGGAGTCTCGTGAGTGAAAACATCCGAAGATCAAAGGTAAATGATTCATTTGATTGCTTTTCTGATTTTCTACTTGCTACTTGATGCTAGGTGTACATAATGTTTTGTCGAGCGATCAATAAACTTACACAAACGCTTGGATTGCTTTCGCTGTAAAGCATATTTTCAAAATCTGACACGACAGGTGGATTAACAAAAGGCTAAAACTGTGTTTTGCTTTTTTGCACTTGTGATTTCATGAATATAAATATTTTTAGTAATATTATTTGAATGTGGCGCTATGCAATTCAATGGTTGTTGATGACAAGTACCTACTTTTCTTCTCCAAGAACTTGGGCTACAATACAGTGCATGCAGTCAGGCAGATGTTCATTCTGAAAGAGACATTGTGCAGCCTCAGGGGGTTCACTTTGGACAAGCTCAGTCTCATACATCGCCAATCCAAGTCAATTAACAGTCACATACATTCACATGCACACGCATGCATGCACAAACAAATATATAGATGCACACTAGCCAAGTAAATTTACACCACAAGAAATAAGATATTCCATTTCTATTGAAACTGGCGACAGGACTGGCATAGAACAATTGTATAATTGTGGTGGAACGGTGACTGTCAGAGTGTGTGTGTCTGTATTGAAGCGGATAAGTAAGGAAATGAGGGGGATGCAGAAATAATCAGACACCAACACAGATGGGGAATGCCTGTGGTGGTGTCTATATTAAGGTAGTGTGTGATACAGACTATGACTCATCATTAAACTCACTGACTCAGTAGAAGTCAAGGTAATCTGAACCAAAAGCAGACCTATGTGACCCAGGGTCCATATGTATCAAACACCTGATTAGGACTGCTGATCTAGGATCTGCCTGTCCATGTAATGTTTTTCATTGTGATCTAAAGGACAAAACTGATCTCCGATACAGATGGCCCGAGATCAATGTGACTCATTGTACTACCAGAGATGGCTGATTTAGGTTGTGTTGATCTATGATGGTAAGACTGAATGGTGCCCCATATTTTAGGGGAAAGGGAGCTCAACCGAGTGTGTAGTTACGTGTGTATGTGTGGCTTTTGACTATGTGTGCACGCATGTTCACATGTACATGTTACGTGGGTGTTGAAAACCCCATTAAATGGAAGACACCATATAGCTTTATGAAGGATCCCTTAACATGACAGAGACAGAACTAAATCCAAACACTTTAACCCAATGCTGTCAAACCCAATGCTCTTCTCACAGTAAATTTGTGATCTGATTTTTTAACACCCACAGTGTTAAATGTAACACTTTCTTAGAAATGATATGTGACCATGTCATACACTGTGAAACTAACACTTTTCAAAGTGTTGATACCAACACCCCAGGTGTCTTGGGTACATAATACCATGGGTGTTATACATTTCAAATCATTGGAACTGATACTGTTACACTTTCTCAGTGTTAGGGAATCGAAAAAATGTGATGTTACAGTAACTATATATGGGGGTGTTGTTTTAACACTGTAGGGTGTAAATTTGCATTTATTTCCTAAGGTGCCTTTAGAGTGAATTCTAGAGGTACCAGTACCACCCATGACTATGTTTGCTAGTGACAGAGACATGATTGTTGCATTTGATGGCTTTCAACCTGTAGCCTTAACCAAGTGAGTGCCTAAGTGAATATTTTATTATTTATGACAATACATTTTCCTTTTTTTTCTACTTTTATGTTTTTTATAAAACTATACTTTTGACAGCCTAGCTTTACCCTAACACAGTTGTTTGAAACTTCTTGTTTGCAGGCCACATCAGCAAGTCACATTATACTGGCTGACAAAGTGTCACAGTGGGGCAAAAAAGTATTTAGTCAGCCACCAATTGTGCAAGTTCTCCCACTTAAAAAGATGAGAGGCCTGTAATTTTCATCATAGGTACACTGCAACTATGATAGACAAAATGAGGAAAAGAAATCCAGAAAAACACATTGTAGGATTTTTTATTAATTTATTTGCAAATTATGGTGGAAAATAATGTGTACTTAACCATAAACATCAATGTCATTCTTAAAATCAATACACAAGTATATATTCTTAAACCTGCATATTTAGCTAAAAGAAATCCAGGTTAGCAGGCAATATTAATCAGGTGAAATTGTGTCACTTCTCTTGCATTCATTGCACGCAGAGTCAGGGTATATGCAACAGTTTGGGCCACCTGGCTCTTTCCAAACTAATTTGCCAGAATTTTACTTAATTATGACATAACATTTAAGGTTGTGCAATGTAACAGGAATATTTAGACTCATGGATGCCACCCGTTCGATAAAATAC
Source organism: Oncorhynchus gorbuscha (assembly GCF_021184085.1). Taxonomy (NCBI): domain Eukaryota; kingdom Metazoa; phylum Chordata; class Actinopteri; order Salmoniformes; family Salmonidae; genus Oncorhynchus; species Oncorhynchus gorbuscha. The sequence continues at coordinate 20,942,983 of NC_060197.1, forward strand.
GGAACAGAATAAACGTTTTGTTTTCGAGGTGATAGTTTCCGGATTTGACCTAAGGCTCATATTTCTGTGTGTTTATTATATTTAAGTCTATGATTTGATATTTGATAGAGCAGTCCGACTGAGGGGTGGTAGGCAGCAGCAGGCTTGTAATAGCCAAAGGTATACGGTTTAGAGAGAAATAGTCGAAGCGTTATAATTCCTGTAATAACTTGCGGCTGAACTTGAAAGGGGTTCCTTTGTTACTTTACCGTTCATGTCTTCCATAGAGAATGTCTTGATCTACTTCAAATAAGGTCTGTGTTTCGTGCAGGCTTAAACCACCTCGGCATTTTGATACCCGTGTAAATCTCACTAGGATAAGGTAACGTTTGTCAAAATATTTTCATAAATCCACTCTACTAATTTTTTTTATCCTCGCTTATATTTAGCCAATATTGATCAGAGTTACCTTGTCCTATGGATATCGACACAGTTATAAAATTGGCAAGGTGGTGTAAGCCTACACGAAACACAGACCATATTTTAAGTGAATCTAAAAATATCCTATGGAATAAATGAATGAAGGAACCACTTTTCAGATTTTGCTAGAAGGTGTCATGGGAATTATGACTCGCACTTTGGTAGTCAATTATTACCATGTCCATAATTAAAATAGGATTTCCTGCATATAGAAATTACAGTTTTTGTTTTCCAAATTCATCACAGGTAACTTAAACTAAATTTTTATTCAAACTGTTGAGAGTATTTGTCTCCTAAGCAGACTCAGTATCATTGTCACTTCAGAGCTGTGTGTGTTTTACAGATGGCCGAGAAAAGCAGAGCACCAGTGTGGGATGATTTCATGGAATTGGCACCAGGGAAAGCAAGGTGTCTTATTTCTGATAAAGATGTAAGCATGGGGTCAGCAACCTGTGGAATCACCTTAATAGCTATAAAATATCTATATGGCAAGCATTTAGTTGTGAATTCATACAGTAATTAGATCACCTGGTGCATGCTGCACAACAATGAGTGACTCAGAAGGCTCCGGTCTCTCACCTTTGTGTGCTTGTAAACAAACACCACGTGACTGGGGACTACATTAAGCTTCATAATAACGTGACCGGTGAAATGAAGAACGCAATGTTCTTTATCTCCTAACGTATTGCACAACATGACTGCAGGTATTTACTTAATAAATCCTCCTGGTGTTAGGGGGCAGTATTTTCGTTTTAAACGGGATATTTTGTCAGGAAAATATGCTAGAATATGCATATAATTGACAGCTTTGGATAGAAAACACTAACGTTTCCAAAACTGTAAAGATATTGTCTGTGAGTATAACAGAACTGATGCTGCAGGCGAAAGCCTGAGAAAAATCCAATCCAGAAGTGCCCCAGGTTTTAAAAGCGCTGCGTTCCAATGACTCCCTATTCAGCTGTGAATGTACCATCAACGAGCTTACGCTTTCTACATATTCCCCAAGGTGTCTACAGCATTGTGACGTAGTTTTACGCATTTCTGTTGAAGAATACCCCGGTATACAGTATATACTTTCGTAATAGTTTCTGAATGCACTGTATATATTTAAACATAGACTCTGTCCTAACATTTCTATATTTCTTAATTCCATTATTTTACTTATAGATGTGTGTACTGTTGTGTAATGTTAGATAGAAAAACAAGCATTTCACTACACCAGCAGTAGCATCTGCAAAATACATCTGCAAAATACAAAGCACGTGTATGCAACCAATAACAGTTGATTTATGTGATAATGAGGTCCCTCATTTAACGTAAATTAACTCAACACAGTCAAGTTAGTGGTGATTCCACTGTGATTCAAATAACACTTAATTTATTCACTGCAGGTGGTGTCGATTTCAATCCCACTGGTGGAAACCCCACTAGAATCAACACTCAAAACCCTTTTTACCCTAACACTTAGATTTTAACACCCATAAATTTGCTGTGCACTCACACAGAATGGAATGTATGTAGAGAACCTTCATGCCGAACACCAGTGTTCTTCAAATAGTGGATTGGTCAGCCAATCTGCACCTAGTATTTGGCTCATCAGTTGTAGAATGTATAATATTTGAACTATTTACCATTTCAATGTCACACACACACACACACACGGGGCACATTGGTTTCCTCAGACCAATCCACTATTTATTTGTAGAACACAGGTGTGAATCTATATGATTATTTACAGTCCTTTGACTTGGCCGCACATTAGAACTGTGGCGTGATAGAATTAAAAAATATATATATTTTTTACAGGTGATGACAAAGGCATAAAATTAATGCCAAGCGTCAGGTCTGGAGGAAACCTGGCACCATCCCTACGGCGAAGCATTGTGGTGGCAGCATCATGCTGTGGGGATATTTTCAACGGCAGGGACTGGGAGACTAGTCAGGATCAAGGGACCGATGAACGGAGAAAAGTACAGAGATCCTTGATGAAATCCTGCTCCAGAGCGCTCAGGACCTCAGAAGGTGAACATTTGCCCTAGTCTAACAGTACAACTAGCCTAAGCACATAGCCAAGACAACGCAGGAGTGGCTTCGGGACTGTCTCTGAATATCCTTGAGTCACACAGCCAAAGCCCAGACTTGAACCCGATCGAACATCTCTGGAGAGACCTGAAAATATCTGTGCAGCGACATTCCCCATCCAGTCTGACAGCGCTTAAGAGGTACCTCTGTGCCAAGCTTGTAGCGTCATACCTAAGAAAACTTGAGGCTGTAATCGCTGCCAAAGGTTCTTCAACAAAGTACTGAGTAAAGAGTCAAAATCCTTTTTTTCTTCTCAAAAACATTTCTTAAACCTGTTTTTGTTTTGTTATTATGGGGTATTGTGTGGAGACTGATAAGAAAAAACATTTTAAGATTCATTTTAGAACAAGTCTGTAAACTAACAAAATGTGGAAAAAGTCAAGGGGTCATACTCATACTTTCCAAATGCACTGTACCAAGGTATACTGCTTTGAATATGGAATCTCCTCTCAGCTAACCAATCTATTGGCTGTGCTAGCGATTGGGATGTCCATACACAAGCCTTTAGGCAAAAGTAGTACATGATTTATTATAAACTGGGTGATTTGAGCCCTGAATGCTGATTGGGTATGACAAAATATTACTTTTTACTCTTCTAATTACATTGATAAACAGTTTATAATGGCAATAAGGCACCTCAGGGGTTTGTGGTATAAAGGATGGCCAATATACCACAGCCCCTTGGGCCTTATTGCTTAACTATCTACTGTAGGGATAGGGGGCATAGCCTATATCTGTGAGGTCTTACCTTAGAGATGTATGCCTTGATACCCTTGGCCAGTACCAGTCAAAAGTTTGGAAACACCTACTCATTCAAGGGTTTTCTTTATTTTTACTATTTTCTACATTGTCGTCAAAACTATGAAATAACACCAATGGAATCATGTAGTAATTTTAAAAATGTGTTAAACAAATGAAGATATATTTGAGATTCTTCAAAGTAGACAGCCTTTGCCTTTATGACAGCTTTGCACACTCTTGGCATTCTCTCAACCAGCTTCGAGGTAGTTACCTGGAATGCATTTCAATTAACCATTGTGTGTTGTTCAGGTCTGTGGGACCAATTTTCAATGTTTACTAAAGTAAAACGTTTTTTTTTCAACCAGAGACGCATTGGCCTTGGCTCATTTTCTGTGAATAATATGTAACACATCATCATTTAGTGCACACTGTGCACACCCCTACATATTTACATTACATATGTGGTGTTTGGGTCCACTGGACGGAAATAAAAGTAATAAAAGTGTGGAAAAGTGTGTGTGTAGATGAAAACAAGTAAAAAATTTAACAAAAAGGTTTGTGTGCCTTCACTCTGTATTCCTCATCTCTGGGGCCTGCTGTTTCAACATAGCACCAATAACCTCTCACACTCCCTGCCTGTCTCCCATTTTTCTAGCACTCTTTACCCTTTGTAGTGTGTGAAATTACACACATGTCTTGCGGGAACCTGCACACTTATTACAATACATTATTTCGATACATTGTAAACAATTCTGTATTTCCCACACTACCACAGCCAGGTGCAAATTGGGGGAGGGACATAACAAATAAATACTTTGCATGTGTGGCTCCTTACCACAATCAATCAGTATGGCTCTTTCTCGATGAGCTGGGCAAGGCATTGGTAAGACCTCAAATCCAGAGGCAACATATCCCAAGGACCCCAGCATCTGCAGCCATCGTGAGGAGGAGGATGCTGGGGCCCCATCCGCCCGACCCACAGAAATAACACCTCCAATACCGGAAGAAAGTGTGGGTGATGTTGTTGCATGTGTGTGTGTCTGACTCTCTTACCTTGGCCTGCAGTAACTATACATGTGAGTGAGATGTTACTAAAATTCCTGAAGTGTTTTCATCATTCTAGATTGGAGCAACAAGAAGAAGCACTGTGATGTGTGTGGATCCAAGGAGGACAGGAAGATGGTACACATGCATCAAGTGCAAGAAATACATTTGTAACACACACACAGCAAAAACAATCTGTCCCTCATGTGGTGTGTAGACAGGCCTTAATTTCTGTTCATTGGGGCTCATTTATAATTTCCATAAAATACTGTATGTAAAATGGGTCCTTCCAGTTAGTTCAGTTCCAAGCAATAAACATCAATAGTGATGAAAATACTTGTTTCATTTATATTTGTTCAAGATAAACATGACTTATTCTACCGTTGTCTTGATGTTAAGTTTTTTTATTTTAAATAAACAAATAGTGCTTTTATTGATAAATTTGATCTAGCAGAGGTAAATGGCAAATATTAACCATGTATGCTGTCTAAATTGCTTGTAATTGAGATCAGTCAACATCTCAGTATTTTTACGTAAATCGTTATGGCTGTATTGTTTTAAAAACCCAATAATGTTATGTGTCCATCAGGCACGCGAACATTGGGTAATTAACAAAAACATGGAAAAAACAAGAGTTAACAGGCGTGCTTTGATAAAAGTTAATTTGTGGAATTTCTTTCCTTCTTAATGCGTTTGAGCCATTTCAGTTGTGTTGTGACAAGGTAGATAGACCTATTTGGTAAAATACCAAGTCCATATTAGGGCAAGAACAGCTCAAATAAGCAAAGTCATGAAGGTCAGTCAATGCGGGAAATTTCAATAACTTTGAACATTTCATCAAGTGTAGTCACAAAAACCATTCAAACGCTATGGTGAAATTGGCTCTCATGAGGACCTCCACAGGAAAGGAAGATCCAGAGGTACCTCTGCAGCAGAAGATAAGTTCATTAGACTTACCAGCCTCAGAAATTGCAGCCCAAATAAATGCTTAATAGTTCAAGTTACAGACACATCTCAACATCAACTGTTCAGAGGAGACTGCATGAATTCGATTTGCTGCAAAGAAACCACTAATAAAGGACCAATAAAAAGAAGAGACTTGCTTGCGCCAAGAAACACGAGCAATGGACATTAGACCAGTGGAAATATGTTCTTTGGTCTGATGAGTCCAAATTTGAGATTTTTGTGAGAAGCAGAGTAGGTGAACGGATCAGCTCTGCATGTGTGGTTCCCACCGTGAAGCATGGAGGAGGTGGTGTGATGGTGTGGGTGTGCTTTGCTGGTTCAAGGCCAACCTTAGCAGTATGGCTACCACAGATTTCTGCAGTGATACGCCATCCCATCTGATTTGTGCTTAGTGGGATCCTTTGCTTTCAACAGGACAATGACCCATCACACATCCAGGATGTATAAGGGCTATCTGACCTGGAAGGAGAGTGATTGAGTGCTGGTCTCCACAATCACCCGACCTCAACCCAATTGAGATGGTTTGGGATGAGTTGGACTGTTAAGGAAAAGCAGCCAACAAGTGATCAGCATATGTGGGAATTCCTTCAAGAATGTTGAAAAAGCATTCCAGGTGAAGCTGGTTTAGAGAATGCAGAGCGTGTGCAAAGCTGTCATCAAGGCAAAGGGTAGCTATTTGAAGAATCTCAAATATATTTTGATGTATTTAACACTTTTTTTGGTTACTACTTGATTCCATATATTTTATTTCATAGTTTTGATGTTGTCACTATTATTCTACAATGTAGAAAATAGTAAAAATAAAGAAAAATCCTTGAATGAGTAGGTGTGTCCAAACGTTTGACTGGTACTGTAGGTCTTGATGCCCTTGGCCAGTTTGATGCAGGGTCCTATTGTAGTGCACTATCTAGGGAATATGTTGCCATTGAGCACTACATTTGTGTTCTTCTTACCTTAGATATGTAGGCCTTGATGCCCTCAGCCAGTTTGATGCAGGGCTCTCCAAACAGCTGAGCCAGGTTCTCTGGGATGTCTTGGTCTTTATCCAGAGCATTTAACAGACTGAGACACTTCAGCTCCTCTGTTACACCCTGGCTACGCACCTACAGGGAGGAAATAATATAAAAACTTGGGTTACGAGAGATAGTGTTATAGTGTTATAAGCGTATGTAGCAGTAACAAAGCATTCGGCAGACTGATACACTTCAACTGCTCTGTAACGCCCTGGCGATAAAAAAATAAGTTTATTTAACCTGGCAAGTCAGTTAAGAACACATTCTTATCTAGGAACAGTGGGTTGTTGCCTTGTTCAGAGGCAGAAAGACAGATTTTTAGCTTGTCAGCTCGGGGATTCGATCTAGTAACCTTTCGGTTACTGGCCCAACGCTCTAACCAACCTGCCGCCCCAAAATCACCTGACCTCAAATCCGTGAATCAAGCCTTCATGGTCGAATTGCTGCAAAGAAACCACTACTAAACGACACCAATAAGAAGAGACTTGCTTGGGCCAAGAAACTCGAGCAATGGACAATGGACCCGTGGAAATATGTCCTTTGGTCTAATGAGTCCAAATTTGAGATTTTTTTATTGCCAAACGCCATGTCTTTGTGAGACGCAGAGTAGATGAAAAGATCATCTCCACATATGTGGTTCCCACCGTGAAGCATGGAGGAGGTGTGATGGTGCTTTGCTGGTGACACAGTCTGTGACTTATTTACAATTAAAGGCAAACTTTAGCAGCATGGCTCCCACAGCATTCTGCAGCGATACACCATCACATCTGGTTTGCACTTAGTGGGACTCATTTGCTTTTCAACAGGATAATGAACCATCACACATCCAGGCTGTGTACGGGCTATTTGACCTGGAATGCGATGCATCTACAGGGAGGAGAGAATAGAAAAGAGTCAGCGACATAAAGCCATATAAGCAATGCATAGAGTGATATAAAGCATTCAACAGGCAGAAACTTTAGCTCCTCTGTTAAGCCCTGGCTACGCACCTACAGGGAAGGAACAAAGAAAACATATTTTAGGAGAGGTAGTGTAAGTGTTATTAGTGAGACATATGGCATTCATAGGTATTTTGAATGTCACAATCAATGAGAGATTGCGTCAATGATGGCAGACCAACAGCAACATGAGAACAAGATTGTAATAAAGGATCGGTCATTTTATGAATGTTAGTGCTTTCAATATGTCTGGAATGTGTCATCCTTAACAACAGTTTCAATGTCATTCACAGACTGCTTAACTAGCGGTTTGATTCTCCTGGAATGAACTCGAACATACACCCAGATCCCAGATATCTAATAGGCCAATAAACCACCCACTCCTCCAGGGCAGACAGGAAATACTTAAATTTCTCTCCTTTCTTCCTCTCTTTTGGTCTTTCTCTCCATCTGAGACTCAGACTCTTTCTATCCCCCACTCAGATCCCTGCAGTTAATTTCTGTATTACGTTTGAGTCTGTGTGTAATTTGTGTGTAATTGAGTGTGTGTGTGTAATGTGTGGCCAGGGGTACGGAACTGCTCAGCATCACGTTTGGGAGGGGGGTTGTACTATTGACCCTTTAACAAGGCCCAACAGGGGTATGACTGCTGTGTGTGCGCATGTGAGCATACAGGGAACACTTGGATGATCCAGAAGAAGATTGGGAGAATGTCATATGGTCAGATGAAACCAAAATATAACTTTTTGGTAAAAACTCAACTCGTCGTGTTTGGAGGACAAAGAATGCTGAGTTGCATCCAAAGAACACCATACCTACTGTGAAGCATGGGTTGGAAACATCATGCTTTGGGGCTGTTTTTCTGCAAAGGGACCAGGACGACTGATCCGTGTAAAGGAAAGAATGAATGGGGCCATGTATCGTGAGATTGAGTGAAAACCTCCTTCCATCAGCAAGGGCATTGAAGATGAAACGTGCCTGGGTCTTTCAGCATGACAATGATCCCAAACACACCGCCCGGGCAACGAAGGAGTGACTTCGTAAGAAGCATTTCAAGGTCCTGGAGTGGCCTAGCCAGTCTCCAGAACTCAACACCATAGAAAATCTTTGGAGGGAGTTGAAAGTCTGTGTTGCCCAGCAACAGCCCCAAAACATCACTGCTCTGGAGGAGATCTGCATGGAGGAATGGACCAAAATACCAGCAACAGTGTGTGAAAACCTTGTGAAGACTTGTGAAAACATTTGACCTCTGTCATTGCCAACAAAGGGTATTTAACAAAAGTATTGAGATAAACTTTTGTTATTGACCAAATACTTACCTTACACCATAATTTGCAAATAAATTCATAAAAAATCCTACAATGTGATTTTCTGGATTTTTTTTTCTTCTCATTTTGTCTGTCATAGTTGAAGTGTACCTATGATGAAAAGTACAGGCCTATCATCTTTTTAAGTGGGAGAACTTGCACAATTGACTAAATACTTTTTTGCCCCACTGTATATACTGTATCTAAAAGCATAATTGGGAAATAATTGATAAACATTGTTAAGATTTATGACATTTTGGCCTTTCCAGGACTCCATAATGTTTCATTTGTTTTGATTTCAAGAAACCTTTTTATTTTACATTAATTTGACGCGTACCAAAACAGGGTGTGATCATTCTACAGTGGTCCCTGCAGCGTACACTCAAACCACAGTGACTAGAATGTTTTAAGAACGTCCAGCTTCAATCGACCCAACAGTCAGCGTTTGAGCTGGCAACACTGTTTTTTTACAAACATTTTGCGCAAACAGTCCTGACAAATGTGTCCATTTTATTTTTGGATGCAATGTTCAGACATCCACAGACGTGGCGACAGCATAACACAATCATCCAAACCGTAAAATGCAGGCCACAATACTCCTAGTGCTAACTGAGGAAAGATTGACTTAACAAGCGGTCAAATTCAACTAACTCTCGGCTGATAGAAACCATAATATTAATTAGACAATAGAAATTACGGGTGAGTTTACCATTGATCAAAATAATTTCATATAACTCTTTCCAAAAATAGAAAGTAATCCGATGGGTAGTTTGTGGACACCGCCATGTTTCATTTGACTGGTCAACCAAAGATAAGATGAGACTAGATGAGTTTGATCTGTTTGCAGTAGGCATGTTGAAGGGGGTGTGTCGTCTACCATCACTCACTTCCCATCATTCACTTCCGGAAGTTTACTCAAAAGATGAGTGAACCATCCCTCACCTCATTTTGTATAACATCTTTGGTTCGACAGACGTTTACGTGACAAACAGAATGCATTGTATAATGTCAACAAACACGGTGCCCCACATACCTGGCATTCATAGGCCATCCTTAGCATTTGCTCATCATAATCAGTACAACCTTCAAAAAAGTATTTTACACACATCATATGTGTCCATTACAATCTATGGATGAATAGGAATGCATGATTTGTCACCAGAACTTGAAAACATAAATACATTATGAAAACAGTAAATACAGTTGAAGTCAGAAGTTTACATACACTTAGGTTGAAGTCATTAAAAGTAGTTATTCAACCACTCCACAAATTTCTTGTTAACAAACTATAGTTTTGGCAAGTTGGTTAGGACATCTACTTTGTGTATGACACAAGTAATTTTTCCCCAAAACAATTCCAGTGGGTCAGAAGTTTACATACACTAAGTTGACTGTGCCTTTAAACAGCTTGGATAATTCCAGAACATGATGTCATGGCTTTAGAAGCTTCTGATAGGCAAATTGACATGTTTTGAGTCAATTGGAGGTGAACCTGTGGATGTATTTCAAGACCTACCTTCAAACTCAGTGCCTCTTGCTTGACATCATGGGAAAAAAAAAAGTGTAGACCTCCACAAGTCTGGTTCATCCTTGGGCGCAATTTCCAAACGCCTGAAGGTACCATGTTCATCTATACAAACAATAGTAAGCATGTATAAACACCATGGGACCACGCAGCCATCATACCGCTCAGGACGGCAGCGAAGCCTAGTGGTTAGAGAGTTGGACTAGTAACCAGAAGGTTGCTAGTTCAAACCCCCGAGCTGACAAGGTACAAATCTGTCGTTCTGCCCCTGAACAGGCAGTTAACCCACTGTTCCCAGGCCGTCATTGAAAATAAGAATGTGTTCTTAACTGACTTGCCTGGTTAAATAAAGGAGGCACGTTCTGTCTCCTAGAAGAATGTACTTTGGTATGAAAAGTTCAAATCAACAGTAAAGGACCTTGTGAAGATGCTAGTGGAAACAGGTACAAAAGTATCTATATCCACAGTAAAACAAGTCCTATATTGACATAAGCTGAAAGTCCGCTCAGCAAGGAAGAAGCTTCTGCTCCAAATTCACCATAAGAAAAGCCAGACTACGGTTTGCAACTGCACATGGAGACAAAGATCGCACTTTTTGGAGAAATGTCCTCTGGTCTGATGAAACAAAAATAGAACTGTTTGGCTATAATGACCGTCGTTATGTTATGGAGGAAAAAGGGGGAGGCTTGCAAGCCGAAGAACACCATCCCAACCGTGAAGCACAGGGGTGGAAGCATCATGTTGTGGAGGTGCTTTGCTGCAGGAGGGACTGGTGTACATCACAAAATAGATGGCATCATGAGTAGGAAAATTACGTGGATATATTGAAGCAACATCTCAAGACATCAGTCAGGAAGTTTAAGCTTGGTCGCAAATGGATCTTCCAAATGGACAATGACCCTAAGCATACTTCCAAAGTTGTGGCAAAATGGCTTAAAGACAACAAAGTCAAGGTATTGAAGAGGCCATCAGAAAGCCCTGACCTAAATCCTACAGAACATTTGTGGGCAGAACAGAAAAAGTGTGTGCGAGCAAGGAGTTCTACAAACCTAACTCCCGTTACACCAGCTCTGTCAGGAGGAATGGGCCAAAATTCACCCAACTTATTGTGTGAAGCTTGTGGAAGGCTACCAGAAACGTTTCACCCAAGTTAAACCATTTAAAGGCAATGCTACCAAATACTAATTGAGTGTATGTAAACGTCTGACCCACTGGGAATGTGATGAAAGAAATAAAAGCTGAAATAAACCACTCTCTACTATTATTCTGACATTCCACATTCTTAAAACAAAGTGATGATCCTAACAGACCTAAGACAGGGAATTTTTATTTGGATTACATGTCAGGAATTGTGAAAAACTGAGTTTTTATATGTATTTGGTTGTGTATGTAAACGTCAACTGTATATTATGATCCACACATATATACGGTATGCTACAATCGAACTGACAAGACAGTATACAGAAAATAAAGGACTTACTTTGATTGGAATGCACACATGTCCAAAGTTATTATTTGTAAGGACAAAAATGTAGGCAATGCGAGCGCCAGCCAGAAAATGTGCTAAGGGGAAAAAGTTTGTACTAGACTGTGTAAATGTCTGCATACTTGATCTGGGGAAAGACTAGGGTGTTGCTTGCGCTGTCATCGAAAAGAGTCAAGCCTCAAACAAATTGTCCACAACAGTGAAATGGGCTACATCTTTTTGAAATAATGAGGAGGCGGAACATACCTAAATTCAAACTGTTGTTAGAAAATAAAACTTGTTGTAAAATAATTTCAAATTGACAAGTTTAAATATAGCCTATAGATAATTTGCAGGCAGCGTGTGGCTTGGTTTGAGGGCAGGGTGGGTTAACGTTCATGTTGTGTAACAATCACATTTTGGAACAGTTGAGTGCATTCTGACATCACATTAGAGATATTTGGAACTCACACGTGAAAAGGTTAATTTATGAATAATGAAATATATAAACATAAATATAGAAAATATACCATTTGGATTTGGCAAATTATCAATATATTGTTTAACATAATATACTCTACGGGTATATCAATGTATATCAATGTTCCCGAGTGGGATCCCTGCTAGTTTTAAAGTTATCTCCCATTTTATATACAGAAATTTGTATATTAGGCAATGTATCCAATCACAGCCCTCCTTTTACTTGCATCATTGCAAATTCTGTAAATCACCAGCAGACGGGGCCATTTTGAATCCATTTTCACATTCACTCGGTAATGCTTACTTACATTTTCATATGACACAAATGTTTGCTATGCAGCACTTACAGACTAAACACTATGGAGTCTTAAAAGAGGCCTGGGTAAGGCCAAAATGTCATAAATATGCCAACTTTGATAAATTATTTCTCAATTATGCTTTTAGATACAAATATCAAATATATGTCAACAGTGCTTTCTCCAATGGGCTATTCTATGGATTACATTTAGTGAAAATCCTCAAAATCATGGTCTTATTTGTCTGTGTTTCATGAGGAATCACTAGCATAAAACAAGATTCTGGCACATTCTACTTACGGGAAGGGAAGTGTCTGGGTTCTCCAAAACAGTGGCTGGCTGGGCCTCAATCTAATATAGCCAGACATGGAGTGCGTCTCCATACTCTTGACAGTAGCATCCTCTCATCTCCATTCCCTAGTCTAAAATATTGTTAAAGTGCATGACTAATTTATAAAAAATACAAGAGTGACTGCTTTTAAAAATATTTTCACCGTATTGCTGTGTTTTCAGATGAGTTGCTAATGTGGAAGAGGAGAAAAAGGAAAATAAGGAAAAGGAAGCCATGTTAGACTTTTGAGATGCACCCTATGTCTGGCTGGACTTCTGACTTTGCATTGTCTTTGTGATATCAGTGAGAGTTGATGTTTTGTGCATGAGTGTGCATGGCATGAAAGAGAACGTAAAAGTGGGCTATTGGTGTCTTTGTAGGCCATCGCCAGATTATTTGTTATTAACCTTTTGAAGCTAGGGGGCACTATTTTTATGTTTGGAAAAATAACGTTCCCAAAGTAAATGGCCTATTTCTCAAGACCAGATGCTAGAATATGCATATAATTGACAGATTAGGATAGAAAACACTCACAAGTTTAAAAAACGGTCAAATTATTGTCTGAGTATAACAGAGCTGATATTGCAGACGAAACCCTGAGGAAAATCTAATCAGGAAGTGGCTTCTATTTTGAAAACTCCATGTTCCATATCCTGCCTTTGCTCCATTTAAAGGGATATCAACCAGATTTATTTTCCTATCGCTTCCTCAAGGTGTCAACAGTCTTTAGACATAGTTTCAGGCTTTTATTTTGAAAAATGAGCGAGAAAGAGAACATTGTTTCATTGTATGGCCGGGTGCCAGCCGCGTTTTGTTTGGCGCAACAGAGTTTGGGCAGCCATTGCCTTTCCCTCTCCTACTGCAAAAGACAGTTGCGGTTGATATATTAGCGATTATATATTTCAAAAACAACCTGAGGATTGATTATAAAAACATTTGATATGTTTCTGTGGACATTACGGATACTATTTGGAATTTGCCTGCGTTGTCGTGACCGCTCTTTCCTGTGGATTTCTGAACATAACGTGCCAAACAAACTGAGGTATTTTGGATATAAAAATAATCTTTATGGAACATTTATTGTGTAACTTGGGAGTCTCGTGACTGAAAACATCCGAAGATCATCAAAGGTAAACAATTAATTTGATTGCTTTTCTGATTTTCGTGATCAAGCTACTTGATGCTAGGTGTTCATAATGTTTTGTCGAGCGATCGATAAACTTACACAAACACTTGGATTGCTTTCGCTGTAAAGCATATTTTCAAAATCTGACACGACAGTTGGATTAACAAAATGCTAAACTGTGTTTTGCTATATTGCACTTGTGATTTAATGAATATAAATATTTTTTTGTAATATTATTTGAATGTGGCACTATCCAATTCAGAGGTTGTTGATGACAATTATCCCGCGAAAGGGATGGGTAGCGTCAAGAAGTTAACAGATGTTTACAGCAGGGGAGTGGAGACTGCAGTGTGTGCGTGTAATCCTTCCCTCCCATTAGAAAAACCCCTATTACAGGATTAATGTCATTAACTCTACCCATAGCCAGGTGGAGGGGTCAGAGAGGACAGGACCACACACAAATCGATAAAGCCCCACAGATCTCAGGAACGCAATCAAGGAAGTAGGGAACAATGTAGTAGTGTTACCTCTGGACACCAAGCACCGGCCATGGCCCAGGGAGTGTGTGTGTTCACAACGCAGGATTTTACCAAGTCTTATTAAAGGTGATTATGGAAGAGAAGCCAGCCATGTAACTCAAAGCCGGGCCCAGAGACCTGGATTGTGTGTGTGTGAGGGAGTGGGTCTGGTGTGTCATGCATGTGTCTATGTTTAAGCGCAACTGTACATTACATTTTGTAAGTGTGTATGTGTGCTTCACACAATCCATGTCTCAATTTTCTGAAGGCTTAAAAATCATTCTTTAATCTCTCTCCTCCTCTTCATCGACACTGACTGAAGTGAATTTAAGAACTTACAATAAGGGATCATAGTATTCACCTGACAATAAGGGATCATGGTTTTCACCTGGATTCACCTGATCAGTCTACGTCATGGAAAGAGTTGTACACTCAGTGTATATCTCTCTATTACGATTGGGAATACTTCCAAAATTAAAACCACTTGGAGCTGATTTGCTGGCATTTTTACAGTCATTCATATCCAACGATTAAAAAAAAGATATACACTACAATTCAAAAGTTTGGAGTCACTTAGAAATGTCCTTGTTTTTTAAAGAAAAGTACATTTTTTGTCCATAAAAAACAAACATCAAATTGATCAGAAATACAGTGTTGACATTGTTAATGTTGTAATCAACTATTGTAGCTGGAAACGGATTATTTTTAAAAAGGGAATATGGGCGTACAGACGCCCATTATCAACAACCATCACTGCTGTGTTCCAATGGCACATTGTGTTAGCTAATCCATGTTTATCATTTTAAAAGGATAATTGATCATTACAAAACCCTTTTGCAAGTGAAAACTGTTGTCCTGATTAAAGAAGCAATAAAACTGGCCTATGTATGGAATTGGGTGCCATTTGGGACACAGTCATTGTATAAATCAGAAACAGAATGGTAACCAACCAGCCTAGAGTAATTTTTTCTCTCCCTCCCTGTCTTCTCCCTCCATTCCCCTGGTCCCCTGCTCATGTCCTTGAGAACATTGTTCTTGATCTTTTAAACGCATGCTGTAATGATTATACGATAACACAATGAAGGGCACACACATTAAGTAGAACAGGTGATTACAGATTTTCACTCACTCACCAAATTCACATAGAAGTGAATTTCTCATTCTCATTTAAAGCAAGTCTAGGAAGCGGCAGACCTGTTCTATGTGTACTATTTCAATGATTCATGGAGGAGTGAAAGGGAAAATATGTTTTTGTGAAATGAGGCAAAAGGGGGTAAAGAGAGATTGAAGAAGAAGAGAAGTTAAATAAAATAGGGAAGAGGTGTGTGAGGGGTTAGGGAAAGGGGGAGAGAAGACAGAAGGGAGTGAGAGTAGAGAGAGGCGAAGGAAGAGGTGATAAATAGATTAGGAGAGGGCAGAGGACAGCGGAGAGGGGAGTAGAAGGGATAGTGTACAGAAAGGAGAATGAAGAAGAGGGAAAAGGAGGGTAAAGAGAAATTAGAGGCCTCGAGTCGGGGAGAGAAGAGAAAGCGAGAGAGGAGAAAAAGAGGGGAATCTTCTTCCAGTAGCTTTAATTAATAGCTATAGAAATGAGAGTTGACTGTGGGACAGGAGGGCCCAATTTCTACATTTATTTAGCATTGAAGTGTGTCAATCTCAAGGTCAAATCAAATTAAAGGTTACATCTCTCTCTCCCTGCCCCGTCTTTCCGTCTCCCTCTCACCATTCCCAGTCTCTCCCTCCCCCAGTCTCTCCCTGCCACCGTCTCTCTCCCACCCTCCCCCTGCAACTCTGTCCCTCGTCCTGTCTCTCTCTTGTTCTCCCTCCCCCGTCTCCCTCGCTCGCTCCCACATCTCCCTCCCGCTCTCCGTCTCTCTCCCTCCCCATCTCTCTCGCTCTCCCCCTCCACCCCCAGTCTCTCTCTTCCCTGTCTCTCCCACGTCTCTCTCTCTCCCCCTGCCTCCCTGTCTCTCACCCTCCCATCTCTCCCTCTCCCTCCGTCTTTCTCTCCCTCCCCCCTCTGTTTCTCTCGCTCCATCCCACGTCTCTCTCTCTTCCCCATCATCTCGGTCTCTCCCTCCCCCGTGTCGCTCCGTCCCTCCCCGTCTATAGCCATCTCCCTCAGTCTCTCTTCCCCATCTCCGTCTCTCCCTCTCCCCGTGTCTCTGTCCCTCCCCATGTCTCTCACTCCCTCCGGCTCCCTCCCACCCACCCATGTCTCTCTCCCCCAGTTTCTCATTCCCTTCACAGTCTCTCTCTCTCTCCCTCCAGCTCCCTCTCTACCACAGTCTTTCTCTGTCTCTTCCCCCCCACCTCTCCCTCCCCCAGTCTCTCCCACTCTCCCTCCCCCAGTCTCTCCCACTCTCCCGAGTGACACAGCGGTCTAAGGCGTAGCATCTCATTGCTAGAGGTGTCACTACTGACCCTGGTTTGATTCCAGGCTGTAACACAACCGGCCGTGATTGGGAGTCCCATAGGGCGGCACACAATTGTCCCAGCGTCCCAAATGGTACTTTACTCCCTATAAAGCAAACTACTTTTGAGCAAGTGGCCATAGTGTGCACGCGAGTGTTTGCGTGTGTGTTTCTGTCTCTGTATATTTGTAGTACACGCTGACAAAATCTATAGCAGGGACACTATCCTCTCTTCTTCCCGCTCATTTGTTGACTGATTTTTACCTATTGCTCTCTCTATTTTGCTCTTTACTTCCCTCTCCTCCTTCCTTTTTGCATCTCTCTCCCCCTCCCCCCCTCTCTTCTGATAGAGAAAATTAGCTCTATGGTCCAAAAGAAATGCCTATAACCATTCCTGGAAGATCCGTTCTATTTATAACGGACAAAATCTGTATATAAAAAGGTTTGCGTTATGCAAGTCAGTTGCACAACACTCATTGGCAGGAGAGAATGAATTGAGAGAGAGGGAAGAAAGAGAGAGGAGTGAGAGAGAGAGCGAGAAGGGGCGGAAAGATGGATGGAGAGAGAGACAGGAGAAATAGGAAATAAGTGAGGAGGAAAGAGAGAAACAAAGAGATAGTGTGTGTACTTTGGCAGGAGGGAATGTGTGTGAGGTTTATGTTAGTAGCGTTGAGGGAAAATTCATGCATTGTGCTATTAAGATAAACCGCTGTGTCTCTCGTTCTCCAACTCCCTCTCTCTCCTTCTCCCTTTCTGCTGGAACGAGCATAGCCTTGCATCGTCAGTTAGACACTACATTATAAAGGCTTCAGCATGGTATCTCTGTATCAGCATGGTATTGACCTGTCTAGTGTTAACGTTTACTCTGTTTAAATCAATACGCAAAATCAATTACACTACCGGCCTAAAGTTTAAGAACACCTACTCATTCAAGGTTTTTTTTTATTTGTACTATTTTCTACATTGTAGAATAATAGTGAAGAAATCAAAACTATGAAATAAAAAAAGTTTTAAATCAAAATATATTTTGAGTCTTCAAATTGCAAAGCTGTCATCAACGCGAAAGTTGGCTTACTCTTTGCATTCTCTCAACCAGCTTCATGATGTAGTCACCTGGAATGCATTTCAAATAACAGGTTTCTTCAAGTGCATTCTCAAAAACCATCAAGCGGTACGATGAAAATGACTCTCATGACGACCGCCACAGGAATGGAAGACCCAGAGTTACCTCTGTGAAAGATAAGTACATTAGAGTTAGCAGCCTCAGAAATGGCAGCCCAAATAAATGCTTCATAGAGTTCAAGTAACAGACACATCTCAACATCAACTGTTCAAAGGAGACTGTGTGAATCAGGCCTTCATGGTCGAATTGCTGCAAAGAAACCACGACTAAAGGACACCAATAAGAAGAAGAGACTTGCTTTGGCCAAGAAACATGAGCAATGGACATTAGACCGGTGGAAAGTTGTTCTTGTGAGATGCTGTGTGGGTGAACGGATGATTTCTTGCATTTGTATTTCCCACCGTAAAGCATGGAGGAGGTGTGATGGTGCGGGGGTGCTTTGCAGATTACACGGTCAGTGATTGATTTAGAATTCCATGCAGACTTAACCAGCATGGCTACCACAGCATTCTGCAGCGATACGCCATCACACCTGGTTTGGGCTTAGTGGAACTATCATTTGGTTTTCCAACAGGACAATGAACTAACACACCTCCATGCTGTGTAAGGGCTATTTTTACAAGAAGGTGAGTGACGGAGTGCTGCATCAGATGACCTGGCTTCCACAATCCCGACCTCAACCAAATGGAGATGGTTTGGGATGAGTCGGACCACAGAGTGAAGGAAAAGCAGCCAACAAATGCTCAGCATATCTGGGAACGCCTTCAAAACTGTTGGAAAAGCTTTCCAGGTGAAGTTGGTTGAGAGAATTCCAGGAGTGTGCAAAGCTGGAGGGTGGATATTTGAAGAATCTCAAATATATTTGGATGTATTTAACCTTTTTGGGATAGGGGGCAACATTTTCACTTTTGGATGAATAGCGTGCCCAGAGTGAACTGCCTCCTACTCTGTCCCAGATGCTAATATATGCATATTATTAGTAGCATTGGATAGAAAACACTGAAGTTTCTAAAACTGTTTGAATGATGTCTGCGAGTATAACATAACTCATATTGCAGGCTTTCGCCTGAGAAAAATCCAACCAGGAAGTGGGAATTCTGAGGTTTGTAGTTTTTAAAAGCTTGGCCTACTTCCTAAGGCTTTCACTAAATGTCAACAGTCTTTAGAAACTTGTTTCAGGCTTCTGCTATAAAGGAGGGGGAAATGGGAGCTGAATGAGTCATGGGTCTGGCAGAGTGTCTCAGGCTCGTGAAGCACGGTCCCGACAGAGTTAGCTCTCGTTCCAGGGCTTTTCTTCAGACAATGGAATTCTCCGGTTGGAACCTTATTGATGATTTATGTTAAAAACATCATACAGATTGATTCCATACATCGTTTGACTTGTTTCTACGACCTGTAATGGAACTTTGAGTTTTTGTCTGGACGTAGTGCTAACAACAAGTAGCTATTTGGACATAAATTATGGACTTTATGGATCTTTATAGAAGAAAATCAGTCATTTATTGTTGAACTGCGATTCCTGGGAATGCATTCTGATGAAGATCAAAGGTAAGTGAATATTTATAATGTTATTTCTAACTTCTGTTGACTCCAACATGGCGGATATTTCTTTGGCTGGATTGGGCTCTGAGCGCCGTACTCAGATTATGCTTTTTCCGTCAAGTTTTTAAAAAATCTGACACAGACTTCTCCTTAATGCAATCGCTATCTTTAATTATGGGAATAACAGTTTGATTATTATGAGTATTTCTGCAAAATCACCTGATATTTTGGAATCAAAACATTACTGCACGTAACGCGCCAATGTAAACAGATTTTTGGATATAAATATGCACATTATCGAACAAAACATACATATATTGTGTAACATGATGTCCTATGAGTGTCATCTGATGAAGCTCATCAAAGGTTTATATATTTATGCTTTTTGTGACTCCTATCTCTGGCTGGTGTTTTTTTTACTTGGCTCTGACCTAACATAATCAAACAGTGGGGCAAAAAAGTATTCTTTGGAGGGAGTTGAAAGTCCGTGTTGCCCAGCAACAGTCCCAAAACATCACTGCTCTAGAGGAGATTTGCATGAAGGAATGGGCCAAAAAACCAGCAACCGTGTGTGAAAACCTTGTGAAGACTTATAGAAAACGTTTGACCTCTGTTATATACCCTTGTTGGCAATGACAATGTATTGAGAAACTTTTGTTATTGACCAAATACTTATTTTCCACCATAATTTGCAAATAAATTCATTAAAAATCCTACAATGTGATTTTCTGGATTTTTTCCCCCTCATTTTGTCTGTCATGGTTGAAGTGTACCTATGATGAAAATCACAGGCCTCTCTCATCTTTCTAAGTGGGAGAACTTGCACAATTGGTGGCTGATTAAATAATTTTTTGCCCCACTGTATGTTGTGCTTTCGCTGTACAGCCTTTTTGAAAATCGGACACGATGGGTAGATTAACAACAAGTTTCTTTCATTTGCTGTATTGGACTTGTTAATGTGTGAAAGTTACATATTTCAAAAAAATATTTTTGAATTTCGTGCACTGCCTTTTCAGCGGAATGTTGTCGAGGGGTTCCGAAGGCGGAAGGTTAACACTTTTTTGGTTACTACATGATTCCATGTGTTATTTCATAGTTTTGATGTCTTCACTATTATTCTCCAATGTAGAAAATAGTAAAGATAAAGAAAAACCCTTGAATGAGTAGGTGTTCTACAACTTTTGACTAGTGTATGTTATATCCCTTTCATGCTCACTTGATGAAAACATGAAAGCCCCTGTTGTTCCGGATGACTGTGTGATCTCACTCTCCATTGGATATGAGCAAAACTTTTAAATCATTTTAACACTTGCAAGGCCTCCGGGCTAGATGGAATACAAGGACCGGCCCATTCACAGAGCATGCAAGGACCAACTGGCAAGTGTCTTCACAGACATTTTCAATCTTTCCTTGTCCCAGTCTATAATCCCAACATGTTTCAAGGTGACCACCATTGTCCCTGTTCCCAAGAACTCCAAGGTAACATGCCTATATCGCCCTGTAGCACTCACATCTGTAATTATTAAGTGCTTTAAAAAAAACTGGTCATGACACACAACACCACCATCATCTCAGACACCCTGGACCTACACCATTTTTCATACAATTGTACTTCGCACTGCCCTATCCCACCTGGACAAGAGGGAAAATAACATGTCATAAACCGAGTGTATTTGGAAAAAGACACAGGATGGTTATTCAATACCGTCAATTTCAAAACTATTTATTTGAATTTGTTCAATAAATTTGAATATTTGTAGCTACCTTTTAAGTTAATACCTGCAGTCAACTTGTGCAATATGTTGAAGCAGATTGCTGTCACGCCCTGACCTTAGAGAGCCATTTCATTTCTCTATTTCGTGAGGTCAGGATGTGATGTGGGGTGGGAATTCTATGTTTTGTATTTCTTTGTGTTTAGCCGAGTGTGGTTCCCAATCAGAGGCAGCTGTCTATCATTGTCTCTGATTGGGGATCATACTTAGGTAGCCTTTTTCCCACGTATGTTGTGGGATCCTGTTTTTGTACAGCTCTTGTAGCCTTCAGAATGGTACATTCATTTTGTTGCTGGTTCTCATTTAAATAAATATGATGACCACAAATTATGCTGCGCCTTGGTCTCCTTCAAACGTTACAATTGCGTTCTTCATTTCACCAGCCACATTATGAAGCTTACCGGAGTTACCCAGAACAGTTGAGCCTGTCACGCATTTATTTCTAAATAGCACAATGGGAGAAAGCGAGAGCCGGTGAGTCCATAGCTTCTATATCTTTCAGGGAGTCTCTTGTGTGCGCACATGAGGTGATGAAGTTACAATTGTACGCAATTCACTACAAACTGTTTGCAATCTGATATCTTACAATGGCTTTCTGTCAGAAGTCAAAGAGCTCTGGATGAGTTCCTTAAAGCTGCCATTTTTTTCTTCTCCCTCTTCCTTCTGGGCTGGGCTCCCTGCCTGTGCCATTAAACCCCTACAACTCATCCAGAACG
Organism: Oncorhynchus gorbuscha; assembly: GCF_021184085.1. Lineage (NCBI taxonomy): Eukaryota > Metazoa > Chordata > Actinopteri > Salmoniformes > Salmonidae > Oncorhynchus > Oncorhynchus gorbuscha. Next base: position 20,964,841 of record NC_060197.1, read on the forward strand.
CCGCAGCCCGTCTGGTGTTCAACCTTCCCAAGTTCTCTCACGTCACCCCGCTCCTCCGCTCTCTCCACTGGCTTCCAGTTGAAGCTCGCATCCGCTACAAGACCATGGTGCTTGCCTACGGAGCTGTGAGGGGAACGGCACCTCAGTACCTCCAGGCTCTGATCAGGCCCTACACCCAAACAAGGGCACTGCGTTCATCCACCTCTGGCCTGCTCGCCTCCCTACCACTGAGGAAGTACAGTTCCCGCTCAGCCCAGTCAAAACTGTTCGCTGCTCTGGCCCCCCAATGGTGGAACAAACTCCCTCACGACGCCAGGACAGCGGAGTCAATCACCACCTTCCGGAGACACCTGAAACCCCACCTCTTTAAGGAATACCTAGGATAGGATAAGTAATCCTTCTCACCCCCCCTCCTTTAAGATTTAGATGCACTATTGTAAAGTGACTGTTCTACTGGATGTCATAAGGTGAATGCACCAATTTGTAAGTCGCTCTGGATAAGAGTGTCTGCTAAACGACTTAAATGTAATGTAAATGTAAAAAAGCATGCGCCACAACTATGTTAATTTGAACAATTTCTCTAGTTCAGTAGCTACTAGCTATGCTTGTATCACTGTGTGCTTGATTTGCCTGTCTTTGCAATTCGTTTTGTAGGTGACAATACTTATTTTACACCATAATTTGCAAATTAATTAATTAAATCCTACAATGTGATTTTCTGGATTTCTCATTTTGTCTCAGTTGAAGTGTACCTACGATAAATTACAGACATCTTTTTAAGTGGGAGAACTTGCACAATTGGTGGCTGACTAAATACTTTTTTGCCCCACTGTATATGTTATTAATAGGGATGCGCAACATATCGGTGAGCATATCAGAATCGGACGATATTAGCTAAAAATGCCAGCATCGGCCCGATGTATTGTTCGACGCCGATGTGCAAAACTGATGTCAAAGCTGACGTGCATAACTATATAAACGTAAGTAGATTACGTAACAAAAAAACACAGTGCCACACAACAAAAGCAGAAAAATACTAAGCGCACACTACCAAAAGTTCAAGTCGAGCAGTCATTTAAGAGTAAGAACATTTCAACAAGACAACTCAAAAGGCAAAATCCATTAATGCTTAATGATAATGGAATTCATTGCCCTTGACAATCAAGTGCTCTGTCGTGGATGATGTTGGCTTTCGCCGACTGGTCGAGCCCCAGTACACACTATTTTTCAGATGTTGCCCAACCAGAGTTATACAGTATTGTTGAAACTCACATCCATGAGCGTCACTGTTATTAGCTTCACGACTGACATTTGGACCAGCGATGTCAGCCCTGTGAGCATTATGAGTCTGGTTCTGGTTCTCATACCGCTGCTGCCATTTCAAAGGCATTTGAGAACATGTTTGAAACTTGGAAACATGAGCACTCCTAGCTCCATTCGAACAACTGACTCAACTGCATCTTCAGCAGACTGGATACCCTGTCATGGCATCAAACGCCTGCTCAACAAAATGGCCAACACAGACCGTGGGCTTAAAACAAAAGTACTCGAGGCTGTGAACAAGCTCTCTGAGCCTCTTTACTGTGTCGCCACCATGCTCGACGCTAGATACAAGGACCGCTACTTCGATGCAGACAAACTGTGATTATGTGAAATGTTACATACACAGGTGGGGATGGGGATATACGTAAATGCCAACCTAAACTTTTCGGTCAGTGTGTAACCTTTATTTAACTAGGCAAGGCAGTTAAGAACAAATTCTTATTTACAATGACAGCACACCCCAGCCAAACCTGGACGACACTGGGCCAATTGTGCGCCGCACTGGCACTCCCGATCACGGTCAGATGTGACTGTAGTGACTCCTCTTGCACTGAGATGCAGTGCCTTAGACCGCTGTGTGTGTTTGTTAACTATTTACTGTACTAGAATGCTTAATGCCACAAATGTAAAAACAAATGGTCTTCTGTATAGTTTTTCTTTGGCAAGGAAAATATTAGATATCGGTATCGGCCAAAAATGTAATATCAGTGCATCACTAGATAATGTTGCATTGATTCAGTCACAATTGCCACAAAGGGGTTGCTAGTGTTAACTTTCTAGAGTTTTCCCAGTTAGTGAAGTGAAGTTCAATCTCGTGCTTCTCTCCGTGGGCGGATTGATCCCACTAAACTGCGCAAGTACTTTGCTCACAAGCTTATACAGTTGAAGTAGGAAGATTACATACACCTTAGCCAACTACATTTAAACTGTTTCACAATTCCTGATATTTAATCCAAGTAAAAAATACCTGTCATAGGTCAGTTAGGATCACCACTTTATTAAGAATGTGTAATGTCAGAATAATAGTAGAGACTTATTTCAGCTTTTCTTTCATCACATTCCCAGTGGGTCAGTTTACATACAATCAATTAGTATTTGGTAGCATTGCCTTTAAATTAACTTGGGTCAAACGTTTCAGGTAACCTTCCACAAGCTCCCCACAACAAGTTGGGTGAATGTTGGCCCTATCCCCCTGACAGCGCTGGTGTAACTGAGTCAGGTTTGTAAGGCCTCCTTCCTCGCACACGATTTTTTTCGAATTTTTCATAGGATTGAGGTCATGGCTTTGATGGCCACTCCAATACCTTGACTTTAAACCATTTTGACGCAACTTTGGAAGTATGCTTGGGGTCATTGTCCATTTGGAAGACCCATTTGCGACCAAGCTTTAACTTCCTGACTGATGTCTTGAGATGTTGCTTCAATATATCCACCTAATTTTCCTTACTCATGAAGCCATCTATTTTGTGAAGTGCACCAGTCCTTCCTGCAGCAAAGCACCCCCACAACATGATGCTGCCACCCCCGTGCTTCACGGTTGGGATGGTGTTCTTCGGCTTGCAAGCCTCCCCCTTTTTCCTCGAAACATAACAATAGTTATTGTGGCCAAACAGTTCTATTTTTGTTTCATCAGACCAGAGGACATTTCTCCAAAAATTATGCTCTTTGTCCCAAAATGCAGTTGCAAACCGCAGTCTGGCTTTTTTTATGGCGGTTTTGGAGCAGAGGCTTCTTCCTTGGTGAGCGGCCTTTCAGGTTGTCAATATAGGACTTTTACTGTAGTCTATCAGAAGCTTCTAAAGCCATGACATAATTTTCTGGAATTTTACATGCTATTTAAAGTCAGTCAACTTAGTGTATGTACACTTCTGACCCACTGGAATAGTGATTGAGTGAAATAATCTGTCTAAACAATTGTTGCAACAATTACTTGTGGCATGCACAAAGTAGATGTCCTAACAGACTTGCCAAAACTATAGTTTGTTAACAAGACATTTGTGGAGTGGTTGAAAAACAAGTGTTAATGACGCCAACCTAAGTGTATGTAAACTTCCGACTTCAACCGTATATATAAAACATATGTGACCCGTTTCAAGAGGCTAGACCAATGTCGCACATCACTACACAGGAGAGGCATTTGAACGTTCTTTTATTTTTTACATAAATTGTTTTTTGGCAGAATTGCCGTAATAACAAATGTGTATGCCATCTGTAAATACGAATAAAATTGTTAAATTACAAGCCTAGTTTACAGGAAAAAGCCAGGAACCTTCCCGCTAACCGTGATTGACTGAGATAATGGATGGGCTGGACATGCCAAGAAATGAGTTCAGGTTGGTCTGCCATGTAGCACGCTTGTCTATAACATGTTAAATATAGTGTTAGCCATGGAGAACTGCAAAAGTGTTGCTACTGCTCTCAACAATATGGCTTCGCTGAAGATCAGTGGGAACAAATTGTGATGGTCTACTTTCTGCACACGATCAGTGTGACCTGGGATGACTTGACACAACGGCCAAACAAGTTTTAGCTAACTTCAAACCAAATAGAAAAGACACGCTCCCGTGAAGTGTTCATCCATGTATACGGACGGGTAAGACTAACTCTATTTTCAGATATTATAAGTGTCTAATTTTGTCAGTCATTTTTATTGTAAGTTAAAGCGTACTGTTAGCTTGCAAGCAATCTGTGTAGTAATCTTATTTGTATCTCAAACAGCCATTTGTATTGCTAGTTATAGCTTAATGGCTAAGCCTGCTACGCTATGAAACCTGTGATAGAAAAATTACTTACTTACCCGATTTATTTGATTAATGGTTAAAAATGAATACTTAACAAATAGTAAGACATCTGTTCTACTAATGCTGTGTTTTTATGGACTCCACTCAAGCTCCCTGTAGCTAATATGGGCGTATGGTCAAGAATGGGTTTCACCAGCGATAATGAGGGATTGTTCTACTCCTAAATGGTCTCAAAATCATTCTTGCATCTGGGAGACTAAGCCAGGTGGAGGTCTGCTCGGCCCTAAAGTCAAGAGTGTTGGGTTGCCTAGTCTCATTATTGCAATAATTAAATCGATATTAAATAAAGATGATTGTTTGAAGAAATTACAACGTCTCAGTATGAATTTCCACAAAAACCACACACTATTGCAAAGACTTTGATATTACCGGCCACAATTGATATGGTGAAAACAATGTGAGGGGAGGCAGAGGCATAACCTCACATCAATACCTTTGTCCGATAACACTGTCAAACTAAGAATTGATGATATAGCTAGCAATCAAAAGGAAGCTGAGTAACGACTCAAACTCCCCACCTTATGCTCTCCAAATGGATGTTAGCTATGAGGGCCAAGATACATGTCGGGGGATGCTATTCATGGGGGATGCTATTCACAAAGACATACTGTTCTGTCTCTCAATTCCCGAGCAAGAAAAGACACGTTCGCGGTACACACTGTCGACCACGCCTCCTGACTTTGAGAATTTACCATGCGACATGCATCAAGCACACCTATCTCAGAGAAATTGTCAGACTAATTTGCAATTTTATTTTTTTATTTTACTAGGCAAGTCAGTTAAGAACACATTCTTATTTTCAATGACTGCCTAGGAACAGTGGGTTATAACTGCCTGTTCAGGGGCAGAACGACAGATTTGTACCTTGTCAGCTCGGGGATTCGAACTTGCAACCTGTCGGTTACTAGTCCAACGCTCTAACCACTAGGCTACCCTGCCGCCCCAATTGAATGTCATAAGTTAGAATGTTAGAATGTTCTGCCATAACTTGTTTTAAACGCTGTTAATTACAATTTTCTTTATCGTGGTTGGGCTCACGAGAAAGTTATTGTATCAAAATGGGGTCCCCTGGGTTAGTGTTGGGTTTAGAATAGAGATTAGGGTAAAGGTTTAAATTTAGGGTTAAAAAAGGGTTAGGGTTAGTAGATACAGCATTTTCAGATTGACTATGAATAGGCAACATTACGCTGTTATTGGGCTATGTAGCCTATACTCTTAGAAAATATTGTTCTTTTGGGGCTCTATATAGAACCCTTTGGCTCTTTGGATGATATTAAAGATCACTTTACTAAAAAAAGGTTATATATTTATATACACCTTGAGGGTTTTACCCCTACCCCAGAGTGTGATGTGGATTTTTGCAAACAGCTAACAAAAGCTAACCCTTGTTAGACCTTGTTGATATTGACCTTGTTGACCTTGTTGACCTTGTTGGGGGCGGCAGCGTAGCCTAGTGGTTAGAGCGTTGGACTAGTAACCGGAAGGTTGCTAGTTCAAACCCCCGAACTGACAAGTTACAAATCTGTCGTTCTGCCCCTGAACATGCAGTTAACCCACTGTTCCCAGGCCGTCATTGAAAATAAGAATATGTTCTTAACTGACTTGCCTGGTTAAATAAAGGTCAAATTAAAATATCATGAAATGGCTAGCGGACATCTGACACCTTAACTCTATGGCAGGGGGAGATCGAATTTGTATTTTACAAAATTGTTAGAGGTCAGAGTGGCAAACCGCAAGGTTCATACAAACCTGCACTGTTGCTAGCTAGAAGCAAGAGGAAATAATGTGTATAATAAAAACATTCTTATAAACATGATTTCCTATTGCTTTAAAATAAATACAAATGAAGGGGTTCTATATAGAACCTTTGATCATTTCAAATTAACTGCCCTTCTGATCAAAAACCAACTGCTATTAAAGCATGAAGACTCAAGAGGAAGGTGGTTGAACCTGAAAATATACTATTTTTCAATTTAAGGTAGACAAAGTTGATTATTTAATTCAAATATATGAAGCCAAAGTCATATGATGAACTATGGGTAAGATACTATATTAGAATGGGTGCACCATTTGTAAGCTAGCTAGCTACCTGAAAAAGCTAGGCTACTTTAATAAACCACTTTACAAGTTAGCTAGCTTACTCTTACAAATAAATATACTTTTTAAATTAGACCTATCGGCTGCCTTCGATACTGTGAACCATCAGATCCTCCTCTCCACCCTCTCCGAGTTGGGCATCTCCGGCGCGGCCCACGCTTGGATTGCGTCCTACCTGACAGGTCGCTCCTACCAGGTGGCGTGGCGAGAATCTGTCTCCTCACCACGCGCGCTCACCACTGGTGTCCCCAGGGCTCTGTTCTAGGCCCTCTCCTATTCTCGCTATACACCAAGTCACTTGGCTCTGTCATAACCTCACATGGTCTCTCCTATCATTGCTATGCAGACGACACACAATTAATCTTCTCCTTTCCCCCTTCTGATGACCAGGTGGCGAATCGCATCTCTGCATGTCTGGCAGACATATCAGTGTGGATGACGGATCACCACCTCAAGCTGAACTTCGGCAAGACGGAGCTGCTCTTCCTCCCGGGGAAGGACTGCCCGTTCCATGATCTCGCCATCACGATTGACAACTCCATTGTGTCCTCCTCCCAGAGCGCTAAGAACCTTGGCGTGATCCTGGACAACACCCTGTCGTTCTCAAATAACATCAAGGCGGTGGCCCGTTCCTGTAGGTTCATGCTCTACAACATCCGCAGAGTACAACCCTGCCTCACACAGGAAGTGGCGCAGGTCCTAATCCAGGCACTTGTCATCTCCCGTCTGGATTACTGCAACTCGCTGTTGGCTGGGCTCCCTGCCTGTGCCATTAAACCCCTACAACTCATCCAGAACGCCGCAGCCCGTCTAGTGTTCAACCTTCCCAAGTTCTCTCACGTCACCCCGCTCCTCCGCTCTCTCCACTGGCTTCCAGTTGAAGCTCGCATCCGCTACAAGACCATGGTGCTTGCCTACGGAGCTGTGAGGGGAACGGCACCTCAGTACCTCCAGGCTCTGATCAGGCCCTACACCCAAATAAGGGCACTACGTTCATCCACCTCTGGCCTGCTCGCCTCCCTACCACTGAGGAAGTACAGTTCTCGCTCAGCCCAGTCAAAACTGTTCGCTGCTCTGGCTCCCCAATGGTGGAACAAACTCCCTCAAGACGCCAGGACAGCGGAGTCAATCACCACCTTCCGGAGACACCTGAAACCCCACCTCTTTAAGGAATACCTAGGATAGGATAAAGTAATCCTTCTCACCCCCCCCCCCTTAAAATATTTAGATGCACTATTGTAAAGTGGCTGCTCCACTGGATGTCATAAGGTGAATGCACCAATTTGTAAGTCGCTCTGGATAAGAGCGTCTGCTAAATGACTTAAATGTAATGTAAATGTAAATTATGGAATATGAAAAATAGAGCTACAGACCAAGCCTGACATTGGAAATGATCTAATTGTTCATTATATGAGTATTTCAGTGAGGGGACTATTTTCTTGAAGTCAAAGAAAACTGTTGCTGACCTCAAAGTACGTGATGGCCAGTGGACTGACAGGAGGTATGTATCTAAATGATTTATTAAAGTATTATATATGGTATAATAAGTCTTGGTGATTCAATAGCCTAGTTAATCATGAATTGACTTAACACACCATCTATGTTTTGCTCAGTCTGGCAGTAACTCAACGATCAGAGGCAGAGGATCTCTTTTGGCTGCTGCTGACAACAGCTGCATGCAAATTGTTCTTCTACATCATAATAATATGTTTAAGTAGCATTTCTTCTTCATTTTGGCATACTAATTCATGTTTCTGCTCCTTTCTTCGTATTCTCAGGAACCAGCCAGGCAACCACCCAAAATGTACTGTTCCATAAAGAAGTCAGTCAGAGTTGTTACCAAGATTGACATGGGTCATCATTCAAACAAATGGATGCCGCCCAGGCCACGAGCATACTTCCAAACTATGTTTGCATATAATGAAAATAAAATCTCAAATATACTGGTCTTTTTCCCCATTATTTAATTGTTTATTGTATTATATTCTTAGCTAAAAAAAATACTATTTATTAGTAGTAGCCTTAATTCATAAGTTACACCATACAGGGTCCTAGAGAACCAGTCAAAAGTTTGAACACCAAGGGTTTCAAGGGTTTCTTTATTTTTACTATTTTCTACATTGTAGAATAGCACATCTGAAATCACGTAATAACCAAAAAGTGTTCAATTCTTTAAAGTAGACACCCTTTGCCTCAGTGACAGCTTTGCACACTCTTGGCATTCTCTCAACCAGCTTCAACTGGAATGCTTTTCCAACAGTCTTGTTGGCTGCCTTTCCTCCACTCTGCAATCCAACTCATCCCAAACCATCTCAATTGGGTTGAGGTCGGGTGATTGTGGAGGCCAGGTCATCTGATGCACCACTCCATCACTCCTTCTTGGTTAAATAGCCTTTGCAGAGCCTGGAGGTGTTGGGCCATTGTCCTGTTGAAAAACAAATTATAGAAACACTAAGCACAAACCAGATGGGATGGCATATCACTGCAGAATGCTGTGATAGCCATGCTGGTTAAGTGTGCCTTGAATTCTAAATAAATCAGACAGTGTCACCAGCAAAGCAACTTGACACCACCTCACCTCCTCCTCCATGCTTCACGGTGAGAACCACATGCGGAGATCATCCGTTCACCTACTCTGCTTCTCACAAAGACACAGAGGTTGGAACCAAAAAAAGTGAAAATGTGGACTCATCAGACGAAAGGACTGAATTCCACCAGTAATGTCCATTGCTCGTTTTTTGGCCCAAGCAAGTCTCTTTTTCTTATTGGTGTCCTTAAGTAGTGGTTTCTTTGCAGCAATTTGACCATGAAGGCCTGATTCATGCTGTCTCCTCTGAACAGTTGATGTTGAGATGTGTCTAACTTGAACTGTGAAGCATTTATTTGGGCTGCAGTTAATTGCCAATTTCTGAGGCTGGTAACTCTAATGAACTTATCCTCTGCAACAGAGGTAACTCTGGCTCTTCCTTTCCTGTGGCGGTCCTCATGAGATTCAGTTTCATCGTAGCGCTTGATGGTTTTTGTGACTGCACTAGAAGAAATATGGACTCAATCTTTTACCAAATAGGGCTATCTTCATTATACCAACCCTACCACGTCACAGCACAACTGATTGACTCAAACGCATTAAGAAGGAAAGAAATTCCACAAATTAACAAGGCACATCTGTTAATTGAAATGCATTCCACCTCATGAAGCTGGCTGAGAAAATGCCAAGTGTGCAAAGCAGTCAAGGCAAAGGGTGGCTACTTTGAATAATCTAAAATATATTTTGTTTAGCACTTTTTTGGTTGCTACATTATTCCATGTGTTATTTCATAGTTAACGTCTTCACGATTATTCTACATGTAGAAAAGTGTATAAAAATACAAATAAAAAATAAAAAACCCTTGAATGAGTACGTGTGGCCAAACTTTTGACTGGTACTATTATTATTTTTTGCTCAGAAAACGTGAGGTCTAAATAAAACCACAAATAATGTGTAAGGCTACACCGGGGTTCCACAACTGTTAGATTATTGGTGCACAATCTAACACAAACAACATGGTTGGCCGCTATTGTCAGACAGGCGACATGCCAGTTAACATTTTCGGTCACACGATTTCCTAAAACGTTGTCAAATCGTGCATAAAGTTCGTCCACATCAGTGTTGGAAATCATCAAGCACGTCGCGTCATGAAACTTTATTCACAGTGTTCGTTAAACTCCACTGCTGCACTTTATTCACAAAGTGTTCGTTAAACTCCAAAACTGCACTACTGCTGCGGCCAACCCAACACCCTCCTCTCTCCCTCTTCCTTATCCAATCCACTAAACAAAAAACAATTCCTTACCTGTGATACTGACATATTCAGGTACACGAACAGTCCGGTGGTCGAGGCAATCTGTAGAACGATCACCACAATCACCACCATTGCGATCCACATCTTGGATGGCGCGGCATCGCGACGCGTGTTTGCCGTGGCCGGGACCATCATATACGTTGTGGATTCGTTGCTGACGCTTCTGAAGTAATCCTGCTGCTGCTGAAGGCTGTTCGGCGTGGCCATGGTAGCATTCCCGACACATGTGTAACCGTCAAAAACAACAACGAAGTCAAGGACGGGACGGGTATATTAAATCAATGCCCAGGCTACATGAGCTTGTTTCATACTTTTCGAGTCGGAAAGAGCCCCTTCATTCAATTTACCGTGTGAGGAGGAGAAGGAGGGTAACCACTCCAGTCGTTTATCCTATTCCTCGTATTTCTTCCTCTTTGCCCCGACGACTTGAGAGAAAGTTGACTGGGGTAACCACGTTCCAATCCTGCAGACAGAGAGTGTGCGCAGCCTGCCTCCGCTCCAGTTCCTTCAAAACAGAGATGCGTGCGTGGTGTTAACCTCTCAGTTACCTCCTGAGAGAGTCCACTGCCACTGCACTGAACAGAATCGGACAAATATTTAGCCAAACTCTAGAAAACTGAGCCTTGATTAAATATTTGAACTTTCCCTTGGCAATCGTCTATTTTATTGTTAGTATGGCTATGGAAATGTGTATTTGAAATCAATGGTACTTTTTTTTATCATGAAAAATTACAAATTTAAGTGTTTTTCATCGAACTTATATTTATTATTAAGAATAGATTACATTTGTGAAACTAAAAGGGAAGCATTTATGGTAAAATAAACAACTTTAATCTCAAACACAAACTCCCAATGAAGATGCATTAAGTTGCATTTGAAATGACTGTAAAATAAGCAGATAGATGGGAACAGATAAGTGACTGCTTTTAGCGTTGTAAATATGTCTGACTATCTTTATTAATAATCTTGATTTCCTTTCTGTCTCTGGTCTCTACAGCTGTGTGGTCATGTGTGAGCCAAGGGTACCACTGCTTGTCTCATTGCTCCATGAGTGTATGCTCTATATTGAGATGGGAGACAGATTGTGGGGGAGACTGTGGTTTTGGGACCCCGCCAGACAGACAGCCCTGAGGTCCTCGCCCCCTCAAACTTTGTTATAAGACCGACTGACCGAACAGAGCCCTGGGAGAAAGGGAGTAGCCTAGGTTTATGAATAAATCATCCCCAGACACAGACACTGACTAATCTAAGGTCAGTTGTTTTGGGTGTTTTCTCCCCCAAATAGTTTGGCACAGGTACTTTGATTCTTACACTTCATAGTAGCGCACATATGTGTGGTGATCCCTTTTCCAAACAAGTATGGCTAGCCTATTCCTCTCTACCTCTCCAAATGACTATGGCATCTCCCTCTCATAATTCCTGGAAGCAAGGGAACGAAAGCGCTGTCACTTTTATGCTCCCATCCCTGTAAAGAGGTGAAACCACAGGTCTGCTGCTGATGTCAAAGGTGAATTAAACTCTTCACAGAGATGTTCAACATGGTTGCGTTGAAGAGCAACAATAAACCAATCAGACATTCATATGACAGAGCTGGCTGCAATCATTTGATTCAAATGATAGGGGGACTCGAAGAAAAAAAAGTGTTTGAACCAATGACCTACAGAGATGAAATGATATACAGTATATGTCTCTGAGAGACAAATGAACCTTTTCTTGAGTCAGGCTTGTAATGTGTACCCACTGGGCACAGACGTCAATTCAACGTCTATTCCTCGTTGGTTCCAAGACGTGGAAACAATGGGTAGTGTAGTGGTAGCCTATCTACTGTGCAACTGGGACTGCAGAAAATTATCAATGTATGTAATCCACATGTGTTACTATACAGACAAAAAGGAGTGTGTGCGTGTTCACACTGTATTTCACCTGTAAACTGCCTGGATGGAAAAATAGGTGATTGCAAAGTTAAACAAACCATACAAATCCATGCACGAGATATAGATGCAAAGTTTGGTAACAAAATGATGGCACAAACAGCACAAACCTTCATTGTTACCGAACTTTGCCTATGCACTGTTCTTCAAGTAACTGTGTTTTTGTAACATTTTCCGTGGAAATTATTAAAGGTTGTCCTTGTGCATAGAGTTCTATGATTTGTTTAACTTTGCAATCATGCATTTTTGTTTGATATACATTTTAAAGGGTAAAATCTGAGTCTCAGTTTCACTCTGTTACTCTGGAATTGCCCAGTAGCAAGCCAGCACTTCTTTCTCTGTCTCGCTCGCTCGCTCACTCACTCACTCACTCACTCACTCACTCACTCACTCACTCACTCACTCACTCACTCACTCACTCACTCACTCACTCACTCACTCACTCACTCACTCACTCACTCACTCACTCACTCACACCTTGCCGTGAAGGCTACTCTTCTGAAACTCTGTGCATGTATCCGTCTAAACCTGGGCTCTTTGTATATATATTTTGCATGTGTGTATGTTTCTGCCTATGTGTGTGTGTATGTTCCTGTCCGTAATTGTGTCCCGCGGAAGGGGCTGCCCTTGGCCAAATGTGGGAGGCAAAAGTTCACAATCTAAATTCCTGCCATGTTAGATATCTGAACTGGGGAATACATCAGACACACACAGCCGCGCACGCAGGCAGGCAGAAACACACCTCAGACAAACATGTGCGCACACACACACACACCGGACGCACACACACACACACACCGGACGCACACACACACAGTGCCGTTTCTAGGGATAACTGACATAAGCAGCTGCCCCGCTAGGGGGCCCCCAACTCAAAAAGTATGTTCAGCTTACTGTTAGTTAGTATAGTAGAATACACAATGTGCAATTTGGAAATTTGGTAGAGCACCAGCAGTTTTCCTCTTTTTTACTGTATGTCAGTCACTGACAGTCACTCAATTAGCCCATGTCAGCACTTTATAGATTGCTAGGTAAATTAGTCTAGCCAGCAATCTAAACCTTCTAGTAATCATGGCTGAATTACTGACCAGACACACATGGCATGTGCCCAGGGACCCTGACCTCTAGGGGGCCCCCATTAATTTTGTTAGTCACTCTCACTGCGACATCATATGAACATGGCATGCACAATAAATATAAGTATGTCAATACCCCTTTAAATTAGTGGATTTGGCTATTTCAGCCACACTGTTGCTGACAGGTGTATAATATCGACCACACAGTCAAGCAATCTCCATTGGCAGTAGAATGGCCTTACTGGAGAGCTCAGTGACTTTCAATGTGGAAATATCGTAGGATGCCACCTTTCCAACAAATCAGTTCTTCAAATGTCTGCCCTGCTAGAGCTGCCACGGTCAACTGTAAATGTTGTTATTGTGAAGTGGAAATATCTAGGAGCAACAACGGCTCAGCAGTGAAGTGGTAGGCCACACAAGCACACAGAATGGGGACCATCGAATGCTGAAGCACATAGCGCATAAAAACCTTCTGTCCTCGGTTCCAACTATCACTACCGAGTTCCAAACTGCCTCTGGAAGAAATGTCAGCACAATAACTGTTCGTATTGAGCTTCATGGAATGAGCTTCATGAAATGGGTTTCCATGGCCGAGAAGCTGCACACAAGCCTAAGATCAGTATGCGCAATGCCAAGCGTCGGCCGGAGTGGTGTAAAGCTCCCCGCCATTGGACTCTGGAGCTGTGGAAAAGCATTCTCTGGAGTGATGACTCACACTTCACCATCTGGCTGTCCGGTGGATGAATCTGAGTTTGGCGGATGCCAGGAGAACGCTACCTGCCCCAATGCATAGTGCCAACTGTAAAGTTTGGTGGAGGAGGAATAATAGTTTGTTTCTGGCTAGGCCCCTTAGTTCCAGTGAAGGGAAATAATTGTATATATTTCATATATACAATTGGATATTTCATGATATTCAATTGGTAGTTACAGTCTTGTCCCATCTTAACTCACGTACTGACTAGGGAGAGGCAAAGATCGAGAGCCATGCGTCCTCCAGAACACGACCCTATCTAGCCGCACTGCTTCTTGACAACAATACTCACTTATCCCGGAAGCCAGCCTCACCAATGTGTCAGAAGAAACACTGTTCAACTGGCGACCGTGTCAGCATGCATGCTCCCGGCCCACCACAGGAGTAACTAGAGTGCAATGGGACAAGGACATCCCGGCCGGCCATAGCTAGGTTGCAATGGAGCCCGCTTAGCCTGGAATAGCTAACGAACGTTTCCAGAAGCTGTACAAGCTGTGTTTATTATGTACTTGTCCAGGACAGAATTAACAATCCGAAGTTCCAATGCGGCTATGCTTAAAACACAAATCTCAATTCTGTGCAAATTTATGGAGAGAAATGTTTGTCTTTCTCAACAACGCCTTGTCATCTGTCCCGATCTGAATGGCCTGTGCTAAATGGAACTTGCCTGCCAAGGAAACCGAAAGCAGCAGCATGCTTCTAAGCAGACGGGAGTAACTGCGAGAGGTTTGGAGCAGATTGACATCAGAAATAATAGCTTAGCTGCACCGGTCCCTGATCTACCTGCGCCTTCATCATATTAAAAACCAAATCAAATGTTATTTGTCACATACACATGGTTAGCAGATGTTTATGGGAGTGTAGCGAAATGCTTGTGTTTCTAGTTCCGACCATGCAGTAATATCTAACAAGTAATCTAACAATTTCACAACAACTACCTTATACACACAAGTGTAAGGAAATGAATAAGAATATGTACATAAAAATATTTGGATGAGCGATGGCCAAACGGCATTGGCAAGATCCAGTAGATGGTATAAAGTACAGTATATACATATAACATGAGTAAGGTAGGGTATGTAAACATCATATAAAGTGGCATTGTTTAAAGTGGCTACTGATACATTTATTACATCCAACTTTTTATTATTAAAGTGGCTAGAGATGAGTCAGTATGTTGGCAGCAGCCACTCAATGTTAGTGGTGGCTGTTTAACAGCCTGATGTCCATGAGATAGAAGGTGTTTTTCAGTCTCTCGGTCCCAGCTTTGATGCACCTGTACTGAATTCGCCTTCTGGATAATAACGGGGTGAACAGGCAGTGGCTCGGGTGGTTGTTGTCCTTGATTATCTTTTTGGCCTTCCTGTGACATCGGGTGGTGTAGGTGTCCTGGAGGGCAGGGAGTTTGCCGCCGGTGATGCATTGTGCAGACCTCACTACCCTCTGGAGAGCCTTACGGTTGTGGGCGGGGCAGTTGCCGTATCAGGCGGTGATACAGCCCAACAGGATGCTCTCGATTGTGCAGTGAGTGTTTCTGATGACAAGCCAAATTTCTTCAGCCTCTTGAGGTTGAAGAGGCGCTGCTGCAACTTCTTCACCACGCTGTCTCTGTGCGTGGACCATTTAAGTTTGTCCGTGATGTGTACGCTGAGGAACTTCAAACTTTCCACCTTCTCCACTATTGTTGAGTCGATGTCGATAGGGTGGTGCTCCCTCTGCTGTTTCCTGAAGTCCACGATCATCTCCTTTGTTTTGTTGACATTGAGTGTGAGGTTATTTTCCTGACACCACATTCCGAGAGCCCTCACCTCCTCCCTGTAGGCCGTCTCGTCAGCAGGGTGGAGATGTTGTTTCCTACCCTCACCACCTGGAGGCGGCCTGTCAGGACGTCCAGGACCCAGTTGCACAGGGCAGGGTCGAGACTCAGGGTCTCGAGCTTAATGACGAGTTTGTAGGGTACTATGTTGTTAAATGCTGAGCTGTAGTTGAAGAACAGCATTCTTACATAGGTATTCCTCTTGTACAGATGGGTTAGGGCAGTGTGCAGTGTGATTGCGATTGCATCGTCTGTTGACCTATTGGAGCGGTAAGCAAATTGGAGTGGGTCTAGGGTGTCAGGTAGGGTGGAGGTGATATCGTCCTTTACTAGTCTCCCAAAGCACTTCATGATGACGGAAGTGAGTGCTATGGGGCGATAGTCATTTATCTCAGCTACCTTAGCATTCTTGGGAACAGGAACAATGGTGGCCCACTTGAAGCATGTGGGAACAGCAGATTGGGATAAGGATTGATTGAATATGCCTGTAAACACACCAGCCAGCTAGTCTGTGCATGCTCTGAGTTCACGGCTAGGTATCCCGTCTTGGCTGGCAGCCTTGTGAGGGTTAACACGTTTAAATGTTTTACTCATGTTGGCTGCAGTGAAGGAGAGCCCGCAGGTTTTGGTAGCGGGCCATGTCAGTTGCACTGCATTGTCTTAAAAGCGAGCAAAGAATTTGTTTAGTTTGTCTGGGAGCAAGACATCGTGATCCGTGATGGGTCTGGTTTTCTTTTTGTAGTCCATGATTGGCTGTAGACCCTGCCACATACCTCTCATGCCTGAGCCGTTGAATTGCGACTCTACTTTGCCTCTATACTGATGCTTAGCTTGTTTGATTGCCTTGCGTAGGGAATAGCTACACTGTTTGTATTCGGTCATGTTTCCGGTCGACTTGCCCTGATTAAAAGCCGTGGTTCGCGCTTTCAGTTTCACGCGAATACTACCATCAATCCACAGTTTCTGGTTGGGGAAGGATTGAATAGTCGCTGTGGGTACAACATCACTGATGCACTTGCTAATAAACTCGCTCACCGAATCTGCGTATTCATCAATGTTATTGTCCGACGCTATGCGTCCACATGATCGAAGCAATCTTGAAGCGTGGAATCCGATTGGTCGGACCAGCGTTGAACAGACCTGAGCACAGGTGTTTCCTGTTTTAGTTTCTGTCTATAGGCTGGGAGCAACAAAATGGAGTCGTGGTCAGATTTTCGGAAAGGAGGGCAGGGGAGGGCTTTGTATGCGCCGCGGAAGTTAGAATAACAATGATCCAGGGTTTTGCCTGGCCGGGTCGCGCATTCAATATCCTGATAAAATTTAGGGAGCCTTGTTTTCAGATTAGCCTTATTAAAATCCCCAGCTACAATAGATGTAGCCTCAGGATATGTGGTTTCCAGTTTACAATGAATTGAAGTTCTTTCACGGCCGTCGATGTGTCTGCTTGGGGGGATATACTCTACTGTGATTATAATCGAAGATAATTCTCTCGGTAGATAATGTGGTCGGCAGTTGATTGTATGGAACTCTATATCAGCTTAACAAAATGACTTGAGTTCCTGTATGTTGTTATGATTACACCACGTCTCGTTAATCATAAGGCATACACCCCCGCCCTTCTTCTTACCAGAAAGATGTTTGTTTCTGTCGGGAAGATGCATGAAGAAACCAGGTCGCTGTACCGGCTCTGATAACGTATCCCGAGTGAGCCATGTTTCCGTGAAACAAAGAACTTTACAATCTCTGAGTCTCTCTGGATTTCTTCTATCTTGTTGTCAAGAGACTGGACATTGACAAGTAGTGTACTCTGGAGCGGTGCGCGATGTGCCAGTCCACGGAGCCTGACCAGAAGACCGCTCTGTCTTCCCCTTCTGCAGCGCCGTTGTTTTGGGTCGCCAGCTGGGATCCGATCCATTGTCCTGGGTGGTGGACCAAACAGAGGATCCGCTTCGGGAAAGTCGTATTCCTGGTCGTAATGTTGGTGAGTTGGTGTTGCTCTTATCTCCAATAGTTCCTTCCGGCTGTATGTAATAAAACTTAAGATTTTCTGGGGTAACAATGTAAGAAATAATCCATTAAAAAACAAAATACTGCATAATGTCCTAGGAGCGCGAAGTAAGGCGGCCATCTCTGTCGGAGCCGGAAGTTCCTGGCATTGCCTGTGTCTGCGTTGGCGTTGCTAACTTCAACTCTTGTAGATGCTTTGTTGTCGGGTTGGGCTCCTTTTCCTCTCTCTGGATCTGACGGTGCACTGCCTGCTGTGGGAGGTCTGGACCATTCGCCGGGAGCAGCGCGCGTACACTTTCCTGCTTCTCTTGGGCTCCGTGAAAAACTCAACTAATTGTGTAAGGGGTGGGACTGGGCGGATTTCACCATTCCGTCCTCCGGCAGTTGTATTGGGCAATTCAATAGTGAGAAATGTCTTAGTCCCTGAAGCAAAAACGTTATGCTATTCAGGAGCATCAGTACAGGACATCAATAAGCTGCTCCCAAACATTTTAAACCAGCATCAGGAAACTGAATCTATCATAGATCATGTTCGATGCAATGACATTATGAAGGGCAGCTCATAACAGCTGAAGATGGATTTTAAATGACTGATTAGGTAACTATTTGATACCCAACAAACACCCTATAATATCTGTCCCTCTGCCCTCTCTAAATCGTGGCATTGAACGGTTCAGCAGACTTTTAGCACTCCATAACTGGCTACGAGACTATTGCAGCTCTGTAAGTGTATACTTTTTTGAGAATGTTGATACCTTCTGGAAACAAAGCTCGTATTATAAAGAGGATGGGATCCAACCAAATCATTTGGGTTCCTTGATCCTTTCACAGCATTATAAGGCTGCGTGGAGACAATGATTCATCAATAACCTAAGCCCAGCTCAGTTAATCCCTTCCATTGTGTCACTGAGTTACATAATGCTTCAGCAACTGTACGTTATCCCAGGGGCATTGGAAGACACAATGTAAAGTAGCCTAACTTATGTTCCTCTTTCTGCACTGAATGCCTCTGCTGATCCCACAGCTACTGCAGTGTGTCTATGAACCAGAGTGATACTGTTATCACTGAGGCAATGTGCCCAAGCAGGAAGTCCACCATGTGCAGCTCACCCTGCACCAACATAAATGACAGGAACATGTCTACCTCTGCTATGCTTCTCTGCTACGCAATAAAAATAATCAAGCATCCCAGAAAAGTGCTAAAATTAGCCCAATTTAACCAACAGTACCCGTAAAAAGTTTGGACACACCTACTCATTCACGTGTTTTTCTTTATTTTTACATTGTAGAATAATAGTGAAGACATGAAAACTATGAAATACCACATATGGAATCATGTAGTAACCAAAAACAAAAAAGGGTTAAACAAATTCTTCAAAGTAGCTATGATTAACGACTCATGGTGTGACTGTGATAACATACAGGAACTCAAGTCTTTTTGTTCACCTGACCTAGAATACCTCACAATCAAATGCCGACCGTATTATCTCCCAGGGGAATTCTCTTCAGTTATCATCACAGCCGTGTATATCATCCCTCAAGACGCTACCACGATTGCCCTCAAAGAACCACATCTCCTGAGGCCAAATTAATAGTAGCTGGGGATTTAAATAAAGCAAATTTGATGAAAGGCCTGCCAAAGTTCTATCAACACATTGACTGACATCGACCACTGCACCTCCAACTTCCGGGATCCCTACAAGGCCCTACCCCGCCATCCTTTCAGCAAATCTAATCACAACTCCATTTTGCTCCACCCTTCCTACGGGCAGAAACTCAAAGAGGAAGTACCCATGCTAAGGACTATTCAATGCTGGTCTGACCAATCAGAATCCATGCTTCAAGATTGTTTAGATCAAGCTGGCAGCATTCACACAAAACTGCATTTAACAATGGCAAGGTGACTGGGAATATGACAGAATACAAACAGTGTAGTTATTCCCTCTGTCAGGCAATCAAACAGGCAAAATGTCAGTATAGAGACAGAGTGGAGTTGCAATTCAACGGCTCAGACACGAGACATATGTGGCAGGGTCTACAGACAATCACGGACTACAAAGGGTAAATTCAACGTCTTGCTTCCAGACAAGCTAAACACCTTCTTCGCCTGCTTTGAGGATAGCACAGTGCCACCAACGTGGCCCGCTACCAAAATCTGTGGGCTCTCCTTCTCCGTGGCCAACTTGAGTAAGACATTGAAGCGTGTTAACCCTCGCAAGGCTGCCGGCCCAGACGGCATCCCTAGCTGCATCCTTTGAGCATGCACAGGCCAGCTGGCTGAAGTGTTTACGGGCATATTCAATCTCTCCCTATCCCAGTCTACTGTCCCCACATGGTTCAAAAGTTCCACCATTGTTCCTGTACCCAAGAAGGCAAAGGTAACTAAATGATCGCCCGTAGCCCTCACTTCTGTCATCATGAAGTGCTTTGAGAGACAGGTCAAGTATCATATCAACTCCACCTTACCTGACACCCTAGACGCACTTCAATTTGCTTACCGCCCCAATAGATACACAGCAGATACCACCGCCATCGCACTGCACACTGCCCTATCCCACCCGAAAGAGGAATAACTACAGTGAGAGAAAAAAGTATTTGATCCCTTCTGATTTTGTATGTTTACCCACGGACAAAGAAATTATCAGTCTATAATCTTAATGGTAGGTTTATTTGAACAGTGAGAGACAGAATAACAACAAAAAAATCCAGAAAAATGCATGTCAAAAATGTTATAAATTGATTTGCATTTTAATGAGGGAAATAAGTATTTGACCCCTCTGCAAAACATGACTTAGTACTTGGTGGCAAAACCCTCAGAAGTCAGATGTTGCTTGTAATCTCAGGAGGGATTTTGTCCCACTCCTCTTTGCAGATCTTCTCCAAGTCATTAAGGTTTCGAGGCTGACGTTTGGCAACTCGAACCGTCAGCTCCCTCCATAGATTTTCTATGGGATTACGGTCTGGAGACTGGCTAGGCCACTCCAGGACATTAATGTGCTTCTTCTTGAGCCAGTCCTTTGTTGCCTTGGCCGTGTGTTTTGGGTCATTGTCATGCTGGAATACCCATCCACGAACCATTTTCAATGCCCTGGCTGAGGAAAGGAGGTTCTCACCCAAGATTGGCCGGTACATGGTCCCGTCCATCGTCCCTTTGATGCGGTGAAGTTGTCCTGTCCCCTTAGCAGAAAAACACCACCAAAGCATAATTTTTCCACCTCCATGTTCTAAGGTGGGGATGGTGTTCTTGGGGTCATAGGCAGCATTCCTCCTCCTCCAAACACAGCAAGTTGAGTTGATGCTAAAGAGCTCCATTTTGTTCTCATCTGACCACAACACTTTCACCCAGTTGTCCTCTGAATCATTCAGATGTTTATTGGCAAACTTCAGATGGGCATGTATATGTGCTTTCTTAAGCAAGGGGACCTTGTGGCGGCTGCAGGATTTCAGTCCTTCACGGCATAGTGTGTTACCAATTGTTTTCTTGCAAATGCACGTGCATTTGCAATATGGTTCAATGGGCATTTACCATCACGAATTTGGAATGCGAAATTGACTGGCCTGATGAACTGGGGATGGCTGGGCAGTGATTCTGGTTCCTCTCCATCGCTCGTTGGGGTTGATTTCAGAATGTCACTTTGGTGATGGTACCTCACTGTTTAAGCATATTGCAAATAGACAAAAGTCATCAGCAAGTCACTGTCCATCAGTAAATTAGATATCATTCTGACACCAAACTGATACAAACTGACACCACACACACTTTTTCCAACTCGTTTAGAAGCCAACTATCACATACTTCAGAGCTAACCCAAAATTCACAATGCCTTCTGTTCAAACCATAATAAAAACGTAAAACACATAGTTACGTTCTAACTGCGGGTCCAGTTCTGACATTATGTGTAGGCCTAGCTGAGGCAACCCCAAATCCCACGTTTTGGCTCGATCATTTGGTGCCCGAGCAAGACCTTAACTGGTGCTGAAAATCCACTTTTTACCATGACTTGCTACAGGGTCCTTGAAAGAGCTATCAGACAGAAACGTTGGTGTCCATCTATATGGGCCGATACGGTCGCAATGCACCTAGTCTTGCAACTCTGTGACATGTCTAAATGTCGGCATTTTTGTGATGTAAAAATGAATTGAAGTTATTGCAAATGTATGAGGCTGTTTCTCGGTCCGAGAACCTTCTAGAGCCACATAACTCACCACGCACTATCGACCTGAGCTCTAGAACAGGTTTCTAAAGTTTCAGAACTCTAGGTCTGATGGTTCTTTAATAGTTCGACCAAACTATTGCAGGCACTGTCTGTCTCTACGCACCCCAATGTGTCCCTACTTCCAAGCTGTGTGTGATTTAGTTCTTCTTGGAAATTTTATGGGAGACATGACTGATTTACAGTTCATAGGGTTGCCTAATCGCACATATGAAGTTTGGAAAAGATCTGACCTTTTCAACCCTTTGAAACAGCCCCTATGACACCATTTAAGGCACTTCCGGCTGGCACAGGAAGCTATAAGGAAAAACATATCCTGATTGGGGTATGCCTTTACAGTATCCCGAGGTTTAAGTGTTTACGTTAAGAACTGACCGATTTACACAGGGTTGAATGCACTATTTATCACAAACTGCTGGTTGGTTATGTAAAAAAATATTTTAGGGTGATTTTACCCACTTCCATTTGCTTCAGGAAGCTTAGAAACAACACAGATAGACCTCATAGTGTCCTGATGGACTGTCATTGAATACACTTCAGGTTGACTTTAGAGGAGCTGGCAATGTATTCCTATGGGGAGAGATATCATTGTAATCTGTGAGATCAAAAAACCCTGATTAACTGTTAAGGGTTAATGCCACACGGTCAAGGTTAGGCTTGCACAGATCGGGAGGACCTCAGGAACGTACCTGAGGTCGAATTGTCCTTCTCACCCAAACGGTTCTCTCACTTTCACCCAAAAGCAAATGACATTTAGGGCCAGGCTTAATTTTGGGCCTACTTTTTTCACGGTCGCTGCACTCAGAGTGAGCTACGGTCAAGCGGGGCATCTCGTTGAAGTCGGCATGGCCTTGAGAATATAGAAATGCCATTGTAGGCTCTGTGTGTCTTTAAGCACCGCACTTTGAGTTTTAGGTCTTTATGTTAAGAACTGACTTATTTACGGAGGGTTTTAGTGAGTGTGTGTTATTTCAGAAAAATCACAGAAATCTTTCAGAGCTCCGACGCACACTTTAAAAAGATTTGTATGAACACGCTGCAACTGGATCTGTAACTGTTGGCGTCCCATCTAGCCATCTGGAAATGCAAATGTGCTACGCTAAATGCTAATAGCACTCGTTCAAACTCAAACGTTCATTAAAACACACATGCAGGGTACTGAATTAAAGCTACACTCGTTGTGAATCCAGCCATCGAGTCAGATTTTTAAAATGCTTTTCGGCGAAAGCATGAGAAGCTATTATCTGATAGCATGCAACACCCCGAAATACCTGAAGGGGACGTAAACAAAATAATTAGCATAGCCGGCGCTACACAAAACGCAGAAATAAAATATAAAACATTCATTACCTTTGACGATCTTCTTTGTTGGCACTCCTAGATGTCCCATAAACATCACTATTGGGTCTTTTTTTCAATTAAATCGGTCCATATATACCCTAAATATCGATCCTTGAAAAGTGTGTGATCCAGGAAAAAACAGCGTTTTAAAGTGCAATGTCATTTTTTTTTATTAAAAAAGTCGACGATAAACTTTCACAAAACACTTCGAAATACTTTTGTAATCCAACTTTAGGTATTAGTAAACGTTAATAATCTATCAAATTGATCACGGGGCGATGTGTATTTAATAGCTCCACGTCTTGAAATCATGTTCGGAAATTTCTCATCCAAAACATCCTGTCGGAGACCGGAAGGAATGGACTCTCTCTTACTCGTTTGACCAAGAAACAAAGCACAGGCAATTGACAAGACTGGCGACATCTTGTGGAAGCTGTAGGACTTGCAATCTCAGTCCCATGTCATTTGCTTTCCAATAGACAATACATGCAAGTGGCGCATTGATATATTTTCCAGATTTTGGTGATCAGTTTTTCTTCCGCTTTTCGATGAAACACACGTTGTGTTATAGAGACAGCCGTGATTTAACCAGTTTTAGAAACATCAGAGTGTTTTCTATCCACACATACTAATCATATGCATATACTATATTCCTGGCATTAGTAGCAGGACGCTGAAATGTTGCGCGATTTTTAACAGAATGTTCGAAAAAGTAGGGGGTAGACTTAACAGGTTAAGCCAGTACATGTCCAGACCCGTCTGAAGTTTGCTAGAAAGAATTTAGATGATCCAGAAGAAGACTGGGAGAATGTCATATGGTCAGATGAAACCAAAATATTACTTTTTGGTAAAAACTGAACTCGTCGTGTATGGAGGACAAAGAATGCTGAGTTGCATCCAAAGAACACCATACCTACTGTGCATGGGAGTGGAAACATCATGCTTTGGGGCTGTTTTTCTGTGGGACCAGGACGACTGATCCGTGTAAAGGAAAGAATGAATGGGGCCATGTATCGTGAGATTTTGAGTGAAAACCTCCTTCCATCAGCAAGGGCATTGAAGATGAAACGTGGCTGGGTCTTTCAGCATGACAATGATCCCAAACACACCGCCCGGGCAACGAAGGAGTGGCTTCGTAAGAAGCATTTCAAGGTCTCCAGATCTCAACCCCATAGACAATCTTTGGAGGGAGTTGAAAGTCTGTGTTGCCCAGCAACAGCCCCAAAACATCACTGCTCTAGAGGAGATCTGCATGGAGGAATGGGCCAAAATACCAGCAACAGTGTGTGAAGACTTACAGAAAACGTTTGACCTCTGTGATTGCCAACAATATACCCTTTGCCAACAAAGGGTATATAACATAGTATTGAGATAAACTTTTGTTATTGACCGAAGACTTATTTTCCACCATAATTTGCAAATAAATTCATAAAAAAATCCTACAATGTGATTTTCTGGATTTTTTTTCTCATTTTAGTCTGTCATAGTTGAAGTGTACCTATGATGAAAATTACAGGCCTCTCTCATCTTTTTAAGTGGGAGAACTTGCACAATTGGTGGCTGACTAAATACTTTTTTGCCCCACTGTATATTTGCATCTGGGATAGAGTAGGAGGCAGTTCACTCTGGGCACGCTATTCATCTAAATGTGAAAATGCTGCCCCCAATCCCAAAAAGGTTAAACAGGGCGACACGTCTGGCACTGCAGGATTTCAGTCTCTGGCGGCGTAGTGTGTTACTGATGGTAGGCTTTGTTACTTTGGTCCCAGCTCTCTGCAGGTCATTCACTAGGTCCCCCCGTGTGTTTCTGGGATTTTTGCTCAACGTTCTTGTGATCATTTTGACCCCACGGGGTGAGATCTTGCGTGGAGCCCCAGATCGAGGGAGATTATCAGTGGTCTTGTATGTCTTCCATTTCCTAATAATTGCTCCCACAGTTGATTTCTTCAAACCAAGCTGCTTACCTATTGCAGATTCAGTATTCTCAGCCTGGTGCAGGTCTACAATTTTGTTTCTGGTGTCATTTGACAGCTCTTTGGTCTTGGCCATAGTGGAGTTTGGAGTGTGACTGTTTGAGGTTGTGGACAGGTGTCTTTTATACTGATAACAAGTTCAAACAGGTGCCATTAATACAGGTAACAAGTGGAGGACAGAGGAGCCTCTTAAAGAAGAAGTTACAGGTCTGTGAGAGCCAGAAATCTTGCTTGTTTGTAGGTTTCACAGTAAAATCACTTGTTTTAGTCAGACTTTTCTTGTAGTCTCAATATGCCTCCCTTTCTCCACCCAAATACACACACACACACACACACACACACACACACACACACACACACACACACACACACACACACACACACACACACACACACACACACACACACACACACACACACACACACACACACACACACACACACACACACACACACAAGCTCAAAAGAGAGAAAAAAACACACACACTGACCTCATCCTTACTCCCACTCTCTCCCAGGGCCGGGTTAAGAAATCATAAACCAGGGGGCTTCTTTTTTTTATGGAAGTGGGGTTATTCTTTACTAGTGGCTTAAAACCACTGGTAGAATCTATGCTAAGGTGCATTGAAAGTGTTCTGGCAGCTTGTTTTGGCGCAACACCCTTTTAGGACACTTTATGTTGTTTTCTTAATTTTGGCAGATACCTGTATGTGACCCTCTGTGGCTAGATTATTCTCTTTGGTGTATTTTGAACATTGAGAGCGTGCTCCTGTGTTTGGATAAAACATGTATTATAATACATTATATTTGGGCCCAGGCACTGACTCATACAATTGAACAGTCACATATTTATTAAGCATTTTGTATTTACTGTTATTAACCTTTCCAGCGGTCCCTGTAGCATACAATCAAACCATTGTAATTAGAACACGTATTTAGAACGTTCAATATCGAATGACGCAACAATCAGAATTTGAGCTGGCCACAGTTTTTTCAGAAACAATTTGCACAAACAGAGTCCTTACAAAGTTATGTCCAGAATGGGAACAGTTTATTTTTGGATGCAATATTCAGACATTCACAGAAGTAGCTACAGCATAACACAATCATCCAAACCGGAAAAATGTAAACTACATTTGTCCTAGCGCTATCTGAGGAAAGATTGATACATTACAAGCGGTCATATTTTTATAACTCTCGGCTTACAGAAACTACAATATGAATGAGCTAATAGCAATGACTATTTATAATTAATCACATCATTGGTGAGCGAAATAATTGAGTAAAAACACTTTCTAGATATCGAAAGTAATCCGATGATGGGTAGTTTGTGTGCTCCACCATGCTTGTTTTTTTTTCATCAACCAAAGATAATAAGAGGAGACGAGATGAGATTGGTCTGCTTATAGTATGCATGTTGAAGGGGGTGAAATGGACTACTTCTATGTGAATTAATGAAGAGGCAAATATTGTCAATTTTATCTTTCAGTTAAAGTTACAGTTCAGGTTCAAGTGCACAACAACATTGTCTGACCACTAACTCTAACCTTGTGGCATATTGTCAGTTAGCAATTATACATAAACAATGCATTCTTCAGGTTGGATTTAGGTTATAGCCCATGTACATCAATCTCATCGGTTCTGACAATACTAGCATGTCATTTTGACCACTAACTCCAACCTTGTGGCAATATCATCAGAAGTTAGCTAATTTAAAGACCATTCTTAATTAGGTCTATAGCTCATGTAACAAACCTAATCATAATTGTGTGTTAAGGTTGTGTCGTATATCAAGCTCATCAGTTTTGACATTACCAACTCTTTTCCATCTCCAACACTTTGTTCAGGAGCTGTCTATTACTCTAATGTCGCCCTCTTGGGGTCAGTTTCTTTTTTACCACCAGGCCGTCCAACACAGTCCAACCTGCCTGGAAAACTACACATATTCCCTATATGGTGCATTTTTTTTGACCAGAGATCTGGTCAAAAGTAGTCCACCATACAGGGATTAGGGTGTAATTTGGGATGCAACACTGGAGAGCTACATACACTGCTTCCTGGAGGCTTCCATTACACAACACCTCACCACAGCTCGGGCCAAGTCTTCAGCATAGGATTGACTGATTACAGAGGTTGGCGAGTGGGCTGGAGGGTGGGCTGTGTTAGTGGTCAGATCCAGATCCATCTCATTAGTTTTGGGTGAGCAAAGTTGGATGCTGGATGACTGGTTGGGATTGTTTGGATAGGGATAGACAATTAGATGAGCCCCTTGGTCCATTGGGTTTGGTTCCCTTTTCCCTATCTGCTCCTGCCGGAGAACCAGGGAGTCATGGAGAGTGGCTGCCTTCTGCTCTTCCCATCCCATGGAGAGTGCATCTGAGACCAGCCTTCCAACGTACTTCCTCAGCCTCACCTCACTCATGGAGGATGTGATGATTTGATCAACCATTTGATCACATATCAGAGAGAGGCTGTCAATATTTGTCATGTTATTTGTCATCCAGGTGGTGATCTCATCAGAGAGTGCATCCACATATAGTGCATCCACATATGCCATCAGCTTGGCTCTCCTTCCGTGGGGTCCTCGCTCTTCATAACCGTCCATCAAAATACCTGTTGGTAAATCAAACTCTTCCTCTTCTTTCCAAACTTCCTCTCTCTCAGAACACTCCAGAGAAAGAGAGCTCAACAGACGCCCAATGAAATCCTCCCCCTCCCGGGTGTCCTCGACCTCCCCCACAGTCTCCAATGCGAGCCCCCCCTCTCTGTGCTTTTCCTTAGGGGTAGGGGGAGGGGGAGAGGGGAGGAACTCTTTAGCCAAACCCCCCTTTAGTTTTTGGGTAAAGCTAGCCCTGCTCTGGACCATCTCTGGGAAAAGAGGGGTGGTTGGGGGGGCATCTGGGTAGTCCAGTGATCCCACTGTAGGAAGCCCCGACTGGGGTAAGAAGGAGCAGTAGGAGTGGGTGTGTTTGGAGGGTTGTGAAGTGGAGGTGGATGATCCAGAGCTGTGGGACTTGATGGTCACATTGGGGTTATATTGAGGTTTCTCACCATTGCCACTCATCTCTGTGTGCATATGAACCTCCCCATGTCTTGTATTGTGTAGTCCCTGCTCCCTATCTGAGGATGGGCTGGGGTTGGAAAATGACCAAGATCTTGTATTAGACCAAAAGATCTCACTTCTAATTGCTTCCTTCAAGGCAGCTGTGATGGCCAGAGAGGCTAACTTCTCAGCCAGTCTCTCCTGGACTGGAGGACACCCGGATGAGGACTCATATGTAGCTGAGTATATTAGGTCTTCAGCCATGGTGTGGGCGAAACCGTGAATGGTTCTTTCATTGTCTGGGCTGGGATCTAGAACCTTCAGGCTCACACTTTCTGGACTGGGTTCTGGAACTTTTTGGACCCCATTCAATACCTCCATTGGAACCTATTAATAAAAAATAAAAATCCAAAAGACACATTTAGTTTGAGTTTATTGTACACATTTGAGAGCTAAGAGCTGTATTGTGGTACACAGTTAAATTGTTTTTCAATTTTTTTATTTTGACTTCAAGTTCAGGGGGGTAAAGTACTAAAGTAAAAACACTTTAAAGTACTACTTAAGTAGTTTTTGGGGGTATCTGTAGTTTAGTTGACTAATTATATTTTTGACAACTTTTACTTCACTACATTCCTAAATAAAATAATGTACTTTTTACTCCATACATTTTCCCTGACCCACAAAAGTACTCATTTTGATTCCTTAGCGGGACAGGAAAATGGTCCAATTCACACACTTATCAAGAGAACATCCATGGACATCCCTACTGCCTTTTAATCTGGCGGACACACTAAACACAAATGCTTAATTTGTAAATTGTGTTGGAGTATGCCCCTGGCTATCTGTAGATTTAATAAAAAGAAAAACATTTTGTTGTTTGGTTTGCTTAAGAAGCCATTTGAAATGATCTTTACTTTCACCGGGTGATTTTCACTTTTGCTTGAGTCATTTTCTATTAAGGTATCTTTACTTTTAGTCAAGTATGACAATTGGATACTTTTTCCACCACTGTTCAAGTTAAAGTTTATGTTGTCTGTGTGTTCCTGTGTTTCTAACGTCACAGAATACAGTAGGGTTGGGAAAAGTCAGTGGTCGGAAACCACAGCCAGTGTGTGTGTATGCGTGTTGTGCGTGAAAAAGACAGAGGTTGGAAACCCACAGCGAGCCTGCCAATCACCACAGCTGTCAAGGTTCCAGGAAGTCAGTGGGTCACATGACAGACTGACAGGAATTGCAGTTTTATTTAGATCAGAGATGAAAGAGAAACCGTTTGGCTTTGTTCTTCAGTCTTTTACTGTGGTTGAATGTCTGACTTTATAAGAGCTTCTATGATACATTGTAAAGCCAATACCTACTCTCTCTGCCTTTGCATGCTCTACAATATTATGCTACTGCAAGAAAGTGAGAAAAAAAGATGTACAAAGTTAGACTAGAAGACCTTTATTATCCCAAACTTGGGAAATTTGATTGGCATTTTAAGCTTCACATCATCACCAAGTACATTTAGATAACTATGAGTACTAGGAAACATTTCACAACACTTACCTTCACTTACAAGTACAAAAAAACTATTAAAACGTTATTGGCTTTCTTACTGCCAGAGCATGTCTATAACACATAATTGAACTGGCACAAAGTCAAGGCGTTTATTCCTGTCTATGTTATTACAGAGAACTGACCTGAAACCCAGGATGTGTTTTGATAGATGATGGAAGTGTGTGTGTGTTGGATAATTTCACAGATGTAATACAGCTCAATAAAGGATAGTTCACAGTGGCAACAGTGTGTCAGGGTGTTAATGGATAACTGTATCCACATGTGAAATGTATTTGGTTTGAATGTGTGTGCAGGGGAGGCTCCTCAGAGGAGGAAGGGGAGGACCCATCCTCCTCAATGAATTTCATAAAAATAAAAATGTATCATTTTTAGATAAACTATACTAAATATTATTTAAAAACACACAGTTTTGCAATGAAGGTCTACAGTAGCCTCAACAGCAGTCCTTAGGGTAGCACCATGGTGTAGCCGGAGGACAGCTAGCTTCCATCCTCCTCTTGGTACATTGACTTCAATACAAAATCTAGGATCTCACCCCCTTCCATAACTTACACAGTAATTATGACAACTTCTGGAGGATGTCCTCCAAGATATGAGAGCCCCTGCAGCATGTACTGACATGTTGTTCACACAATCAAGAGATCAGAGACTGCATGTTTTATATTATTTTACTTAACCTTTATTTAACTAGGCAAGTCAGTTAAGAACAAAGTGCTATTTACAATGACAGCCTACCCCGGACGGCGCTGGGCCAATTGTGCACCGCCCAATGAAACTCCTAATCACGGCCAATTGTGATACAGCCTGGAATCAAACCAGGGTCTGTAGTGACGTCTCTAGCACTGAAATGCAGTGCCTTAGACCGATGCCTCACTCGGGAACCCCACGAATCTAGTACTGAAACCATAAGCTACTGCTAGCTAGCACTGCAGTGCATAACATGTGGTGAGTAGTTGACTTAAAGAGAGAGAAAGACAATACTTGAAGAGATTTGAACAAATACATTTTTTTAAATGAAGGAGAAGCAAGAGAAAGATTGTCATTTCTTTTCAGTTTCTGTTTCACTTACTTAGCTAGCAAATGCAGCTAGATAGTTTAGCATACTCAAAACACTCTGCTTAACGAGAGGAATGCTATGGTAGCTAGCTGGCTTTGACTATCCAACAAAACACTGGGAATTTTCCAAGTAAAGGTACATTTTTGGTTTTACAATTGTATTGCCAACGGGGCCTGCATGTGTAACTGCTAAACTGCTAACTGACTATGCACTGTAAAGTTAGTGCATGATTGTAGTGGGTTTACTAACTCGTTAGTCCTATTAGCTATGCTGACTATAACGTTACTTTAGCTAATATGGTGACAACGATATAGGCTGTGTGTAGCAGTTATGATATGGTTTGGCTTGGAAAGTTTTTTTTTCTTGATCACATAGAGCTGATGTGTTGTGCAG
The DNA here is from genome assembly GCF_021184085.1 of Oncorhynchus gorbuscha. Classification (NCBI taxonomy): domain Eukaryota; kingdom Metazoa; phylum Chordata; class Actinopteri; order Salmoniformes; family Salmonidae; genus Oncorhynchus; species Oncorhynchus gorbuscha. The sequence continues at coordinate 20,996,063 of NC_060197.1, forward strand.
TGAAGTCCACAAATGAATAGAAAGGGTGAGAGGAGGAGAGTGCATAGATGTGAGAAGGAATACAAGGTGGCTGCTATGAATGTGAACTGTGTTTACGTGTGACCAGGGGTGTATTTGTTCCGCCGATTCTGTTGAAAAACGTTTCTTAAACGGAAGCAAACGGAATGAAAAGGGGATAAACATACCTGACTTTGTCCAATATAAACTCTCATTTTCAACTTTTGGACTAATGATTACACCCTAGATCAGCTTGATGCAGTCAAGAGTGTGCAAGGCGGTATTGAATGTGTTGCTGTCTGTCCATGTGTCACTGTTTGTCACCTCAATATTTTCTCTCAACCTGTGTGCACCTACATTCTACATTTTTATTTATAGACTAGGTTGTAGCAACCTCATGAGTATCATATAGTAGCATAAACCTAGTGATGTTACATTGAACTGGGTGACTGGAACACGAATGACAGTCATCCAATATGCTGTAATAGAAATAAGGCCATGCTCATAAAACATACAAATTGTCCTCCCTAATCTTAAACAGCACTGACCACCACTATGTGTGTGTGTTCTGTGTGTGTGTATCTGTGTGCGTGCGATTATAGTTTATTATCCAAGGCTAAAACACATGGCTCTGCCTACCAAACACAGATGATGCTATAAGAAAACAGGGGTATATTTTTACTAAACAATTACAGTCTCCAGATACAGTATGACGTTATAGTAATAATAATCAGTTCTGTTCAGAAGGGTGAATGTCAGCCCCAAATGGCTCCCTATTCCCTATATTTCACTACTTTTGACCAAAGTCTTACGCAGACAGAGCAGATGCAGAGCAAAGAAATGTGGAACAAATCAGACAGACAGGGATATCTCTTTGGCTATTCAGACACGAGGACGTAGACACATGCTTCTCCCCAAATGGCACCTTATTTCCTATGTAGTGCATTACTTCTGACCAGAGTCCTACAGGCCCTGTTAAAAAGTAATGCAACATGTACAGAATAGGGTGCCAAATATCTTGCATGCTCCAAATGTTTTAAAATATTTTTGGATTTTATCCTAATAGAATATTTTGTTTAAAAAGTAAAGTACTTCGTAAAGTTAATTATGCCGTTGACCTTAACAAGGGCCACAGGATCAGTAGAAGCAAAATATCCCCATAATATCAAAGATGCACCATCATATTTTACCGTAAATTTGAGGTCATTTTGTGCATTTGCTTATTTAATTTTTTTTTTTGCCAACGAGCTCTATTTTCATGTCATCTAACTATAGCACCGTCTGCAGTTTGAAAAACGGCATTGGCACTTGGATTGGAACCGGTGCTATGGTCAAATGACATGAACATAGAGCTATAATTGACCACAAAATTAACATTTCAGTCTCCTGAATTGACCCCATTTAAAATGCGGTTTTGAATTGAAAAGGGCAGTCCATAATAGCTGACAAAGGATATTAAGGATCTGGAAAGATTCTGTATGGAGGAATGGTCTAAGATCCCTCCCAATGTGTTCTCCAATCTCATGAAACATTTTTAGAAAAAGGCTCAGTGTCATTATCCTCGCAATTGAAGACTGCTATTGAAGACAAGGCTGCCAATAATTTGTATTACTTTTTAAAATGTTGTATTACTTTTATACTGTCTTTTTGCTTATCTTTATCAAGGGTGCAAAAAATGATGGACCTGACTGCATATGATTTCTAGAAATAAAGGATAAATAAATTAAGAGATTGGAGAAGAGACTAGTTCTAGAGAAGATACAGTAAAGATAGTAAAGAAACCCTTTTTGGGCATGTAGTCTACTCACCATTTTCTATCTGCGAAAGAAGCGTCAGGCAAGAGAAGACATGACAGGCTTGCTGTAGCTGAGATGCAAATGGCCATGATGAGGAAATAGATATACTGTTATGAGCATATACTCACTTCCTGTGTGTGTAATATGAGACGGAAATATGAGAGAGAGAGAGCGAGAAATTAAAAGGTCAAATGGTTATAGAGAGTGTTGAAATTTATGTCGCCCTTTCATTCTAATGCAAAATAATTCTGTTAAAATGATATTTTCAGAAATATGCTGTGTAGAGCAAGCGCCTCTCCGACATTTAGAATATGGAGCCACTTCGGCTCTATTCATGGTTTTCTATCTGCAATGTTTGCAACTGAACGTGGCCCTGATCTTGTGAAAGACAGCAAAACCAGAGACAGTACAGTCCTGTTGGAAAACGTATTATGCAAAACGCATTATACAAACCACAAACGCTGCCTGCAGGAAACTACTATTACCGAATTTCGTAAGAACGCAAAAACCTCAACAAACACCAGCAAGCTCCAATTTGTTGCTAAAAGTTTGAAAATTCTAAAGGCTTCACCACCTAACAAAAGCATCATAGCCGAGCGCTGATAGGCTAACTAGCAACACATTTCAACCAATCAAAGTGTGCTTGTTTGAAATGAAAAAGCTTTGTGGTAGCTTTTAATAAAGAATGACATCAAGACGAAGCAGCTGCTTTATAAGTGGAAGGCACTGTTGAGCGATACGGCTCAAGTGGTTCGTGCTGATTGTACGGAGATTGTGACAGCCGGTTAACCTCTTGAAACTAGAGGGCACTATTTTTATGTTTGGAAAAATAACGTTCCCAAAGTAAACGGCCTATTTCTCAGGACCAGATGCTAGAATATGCATATAATTGACAGATTAGGATAGAAAACACTCTAAAGTTTGCTAAACTGTAAAAATATTGTCTGTGAGTATAACAGAACTGATATTGCAGGCGAAAGCCTGAGGATAATCCAATCAGGAAGTGCCTCTTATTTTGAAACCTCTGTGTTCCTATGCAAGCCTGTCCTCCATTTAAAGGGATATCAACCAGATTCCTGTTTCTGTGGCTTGCCTAAGGTGTCAACAGTCTTTAGACATAGTTTCAGGTTTTTATTTTGGAAAATGACCGTGAAGGATCACATTGCGTAAGTGGAGAGGTGGGGGCTCTCAGAGTGAGTTGGTGCGCAATTGAGTAAACCGGCCATTGTTCCTCCCGCTGTTATGGAAAAAAGCTACACACTCGGTTGATTTATTACCGAATATATATTTTAAAAACTACCTGAGGAATGATTATAAAAAACGTTTCTGTGGACATTATGAAGACTATTTGGAATTTCCGTCTGCGTTGTCGTGACCGCTCTTTCCTGTGGATTTCTGAACATAACATGACAAACAAACATCGGTATTTTGGGTATAAAAATTATCTGTAACTGGGAGTCTCGTGAGTGAAAACATCCAAAGATCATCAAAGGTAAACGGTTAATTTGATTGCTTTTCTGATTTTCGTGACCGAGCTTCCTGATTCAAAGTGTACATAATGTTATGTTGGGCTATCGATAAATTTACACAAACGCTTGGATTGCTTTTGCTGAAAAGCATAATTTCAAAATCTGAGACAACAGGGTGATTAAAACCTCTTAGAGCTACCCCCTACTTTTTTCAATTTCCGTCTGAAGAAATATCCAAATCTAACAGCCTGTAGCTCAGACACAGAACCAAGGATATGCATATTTTTGGTACCATTTGAAAGAAAACACTCTGAAGTTTGTGAAAATGTGAATTGAATGTAGGAGAATCTAAAACAATAGATCTGGTTTAGATAATACAATGAAAAAACCATACGTTTTTTATTTTTTATTTTTGTATCATCATCTTTAAAATGAACAAGATGAAACAAACATTCAGATAGGATGATGAGGACAATTTCAGTGAAAAACATAAGAGGGCAACAGTACTTGTGCAATGTTTCAGAATGATAACTTCCAAAATTAGTGTGCTTACATGACATTTATCATGAAGTCACCCAGGTGTCCCACACATGTAGCCCAAATGTACCCAAGTGGCCAAATTGGTGAAGGTATACATTTTGAAACAAATAACTATATACAAAATACCAAAATGGTATTCTAACACACACCCCCAAAAAATGGAGAAAAAAATATATACATTTACAAAATAACATGGGTAACTATTTACACACTTTCAATATTTGGAAGACCCTCAGTCCTCTATCAAATCAAAAATAAAATTATATAGCCCTTCTTACATCAGCTAATATCTCAAAGTGCTGTACAGAAACCCAGCCGAAAACCCCAAACAGCAAGCAATGCAGATGTAGAAGCACGGTGGCTTGGAAAAACTCCCTAGAAAGGCCAACACCTAGGAAGAAACCTCGAGAGGAACCAGGCTATGTGGGTTGGCCAGTCCTCTTTTGGCTGTGCCGGGTGGAGATTATAACAGAACATGGCCAAGATTTTCAAACGTTCATAGATGACCAGCAGGGTCAAATAATAATAATCACAGTAGTTGTAGAGGATAACACAGGACAGCACCTCACGAGTAAATATGAACAGTTTAGGGTTCCATAGCCGCAGGCAGAACAGTTGAAACTGAAACAGCAGCAAGGTCAGGTGGACTGGGGACAGCATCATTTTTATTATTATTTTGATTTATTTAACTAGGCAAGTCAGTTAAGAACAAATTCTTATTTTCAATGACAGCCTAGGAACAGTGGGTGAACTGTCTGTTCAGGGGCAGAACGGCAGATTTGTACCTTGTCAGCTTGGGGATTTGAACTTGCAACCTTTCGGTTACTAGTCCAACGCTCTAACCACTAGGCTACCCTGCCAGGTAGTCCTGACACATGGTCCTAGGGCTCAGGTCCTCCGAGAGAGAGAAAGAGAGAATTAGAGAGAGCATACTTAAATTCACACAGGATACAGGATAAGACAGAAGAAGTACTCCAGATATAACAAACTGACCCTAGCCCCCCGACACAAACTACTGCAGCATAAATACTGGAGGTTGAGACAGGAGGGGTCAGGAGACATTATGGCCCCAACCGATGAGACCCCCGGACAGGGCCAAACAGAAAGGATATAACCCCAACCACTTTGCCAAAGCACTACACAATATTGTGCTGCTGATGCCAGGTGACATAGCAGTCTCTTTCTGCTGTAAAGCAGAGGGTCACCAAGCATGTGGCGCTGGTGATGGGGGACTTAAGTTTGCGAAGAACACAGCGTCGCCTCCATGCTGTGCCTTTTTGGCCATGAGGCACATTCATGCCTGAAGAAATCCATTTGGGCAGATGAACACCGCTTGTGGCAGGAGCTGTCTGAACCAGCTTCAGTGGGGGAAAGAAACCTTGGCCCTGGGTGCTGCCATTCAGAGTCAATAATAAACAGATAAATATATATATAGAGTACAGGGAACATAAGGTTGAATATATTATTATGACCTGCTAGATCTACTGTCTCTGTTATATTATGACAGACCAGCTAGATCTACTGTCTTTATTATATTACAACAGACCAGCTGTATCTACTGTCTCCATTTCACTTTGGCCATTGTTGTGGGCCTGCCCTCCCCTCAACAGCCTCAAATAGGCTATTTCATGTAGATGGGGGTTTGGCGGCAGACACACGCATCTCACATTTCATGACATTACATGTTTATATATTGCTTCTAAAATAAATAAAATATCACAAATAATATTTAATATTATTAATTTCAAACAAGGGTATTAGCATGATAAGAACTTACCAGTCCAAAACGATGTCCTCTCCCGTTCAAAAAATATTCCTCCACAATCGCTAAATGAATCGTCCTACAACAATCTCTGTCTCACTTTCCCAATCAATGTATTCTAAAATTGTGTGTACATCTGTATATCTAGACTTAGATTTAGCTTTCCCTGACTTAGTCGCCGTACTGATTGATATATAAACAGCTGAATCTGCGCTTTTACCAAACAATGCAGTGCGTAATATGTGTTCCTCCTTTACGGTATGAAACTTCAATAGCGAATTACTCTCTTTACGCTGGAGCTTACTACATGGGTTGGTCTTGCAACACATAAACATGACCTATTGACGTTTACCTCAGCTCATTGGCTATCTACCCAGCTAGATTTCAAGACGATCAGTGGTCATTGGGTTAAAATACAGTCAATCAAGGAAACAGCGGGCAAATCTTTGGTGCACAATGATGTCATGACTTGTTGTCTTCAAATCGGTTTCTTTCAGTCAATACGTCCCGCGAAATGACCCATCAGGTTTGATTGTGTTACAAACAAACCAGTTGATTGCAGTGAAACCAAACATGACTGGAAAAGTCACGTTCTGTGTGGGTTATTTACCTGGAATGTGTCGTCGAAAATGGAATGAGATGGAATTCACGAAACAAGCGGTTCACAAAATGTTTCGTGTTAGGCTATAAAAATGGATTTTATCAAACAAAAGATCATTCATTGTGTAACAATGAGCATTGAATTGCAAACAGACGAAGATCGTCAAAGGTAAATTATTTATTTTAATGCAGTTTGTGATTATGTTACACCTGTGCTGGTTGAAATAGTTGTTTTTTTATGGGGCTCTATGCTCAGATAATCGCATCGTATTCTTTCACAGTAAATCCTTTTTTACATCTGACAACGCAGTTGTATTAGCAAGATTCTATGCTTTCGATACATGTGAGAGACACTTGTATTTTCATGAATGTTTAATATGACTATTTATGTAGCGATCACCGTATGTTGTGGAATTTCAGCCCGCTACCGGGTTCCATGCTCAGAGAGGTAAACAAAAGGCTAAGCTGTGTTTCAAAATATTGCACTTGTGATTTCATGAATATTATTATTTTCGAGTAATATTGTTTGACTGTTGCAGATGAAAATTTTCCCGCTACAGGGGTGGGTAGTGTCAAGAAGTTAAATAAACCTCTTTGGGCTGAGATCCCGCTAACGGGATCGATTTGACAACAGCCAGTGAAAGTGCAGGGCGCCAAGTTCAAAACAACAGAAATCCCATAATTAAAATTCCTCAAACATACAAGTATTTTACTCCATTTTAAAGATACACTTCTTGTTAATCCCACCATAGTGTCCGATTTCAAAAAGACTTTACAGCGAAAGCAAACCAAACGATTATGTCAGGTTAGAGCCAAGTCACAGAAAAACACAGCCATTTTTCCAGCTAAAGAAAGGAGTCACAAAAAGTGACTCAAGGTGCCAGTCTGGTTGAGATATGTATGTATGGTCACTGTGGGTACGATGTTGTCGATGCACTTATTGATGAAGCCGATAACTGGTATACTCCTCAATGCCATTGGATGAATCCAGGAACATATTGAAGTCTGCTAGAAAAACAGTCCTGTAGCGTAGCATCCGCATAATCTGACCACTTCCGCATTGAGTGAGTCACTGGTACTTCCTGCTTTAGTTTTCACTTTTAAGCAGGAACCGGGAAGATATATTGATGGTCAGACTGCCAAATGTAGTCGTGGGGAGAGCTTTGTATGCTTCTGTTTGTGGAGTAAAGGTGGTCCTGAGTTTTTTAAACATTTTTTGTCTTCCTCTGGTTGCACATGTGAAATGCGGGAAGAAATTAGGTAAAAATTATTTAAGTTAACCTGCTTTAAAATCCATAGTCACTAGGAGCGCCGCTTCTGTGTTATTATTTTCTTGTTTGCTTTTCACCTTATACAGCTCGTTGAATGTGGTCCTAGTGTCAGTGTTGGTTTGTGGTGGTAAATAGAAGGCTTCAAAAAATGTAGATAGCGTGGTCTATAGCTTATCTTGAGGTACTCTACCTCAGACAAGCAATACCTTGAGACTAGCTTAATATTAGACTTCATGCACCAGCTGTTATTGACAAATAGACACACACCCCCACCCCTTGTCCTCCCGGAAGTAGCTGTTCTGTCCAGGCATGTCGTTGTTCAACCATGACTCGGAGAAACATAAGATATTCAGGTTTTTTATGTGCTGTTTATATTATAGTCTCCAACGGAACTCATGCAGTTTATTCTCAAGTGATTGCTCGTTGGCCAATAGAATGGATGGCAGAGGCCCACTTGCCGAAAAATTCTCAGAAGGCACCCTGATCTGTGCCACTGTATTTCCTTTTCTTCATGCGAATGACAGGGATTTGGGCATTGTCTGGGAGCAACATTATATCCTTTTCTTCAGACTTCTTAGGGCTGAGATCCTCTTAACGGGATCGATATGACAACAGCCAGTGAAAGTGCAGGGTGCCAAATTCAAAACAACAGAAATCTCATGATTAAAATCCCTCAAACATACATGTATCTTATACCGTTTTGAATGTAAATCTCAGTATACATTGGTGCTAGTTCCAAAAACATTCGGTGATATTGCAAAGAGCCACATCATTTTACAGAAATACTCATAATAAATACTCATAATAATACTCATAATAAATGTCGATGAAAATACAATTGTTAAACATGGAAATATAGATATACCACTCCTTAATGCAACCACTGTGTCAGAATTTTTTAAAACTTTACGAAAAAAGCAAACCATGCAATAATCTGAGAACGGAGCTAAGAAAAATAAAAAATTAATCCGCCATGTTGGAGTCAACAAAAATCAGAAATAACATTATAAATATTTTGATGCTCTTAATCAGTTTGCACTCCCAGGAATCCTAGTTCCACAATAAATGTTTGATTTGTTCGATAATGTCCATTATTTATGTCCAAGTAGCTACTTTTGTTAGGGCGTTTAGTACACAAATCCAAATGCTTGTGCAAGTCCAGTTGAACGTTGGACGAAAACTTCAAAAAGTTATATTACAGGTCGTAGAAACATTTCAAACTAAGTATAGAATCAATCTTTAGGATGTTTTTATCATAAATCTTCAATAACGTTCCAACCGGAGAATTCCATTGTCTGTAGAAAAGCCATGGAACACAGGTCGCTATCATGTGAAATGCACGTGACCAGGACCTGGCTCTCTGCCAGACCACTGACTCAAAAAGTCACAGTAGAAGTCAAGTTTCTAAAGATGGTTGACATCTAGTGGAAGCCTTAGGAAGTGCAACATAACCAATATCCCACTGTGTATTCAATAGGGGCTGGGTTGAAAATCGACCAACCTCGATTTCCCACTTCCTCTTTGGATTTCTTCTCAAGTTTTTGCCTGCCATATGAGTTATGTTATACTCACAGACATCATTCAAACATTTTTAGAAACTTCAGAGTGTGTTCTATCCAATACTACAATAATATGCATATATTTGCAACTGGGACTGAGGAGCAGGCCCTTTACTCTAGCATCTTTCATCCAAACTACTCAATACTGCCCCCGCAGCCATAAGAAGTTAATATCAAACTTGTATGCCATCTGTAAATACGAATACAATTGTTAAATTACGAGCCTAGTTGGTTTAGCCACAGATAAAGAGAGCAACGTTCCCGCTAGCCATGATTTGCTGAGATAATGAGTGGGCTGGACATGCCGAGAGATGAGTTTGGATTGGTCTGCCATATAGCTCACATCTGTCTATTGGAGCTGATCAGTACGTCTAGATAATCATGTCAAATCCAGATTTATTTGAAATGTATCGTAGTAAAACTGCATAAACCTAATCTCAAGTTAATGTACTGTTAGCTAGCTAACGTTAGCTGGCTGGCTCGCTAGCTAAAGTTATGTGTTATGCTCTCCACTTTCTGGAGGACTGCGTTTTGAAATCAGTGGAATTTGAGTATGGTAGCTAAGGAGTCTGGATTACATCGTGCATGGCATCAGACAGGACACGCATCCAACCATAATGTATGTAAGATAGTCTAGCTAGGTACATTTTCAGATATTACACATTTCTAATTTTGACAAAGTGGTTTCATTTCAAGTGTACTGTTAGCTAGCAAACGTTAGCTGGCTGGGTTGTTAGCTAACATTATGTGTATGATCTTATTCTTCGTATCTCAGACACATTTGCTTGACTAGTTATAGCCATAGAACCTGGAACCCTGCAGATTGATGCAGGGTAGTAACGTTGGGATTATGGTCCATTGTTTAGCTAGCTATCTAACGTAAACTCACTCACTTTTGTACGTCGCGCTGGTCCGTACAATTTACCTTATTTTAGCGCCCAAAAAACGTAATACGTCCAGATCAACTGTAATATCAATACAAATGTAAAGCACAATTTCTCCCCTTTCCAAAAAAATCAATGACAAGACCTTCATGATGCCCATCTCTGCATGATTCAAGAAGGCAATGAGCTCTGTCGGTCTTATTAAAAATTGCGGGTGGGGAAGCTAAACCTATTGCGTGATAGTGAGAAGGAGAGATGTCGTGTGGGGAAACCTTATCGCCTCTAAAATGTAAATAAAACACTATAAAGAGTTTATATAATGTGTCATTACATACCAATTTGAAGGTTTGTGTCGTATTTGAATCGGGTTTTTAGGGCGGTGCTAAAATGATCTTCAGAAGTTACAGCAGCTTTTGATAGTCATGATAGCTTGCAGTGTTGACGCAAAAAATGACTACGTATCCCCCAATTACCCTGTCCCTGTCCCTTTCTTGTTTTTAAACGGTGCGAGAAGTGCTACACCTGGTGAAGAGAGGCTGTAAGACAGAATTATTTGCTTTATGCGTGCTGTACATTACACCATGACACGTCACGATGTAACGACCAGCGTCGGAGGGGTCCGTTTTTCAACTTTATTCCAATGCTATCCATTACGATGTCAATCAATGCTTGAATAGAAACGTAGTTCACACCCCAGATTTTGATGTCAACATAGTTGCTACAGTCCCATTAGTTTTCTTTGCATCCTCATTTGATGTTGCAGTTGTGTACATTTGTATGGAATGGGGTTAGCGTACGTTACATGTCTAAACAAAAGACTCATCGCTAATTTGGACAAAGTATTTTCACTTCTTCAAGTTAGTTCACTATTAGCTAGCTAGTTAACATTAGCTGGCTGGCTCGCTAACTAACATTACATAATGTGTTGGGATTCATTGTTTACCTAGCTAGCGATTGAGCTACATTTCTTAACAAAAGACTCTCGTGCTAAGTGTGCCAGAGCCCAAAATAACTGATGCTCAACACCCATTGAATATGTCCGGTGTCAGTAAACGTCGGCAACAAACAAAGCGTAATTCAATTGTTTTTCAGTGCTGTTAATCACCAAAGCTCTGGATAACATGAATGCTGCCTATCCTGCTCTGCTAGGGGGAGTAAAATGGTCAGAGTGGGGTGTCTCATTATGTGTCTGGAAATAGCTAGCCAATGTAAGCCAATGGGTCCTTGACTGTCGTTGTGAGGTCAGAGCTTTCAGAAAAATCCTACTTATTGGCCTACTTATTCAGTGTGTGCTCTGAACACAAAACGCTCTGAATTTACGAAGGAACAATCTGACAGCACAGTTGCAGTTGCAGTCACCAATGCTCTGGATAACATATTGTAACAGTCTAACAAGCTCTGCTAGGGTGAGTAATGTTCAGTGAGCTGTTCTCTCTCTCTTATATGTCTGGATGTAGCTGGTAAGTTAGTACAGAATGCACGGATCCACCCTCAAAGAGATGGGTGGGGCTAAGGCTTAAGAGGGTGTGAACAATGTTGAATGGGTATAGACAAAGAAGGGCTCTCCCAATAGTAGTACCAACACATTGAAAGACGTATTTTTCAAAAGTGAGTTTACAAGTTGATCAACTTTCAAAGCAGAATTACTTTCCATTTGTTTCCACAAATGCAGTGTATACTATGCCATTTTGTAGATCGGAGTCTCTACTTTTATCCAATGTAAAAAAACAGAAATTCAAATGTTGTTACATAACACAGAATCCAGGTTGTGAGTCACAAATGAGTTACAACCAATGTGAAAAAACATCAGCCATTATTCAAATGGACTGCTTAACACTATGCTGTGTGTGACTGTCTTTCCATCAGCCCATGCCGTCAGCCCTTAATATATAGGTAAACAAAAACATAGGATATTTGACACAGAGGGCTTTCCTTCGCCGTTTGAACTTTTTTGAGAAATTTGAGTATACCCACTTCTCCAGACACCACTGTAAAGGGCCGATGGTAAGACAGCAGTCACACACAGCATGGTGTTAAAGGATAAGCAGTCCATTCCCTCTGACATAATAAGCCAGTAGGTCCCAGTCATAAGAATACCGAAACAACCCTTAGGCTTAGCATTTCCTAATCGAAATGTACAATTATTACTTCCCATTGCAAAAAAACATTCCACGTTTAGCACACAAAGTAACCGGTGACCTAAAGTTTAAATGCAACAATGCTTCACACATGCAAGCTACAATAAAAAACAGTTCCACTCACCGGATGATTATTCAAAGCTTTACTTATTGTTGAAAGTTATTCTTGAAAAGGTAAAAGCTAACAAATTAGCAACATGCAGCCTCTGCAAACTAGCCTAAAACAAAAGCTAGCAAGCTAGACTGTGTAAAAACTACTGCTCGCTATTGGGCAGTGACCTCTTAGCATTTGAGAAGGAAGAAGTTTCACGAGTAAAAAAAAAATGTTCATGTTCCTACCCATTCCAAGTTAATGTGATTGGTTGAGTCCACTGTCATACCAAATCTTGAGCTAGTACAGTTGAATGGCAGAAGCCTTCTATCTAGCTTCTGATGGCCTAACCATTTACTTTTTATTTTTGACTATGGGAAGGGAGAATATACAGTTGAAGTCAGAAGTTTACATACTGTCACGACTTCTAACGAAGGTAACTCCTCTCCCTGTTCGGGCGGCGCTCGGCGCTCGGCGTCGCGGGTTTACTAGCCGCTACCGATCCCTTTTTCCTTTTCTGGTTGTTTTGTCTGTGTTCCTTTTCACACCTGGTTTCAATTGCTTTATTTCTATGTGTATATAGGCCTGTATATATAGGCCTGTATATAGGTCTGTTACCTGCCTTAATTCGTGCATTAAGGTATGATAGAAACTGACTTGCACGAGGGAAGTCTGTCACAACCCGCAACTAATGTGTGCAAAAAAAGGGGCGGAGGTTGGGCTGCCTTCTGAGAATTTGAAGGTGAGCTAGTAAACTCCCACTGCCATCCGTTCTATTGGCCAACATGCAATCATTGGAAAATAAAATCGATGACCTACAATCAAGATTATCCTACCAATTGGACATTTAAAAACTTTAAAGTTTACATTTCCGCCGAGACGACATGGATAATATAGAGCTACCGGGATTTTCCATGCACTAGCAAAACAGAGAAGCTACATCTGGTAAAACGAGGGGTGGGGTGGGGGGGGTGTCTTTGTCAATAACAGCTGGTGAGTGATGTCTAATATTAAAGAAGTCTCAAGTTATTGCTTGCCTGAGGTAGAGTACCTTATTATAAGCTGTAGACCACACTATCTACCAAGAGAGTTCTCATCTATATTATTCGTAGCCATCTATTTACCACCACAAACCGATGCTGGGACTAAGACCACACTCAACCAACTGTATAAGGCCATAAGCAAACAAGAAAATGCTTATCCAGAATTTACAAGAAATCCCGCTATGCCCTCAGATGAACCATCAAACAAGTAAAGCGTCAATACAGGATTAAGCTTGAATCCTACTACACTGGCTCTGATGCTCGTCGGATGTGGCAGGGCTTGAAAATTATTCCAGATTACAAAGGGAAATCCAGATGCTGTAATGATCTTCGTCTGTTGTTAGAAGAGAGGCAGACTGAAATGCAGCGTGTAGGTTACTCATGACCTTTAATAAAGATAAAGCGGTACATGAAATAATTGAAAATACAAAAACAACAAACAAGTGAAACAAATTACAGCCTATCTGGTGACTAACACAAAGACAGGTACAATCACCCACGAAATACAACGCGCACTCAGGCTGCCTAAATACGGTTCCCAATCCGAGACAACGAGAATCAGCTGACTCCAATTAGGAATCGCCTCAGGCAGCCAAGCCTAACTAGACACACCCCTAATAATACACACTCCCAATTAATACAAACCCTAATACGAAATACAACATATAAACCCATGTCACACCCTGGCCTACCCAAACATATAACAAAAACACAAGATACAATGACCAAGGCGTGACAGAACCCCCCCCTAAGCTGCGGACTCCGGGACGCACCTCAAGAGCATAGGGAGGGTCCGGGTGGGCGTCTGTCCATGGTGGCGGTTCTGGCTCGGGACGTGGACCCCACTCCATAAATGTCCTAGTTCCTCCCCTACGCGTCCTAGGATAATCCACCTTCTCAGCCGACCATGGCCTAATAGTCCTCACCCTGATCCCCACATAACTGAGGGGCAGCTCGGGACCGAGGGGCAGCTCGGGACAGAGGGGCAGCTCGGGACAGAGGGGCAGCTCGGGACAGAGGGGCAGCTCGGGACAGAGGGGCAGCTCAGGATAGAGGGGCAACTCAGGATAGAGGGGCAACTCAGGATAGAGGGGCAACTCAGGATAGAGGGGCAACTCAGGATAGAGGGGCAACTCAGGATATAGGGGCAGCCCGGGACAGAGGGGCAGCCCGGGACAGAGGGGCAGCCCGGGACAGAGGGGCAGCCCGGGACCGAAGCAGCCCGGTACTGAGGGGAAGCCCGGTACTGAGGGGAAGCCCGGTACTGAGGGGAAGCTCGGTACTGAGAGGAAGCTCGGTACTGAAAGGGAGCCCAGTACAGAGAGGGAGCCTAGTACTGAGAGGAAGCTCAGTACTGAGAGGAAGCTCAGGCAGGTAGTAGGCTCTGGTAAATCCTGGCTGGCTGGTGGACCTGGATGATTAAGGTTGTCTGGCCGATCTAGAAGATTTTGGTAGACTGGCACTTCTGGCGGATCCTGGCAGACTGGCACTTCTGGCGGATCCTGGCAGACTGGTGACGCTGGGCCGACTGGCGGCGCTGGGCAGACAGGAGACTCCGGCAGTGCAGGAGAGGAGAAAGGCTCTGGCTGCTCTGAACAGGCGAGGCGCACTGGACGCGCTGGGCCGACTGGGAGCACTGGTGGCGCTGGACAGACAGGAGACTCCGGCAGCGCAGGAGAGGAGAACAGCTCTGGTTGCGCTAAACAAGCGGGAGACTCCGATAGCGCAGGAGAAGAGAACAGCTCTGGTTGCTCTAAACAAGCGGGAGACTCCGGCAGCGCAGGAGGGGAGAAAAGCACTGGCTGTGCTGAACAGGCGATGCGCACTGGACGCGCTGGGACGACTGGGAGCACTGGTGGCGCTGGACAGACAGGAGACTCCGGCAGCGCAGGAGAGGAGAAAAGCTCTGGCTGCGCTAAACAGGCGAGGTGCACTGGAGGCCTGGTGCGTGGTGCTGGAACTGGTGGTACTGGCGCGAGGACACGCACAGGAAGCCTGGTGCGGGGAGCTGCTACCGGAGGACTGTTGTGTAGAGGTGGCTCTGGATAGACCGGACCGTGCAGGCGCACTGGAGCTCTAGAGCACCGAGCCTGCCCAAGCTTACCTGGCTCGATGCCCACTCTAGCCCGGCCAATAGGAAGGGCTGGTATGTGTCGCAGCTGGCTCTGCACCCGCACTGGAAACACCGTGCGCTCCATAGCATAACACGGTGCCTGCCCGGTCTCTCTAGCCCAACGGTGAGCACAGGGAGTATGCGCAGGTTTCCTACCTGGCATAACTATTCTCCCTTTTAGCCACCCCCAATATTTTTTGGGGGGTGACTTTCCGGTTTCCAACCGCGTCGCCGTGCTGCCTCCTCATACATACGCCTCTCCGCTTTAGCTGCCTCTATTTCCTCCTTGGGACGGCGATATTCTCCCGGCTGCTCCCAGGGTCCTTGACAGTCTAATTCCTCCTCCCATGTCCAAATCTCCAAATGATGCATTCTCTCCCATTGCAACTGCTCTTCACGATTAACAGGGAGAGTAGGCTCAGGTCTGTTTCCTGACTCAGCCACTCTCTCTCTGCGCTTTCCCCTGTTACCTTCAGTTTTCGCTTTGTATAGCAATGCTTTCCTTCTCGATTCCATCCGTGTATAGCCCTCTTCGCATTGCTGTAGGGAATCCCAGGCGGGCTCTTGCACTCGCTCTGGGTCGGCTGCCCACCTGTCGATTTCTTCCCACGTCGTATAATCCCTGCTTCTGCCGTCCATATCGTCCTCCTTTAGCTCCTGCCAGTTCACACGCTGCTCAGTCTGTGAATCGTGGTGGGTGATTCTGTAATGATCTTCGTCTGTTGTTAGAAGAGAGGCAGACCGAAATGCAGCGTGTAGGTTACTCATGACCTTTAATAAAGATAAAGCGGTACATGAAATAATTGAAAATACAAAAACAACAAACAAGTGAAACAAATTACAGCCTATCTGGTGACTAACACAAAGACAGGTACAATCACCCACGAAATACAACGCGCACTCAGGCTGCCTAAATACGGTTCCCAATCCGAGACAACGAGAATCAGCTGACTCCAATTAGGAATCGCCTCAGGCAGCCAAGCCTAACTAGACACACCCCTAATAATACACACTCCCAATTAATACAAACCCTAATACGAAATACAACATATAAACCCATGTCACACCCTGGCCTACCCAAACATATAACAAAAACACAAGATACAATGACCAAGGCGTGACAGATGCGAGCTGCCCAGTGACATGAGCACACCAGGTGAGCTAAATGCCTTTTATGCTCGCGTTGAGGCAAGCAACACTGAAGCATGCACGAGAGCACCAGCTGTTCTGGACGACTGTGTGATAACGCTCTCGGAAGCCAATGTGAGAAAGACCTTTTGTGTTTGGATTTCTGAGCTTTAACTATTATTAATCGATAGTTATAATAGAGACATGAGGAGTGCCATAATGAAACATGGAGGGGCTGAGAGCATGAAATGTTTAGCGATATGGAGGAGACCACACCCAAAGTGGGGTATGTATACTACCACGGGTGGAACCATGTCTTTGTTGGTTCAGCTGTTCAATCCTCTGGGAAGAATACACTTGGTTTAAGCTTTCACAGTGTCTGTCGAGTTCTTACTCTAATAATTAGAACTTAACACTTTTAAACAGGTCAACATTTACAAAGCCGCGGGGCCAGACGGATTACCAGGATGTGTACTCAAAGCATGCGTGGGCCAACCTGCAAGTGTCTTCACTGACCTTTTCAACCTCTCCCTGACTGTAATACCTACAAATTTCAAGCAGACCACCATAGTCCCTGTGCCCAAGGAAGCGAAGGTAACCTGCCAAATGATTACCGTCCTATAGCACCATGAAGTTCTTTGAAAGGCTGGTCATGGCGCACATCAACAGCACCCTCCCAGATACGCTAGACCCACTCCAATTCTTATACCTCCCCCGTAAGCATTTCACTGTAAGTTCTACACATGTTGTATTCGGCGCACGTGACAAATACAATTGGATTTGATTTGATCCACAGATGATGCAATCTCAATCGAACTCCACAAGGCCCTTTCTCACCTGGACAAAAGGAACACCTATGTGAGAATGCTGTTCATTGACTACAGCTCAGCATTCAGACTATATTGGCCACGAAGCTCATCACTAAGCTAAGGACTATGGGACTAAGCACCTCCCTCTGAAACTGGATCCTGGACTTCCTGACGGGCCGCCCCCAGGTGGTAAGGGTAGGCAACAACACGTCTGCCATGCTTATCGTCAACACTGGGGCCCCTTGGGTGTGTACTTAGTCCCCTCCTGTACTCCCTGATTACCCACGACTGTGTGGCCAAACATGACTCCAACACCATCATTTAAGTTTTCTGACGACACGAGTGGTAGGTAGGCCTGATCACCGACAATGATGAGACCACCTATAGGGAGGAGGTCAGAGACCTGGCAGTGCGGTGCCAGGACAACAACCTCTCCCTCAATGTGAGCAAGACAGGAGCTGATCGTGGACTATAGGAAAAGGTGGGCCGAACAGGCCCCTATTAACGTCGACGGGGCTGTAGTGGAGCGGGTCGAGAGTTTCAAGTTCCTTGGTGTCCACATCACCAACGAACTATCATGGTCCAAACACACCAAGACAGTCATTAAGAGGGCACGACAACACCTTGTCCCCCTCAAGCACTTGAAAAGATTTGGCATGGATCCCCAGATTTATTTATTTTATTTATTTCACCTTTATTTAACCAGGTAGGCAAGTTGAGAACAAGTTCTCATTTACAATTGCGACCTGGCCAGGATAAAGCAAAGCAGTTCGACACATACAACCACACAGAGTTACACGTGGAGTAAAACAAACATACAGTCAATAATACAGTATAAACAAGTCTATATACGACGTGAGCAAATGAGGTGAAATAAGGGAGGCAAAGGCAAACAAAGGCCATGGTGGCAAAGTAAATACAATATAGCAAGTAAAACACTGGAATGGTAGATTTGCAGTGGAAGAATGTGCAAAGTAGAAATAAAAAATAATGGGGTGCAAACGAGAGAAATACTTATTTTCCACCATAATTTGCAAATAAATTAATAAATAATCCTACAATGTGATTTTCTGGATTTTTTTCTAATTTTGTCTGTCATAGTTGAAGTGTACCTATGATGAAAATTACAGGCCTCTCTCATCATTTTAAGTGGGAGAACTTGCACAATTGGTGGCTGACTAAATACTTTTTTGCCCCACTGTACCTATGTGTGGAAAACATTTCATCCACAGGATGTTGATGACACCTTAATTGGGGAGAACAGGCTTGTAGTAAGGACTAGAGCAGAATTGTTGGAATGGTATAAAATACATCAAACGCATGGTTTCCAGGTGTTTGATGCCATTCCATTTGCTCTGTTCTGGCCATTATTATAAGCTGTTCTCTCCTCAGGACCATCCTGGGATTTCAACGTAGGTAAGACATTTAACTTGTTTAGCATAATCCGTTTGTAACTCCACTCACTACTTGTAGCTTTATAGTGTGTTTGCTTGTGTTGTTGGTCTTGGCTCAATTAATGTTCTGGTCGGTAGCTAGCTAGCACTCACTCACTTGGCTGCTAACACCTCCATGAAATGGGGCATAAGGGAAGCCCTACAATATGACATTTTACTAAGTGGTGAGAAAGCTCAGGAGCACGACAGAAATGTTGAAAAGTAATCTTTAGACATGTTTTACTTTTCTTAAATGTAGTTTTGTAATTGACAAGTAAACAAGAAAACTGTGTTTGAAAAAGGTCAGCAGAAAGGTGAAAGCCAATCGGGCCAATGGGGTAACCTAGGTAACTACAGGTTGTTTACCCCACAGGGAGGAGGGGTTCGCAACGTTCAATCTAATACCGACTGGGACTATGGCTGAAGTTTTTTTTAGAACTGGTACATTTGTCGAAACTGACTGACCTCAAACCATTCACTGGGCTCTGGGTAAAAGTTGCCTCTGCAGGGACAGATCTGGCATTGCTTAACCTTCAAATCCTTACCTAAACCAGTAGGTGGGGTAAAACAAAGGGAGAATCTCAATTGCATTTTTTGATTCCTTGCCTCCTTTCTCTTCGCCTCCTGCTTAAAGCCAATTGGATGAGAAGGTTAGAGGGGAGGGACCTCTCAAGGAAAGAATCAGAAGAAAAGCGGAAGCTTATTTTGGACCTAAGCTTGTCGCCTGCCTTCCCCTTTGGGACAATGACTTGTTAGGACGGAGAAATGAACATCTCGTCATTATATATATATATATATATATATATATATATATATATATATATATATATATATATAAGTACCAGTAAAACGCCTGGACATCAAAACTAAGAAATAACACTTGGAATCATGTAGTAATAAAAAAGTGTTAAACAAAACAAAATATATTTTAACTTTGAGAATCTTCAAAGTAGCCACCCTTTGCCTTGATGACAGGTTTGCACACTCTTGGCATTCTCTCAACCAACTTCATGAGGTAGTCACCTGGAATGCATTTCAATTAACAGGTGTTCGTTGATAAAAGTTCATTTGTGGAATGTCTTTCCTTCTTAATGCATTTGAGCCAATCAGTGTTGTGACAAGGTGGTATACAGAAGATAGCCCTATTTGGCAGAAGACCAAGTCCATATTATGGCAAGAACAGCTCAAATAAGCAACGGGAAACAACAGTCCATCATTACATTAAGACCTGAAAGTCAGTCAATCTGGAAAATTTCAAGAACTTTGAAAATTTCTTAAAGTGCAGTCACAAAAACCATCAAGCGCTATGATGAAACTGAATCTCATGAAGACGGCCACAGGAAAGGAAGAGCAGAGGATAAGTTTGTTGGTGCACCTGAGATGCACCTGAGATTGCAGCCCAAATAAATGCTTCACAGAGTTTAACAGACACATTTCACACATCTCAGAGGAGACTGCTTGGGCCAAGAAACAGGAGCAATTAGACCGGTGGAAATCTGTCCTTTGGTCTGATGAGTCCAAATTTGAGATTTTTGGTTCCAACCGCTGTGTCTTTGTGAGATGCAGAGTAGGTGAACGGATTATCTCAGCAGTATGATGGTGTGGGGGGTGCTTTTCTGTTGCTGTCTGTGATTTATTTAGAATTCACTTAACAGCATTCTGCAGAGATACGCCATTCCATCTGGTTTGTGCTTAGTTTGACTGTCATTTGTTTTTCTTTTTTTGAATTTGACCCCTTTTTCTCCCCAATTTCATGGTATCCAATTGTTTAGTAACTACTATCCTGTCTCATCGCTACAACTCCTGTGCGGGCTCGGGAGAGACAAAGGTTGAAAGTCATGCATCCTCTGATACACAACCCAACCAAGCCGCACTGCTTCTTAACACAGCGCCATCCAACCCGGAAGCCAGCCGCACCAATGTGTCGGAGGAAACACCACAGGAGTCGCTGTTGCGACTCGGAAGATGCTAGGCCAATTGTGCATCGCCCCTCGGACCTCCCTGTCGCGGCCGGTTACGACAGAGCCTGGGCACAAACCCAGAGTCTCTGATGGCACAGCTGGCGCTGCAGTACAGCGCCCTTAACCACTGCGCCACCCGGGAGGCCCCTGTCATTTGTTTTTCAACAGGACAATAACCCAACACATCTCCATGCTTTGTAAGGGCTATTTGACCAATAAGGAAAGTGCTGCATCAGATGACCTGGCCTCCACAATCACCCGACCTCAACTTAATTGCGATGGGTTGGGATGAGTTGGAAAGGGAAGGAAAAGCAGCCAACAACTGTTCAGCATATGTTGGAACACCTTTAAGACTAAAAGCATTCCAAGTGAAGCTGGTTGAGAGAATTCTCCAAGAGTGTGCAAAGCTGTAATAATGGCAAAGGTTGGCTACTTTGGATAATCTCAAATATAAAATATATTTTGATTTGTTTAACACTTTTTTTGGTTACTACATGATTCCATATGTGTTATTTCATAGTTTTAATGTCTTCACTATTATTCTACAATGTATAAAATAGTACAAATGAAGAAAAACCCTTGAATGATTAGGTGTCCAAACGTTTGACTGGTACTGTATCTCTGCTATGGACTATTTCTGTAGTATTAACATTTGGCCAGTAGATGGCAATAGGGAATTACGTCTGCTATCTCCACACCTGTAGTTTGACAAAAGAAGGATAATGATAACTGACTTCATGAAAATGAATCGACTCTGGCTGTTTTCATAAAACTGCTTGTATGTCTGCAGTACCTGACACACACACACCTTTCCTTGAGTAGCACAGTAGTTGTCTTCAACAGGTTGTAGGAAGAAATAGCAATATAATTAGGTCACCTATTTTGAGATTCTTTTAAAACTATTCCCCAGGTCGTTGCTGTAAATTTGAATGTGTTCTCAGTCATCTTAACATAAAAAATAAAAGTAATATTCAAGGAGAAAAGCAGAGTATAAAGTAGGTTGCAGTGTTGGAAAGTTTAAATGTTGAGAAGTATCTCTGGTGTGATGTGATTGGCTGGTGGTGATACATTGGTAGAATAAATGGCTGAACTGATGCATTGCAAACATCTAGGACAGACAGAGAGAAATTATTTAATTCACACAACTCCTGCTGTAGATACCAGTGCGAGTGATGTGTTTTTTGCCATTTTGTGTGTCCTAGCTAGTGTGACTGTACATGATTTCAACGTATCCATCCATGCTGATATTGAAATGTAACTGTTCCACAAAACTGCCTGAAGGATAAATATAAATGCATTATGATAAATAACGGCGTTCCATTTACAGGTGTTCCAATGAAATTTCCATATTTCAACTATCAAGATTTCTGATAAGTACAATTCAAAACGGCAAAGAAAAGAGTCACATCACATTGGAATTTTGTCTTGATTAAATCCAACACATCAAAGGAAAATTGTCCATAAATCAAAACCAGCATTTAGGTAGCTTTACGAAACGACAGAAAAAATAACAGCTTGTGAGCACATCGGAGAAATGTAATATTGTTTAGAAAAGAGCGAGGCCTACGGAGTCACCTGATGTAACAGTGGCTAAATTCTTAGAGTTTATTGTATAGACTTCACTTAGGAGGAAGTGAATGTCATAAAAATGTAAATAGAGGAACATTCAAAAAGTTATTTTTAGATAACCATACTAAAAATATATTCACGTCACCAAATGATTGATTAAACGGAAGCAAACAGAACAAAACGGGCGTAAACATACCTGAATTTGTCCAATATAAACTCTTGTTTGCAACAGTGGGACTATGATTACACCTTAGACTAGCTAGATGCAGACTAGAGAGTGCAAGGCGGTATTGAATGTGGCAATTTCTGTCACCTTCATTACTCAAATTTCTCTCGACCGTGCACCTACAATGTAGACTTTCATTCATGGGCTAGGTCGTTGAAACCTCATGATGGGTATAGGGAACATTTTAGTGTCAAGTAGTAACCTAAACCTATCGATGTTACATTGAGCTGGGTGAATGGAATATGAATGACAGTCATCCAATATTCTGTAATAGAAATGAGAAATTATTGTCCTCCTTTATCTTAAATGGCACCAACCGCCACTGATGAACAAGATAATAACTGTTAATTAGCCTATTCAAACTTGTAAGATGTTATCAGTGCTTGTGTAACGAACTGTGCCCACAAACCACCCCTGACCTGTACACAAATGGTAATAATTGCAGCTGGCTTAACAGGGGTGCTGTCAATTCAGCACCACTGACTTTTTAAAATGTTTCCTTTATTTAACTAGGCAAGTCAGTTAAGAACAAATTCTTATTTTCAATGACGGCCTAGGAACAGTGGGTTAACTGTCTTTTCAGGGACAGAATGACAGATTTGTACCTTGTCAGCTCAGGATTTGAACTTGCAACCTTACATTACTAGTCCAACAATCTAACCACTAGGCTACTTAACCTGTCCCTGATAACTGGGACATTAAAACAAAAGTCGGAGGTAATTCTAGCAGAATTAGGTTTTCATTTATGGTATAACAGACCTGTCATGCATAACAGTTAATTACTCAATACATTAGGGGGTGGTCACAGAATTGATCATAGTTTACTGATAACTTCTTTTTAGTTTAAATGCAATATGGATATTTTTTACTAAACATAATAAAGACATTTTAAAAAATTGTTAGAAAATATGAAATTATATTTTTGAAAATGTATTTAGTTAATTTCACACTAAAGTAAAAAATATATATATACATATTTGAAATCGATAATAACGAAAGCACATAAAGACCATTCGTATCATTTCATTTTTATTTTTTATTTATCCAGGTTAAATACTTTTCTTTAAACTGGTAGTCTATTACTACTTTTTTAAACAGGATGGTGTCATTGAGTGTCCTTGGTGCCAACCATCAAGCGCTATGATGAAACTGGCTCTCATGAGGAAAGGAAAGGAATACCCAGAGTGACCTCTGCTGCAAAAGATAAATTCATTAGTTACCAGCCTCAGAAATTGCTGCCCAAATAAATGCTTCACCGAGTTAAGGTAACAGACACACCTCAACATCAACTGTTCAGAGGAGACAAAAAAAACACTACTAAAGATCACCAATAAGAAGAAGAGACTTGCTTGTGCCAAGAAACACGAGCAATGGACATTAGACCGATGGAAATCTGTCCTTTGGTCTGAATTTTCAATTTTTGGTTCCATCCGTCGTGCCTTTGTGAGATGCGGCGTAGGTGAACAGATGATCTCTGCATATGTGGTTCCCACCATGAAGCATGGAGGAGGAGGCGTGATGGTGTGGGGGTGCTTTGCCAGTGACTTATATCTGTGATTTATTTAGAATTCAATGCACACAACCATCATGGCTACCACAGCATTCTGCAGCGATATGCCGTCCCATCTGGTTTGTGCTTAGTGGTACTATAATTTGTTTTTCAACAGGAAAATGACCCAACACAACTCCAGAGTCTGCAAAAGCTATATGACCAATAAGGAGAGTGATGGAGTGCTGCTTCAGATGACCTGGCCTCCACAATCACCCATCCTCAACCCATTTGAGATGGTTTGGGATGAGTTGGACCGCAGAGTGATTGAAAAGCAGCCAACAAGTGCTCAGTATATATGGGATCCAAGACTGTTGGAAAAGCATTCCAGGTGAAGCTGGTTGAGAGAATGCGAAGAGTGTGCAAAGCTGGTTACTAGATGATTCCATATGCCTAGAATTTCATGTCAGCATCCCATTTGTGTGGCCGTAATGCAATCTAAGAAAGTCCATGTCTTTTGCTGTGCGCTCCATCAGCAATCTACTATCCCTTATAGTACAAAGGTCGACCTATTCTATTCTGTGCGAGAAATATTCCAAACACTGTTGTGGGATGCGATAGATCCCAAATTATAACAACCACTAGCATTAATAAATATTTTTTACGCAACGGGCTGATGCAACAGGTCAGAACGTTTAGCTTAAAATGTTGTTAAATTATTAGGTTATTTCTTAACTTTATAAGCACATTAATTGACACAAGCTATAAGAGCAAATGTTCGATCAGCGTAAAACACAATCATCAAAAGTGACCGCAAATGCAATTATGCATGTAATGCTTTTATTATAGAGGTGCGTTTTATGGTGAGAATTATCTTCCCCAAACTTGAAACTCACGCGCTGCTTATATATGCCAGTTAGGCTACATACACATTAGCCAAATACATTTAAACTCCTTTTTTCACAATACACTGACATGTAATCCTAGTAAAAATTCCCTGTCTTAGGTCAGTTAGGATCACCACTTATTTTAAGAATGTGAAATGTCAGAAGAATACTAGAGATAATGATTTATTTCAGCTTTCATCACATTCCCAGTTGGTCAGAAGTTTACATGCCCTCAACCAGTGCTTCACGGTCGGGATGGTGTTCTTCGGCTTGCAAGCCTCCCCCTTTTTCCTCCAAACATAACGATGGTCAGTATGGCCAAACAGTTCTATTTTTGTTTCATCAGACCAGAGGACATTTCCCTAAAAAGTGCGATCTTTGTCTCCAAGTGCAGTTGCAAACCGTAGTCTGTCTTTTTTATGGAGGTTATGGAGCAGTGACTTCTTCCTTGCTGAGTGGCCTGTCAGGTTATGTTAATATAGGACTCATTTTACTGTGGATATAGATACTTTTGTACCCGTTTCCTCCAGTTTCTTCACAAGGTCCCTTGCTGTTGTTCTGGGATTGATATGCACTTTTCACACCAAAGTAGATTCTTCTTTGGGAGACAGAATGGGTCTCCTTCCTGAGCAGTATGACGGCTGTGTTGTTCCATGGTGTTTATACTTGCGTACTATTGTTTATACAGATGAATGTTGTTGACATTTTCCGGATTGACTGCCCTTCATGCCTCTAAAGCAATGATGTACTGTTCTTTCTCTTTGCTTATTTGAGTTGTTCTTGCCATAATATGGACTTGGTCTTTTACCAAATATGGCTATCTTCTGTATACCACCCCTACCTTGTTACAACACAACTGATTGGCTCAAACGTATTAAGAAGGAAATAAATTCCACAAATTAACTTTTAACAAGGCACACCTGTTAATTTAAATGGAATCCAATTGGAACCTCATGAAGCTGGTTGAGATCATGTCAAGAGTGTGCAAAGCTGTCATCAAGGCAAAGGGTAGCTACTTTGAAGAATCTCAAATAGAAAATCTATTTTGTTTTGTTTAACACTTTTTGTTTTTGTTTTAGCTCACTCAAGGACATTTAGAGACTTGAAGAGTCCTGAAGCCACTCCTGCATTGTCTTGGCTGTGTGCTTAGGGTTGTTGTTCTGTTGGAGGGTGAACCTGAGGTCCTGAGTGCTCTGAGTGCTCCTGAGTGCTCTGGAGCAGGTTTTCATTAAGGATCTCTTGATACATTGCTCCGTTCATCTTTTCCTAGATCCTGATTAGTCTCGCAGTCCCTGCTGCTGAAAAACATCCTTACAGCATAATATTGCCAACACCATGTGTCACCGTAGGGATGGTGCCAGGTTTCCTCCAGATGTGACGATTGGCATTCAGACCAAAGAGTTCAATCTTGTTTCCATCAAACCAGAGAATCTTGCTTCTCATATCTAAGAGTGCTTTAGGTGCCTTTTGGCAAACTCCAACCGGGCTTTATGTGCCTTTTACGGAGAAGTGGCTTCTGTCTGGCCACTCTAGCATAAAGTCTTGATTGTTGGAGTGCTGCAAAGATGGTTGTCCTTCTGGGAAGGTTCTCCCATCTCTACAGAGGAACTCTAGAGCTCTGTCAGAGTGATCATTGGGTTCTTGGTCACCTCCCTGACCAAGGCCCAGTTTGGCTGGGAAGACAGCTCTAGGAAGTGTCTTGATGTTTCCAAACTTCTTCAATTTAAGAGTGATGGAGGCCACTGTGTTCTTGGGGACCTTCAATGCTGTAGAAATGTTTTGTTACCCTTCCCCATATCTGTGCCTCAACACAATCCTGTCACAGACCTCTAAGAACAATTCCGTCAACCTAATGGTTTGGTTTTTGATCTGACATGCACTGTCAACTGTGAGACCTTTTATAGACAGGTGGGTGCCTTTCCAAATCATGTCCAATCAATTGAATTTACCACAGTTGGACACAAATGAAGTCGTAGAAACATCTCAGGGATGATCAATGGGAACAGGATGCACCTGAGCTCACTTTCTAGTCTCATAGCAAAGGGTCTGAATACCTATGTAAAAATGTTATTTATGTTTTTTATTTTTAATAACGTAACAAAATGTGGAAAAGGGGAAGGGGTGTGAATACTTTCTGAATGCACTGTATGTGCGCGGGAGAGGGTAGAGTTTAGGGTCTGGTTTTATATTCAGACCCTTTGTGGGCTATACTCGGCCTTGTCTCAGGATGTTAAGTTGGCGGTTGATATCCCTCTAGTGGTGTGGGGGCTGTGCTTTTGCAAAGTGGGTGGGGTTATACCCTTCCTGTATGGCCCTGTCTGGGGGTATCATCGGATGGGGCCACAGTGTCTCCTGACCCCTCCTGTCCAGCCTCCAGTATTTATGCCGCAGTAGTTTATGTGTCGGGGGGCTAGGGTCAGTTTTTTATATCTGGAGTACTTCCCCTGTCTTATCCGGTGTCCTGTGTGAATTTAAGTAAGCTCTCTCTAATTCTCTCTTTCTCTCTTTCTTTCTCTCTCTCTCTCGGAGGACCTGAGCTCAGGACTGCCTGGCATGATGACTCCTTGCTAGAGATACTCTTAATGATGGCTATGAAAAGCCAACTAACATTTACTCCTGAGGTGCTGACTTGCTGCACCCTCGACAACTACTGTGATTATTATTACAGCCAGAAGAGGACTGGCCACCCCTCTCATAGCCTGGTTCCTCTCTAGGTTTCTTCCTAGGTTTTGGCCTTTCTAGGGAGTTTTTCCTAGCCACCGTGCTTCTACACCTGCATTGCTTGCTGTTTGGGGTTTTAGGCTGGGTTTCTGTACAGCACTTTGAGATATCAGCTGATGTAAGAAGGGCTATATAAAAAAAATGATTTGATTTGAACTAGGTATGGTTTATCTGATCATTTCAGATACATTCTAATTTTGCAATGGTCTGAAAAATGGATTTGACCATAAAGGCATTGATTTTCTTCTGGCTCCATATCTGTTATTGCATTTTCGACTACACTTTTTCCAAGTGCAGAGCAATACGTAAACCTACCCAGACAGTCACCCTCAGTCCTGCAATTAATAATATACAGACCCAGGCTTTTACAGAGTACTTTTTCCATTTTGGTTGACAATACTGTCGCAGCATTTTCTCTGTGTAGTCAGTTATGATTCATATACAGATGTAGTACAATGTACATGGATGTTTCCCTCTAAATCCATGTAGTCTGCTTTTTTACAGTTCTAGCATTTAGATCACTACTGACTAGTAATGAATTATATCAGAATTGAGAGTCTAAATACAATCTTTGTTAAAATATGGAGAGTCAGATTGGGTCCATCCGCATTGCACACATGTAAATGTCTGAGTTGACAATTAATTGTTTTATCTTTAGCTAAATGTATGTTTTTCCTTTTCTGTCTGCTGTGCTATAATTGGAAAGATCTTCATTAAACCAGATTATAATTGTAACGACTAGTCAAGGTGGGTGGAATCAGGCGCAGAGAGCAAATAATGAATAAAGGTTTATTCTCCGGTGAACAACAATAAACACGGACAACCCAAAAATACAAACAGGGTGAAAATATCCAAAACAGGAATAACCAGACAAACCGGAGAAATAAAACACAAAAACACAGACAGCCGAAACAAAATGTCAAAAACAAACAATCCCTCACAAAACAAGGGCGGGACAACCTACATTATATACAGATACTAATTAACTAACTCACAGGTGAAAACAATCAGACAAAACCAACAGATAACCGAAAAGGGATCGGTAGTGGCTAATAGGACGGTGACGACGACTGCCGAGCACAGCCCGAACGGGCAGGAGAGCCAACCTTGGCTGAAGTCGTGACAGTACTCCCCCCCTGACGCGCGGCTCCCGCAGCGCGCCGCCACCGTCCTCGAAGACGACCCGGAGGACGAGGTGCTGGGCGATCCGGGTGGAGGCGGTGGAAATCTATCAGGAGAGAAGGGTCCAAAATGTCCCTCACCGGAACCCAGCATCTCTCCTCCGGACCGTACCCCTCCCAGTCCACGAGGTACTGTAGGCCCCCCACCC
Organism: Oncorhynchus gorbuscha; assembly: GCF_021184085.1. Classification (NCBI taxonomy): domain Eukaryota; kingdom Metazoa; phylum Chordata; class Actinopteri; order Salmoniformes; family Salmonidae; genus Oncorhynchus; species Oncorhynchus gorbuscha. Next base: position 21,024,879 of record NC_060197.1, read on the forward strand.
GACGTCTACAATCCAGAATGCCTCGAACAGTATACGCCGGGGGCCCATCGATGTCCAGAGGGGGTGGAGGGACCTCAGACACCTCATCTTCTTGCAGGGGACCAGCCACCACCGGCCTGAGGAGAGACACATGAAACGAGGGGTTAATACGGTAATAGCTAGGAAGTTGTAACCTATAACACACCTCGTTTATTCTCCTCGGGACTTTGAACGGCCTCACACACTGCGGCCCCAGCTTCCGACAGGGCAGGCGGAGGGACAGGTTTCGGGTCAGCGCTCCTCTTCTGCCGTTCTCCCGCTAACCGTAATGAGTCCTGAATGGCTTTCCAGGTGTCCTTGGAGCGCTGTACCCATTCCTCCACCGCAGGAGCCTCGGTCTGATTCTGATGCCATGGAGCCAGGACCGGCTGGTAACCTAACACACACTCAAAAGGAGACAAGTTAGTAGAGGAGTGGCGTAAGGAGTTCTGGGCTAGTTCGGCCCATGGAACATACCTTGCCCACTCACCAGGCCGGTCCCGACAGTAGGACCGCAGAAACCTGCCCACATCCTGGTTAACGCGCTCCACCTGCCCATTACTCTCGGGGTGAAAACCTGAGGTGAAGCTAACCGAGACCCCCAGTCTCTCCATAAACGCCCTCCACACTCTGGACGTGAATTGGGGACCCCGATCAGAGACGATGTCCTCAGGCACCCCATAGTGCCGGAAGACATGGGTAAACAAAGCCTCAGCAGTCTGCAGGGCCGTAGGAAGACCGGGCAACGGAATAAGACGACAGGACTTAGAAAACCGATCCACAACGACCAGGATCGTAGTACTTCCCTGGGACGGGGGAAGGTCGGTAAGAAAATCCACCGATAAATGTGTCCACGGCCGTTGTGGAACGGGGAGGGGTTGTAATTTCCCTCTAGGTAGGTGCCGAGGAGCCTTGCTCTGAGCACACACTGAGCAGGAGGAGACATAAAATCTCACATCTTTAGCCAGTGTGGGCCACCAGTATTTCCCTCTCAGACTCTGCACTGTCCTCTTGATACCAGGATGACCCGAGGAGGGAAGAGTATGAGCCCACCTAATTAGCTTGTCCCGGACCACCCTTGGCACATACTTGGTCCCTACTGGACAGTTAGGAGGAGCCGGCTCTGACCGTGAGGCCCTCTCTATCTCAGCATCTACCTCCCATGCCACCGGTGCCACAAGACATGACAGTGGAATGATGGGAGTTGGCTCTACTGACCGTTCCTCTGTATCATAGAGGCGAGACAGTGCGTCAGCTTTGGTGTTTTGGGAGCCTGGCCGATATGTGAGGGTAAACTGGAACCTAGTAAAAAACATGGCCCATCTAGCCTGACGTGGATTTAGTCTCTTAGCTTCCTGGATGTACTTGAGATTACGATGGTCAGTCCAGATGAGAAAAGGGTATTTAGCCCCCTCAAGCCAATGTCTCCACACCTTCAGAGCCTTGACTACAGCTAACAACTCCCGGTCCCCCACATCATAGTTTCGCTCCGCTGGGCTGAGTTTGCTCGAAAAGAAAGCACAGGGGCGGAGTTTGGATGGCACGCCCGAGCGTTGGGACAGCACGGCTCCAACCCCAGCCTCGGACGCATCCACCTCCACTATGAACGCTAAAGAGGGATCCGGATGCGCCAACACGGGCGCATTGGTGAACAGCTCCTTCAGACGACTGAAAGCCCTGCCCGCCTCTGCTGACCAGCGCAAGCGCAGCGGTCCTCCCTTCAGCAGTGAGGTGATGGGAGCCGCCACCTGACCAAAACCCCGGATAAACCTCCGGTAGTAATTGGCAAACCCTAAAAACCGCTGCACTTCTTTCACCGTGGTCGGAGTCGGCCAATTACGCACGGCTGTAATGCGATCATCCTCCATTACCACCCCGGAGGTGGAAATACGATACCCCAGGAAGGAAACGGACTGTTTGAAAAACTCACATTTCTCCGCCTTGCAATACAGGTCATGCTCCAGTAGTCGCCCAAGTATCTTATGCACCAGAGACACATGCTCCGTGCGTGTGGCAGAATAGATCAAGATGTCATCAATGTACACTACCACTCCCTGACCGAGCAGGTCTCGGAGAATCTCATCTACGAAGGATTGGAAAACGACTGGAGCATTCTTCAAACCGTATGGCATGACGCGGTACTCATAATGACCAGAAGTAGTACTAAATGCGGTTTTCCACTCATCTCCTCCCCGGATACGTACCAGATTATACGCGCTCCTCAGGTCCAGTTTTGTGAAGAATTACGCCCGTGAAATGATTCCATTGCCGTAGCGATGAGAGGTAGTGGGTAACTAAACCCCACTGTAATTGAATTTAGACCTCTATAATCAATACACGGACGCAGACCTCCATCCTTCTTCTTCACAAAAAAGAAGCTTGAGGAAACGGGTGATATGGAGGGCTGAATGTACCCCTGTCCCAGCGATTCGGAAACATATGTTTCCATCGCAACTGTCTCCTCCTGGGACAATGGATAAACGTGACTCCTAGGAAGTGCAGCGTTTTCCAGAAGGTTTATCGCGCAGTCCTCTCAACGATGAGGTGGTAATTTGGTCACCCTCCCTTTACTGAAGGCGATAGCCAAATCGGCATATTCAGAGGGAATGTGCACGGTGGAAACTTGGTCTGGACTCTCCACCGTAGTCGCACCAACGGCAAATCCTATACACCTACCTGAACACTCCTCTGACCACCCCTTAAGAGCCCCCTGTCGCCAGAAAATCACCGGGATGTGTTGAGCTAACCAGGGAACCCCCAACACCACTGGAAACACAGGTGAATCTATAAGGAACAGACAAATCTGCTCCTTATGGTCACCCTGCGTTACCATGTCCAGCGGCACCGTAGCCTCCCTAATTACTCCAGACCCTAATGGTCGGCTATCTAAGGAGTGCACGGGGAAAGGTTGATCTAACGACACCAGGGGAATCCCTAGCCTTAATGCAAGCCCACGATCCATAAAATTCCCAGCTGCGCCTGAATCGACTAGCGCTTTATGCTGTAGAGAGGGGGAAAACCCAGGGAAAGAAATCAATACAGACACATGACCGACAGGAGGCTCTGAATGAGTTTGGTGCTTACTCACCTGGGGTGATCGAGCAGTGTTCTGCCTGTTCTCCCGACTCCTAGAAGAGTTCCTCCAGCACCGGTCGGACGTGTGCCCTCGTCGACCACAACTGGTGCAGGAGGACACTCTTCCTCCGGTCCCCCTAGAAGCCGTACCTCCTAATTCCATAGGGATAGGATCAGGGGGGCTGGGGATTGGAAACGACAGGTCCTGATCCAAACGCCCGCGATCAGCCAGCAGGTTGTTGAGATGGATAGCCAGATCGATAAGTCCATCCAGTGAATATGTGGTGTCCCGACATGCCAGCTCCCTGCGGACGTCCTCCCTGAGACTACATCTAAAATGATCAATCAAGGTCCTGTCGTTCCATCCTGCTCCTGCTGCCAACGTCCTAAACTCTAGGGCAAAATCCTGTATGCTCCTCGTCTCCTGACGCAGGTGAAACAGCCGTTCACCCGCCGCCCGACCCTCGGGTGGATGGTCAAAAACAGCTCGGAATCGGCGGGTGAACTAATTATCCTTAGCCGAGTCCGGACCATTCCACACAGCGTTGACCCACTCGAGGGCTCACCCAGTCAAGCAGGAGACGAGGGCGAGCACGCTCTCCTCTCCAGAGGGAGCAGGACGCACGGTAGCCAGGTATAATTCCAGTTGAAGGAGGAAACCCTGGCACCCAGCCGCCGATCCGTCAAACTCCCGTGGGAGTGTCAGCCGAAGAGCCCCAGAGCCAGATGTGGTCGCAGAAACAGGATGTGCTGGAGAAGGGGTTGCTAGAGATGAGGTGGGGAGGCCACTCCTCTCCCATCGATCCATTCTCTCCATCCGTCCATAGCAGAACCAATCCGGTGAATCATGCTGGTATGATGTAGGACCCTCTCCTCCATCGATGGGAGAGGAGATGCTGCTGCTCCTGCTGATTCCATGGGAGGTGCGGGATTCTGTAGCGACTAGTCAAGGTGGGTGGAATCAGGCGCAGAGAGCAAATAATGAATAAAGGTTTATTCTCCGGTGAACAACAATAAACACGGACAACCCAAAAATACAAACAGGGTGAAAATATCCAAAACAGGAATAACCAGACAAACCGGAGAAATAAAACACAAAAACACCGACAGCCGAAACGAAATGTCAAAAACAAACAATCCCGCACAAAACAAGGGCGGGACAACCTACATTATATACAGATACTAATTAACTAACACACAGGTGAAAACAATCAGACAAAACCAACAGATACCCGAAAAGGGATCGGTAGTGGCTAATAGGACGGTGACGACGACCGCTGAGCACAGCCCGGACGGGCAGGAGAGCCAACCTCGGCGGAAGTCGTGACAATAATCCTTATTATAAACTGAAGGTTCCAGCTGATTGGTTGACAGCCGTGGTATATCAGACAATTTACCACAGGTATGACAAAACATGTATTTTTACTGCTCTAATTACGTTGGTAACCAGTTTATAATAACAATAAGGCACCTCGGGGGTTTGTGGTATATGGCCAATATAGCACGGCTATGGGCTGTGTCCAGGCACTCAGTGATTTGTCGTGCATAAAAACAGCCCTCGTGCCTTATTGCTTAATGAACATTTTACATGTGGATGTTTCACTGAAGTTACCTTTCTCTCCTCACATTCTCAGTTCCTCTTCATCCATATCTTTCTTTCTCTGTTTGGAGTGGTTTTTGCAGGTTGACAGAGATGTAGGCGGTGAGGCGTGAGTCGGCGGGTGATTTCCAAATGGCTCCCCATTACCTTTATATTGCACTACTTTTTAGCATAAATAAGAAAAATACCCCAAAAATATATATAAGAAATAAATGTAACAAATATTTAAAGAGAGCAGTAAAATAACAATAGCGAGGCTTTATATAGGGGCTACCGATACAGAGTCAACGTGCGGGGGCACCAGTTAGTCGAGATAATTGAAGTAATATGTACACGTAGGTAGAATTATTAAAGTGACTATGCATAGATCATAACAGAGAGTAGCAGCAGCATAAAGGGGGTGGGGTTGTCAATGCAAATAGTCTGGGTAGCCATTTGAATAGATGTTCAGGAGTCTTATGGCTTGGGGGTAGAAGCTGTTTAGAAGCCTCTGAACTAGACTTGGCGCTCCGGTACCGCTTGCCGTGCGGTCTATACAGTCTATAACTAGGGTGGCTGGAGTCTTTGACATTATTAGGGCCTTCCTCTGACACTGGTTGGTATAGAGGTACTAGATGGCAGGAAGCTTGACCCCAGTGATGTACTGGACTGTACACACTACCCTCTGTAGTGCCTTGCAGTTGGAAGCCGAGCAGTTGCCATACCAGGCAGTGATGCAACCCATCAGGATGCTCTCGATGGTGCAGTTGTATAACATTTTGAGGATCTGAGGACCCATGACAAAAATTTTCAGTCTCCTGAGGTGGAATAGGTTTTGTCGTGCAATCTTCACGACTGTCCTGGTATGCTTTGACCATGTTGGTTTGTTGGTGATGTGGAACTTGAAGCTCTCAACCTGCTCCACTACAGCCCCGTCGATGAGAATGGGGGTGTGCTCGGTCAACCCCAATGGTCTCTAGTCAAATGTAGTGCACATAATAGGGAATAGGGTGCCATTTGGGATGCATTCTCTGTGTAGGCTTGACTGGCCTTTGCATATCAATTGCTAGCTTTCCATCCAGGTGTCGATATATTTTAATGCAATATTTTCATGCAAAGAATATGCAAATTTTCCCACCAGTTGTGTGTTTCCACCAAACTGACTTGTTGGGGATAAAAGTCAGTGCATCCTGCATGATAAAGCAGTAGACACAAAATGTACTTTCCTGTGTAAAGTTGCAATATGTAACTTTTTGGACGACCCTATGAAATACACACAGAAATGTTATAGATCTGTCCTTCTCATTAAAAACAGTCTATAGTAGCGATACATATGTTCTATGTGCGCTATTTCTATGTTTCCCATTCTTAACTTTCATTTTTGCATCTTTTACTTTAGGTATTGTACACCAGCATCAAACAGCTGAAAATACAATACTTTTGGTTAAGGAAATTATATTTCACAGAGATTTTGATGATACAATTATTCTCTACACCAGGGCTGTCCAACCCTGTTTTTGGAGAGCTACCCTCCTGTAGGTTTTCCTTTCAACACCAGTTGTAACTAACCTGATTCAGCTTATCAACCAGCTGCTTATTAGAATCAGGTGCACTAGATTAGGGTTGGAGTGAAAACCTACAGGATGGTAGCTCTCCAGGAATAGGTTTGGACAGCCCTGCTCTACACTATACCTGCTTGTTTTTTCACACAAACTGAAATTAGGCAAATTGTAAAATTTTAGCTACCAGGAAAGGGCAGAGCAATTTCTGCATAGTGCATCTTTAAGTTTTCATGTGCTGAATACTAATCTAAAGGTCAATGTGTTTCCGTCACATTTTCATCTCTACCGATCGTTTGGTCACAATAGAAAATCTGTCTACTCTGGTTTTGGCACGTACGCTTTAGCCAACATCTCACAGATACAGTGTGGTTCGGCTATGCGGGTAGGGTAGTTTATATGATGAGATTATTATGTGTAAGAGCGAGAATATTTTTATTTATTAAAATGGCAGTCAAGCATCAGTCATCATGTCATAATATGTCACCAATATTTATTGGAAAGGAGCATCAAGATCACTGTGTGTCACACCCTGGTCTTAGTTATCTGTGTTTTCTTTATTATTTTGGTTAGGCCAGGGTGTGACATGGGTGATTTATTGTGTTTCGTTTTGTCTAGGGGTTTATTATATTTATGGGGTTGTGTCGGGTGTAGTTGTCTAGGTAAGTCTATGGTTGCCTAGAGTGGTTCTCAATCAGAGGCAGGTGTTTATCGTTGTCTCTTATTGGGAACCATATTTAGGCAGCCATATTCTTTGGGTATTTTGTGGGTGGTTGTCTCCTGTGTCAGTGTTTGTGCCACACGGGACTGTTTTTGTGTTTTCACGTTTCTTGTTTTGTATTCTGTTCATGTATAGTTTCTCTTATTAAAGAACCATGAACTTTAACCATGCTGCATATTGGTCCTCCGATCCTTCTCGCATCTCCTCTTCAGAAGAAGAGGAGGAAATCCCTTACACTGTGCACTTTCCCCACCCTGTTAAATTCATCAGTAGCCTAATAAACTGCATGGTTTCCTGAGTTATAGTCGGAGGACCACACACCATATCATCGCGTGGCTCCAAGTTTATTTCGATATGATGGTTATAATATCAATTAGGGATGACCCCAATTAGTCGACTAGTTGATTGTTTGGTCAATAAACTGGTGGTCTACCAATATTTGTTTTGAGTCGAGCAGTGGCAAATGTAAAAAAAAATATATATATATATGGCACACGAGACATGTCTGATTCTGCACGAATCCATTGTGGAGGCCGCAGGGTTGGAACACGAGCATCACCAGTAGTACATTTACCATTAATTACCATCATTTCTAATCTAAAATGCTTGTTTGGTTACAACCGTTCGCTGCCCGAACCCGCCCGCCCATGTAGCATCACCACCCTGGACGGTTCCGACCTAGAATATGTGGACTATAAATACCTAGGTGTCTGGTTAGACTGTAAACTCTCCTTCCAGAATCATATTAAACATCTCCAATCCAAAATCAAATCTAGAATCGGCTATCTATTTTGCAACAAATCCTCCTTCAATCACGCTGCCAAACTTACCCTAGTAAAACTAACTATATTACCGATACTCGACTTCGGCGATGTCATCTACAAAATAGCTTCCAATACTTTACTTAGCAAACTGGATGCAGTCGATCACAGTGCCATCCGTTTTGTTACCAAATGACCTTATACCGCCCACCATTGGGACCTACAGTATATGCTCTAATCGGCTGGCCCTCGCTACATATTCATCGCCAGACCCACTGGCTCCCGGTCATCTATCAAATGATATTACATTTATTTGTCACACACATATGGTTAGCAGATGTTAATGCGAGTGTAGCGAAATGCTTGTGCTTCTAGTTCCGACAATGCAGTAATAACCAACGAGTAATCTAACCTAACAATTCCAAAACTAATACTTTATACACACAAGTGTAAAGGGATAAAGAATATGTACATAAAGATATACGAATGAGTGATGGTACAGAACGGCATTGACAAAAAGGTTGGAGATAGTCTTGGCAATGATAGGGGCAGCAACCTTAAAGAAGAAAGGGTATAAACCATCTGACCCAGATGTTTTTTTGGGGTCAAGTTTCTGGAGCTCCTTTAGAACCTCAGACTCCGTGACTGCCTGCAGGGAGAAACGTTGTAGCGGGGCCGGGGAAAGAGGGAGGGAGGGCATTGGGGATAGTTGCATTTGAAGGGGTGGAAGATGAGGGAATGTTGGACAGGCAAGGAGGCATGGCTGAGTCAAATAGGAATCCTGGGTTAATGAAGTGGTGATTAAAGAGCTCAGCCATGTGCTTCATGTCAGTAACAACCACATCATCAACATTAAGGGACATGGGCAGCTGTGAGGAGGAGCGTTTATTCTCCAGGTCTTTAACCGTTTTCCAGAACTTCTTGGGGTTAGATCCACAGAGAGAACTTTTCCTTAAAGTAACTAACTTTGTCCTTTAGGATAGCCTGAGTGCATTTATTTCTAATTTGCCTTAATGAGATCCAGTCGGCCTGAGTATGGGTCTGCCGAGCCTTTCGCCAAATGCAATTCTTGAGGTGGAGTAACTCTGCAAGATCACGGTCGAACCAGGGGCTGAACCTGTTTTTAATTCTCATTTTCTTTATGGGGGTGTGTTAACAATACCACTGAAAATATAACAAAATAAGGTCCAAGCGTCTTCGACAGAGGGGATCTGTAACGGCGTTCGTCTGTTGAATGAAGAAAGTTGGACCGAAATGCAGCGTGTAGGTTACTCATGACTTTAATGAACAGAATAGCGGTACATGAAATAACTGAAATACAAAAACAACAGAACTGAACGTGAAACTAATTACAGCCTATCTGGTGACTACTACACAGAGACAGGAACAAACACCCACAAAATACAAAGCGAAAGTCAGGCTGCCTAAATACGGTTCCCAATCAGAGACAACGCGAAGCACCTGACTCCAATTGAGAATCGCCTCAGGCAGCCAAGCCTATACAACACCCCTAATTAGCCGCGATCCCAAATACTACAAACCCCAATACGAAAAACAACATATAAACCCATGTCACACCCTGGCCTACCCAAACATAACAAAAACACAAAATACAATGACCAAGGCGTAACAGGATCAAGCTGATTCTATACCATTTTACAGAGGCCAGTTCATGAAGGAAGGCTTGCTCGTTAAACTTTTTTAGCAAGCATATATGACAAATCAGGACAGGTCGTTTCACTGAGCAGCCATTACGAACACAGGGTGTAAAACAGTGATCACTATGGTCATTACAGAAAACACCAGACTGATACCTATCAGGATTATTTGTGAGGATAACATCAGGAAGAGTAGCCTTTTCTGGGTGTTTGGAGTCCTACCTTGTGGGATTTGTAATAATCTGAGAGATTTCGGGAGTACCATTGCTTTAGGACTTGGTCAGGTTGTTTTAGCATGTTCCAATTTAGGTCACCTGGCAGGATAAATTCAGACTTAGTGTAAGGGGCCAGGAGAGAGGTTTAGCGCAGGTAGGGTACAGGCCGGTGCTGATGGAGGACGATAGCACCCAGCAACAGTCAACAAAGAGCTATTTGAAAGTTTAATGTTTAAAACCAACAAATAGCACTGAAGGTGATCCTTCGTAAAGATTGCCACTACCCCACCTTTGGAAGATCTGTCTTGCCGAAAAAGGTTATAACCAGAAACACTCTTCCTTAATAACCACGCCTCAGTAATGACCAACACATCTGGATTGATTCATTTTAGGTAATAAACTTCTTTTAACATGCAGAAAACCCAGGCTTTTACGAGAGCAGAATTCAGTGAAGCAGATATCAGAGCACAAGACAGAATTGGGGCTAGCAACAATAGATGGGCCAGAGTGTACATGCATATTTCCAGATATCATCAACAGTTATACAATCAAGGCACGGCATAGGACAGTGAGAGCTCTGCCGGCTAGTGATGGCTATTTAACAGTGTGATGGCCTTGAGATAGAAGCTGTTTTTCAGTCCCAGCTTTGATGCACCTGTAGAGCTCGCCTTCTGGATGGTAGCGGGCTGAACAGGCCGTGGCTAGGGTGGTTGATGTCCTTGATTATATTTTTGGCCTTCCTGTGACATCGGATGCTGTAGGTGTCCTGGAGGGCAGGCAGTGTGCCCCCAGTGATGGGTTGGGCAGACCTCACCATCCTCTGGAGAGCCCTGAAGTGGTGAAGTTGCCATACTAGGTGGTGATACAGCCCGACAGGATGGTCTCAATTGTGCATCTGTAAAAGTTTTGAGGGTCTTAGGGGCAAAGCCACATTTAGTCAGCCTCCTGAGGTTGAAGAGGAGCTGTAGCGCTTTCTTCACCACACTGGCTGTGTGGGTGGACCAGAAGTCCAGAAGATCAGCTCCTTCATTTTGTTGGCGTTGATTGAGAGGTTATTTTCCTGGCACCACTCCAGCAGGGCCCTCACCTCCTCCCCGTAGGCTGTCTCATCATTGCCGGTAATCAGGCCTACTACTGTTGTGTTGTCTGCAAACTTAATTATTGAGTTGGAGGCTTATGTGGTCATGCAGTCATTGATGAACAGGGATTACAGGAGGGGGCTGAGCACACACCTTTGTGTGGCCCCTGTGTTGAGGATCAGTGAAGTGGAGGTATTCACCACCTGGGGGCGGCCTGTCAGGAAGTCCAGGACTCCGTTGCACAGGGCGGGGTTCAGACCCAGGGCCCAGAGCTTAAGGATGAGCTTGGAGGGTACTATGGCGTTGACAGCTGAGCTATAGTCAATAAACAGCATTCTTACATAGGTATTCCTATTGTCCAGATGGGATGGGGCAGTGTGCAGTGCGATGGTGATTGCATTGTCTGCGGATCTATTTTGGCGGTATGCAAAAAGTGGGTCTAGGGTGTAAGGGTGAGGTGATATGATCCTTAACCAGCCTCTCAAAGTACTTCATGATGACAGAAGTGAGTGCTACGATAGTCATTTATTTAAGTTACCTTTGCTTTCTTGGGTACAGGAACAAGGGTGGACATCTTGAAGCAAGTGGGGACAGCATACTGGGATAGGGAGTGCTTGAATGTCTGTAAACACTCCAGCCAGCTGGTCTGCACATACTATGAAGACATGGCTGGTGATGCCATCTGGGCCGGTAGCCTTGCAAGTGTTTCCACACTTAAATGTCTTACTCAAGTCGGTTATGGAGAACGAGAGTCCACAGTCCTTGGGAACGGGACACGTCAGTGGCACGTAATAACTGATACTAAACACGGATATTAAGCTAAATGAAACGGTTTGCATTTCAGAACAGTCCCCCATTAACCTGCCAGTTTCTAAGAAATACACACAAAATATGAAAATACAATAAACTAAAGGATTAGTTTGTTCGGCTGAGTGGCAAATGGGCTGAATCAAGCGCCGATTGAGCATTGTCTTTTGTCCCCTCCAAAGACAAACGTTTGATGATCTGAGTTGGTGAGCCCTTTTCTCTGTGCCTGGTGGCATAGAGTCCATCAACAGGACACAGATATCAACAGCCTGAGGAAGGAGATTATGGCCTGAGGGAGAGATACTTGGTGATAAGGGCATGTGTGTAAAAATATATTGGATGAGAATGATAGTGAGCAGAATACATCTTTGTCAGACACAACTAGAAAGATAAAACGCATGCTTACATTCACCATGTCTAACATTTTAAGCAAAAAACACGAATCATCAGAAAATACTGTTGGTCACACTCCCTTTGACATCTTCATGCTATCTAACACTAGCAGAGGAAGAATGCGTACCATGGCCAAGTCAAGTGCGGTCTGTCCCTCCTGCTTCTTCATGGTAGGGTTGTCGCTGTAGGCCAGCAGTAGAGCACACGAGGCAGAGTACGGCCCTTCTGAGCCGCCTCCTGGAGGGGGCTGAAGGGTCACTTGTCTGTGGTGTTTACATGCATTGACCCTCAGAAGGGTTGCAATATCCATGTGCTGTAGAGAAGAAACGAGATAATTTAACCTCATCATGACTTACCCAAAGCCTGATGCCATCCAAGCTGTTACATATAATAGTGTACAGAATATTTTTCCCATCTTGATGGGAAAACTATTGTGTAATTAAAAAAAGCCATAAAAATAGCCATAATGAATTAAAGAGGTACAGGGAGCTCTTTAGCCTATATTCTGGAATAATTTTCAGCATGGGCTCCGGTAACAACACATTTGCATTTCACATTGTAATGAGTGCACTGCATGGTGTATTGGGAAAGGGCTGAACATCTTCAGTCGTTATTTTTATGTTAGTCATCTTTCTTCTAAAATCTGGTGGACATAAAACAATAGAGGTAAGATGGATTTTGAGACATATATTGTAGTATTTTCATATTTTAGTATACGCTGTTCATATTACTGCAAAGTTTTTCTATGCATATATATGTGAATCTGTAACAAAGACACAGGGAGCCAGGAAGCAAGTGCAGTTGGTGAGTGTAATAACAAACACATGATGATATACAAAACAAGAGAAGCATACTGGGCATGAAACCAAAACCAATACTCCCTGAAGACTGAGGCTAATGAAGGCTAAATAAAGGGGAAGTATTCAAGGTACTGGTGAAGTCCAGGTGTGCATAATGATGGGGAGCAGGTGTGTGTAATGATGATTTCCAGGTGTGCGTAATGTGGGTTTTTGTAGGCCATCGATGTCGAGCGCTGGAGCGCGAGTAGGTGTGACAGAAATGTCAATAGAGCACTAAGCACACCCCAAGCTTTTTAATGTCAAAGACTTACATTTAATTCAGCTCTTGCCATGCTAATTTAGCTATTTGCGACCTGCAGAAAACAACATGGAAGCCTAGCCCTCTACTAGCATAAGTCCAGCCCCAGTTGACATGAAAACATGAAAGTGAAGATCATAATAAAAAAATATGACAGATTTACCCGAAAAAAAGAAGAACATGATCCTCCTTGGAATAGCAATTAGCACAGATAAATCCTGAACAAGGTAGGTTTCCACTTGCTATCAAAACTGTATCCAAAGGAATCCAAAGAACAAACACTGGAAAGTGGCGCAATCAGCGACCAGAAAAAAAGCTCCGATAGCTTTTCTATCAGTCTGTAGGGAGGAAGGAGGCTTATTTTTCCTGCAGAGTACAATGACCATTTATATAAGGTTCTCTCTCTGGTTCCCTACACAGGATTGTGACATCAAAATTAATTGCCGGTAGCAACTCAATTATTCTCAACTTTGTTTGTGTGCAATATTTTATTAATCGTTTAAAAATATATACTTCTGGTGAAATAGAAGCAAGTATTGGTACATGATCGTGTTCGGAAACCTTTTTGTATACCATTAATTTGGACGATGAAGATCACCAAGATCACCATACACCCATGTACTATAATCCTGTTTCATAGAAACAATTGCCTCCAGTACCAGCCTTGAATAAGAAATCCTCAATGTGATGGGGCAGAATCCCCTGGATTCCAGCACCACCATATTTCACAAATACTGAGACATGCAACCATTCTTGTCAGTCTTTTTCAACTAGCTAGTACACAGTGACACCTACTGATATGAACTGGTAATGCAGGTTAGAATAGCGCTCAATAGAATGAGTGACTTTCAATAAGAACTACTTCATGAAAAGGGGATATTATTTTCACTGAAAATGTTAAGTATTTGATTAAATTATTGAAAATATGGATTTTACAGGCAATCCGTTCCTACAGTGAGTGCCAAGGAACCAACCTCTGGTAGGCCAGAAGGAGACCAGGACTAAGGTTAGTGGTTTTATGACTTACACATAAAACAAACATTGTTAAAAGTCTACTGTGTATAGTGTTAAATGCAACTCTGCTTACATAAAGCTTACAGAACGAATAATTGCAGAAGAAGCACTGTAATAGGTTTTATGACATAAAATTATAACTTTTCTATATTGAAACCTGTCTGTCTTTTTTTCTTTTTCAAAGTCCACTGCTTAACATTGTGTGTATATGTGAAAATAATATTTAAGGACATTGTAAGCATTCTTTGCAAAACGCTCAGCCCTGCTACACTTAACTACCGAGTATGTCCATTGAAGTTGTTTTCTCTGGCTCTTTTGATATCAGATTCTGAATGAAAATAAAACAATGTTTGTGGTAGTTTCAAAGGGTTTGATCCACCTTAGACCAGGTCATGAGAACCGGAAAACCTCCAGGACTCAGAGAAGACACCTCTCGAGCCTTCTGTAAACAGGCCATTTACATAACAATTTTTGATTTGGTTGTAAAAAAGCAAAGTTCTCCTTTAACCGTCAAGTTTTTTTCTGTTTTAACAATCTGAATCCTTACCTACAGTACTTTCACTTCACCCGTAGACATGTATCCCCCCTCATTAACAGGGTGAAAGTCGGTACAGAGAGAAGGGTGATTAAGGCTGTTTGTGATGAATCAATCGAGTAATCAGATTTTTTTTATAGTTCAGTGTGTCCCGAGGCCTTCATTGTCAAAGAAAAAGGCCATACTGAGGCAAATCACATTTGAGGCACAAACTGACAGGTTTTGAAGAAATGTATTTTCTTTTGTCAATGAAACACAGAGGAAAGTTGACAGCATCACATTTTAATTTTGGTATACTCGTTAACGCTTGCTTCTTGACACTGAAGAGAACATTCCATGTCAAATAATGACACTGGCACAAAGCGCATTTTTATTTTCTAATTAGCGTTCACCAGTATTTTTTTTGTCTTCTTATCATGAATGTTGTCATATTGTCATCTTGTCTAGATTGATTCGTTGGAGATTGTTTCTTCCTTTTACATCAGAATTTTACATCAGAATTTAACCCTATCAGTCCCGAGAAAGAAAATCAGATTTTCATTTATCTGACTTTCATTTATCTGCATGTACAGACCTTATGTTAAACCTCACAATTAAGTATTTCACAATTTTATTTTCAGGACAACCAGGGCTATTAGTAGAACAGAATTTGACATAAACAGTTGCCTTCATGAGTTTTATTGAGAAATGTCAATAGATTCATGTAGTAACCAAAAAAGTGTCAAACAAATCTAAATATATTTTATATTTTATATTATTCAAAATAGCCACCCTTTGCCTTGATGACAGCTTTGCACACTCTTGGCATTCTCTCAACCAGCTTCACCTGGAATGCTTTTCCAACAGTCTTGGAGAACTTCCCACATATGCTGAGCACTTGTTGGCTGCTTTTCCTTTACTCTGCAGTCCAACTCATCCCAAACCATCCCAATTGGATTGAGGTCACTCTCCTTCTTTGTAAAATAGCCTTTACACAGTCTGGAGGTGTGTTGGGTCATTGACCTGTTGAAAAACAAATGATAGTCCCACTAAGCGCAAACCAGATGGGATGGCGTATAGATGCAGAATGCTGTGGTAGCCATGCTGGTTAAGTGTGAATTGAATTCTAAATATGTCTTGAATTCTAAACAAATCACTGATAGTGTCACCAGAAAATCACACCCACACTATCACATCTCCTCCCATGCTTCAAGATGGGAACCACACATGCTTTCAACTACTCTGCATCTCACAAGGACACGGAAGTTGGAACCAAAAATCTCAAATTTGGTCTCATCAGACCAAAGGACAAATGTTCACCGGTCTAATGTCCATTGCTCATGTTTCTTGGACCAAGAAAGTATATTCTTCTTATTGGTGTCCTTTAGTAGTGATTTTTTTGTAGCAATTCTACCATGAAGGCCTGATTCATGCAGTCTCCTTTGAACAGTTGATTTTGAGATGCTTCTGTTACTTGAAATCTGTGAAGCATTTATTTGGGCTGCAATTTCTGAGGCTGGTAACTCTAATGAACTTATCCTCTGCAGCAGAAGTAACTCTGGGTCTTCCTTTCCTGTGTTGGTCCTCGTGAGAGCCAGTTTCATCATATAGCGCTTGATGTTTTTTTGCGACTGCACATGAAGAAACTTTTAAAGTTCTTGAAATGTTCTGGATTGACTTTCATGTCTTAAAGTATTGATTGACTGTTGTTTCTCTTTGCTTATTTGAGATTTTCTTGCCATAATATGGACTTTTTCCAAATAGGGCTATCTTCTGTATACCACCTATACTTCGTCACAACACAACTGATCGTCTCAAACGCAATAAGAAGGAAAGAAAGGCACACCTGTGAATTGTAATCTGTCATCAAGGCAAATAGTGGCTACTTTTAATCATCTCAAATATAAAATATATTTAAATTTGTTTAACACTATTTTGGTTACTACATTATTCCATATGTGTTATTTCAAAGTTTTGATGTCTTCACTATTATTCTACAATGTAGAAAATAGTAAAAATAAAGAAAAAGCCTGGAATGAAAAGGTGTGTCCAATCTTTTGACTGGGAATGTATATATGTATACATATATAATTAATGGATTATGTTTCAAATGCTTATAAAAGTGTGGTAAATTATAACATTTCAAAGGAAATGTACCGTCCTGGGCCGCTAAAAGTGCACTCACTCAGAACCTCTGGGTCTGCTCTAGTCTCCTCCCAATGATTCTCTCCAATGAGTCTCTGTGAGACTAGAACTGCTGTACCAGGTACATATGGCGATAAAGCAAACAACAAATTGTAATGAACTTGTAAATAAATAATCAAAACAGTCATGGGAGCATGGGACCTGATAAACTGGACAACCACATCCAACAAGAGTCGAAGTTAAGAATGATACACTAGCTAGAACCTTCCCATTGCGGATCTGACCTGATAAAAATAATGACCAATATTGTTTCCCCCAATGTAGACTGGACAATTAGTATAAATTCACCCAAGGAACACTTGTTTGAGAACACTTGCTTGAGGCCATAGCAAATGAATTGAAACCAACCTTCTTCTGACTGGAGTGAATTCCATTTTCCTTAAATGGCACCAACAAATGTCTCCCTTTTAAATTGGTCACTACAATCTGTTCTTAGGACGAAACCGAAAAATAAAATCTTGTGTATGAAGTAAACATCTGCACCTCGATACTGTTAAATGTGCTTACATCTTCATAACGAGGAAATAGGGAAAAAAGTGCAATTTCTGACTATTTCTGATCTGGTGATAGATGACAGCAGAGTATGCTGCCCAACCTTATATAATTACAAAGAATAAATTATTCTGATTAAAATTGTTTGATATACACATTGTGAGATATTTGCGAAATAGACCAGCATGCCTCTCCATAGGAAATCAATGGACAGAGCTCAGAGTTGCATGGACAAAAGGCTAGCTGTCAGAGTCGTGTGTATAGGTGGCAGGGAAGTCAGGCGCAAGAGAATCAAACTGAGTGTAATGGAGTTATTTAATAACGATAAACGAAACATACTCCAAACACTAAAAGTAAACAAATAAACAAAGTGGGTACGAAAACACATCACGCACCAATACAAACAACAACATAACACTGAATAACAAACAATCTCTGACAAAGACATGAGGGGAAACAGATGGTTAAATACATAACAGGTAATGAATGGGATTGAAACCAGGTGTGTAGGAAGACAAAACAAAACCAATGGAAAATGAAAAATGGATCAATGATGTCTAGAAGAACAGTGACGTCGAGCACCGCCCGAGAGGCTTCGACTTCGGGAGAAGTCGTGACACTGGCGGTTGATAACAGTGGAGTGCGCTGTCCAGCCTTGCATAATTAGAAAGAGGAGATTCTCCAGATTAAAAAGGTGTCTGACTTCAAAAACTTTAAATATAGACATTGTGAGATATTTGGCGAAATAAACAGACATGTGCTTGCAAAATTGTCCCATAAGGAAACAATGGGACAGACTCAAAGTTCCAAAAAGTAATGTGTAATTTCTGACATTTTATAGGCTAGCATTTGATGACTGCAGAGCTCACTGCCTAGCCTTACATCCTGACAAAGAGGATATTCAGTAGTTCTTCCTGTAAAAGTTGCACCATACAGCAGCACACCTTGCGGGCTGCCGCAGAATTCTACAGCACATTATTTTATTGTCAGCCATTGTTGGCGTTTATGCTAGTTAGTGCTCAATATGAGATTGATTTTAAGAAATTTTGCTTAATAAATTTGATTAATATTATGGTGTTTCTATTCCAAAAAAACTAAAAAAACAAACCCTCAGGGTTTCCGTTAGGAAAATATGGCGCTGTACACGTGACCGGTCGGGAGTAGGCTATGGTACTACGAGCAAAATAATACTAACATTTCCACAACCTAATTGTAGTCTAACCAATACCCAAACAGAGATTCAGTGAAAATACAAATGTAGCTCAGAGCAGCTCGAAACGGTACTGAAATAGTTGACCACACGTGGGTAGGCTATTGCTTCAAATCCCAGAAGCCATTGCTTCTAACTTCAATATGCTTTAAATGCCACAATGTCACAAATGATTGAACATACACAATTCTTAAAACTCTGCCCTCAGAATTCATATTCTGCCATGCGGCCGTGCCTAACAGGGAAAGGGGGATGGAGCCGGTCGGGCGAAACCCAGGCGACATGAAGATGCGGAGATACGAGCTCGGGCGAGAGCCGAAGCCACCCTCCCGGCCTAGAACCCCGTGCCGAGGGAAGGGATAATGTTAATTGTATTTTTTGATCACAGAAACAATGAGAAAATATGGAAAAATAAATAAATAATGCAATGTTAATAATATAAATCCGCCCGTATAATCATCTGCCAGAAAGTAGCCACAACCGGCCCGAGCCCTAAGTAATACATTTGGACCCCATAACTCACACCGGAATCGGCCGGGGCACAATCATCATCAAGAGATATGTTCGACCATATGTCAGAGAGCCGTGTTTGGGATCACATCGTGTCTATTGTCCTGCTAAAAGCCCTTGTGAAAACATGTTTTCAAAAGACCTCCAGAGCCAGCAAAGAAGTTCCTTACTTTGCCCCCCCTTCTACTTGCCTCTTCCATTTATTCCCATAGTAATTCGTTATGGTTTGCGTTGGAAATGAGGGCATAAACTGGGTCAGTAGATCTTTATGTAGCAAAATAAAGGTTAAATTAAAAAAATAAGAATAAGATCTACAACACTTTTAACAATATCAAAAATACAACAGTATATAACAGTATACATTTTAAAAAAAATCAATGACGTGACTCTCCACCAATAATTACATTAGAGGATTGAAGGATTCCAGATTAATATCTAAGGGGCATTTTTCATTTAGGGAAATCTGATCTGTGAGAATATCTAGGGGGCTTTTATATAATTATAATACAGGGTTAATAATAATAATAATCGCTTCGTTTAAAAAATAACAATATTTTGGAGATGATTTTGTCTCAAATAACCGAAAGTGAGCGATTGTAATCTGAATAAAGGGAAAAAGGCCATTCTTGAACATTGGTTGAGACTATTGTATTTACCCAAGTTCTCTCCAGGATCACCGACAGTTTTTGTTGTTGTTGCCTGATGCAGGACTCTAGTGCCAGAGGAGAGACACAGACTGGAAACACCTCCATTAATTGTCACAGTTTAGACTATTGATAGATCAGCGTTCTAACTCCCCCTTGTGATAGTGTGGTGCAATGACAGAATTCCACCATCTACCACAAACAGTCGCATAAGCTCATGACTTTTAATTGAGGACCCACTGTATAGACAGTGCATTCGGAAAGTATTCAGACCTTTTGACTTTTTCCACATTTTGTTACGTTACAGCCTTATTCTATTTTTTTTTTCAATATCATCAATGTAAACACAATACCACACAATGGAAAAGCAAAACAAGCTTTTGTTTAATTTTAGCCAATATCTAAAAACAAACAAAAAATGAAATACCTTATTTACGTAAGTATTAAGACCTTTTGCTATGAGACTCAAAATTGAGCTCAGGTGCTTCCTGTTTCCATTGATCATCCTTGAGATGTTTCTACAACTTGATTGGAGTCCACCTTTGGTAAATTCAATTGATTAGACATGATTTGGAAAGGCACACAACTGTCTATATAAGGTCCTACAGTTGACAGTGCATGTCAGAGAAAAAAACAAGCTATTAAGGGTCGAAGCAATTGTCCGCAGAGCTCCGAGAGAGGATTGTGTCGAGGCACAGATCTGGGGAAGGATACTGCAGCATTGAAAGTCCCCAAGAACACAGTGGCCTCCATCATTGTTAAATGGAAGAAGTTTGGAACCACCAAGACTCTTCCTAGAGCTGGCTGTCCGGCCAAACTGAGCAATCGAGGGAAAAGGTCCTTGGTCAGGGAGGTGACCATGAACCCGATGGTCACTCTGACAGAGCTCTAGAGTTCCTCTGTGGAGATGGGAGAACCTTCCAGAAGGACAACCATCTCTGCAGCACTCCTCCAATCAGGCCTGCATAGTAGAGTGGGAAGATGGAAGCCAGTCCTCAGAAAAAGGCACATGACAGACTGTAAAGGCACCTAATGACTCTCAGACCATGAGAAACAAGATTCTTTGGTCTGATGAAACCAAGCTTGAACTCTTTGGCCTGAATGTCAAGCGTCAAGTCTGGAGGAAACCTGGCACCACCCCTACAGTGAAGCATGGTGGTGGCAGCATCATGCTGTGGGGATGTTTTTCAGTGGCAGGGACTGGGAGACTAATCAGGATCAAGACAAAGATAAAAAGAGCAAAGTACAGAGAGATCCTTGATGAAAACCTGCTCCAGAGCGCTCAGGGCTGGGGCGAAGGTTCATCATCCAACAGCACTACAACCCTAAGCACACAGCCAAGAGAAGGCAGGAGTGGCTTCGGGACAAGTGAGTGGCCCAGCCAGAGCCCGGACTTGAACCCGATCGCAAATATTTCTAAAAACCTGTTTTTGCTTTGTCGTTATTGGGTATTGTGTGTAGATTGGTGAGAAATAATCAAATGTAATCAGTTTTAGAATAAGGCTGTAACGTATCAAAGTGTGGAAAAAGTCAAGCGGTCTGAATACTTCCTGAAGGCACTGTAATTGCAGGAAATGTGCATTAAAACTGTAGTATTGTGTCTCAGCTCCACGCAAAACGGTGTAGAAAAAATTCAACTTTTTCTCAATGCTGCCAAGATACCTTCCTACCTAATATGCTTTGTTCGAGTTTACATTTCCTCTACCATGTACTGTGGGGAGGTCAAAATAATGAAACTGTCTACAAAATCTATTAATTCAACCGCTGTGTCAGATTTCAAGAAAACTTTACGGAAAAAGCATAATCTGAGAACAGCGCTCAGAACCCAAAACAGCCAGAGGAATATCCACCATGTTGGAGTCAACAAAGTTAGAAACAACACCATAAATATTCACTTATCTTTGATGATCTTCATCAGAAGGCACTCCCAGGAATCCCAGTTCGACAATAAATGACTGATTTGTTCCATAAAATCCATAATTTATGTCCAAATAGCCACATGTTGTTAGCGTGTTCAGCACAGTAATCCATCTTCATGAGGCGGTAAGCATTTCGTCCAGACAAAAACTTGAAAAGTTCCGTTACAGTCCTTTAGAAACATGTCAAACGATGTATGGAATCAATCTTTAGGATGTTTTTAACCTAAAATATCAATAATGTTCCAACTGGAGAATTCCTTTGTCTTCAGAAAAAGCACTGTAACGAGAGGTAAATCTGTCGGGAGCGCGAGTCATGAGACCAAGGCACTCTGCCAGACCACTGACTCATGAGCCCTTCCTTTATAGTAGTATCCTCATTGAAGTTTCTACAGACGGTTGACATCTAGTGGAAGCGGTAGGAAGTGCAAATTTATCCATATCTCAATGTATATTCGGTAGGCCAAGCTTTGAAAAACTACAAACCTCAGATGTCCCACTTCCTAGTTGGATTTTTCTCAGGTTTTCGCCTGCTATATGAGTTCTGTTATACTCACAGAGATAATTCAAACAGTTTTAGAAACATCAGCGTATTTTCTATCCAATACTAATACTAATATACATATATTAGCATCTGGGACAGAGTAGGAGGCAGTTCACTCTGGGCATGCTATTCATCCAAAAGTGAAAATGCTGCCCCCTATCCCAAAAAGCTTAACCTATTTAATCCCATCAGTCACAATAGTGACCGTAAATAAACATTTTCACTTATTAGGCTATAAAAATCTCATTCAATGATGTATCAACGTATTTCCAACAAATATTGGGTAAAGGGTCTCAATGAAATATGTGCAGTGTCACATGTTTAGTGTAAATTGTCACATGACCAGAGCTGTTTACTTCCTGGTTGCACTATGAGAAGAGGATGGCTATATGTTAACATAAAGATAGGACAAAGATTTTTCATGCACATCATCTTTAAGGTGTCTAGTATTGTTGGACTAGTAACCGGAAGGTTGCAAGTTCAAACCCCCGAGCTGACAAGGTACAAATCTGTCATTCTGCTCCTGAACAGGAAGTTAACCCACTGTTCCTAGGCCGTCATTGAAAATAAGAATTTGTTCTTAATTGACTTGCCTAGTTAAGTAAAGGTAAAATAAAAAATTAAATTAAAAAAATATGTTGGATTTAGGTGACCATACACATAGTATACAGCTCAAATGCTGTAGAATGTGTAAAACAAAGCTGCCCCAACCCAATGGAAATTTTCCTACTAATATATCCACCCACCCTAAGAGAGATCACCATTGAAATATCCAACCTCTACTCCACCCAGACCAAGGACAACCAACTGTATCTTAGTATGGATGAGCTCCTTACATTCTATGGGATCCTTATTACATCTGGGTACAGCTCTGTTCCAAGAAGACACATCTACTGGTCACTTGACAGTGATGTACACAATGAAAGCATTTCAGATGCAATGCGGATTAAATAATGGCCTCAGTTCATGTGGTTGACAATACAAAGATCACTGACTACTCATTTTTAAGGTTAGGCCTATCTTCTCTGAGCTCAGTCAGTCATACAAAGTCATGCCATTTCAGGAATGGCTGTCAGTGGATGAGAGCATGATCCGATACTATGGCCGACATGGTTGTAAGCAAGAGGTAAACCAATCCGTTTTGGTTACAAGCTATGACACCTTGCCTCATCTAGTGTATCACATGGAGCCATATGGTGGATCCCACACTCTCCTCCCTGAGATTGGTTTGGGTCAGGGACCCAGTGTCATTCTTGGTCTTGTGGAGCAATCTCAGGTGCCTCAAGGTTGTAAGTTCCTTCAAGACATCCTCTTCACTTCGCTTGTACTCCTCGATGAAATTACAGAAAGAGGATAGGGAAGCTCTGTAAGGATGAGGCAAAATCGTCTGTTTGATGTCCCATTCAAGCCACAGAAGGACTTCATTAAGTTACCCCGGGGAACCTCTGAGGTACTGAACCAAGGAGACAAGTTGCTGGTCCGTTGGAAAGACAATAACATTGCCACAGTGGCAACAAACATGGAGGAGAAATACAGTGAGACCTCTGTCAAGAGATGGAACAAGGAGCAATGTGCATTTGACAACGTGCAAGTCCCACCACCAAAATGGGTGGGTGGTGTTGACCTTTATAACCTACAGGTTTCAAAATACCATATCTCAGGAACGTCTAAGAAGTGGTGGTGGCCCATCTTTGCATGGTCTTTCAACAATACACTCGTAAACAGCCATTTTGTTTACAGAGACATTATGGGTGGGACCATCGACCTGCTCACCTCCTCACGGATAGTGGCACACGGATAGTCTCTTATGCAAAAGTTTGTCACGAACCCACTGAGCCACGGAAGGAGATCTCTACTGGCTGCTACTGTTGAAGATCAGGCAAGATATGACAAAACTTCTCACTGGCCAATCAACACGATGCACCGGTTCCAGAGAGGTCGTCATTGGGACAAACATACTACCTATGCATGTGAGAAATGCAAAGCGCCACTGCACATTGAGTGCCTCAAGATATACCATGGTTAGTAGAAAAGGAGATAAGAGTGAATGAAAAAGAGCTAAAAAAAAGCCAACAGAATAAAAATAGAAAAGTCAACATAGGGTGAGGAGAAGCAGTAGAATAGACCCTATGAAGAAAAGAAGAGTTGACGAAAAAGGGAAAAAGACAATCAAAATGACTGAAATGTTTTTGGAGAAGTATGTGTATATATCTAATTTTATTTTGTTCAGTGTAGGCCTCTACTTGAATGCATGTTCTACAGGCTACCTCTATCCTACATGTTACCTTTATGTTCAATGTGAATGAATCACACGTCTGCTATACAGTTGTTAGTGAATGTTGCACTAAAATGTCACAATGACAATGTTACTATGAATATTGCTAAAGTTCAAATGTTACAATACAGTTACAATATAGGTTGCACTAAAGTAACAATGTTACAGTGTATGTTACAATAGGGTAACAATCTTGAAATACGTTGATGTTTCTTGTTTTTGTTGTATTTGCTCCTATTATTCATATCGGTGTTTGTATATTATTATTATTATAAGGGTTTTTGATATGTAAAATAGTCACACTAGAATGTGATGGGGTATGCTAGTGGCAATGCCAGTGGGAGAGTTTTAAATGTTTTAATAACTGGGCTGGGATATATTAGAATTTTGATGACTGCATAGGGGAAATATGCTAATTCAGTATACATCACATTATCCCACTGGTCACAATTACCATAAAAAAAACTTTTTCACCTACTTTTCCAAGACAATTAAAAAAAATAATGATTGATTATTTCAAAGGGTTACTAATGACACATGATTTGGATATTTTCATGTCTGGGGAAAAATCCTGGATGAAATGGATTCATTGTAAAATGTTGATTACTTTTACTTGCCGTTAACTTTCACCGGGTGCTAACATATGATCTAGGTCCCTGAGTCGCTGGTTTGCCCATAGCATAACCCCGGAGTTATGCTATATCCTTATAAAGAGGTCAGGACTAACTAATCAGCATCGAGATGAGAAGTAGTAGAGAGATGATGAATACAACTGACGGGATCAGTTTATTGGTTAGAATGAGATGGCAAACAGGAGAATACATTATGTACCGTTCTTATTCATATGGCTGTGAACCCCATGTAGATGTTATTCTCTCTTTTGGTTAGGCTAGGGTGTGACTAGGGTGGGCATTCTATGTTCTTTTTTATATGTTTTTGTATTTCTTTGTTTTTGGCCGTGTATGGTTCTCAATCAGGGAGAGCTGTCTATCGTTGTCTCTGATTGGGAACCATACTTAGGTAGCTCTTGCCCACATGGTTTTTTTGGGTAGTTGTATTCTGTATTGTTAGGTTCCTTACAGAACTGTTCGTTTTCTTCTTTGTTATTCTTTGCTCTAGTGTTCTGATGTGAATAAAATTTCACGAACACGTCTCATGCTGCGTCTTGGTCCAGTCATTCACAGGAAGAGGATCGTTACATTTATGAGCTTTATCCCATTGGTGCTATATCAACCCAAGGTACCAAGTCTCCTATTTTTTTGTTTTGTTCTGATCATTCAGTGGCAACTCGTGCCCTGTGGATGGGGGCATAGCTTGGTAGCCAAAATAATGCCCTGCCAATTTTTATACAGGAACTACACCTGTGTGGATGTACCTGCTTTCAATATACACTGAACAAAAATATGAACCACAACATGCAACAATTTCAAAGATTTTACTGAGTTACAGTTATAAGGAAATCAGTCAATTGAATTTACGTCATTAGGCCATAATCTATGGATTTCACATGACTGGGAATACAGATATGCATTTGTTGTATCAGAAAATCGGTCAGTGTCTGGTGATATATCCACCATTTGCATCATGCAGCGTGACACATCTACTTTGCAGAGAGTTGATCAAACTAATGTTCTTGGCCTGTTGAATGTTGTCCCACTCTTCTTAAATGGCTGTGCGAAGTTGGTGGAAACTGGAACACAATCTTGTACACATCGATCCAGAGCATGGTTGTTTGTAATTTTGTCTTGCCTTTTAATCATTAGATGTGTTATTGTTTTACCATCGAGGACCAATTGGAAACAAGCGTTATAATTAATACTTTCAAGTAATATCCTCTGGGTTTACATTGTACATTTTGTTGTAAATGTCTGTTACCCGAAATAAATTTCATTCATTAATATGCAGGGCATGGAAGAACTGTGACATTTTTAGCTTTCAGGAATTGTGTACAGATCGTTGTGACATGCTAGAACAGGAGGTGATGGCGGTGGATGACTGGCACGACAATGGGCCTCAGGATCTCATCACGGCATCTCTGTGCATTCAAATCATATTTTATTTGTCACATGCCTCGAATACAGGTAGATCTTACAGTGAAATGCTTACTTACAAGCTTATCAACCAACAATGCAGTTTTAAGAAAAATAAGTATTGAAGAAAGTATTTACTAAAATAAACATACGTAACAAATTTAAAAATATCAAATCATTAAAGGGCAACAATAAAATAACGTTAGTTAGTCTATATACAGGGGATACCAGTACAGAGTCAAAGTGCGGGGACACAGGTTAGTCAAGGTAATTGAGGTAATATGTACATGCAGGTAGAGGTAAAGTGACTATGCATGGATAATAATCAGAGAGTAGCAGCAGCATAAAAATGTGGGTGGGGGGCAATGCAAATAGTCAGAGTAGCCATTTGATTAGCTCTTAAGGAGTCTCATGGCTTGGGTTAGAAGCTGTTAAGAAGCCTTTTGGACCTAGACTTGGCACTCCGGTACCACTTGCTGTGCTGTGCTGTAGAACAGTCTATGACTAGGGTGGCTGGGCCTTCCTCTGACACGTCCTGGTATAGACGTCCTGGATTTCAGGAAGCTTGGCCCCAGTGATGTACTGGTCTGTATGCACTACCCTCTGGAGGCCAAGCAGGTTCCATACCAGGCGGTGATACAAGCTCTCGATGGTGCAGCTGTAGAACCTTTTGAGGATATGAGGACCCATGACAAATCTTTTCAATCTCCTTAGGGGGAATAGCTGTTGTCGTGCCCTCTTCATGACTGTCTTGGTGTGTTTGAACCATGATAGTTTGTTGGTGATGTGGACACCAAGGAACTTCAAGCTCTCAACCTGTCGTCTCCTTTGTCTTGATCACGTTGAGGGAGAGGTTGTTATCCTGGCACCACACTGCCAGGTATCCTACCTCCTCCCTATAGGCTGTCTCGTTGTTGTTTGTGATCAAGCCTACCACTGTTGTGTAATCTGCAAACTTGGGGCGGAGGGTAGCCTAGTGGTTAGAAAGGTTGCAAGATCGAATCCCTGAGCCGACAAGATAAAAATATGTCGTTCTGCCCCTGAACAAGGCAGTTAACCCACTGTTCCTAGGACGTCATTGAAAATAAGAATGTGTTCTTAACTGACATAGCTAGTTAAATAAAGGTAAAATAATAAAATGATGGTGTTGGAGTTGTGCCTTGACTTGCAGTCACGAGTGAACAGGGAGTACACGAGGGGACTAAGCACACACCCCTGAGGGGCCTCCGTGTTGAGGATCAGCATGGCAGATATGTTGTTACCTACCCTTTCCACCTGGGGGAGGCCCATCAGGAAGTCCAGAATCCAGTTGCAGAGGGAGGTGTTTAGTCTCAAAGTCCTTAGCTTAGTGATGAGCTTTGAGGGCGCTATGGTATTGAACACTGAGCTGTAGTCAATGAATAGTATTCTCATGTAGGTGTTCCTTTTGTCCAGGTGGGAAAGGCCAGTGTGGAGTGCAATAGAGATTGCATCATCTATGGATCTGTTGGGACATTATGCAAATTGGAATGGGTCTAGGGTTTCTGGGATAATGGTGTTGATGTGAGCCATGACCAGCCTTTCATAACACTTCATGGCTACTGACGTGAGGGATACAGGTCGGTCTTTATTTAGGCAGGTTACCTTGGTGTTCTTTGGAACATGGACTATGGTGATCTGCTTAAAACATGTTGGTATTACAGACTCGGTCAGGGACAGGTTGAAAATATCAGTGAAGATACTTGTCAAGATACCTGTTCAAATTGCCATTGATAAAATGCAATTGTGTTCGCTGTACACAGCTTATGCCTGCCCATACCATCACCCCACCTCCACCATGGAGCAAGCTTTTCACAACGTTGACAAACCGTTTGCTCACACGACGCCTTACACGCTGAATGCCATCTACCTGGTATAGTTGAAACCGGGATTAATCCGTGAAGAGTACATTTCTCCAGCGTTTCAGTGTTCATCGAAGGTGAGCATTTGTCCACTGAAGAAGATTACGATGCAGAACTGCAGTCAGGTCAAAACCCTGGTGAGGACGACAAGCATGTAGATGAGCTTCCCTGAGATGTTTTCTGACAGTTTGTGCAGAAATTCTTTGGTTGTGCAAACCCACAGTTTAATTAGCTGTCCGGGTGGTTGGTCTCAGACCATCCCACAGGTGAAGATGCCGTATGTGGATTAGAGGTTGGCCGATTAATTGGAATGGCCGATTTAATTAGGGCCGATTTCAAGTTTTCATAACAATCGGAAATCGGTATTTATGGACACCGATTTGGCCAATTTTAAAAGCTTTTATTTTTTACACCTTTATTTAATCTTTATTTAACTAGGCAAGTCAGTTTAGAACACATTCTTATTTTCAATGACGGCCTAGGAACGGTGGGTTAACTGCCTTGTTCAGGGGCAGAATGACAGATTTTTTACCTTGTCAGCTCGGGGATTCAATCTTGCAACCTTACAGTTAACTAGTCCAATGCTCGAACCACCTGCCTCTCATTGCACTCCACGAGGAGCCTGCCTGTTACGCGAATACAGTAAGGCAAGGTAAGTTGCTAGCTAGCATTAAACTTATCTTATAAAAACAATGAATCAATAAATCATAATCACTAGTTAACTACACATGATTGATGATATTACTAGTTATCTAGCGTGTCCTGCGTTGCATATAATGGATGCGGTGCGTATTCACGAAAAAGGACTGTCCTTACTCCAATGTGTACCTAACCATAATGTCAGGCCCTGGCCATAGAGAGGGTTTTATTCTCTATTTCGGTTAGGCCAGGGTGTGACTAGGGTGGGCATTCTAGTTTATTTTTTCCTATGTTTTCTTTTTCTTTGTGTTTTGCCGGGTGTGGTTCTCAATCAGAGGCAGCTGTCTATCATTTTCTCTGATTGAGAATCATTCTTAGGCAGCTTTTTCCCACCCGTGTTGGGTGGGTAGTTGTTTTCTGTTTTGTGTCTGCACCAGACAGAACTGTTTCGTTTTGTTCCATTTTGTTATTTTGTTTCATTGTTCAGTTTTAATAAATTATCATGAACACATACCACGCTGTGCTTTGGTCCACTCCTTCTTCGTGCAACTATAAGCTTTACACATAAACATCAATGCCTTTCTTAAAATCAATACACAGGAGTATATATTTTTAAACCTGCATATTTAGCTAAAAGGAAAGGTTAGCAGGCAATATTAACCAGGTGAGATTGTGTAACTTCTCTTGCGTTCATTGCAAGCAGAGTCAGTGTATTGTATATGCAACAGTTTGGGCCGCCTAATTTGCCAGAATTTTATGTAATTATGACATAACATTAAAGGTTGTGCAATGTAACAGGAATATTTAGATTTATGGATCCCACCTGTGAGATAAAATACAGAACGGTTCCATATTTCACTGAAAGAATAAAAGTATTGTTTTCGAGATGATAATTTCCGGATTCTACCATATTAATGACCTAAGGCTCGTATTTCTGTTTGTTATTATGTTATAATTAAGTCTATGACTTGATCGAGCAGTCTGACTGAGCGATGGTAGGCACCAGCAGGCCCGTAAGCATTCATTCAAACAGCACTTTTGTGCGTTTTGCCAGCAACTCTAAGTTGTGCCTCAAGCATTGCGCTGTATTTGACTTCAAGCCCATCAACTCCCGAGATTAGGCTGGTGTAACCGATGTGAAATGGCTAGCTAGTTAGCAGGGTGCGCGCTAATAGTGTTTCAAACGTCACTCCCTCTGAGACTTGCTATGCATGGGTAATGATGCCTCGAGGGTGGCTGTTGTCGATGTGTTCCTGGTTCGAGCCCAGCTAGGAGCGAGGAGGGGGCTGGAAGCTATACTGTTACACTGGAAATACTAAAGTGCCTATAAGAACATCCAATAGTCAAAGGTATATGAAATACAAATGGTATAGAGAGAAATAGTCCTATAATTCCTATAATAACTACAACCTAAAACTTATTACCCGGGAATATTGAAGACTCATGTTAAAAGGAACCTCCAGCTTTCATATGTTCTCATGTTCTGAGCAAGGAACTTAATAAACGTTTCTTTCTTACATTGCACATACTGCACTTTTACTTTCTTCTCCAACACTTTGTTTTTGTATTATTTAAACCAAATTGTAACGTTTCATTATTTGTTTGAGGCTAAATTGTTTTTATTGATGTATTATATTAAGTTAAAATAAGTGTTCATTCAGTATTGTCATTATTACAAATAAAAAATCACGTAAAAAAAAAATCGTCCGACTAATCAGTATCGGCTTTTTCTGGTCCTCCAATAATCGGTATCGGCGTTGAAAAATCATAATCGTTCGACCTCTAATGTCGATGTCCTGGGCTGACGCAATTAGACGTGGTCTGTGGTTGTGGTTGTACGTACTGCCAAATTCTCTAAAATGAAGTTGGTATAGAAATTATCATCCAATTCTCTGGCAACAGCTCTGGTGGACATTCCTGCTGTCAGCATGCCAATTGCACATTCCCTCAAAACTTGAGACATCTGTTTCATTGTGCTGTGTGACAACACAGAGTGGCATTTTATCGTCCGCAGCACCTGTGTAATGATCATGCTGTTTAATCAGCTTCTACAAATGCCACACCTGTCAGGTAGATAAATTATCTTGGCAAAGGAGAAATACTAACAAACGGTGATGTAAAGAAATGTGTGCACAACATTTGATAGAAATAAGCTTTCTATGTGTGAGGAAAATTTCTGGGATCTTTTTTTTCAGCTCATGAAACATGGGACCAACACTTCACATGATGCGTTTATATTTTTGTTTAATATGCTTCTTATCCCTCATTTACTCAAGTTTTTTCCAGTTACCTGTAAGTGCTTCTTTAACTCTGTTTCTGCCCTTTTGTCTACTGGGCCTTGAGAGTCCTGCAGAGGACCTTGCAGCATTACTTGCCCATGTCAGTGGCGGACTTGGACCAGAAATCGGTTCTGGCATTTTTGACACATCAGACCATTTTTCTTGCCTATAGGCCCCCGTCCTGGACAATTCTTTTCATTAAGGCCACGATTCTAAGCCAAATAATGATTGTGAAGCCATCATTTAGACAGGCCCTCTGGGCATTTGATTGACCAGCCCATCTGCCCTATAACCAGTCAATTTCTGGTCCCTTTTCCTGTGCCTCTAAATGGATTAACCAACATTCCCATTATAAAAAAAGCGTTCAAATGCAACTTCCTCATCTCATAGAAAAACAATTTAATCTTGAACAACTCCAGGAGGCAGGGTTTTATTAGGTAATCCCCATGATGCCACAACACATGCACGCATGCACGCACGGAGGCAGGCACACGCACAGCATCCTGTCCGACATATTCTTGTCATATTTCAGCAGAATTCTCTCTCTCTAGATTGGATGGATGAGATTGTTGCTGTCACATCGCCGCCGGCTGGCCATACATTAGTCTCATGGGCTGTGTGTGTGTGTGTGTGTGTGTGTGTGTGTGTGTGTGTGTGTGTGTGTGTGTGTGTGTGTGTGTGTGTGTGTGTGTGTGTGTGTGTGTGTGTGTGTGTGTGTGTGTGTGTGTGTGTGTGTGTGTGTGTGTGTGTGTGTGTGTGTGTGTGTGTGTGTGAGCAAAACAGAGAGACTGACAGAGAGACAGACAGACAATGTGTGCGTGCAAGTGTGTGTAATCATGTTTGGATAGACTGAATGCCAGACATATTCATTGGAGGATATACCATTTTATCAGGGGATAATAGAGTTTTGATTGCAGAAAACCGATTGTATGATTAACCTCTTCAACCTATGGTGGCGCTATGTCATTATTGGATAAAAAGACGTGCCGTTTTAAGCGCAATATTTTGTCACGAAAAGATGCTCGACTATGCATGGAATTGACAGCCTTGAAAAGACAAACTCTGACGTCTCCAAAACTGCAAAGATATTATCTGTGAGTGCCCCAGAACTAATGCTACAGGCGAAACCAAGATGACGTTTCATACAGGAAATGCCCCAGATTCTGAAGGCACCTGTGTTCCAATGTCTCCTTATATGACTGTGAATGCGCCAGGAATGAGCCTGCGCTTTCTGTCGTTTCCCCAAGGTGTCTGCAGCATTGTGACGTGTTTGTAGGCATATCATTGGAAGATTGACCATAAGAGACTACATTTACCTGGTGTCCCGACCGGTGTCCTGTGTCGAAATTATTGCATAATCTGTAGGTCCATGCATGTTCCATTTCTTCAGAAGAGAAAGTCAACTGCCACGATGGATTTTATCGTCGATAGATATGTGAAAAACACCTTGAGGATTGATTCTAAACATCGGTTTGCCATGTTTCTGTCGATATTATGGAGTTCATTTGGAAAAAAGTTTGCGTTTTAATGACTTAATATATATATTTTCTTTTTCCTTACCCAAACGTGATGAAAAAAACGGAGCGATTAGTCGACACAAATAATTTTTTTTTGTAAAAACGGAACATTTGCTATCAAACAGAGTCTCCTCATTGAAAACATCTGAAGTTCTTCAAAGGTAAATGATTTTATTTGAATTATTTTCTGTTTTTTTTGTGGAAAATGTTGCATGCTGAAATAGAGTCATAATCCTATGCTAGGCTATCAATACTGTTACACAAATGCTTGATTCGCTATGGTTCAAAAGCATATTTTGAAAATCTAAGATGACAGTGTTATTTACAAAAGGCTAAGCTTGAGAGCAAATAGATGAAATTTCATTTCATTTGCGATTTTCATGAATAGTTAACGTTGCGTTATGGTAATGAGCTTGAGGCTGTATTCACGATCCCGGATCCGGGATGGCTCAACGCAAGAAGTTAAAACTTCACCCTCACAGACACCTTTGACCACTATGGTTTTGCGATATATCATCTTATAAGGTATACCCGTATGGATCCATATACCGGTAAGGATTTTTACAATACCGTCTATAAATGTAGTTTGGTACAGTGCTAAATAAAACAACGTTCACTGTCAGTTTTATCCTAGTTCGATTGAGTTTAAAATAAACAGAATAAAGAAAGGACTTAGAAATCATTTGTTGTCATCATAGGGTCATGTACTAAAATATATTTAAACTTTAATTATTCAGAAACATTACATACCATCAAAAATAAGAACATTATTGTGATATGATATTTGTTTTATTGTCACATACACCGGACAGGTTATAGTGAAATGTGTTTGTTTTACAGGGTCAGCAATAGTGGATTCTCAAGGGCACATCAACAGGTTTTTCAGCTTATTGGCTCCAGTATTTGAACGAGAGACATTTCAGTTACTGGCCCAATGCTCTAACCGCTAGGTTACCTGCTCCCTGCCCTAGTGGCCACCATGAAATTACTAGTGTCTCAATTCATAGAATAACATATAATTTACATACTATATCATTGATTCCAATGGGTTTCATTCACCCCCTATCCTTGCCCACAAACACACATTGCTGTCAGAATGTATAAAACGAAATGTATGGCTAGCTTGACAAAGAAAGCAACATTTCTGGAATGATGAAAATCGTGCTTAAAAAGTATAGCGTAAAGTGTTTCACATTTCTTTTGAATACAGTTTTCTAAAGGCAATGTTGTTTCGATTTGTAATCACAGCAAAAGCTGACCATTTAGAAGACATTACCGTAATGCCTACTCCCGCTCCCTCTCTCCAGCGCTCAATGTCGCCGGTCTACTAACCACCGCCGATGGCAACAATCATCACACACACCTGTTCCCCATCCTTACTCACACCTGGTCATCATTATCTCCTTGATTACACGGAACCACACGGAACCACACGGAACCCCCACTAATCTACTGACAGAACGCAAGAGGTGGCTAACAACAGACCTCCATCCTATGCTAGCTTGCTACCGATGGCCTGGCTAGCTGTCTAAATCGCCGTGACCCCCAACCAACCTCTCCACTCACTGGACCCTTTTGATCACTCGACTAAGCATGCCTCTCCTTAATGTCAACATGTCTTGTCCATTGCTGTTCTGGTTAGTGTTTATTGGCTTATTTCACTATAGAGCCTCTAGTCCTGCTCACTATACCTTATCCAACCTATTAGTTCCACCACCCACACATGAGATGACATCTCCTGGTTTCAATGATGTTTCTATAGACAATATCTCTCTCTTCATCACTCAATACCTAGGTTTACCTCCACTGTATTCACATCCTACCATACCTTTGTCTGTACATTATACCATGATGCTATTTTATCGCCCCCAGAAACCTCCTTTTACTCTCTGTTCCAGACATTCTAGACGACCAATTCTTATTGCTTTTAGCCGCACTCTTATTGTACTCCTCCTATGTTCCTCTGGCGATGTAGAGGTGAATCCAGGCCCTGCAGTGCCTAGCTCCACTCCTATTCCCCAGGCGCTCTCTTTTGACGACTTCTGTAACCGTAATAGCCCTGGTTTCATGCATGTTAACATTAGAAGCCTCCTCCCTAAGTTTGTTCTATTCACTGCTTTAGCACACTCTGCCAACCCGGATGTTCTAGCTGTGTCTGAATCCTGGCTTAGGAAACTACAACATTTTCAGACAAGATAGAACTGCCAAAGGGGGCGGTGTTGCAATCTACTGTAAAGATACCCTGCAGAGTTCTGTCCTACTATCCAGGTCTGTACCCAAACAATTTGAACTTCTACATTTAAAAATCCACCTCTCTAAAAACAAGTCTCTCACCGTTGCCGCCTGCTATAGACCACCCTCTGCCCCCAGCTGTGCTCTGGACACCATATGTGAACTGATTGCCCCCCCATCTATCTTCAGAGCTCGTGCTGCTTGGCGACCTAAACTGGAACATGCTTAACACCCCAGCCATCCTACAATCTAAACTTGATGCCCTCAATCTCACACAAATGATCAATGAACCTACCAGGTACCTCCCCAAAGCCTTAAACACAGGCACCCTCATAGATATCATCCTAACCAACTTCCCCTCTAAATACACCTCTGCTGTCTTCAACCAAGATCTCAGCGATCACTGCCTCATTGCCTGCATCCATAATGGGTCAGCGGTCAAACGACCTCCACTCATCACTGTAAAACGCTCCCTGAAACACTTCAGCGAGCAGGCCTTTCTAATCGACCTGGCCGGGGTATCCTGGAAGGATATTGATCTCATCCCGTCAGTAGAGGATGCCTGGATATTTTTTTTAAATGCCTTCCTAAGCATCTTAAATAAACATGCCCCATTCAAGAAATTTAGAACCAGGAACAGATATAGCCCTTGGTTCTCCCCAGACCTGACTGCCCTTAACCAACACAAAAACATCCTATGGCATTCTGCATTAGAAAAGCCAAGGCTAGCTTTTTCAAGCAGAAATTTGCTTCCTGCAACACTAACTCAAAAAAGTTCTGGGACACTGTAAAGTCCATGGAGAATAAGAACACCTCCTCCCAGCTGCCCACTGCACTGAAGATAGGAAACACTGTCACCACTGATAAATCAACCATAATTGAGAATTTCAAAAAGCATTTTTCTATGGCTGGCCATGCTTTCCATCTGGCTACTCCTACCCCGGTCAACAGCACTGCACCCCCAACAGCAACTCGCCCAGGCCTTCCCCATTTCTCCTTCTCCCAAATCCATTCAGCTGATGTTCTGAAAGAGCTGCAAAATCTGGACCCCTACAAATCAGCCGTGCTAGACAATCTGGACCCTTTCTTTCTAAAATTATCTGCCGAAATTGTTGCCACCCCTATTACTAGCCTGTTCAACCTCTCTTTCGTGTCGTCTGAGATTCCCAAAGATTGGAAAGCAGCTGCGGTCATCCCCCTCTTCAAAGGGGGGGACACTCTTGACCCAAACTGCTACAGACCTATATCTATCCTACCATGCCTTTCTAATGTCTTCGAAAGCCAAGTCAACCAACAGATTACCGACCATTTCGAATCTCACCATACCTTCTCTGCTATGCAATCTGGTTTCAGAGCTGGTCATGGGTGCACCTCAGCCACGCTCAAGGTCCTAAACGATATCTTAACCGCCATCGATAAGAAACATTACTGTGCAGCCGTATTCATTGATCTGGCCAAGGCTTTCGACTCTGTCAATTACCACATCCTCATCGGCAGACTCGACAGCCTTGGTTTCTCAAATGATTGGCTCGCCTGGTTCACCAACTACTTCTCTGATAGAGTTCAGTGTGTCAAATCGGAGGGTCTGCTGTCCGGTCCTCTGGCAGTCTCTATGGGGGTGCCACAGGGTTCAATTCTTGGACCGACTCTCTTCTCTGTATACATCAATGAGGTCGCTCTTGCTGCTGGTGAGTCTCTGATCCACCTCTACGCAGACGACACCATTCTGTATACATCTGGCCCTTCTTTGGACACTGACACTGTGTTAACAACCCTCCAGGCAAGCTTCAATGCCATACAACTCTCCTTCCGTGGCCTCCAATTGCTCTTAAATACAAGTAAAACTAAATGCATTCTCTTCAACCGATCGCTACCTGCACCTACCCGCCTGTCCAGCATCACTACTCTGGACGGCTCTGACTAAGAATACGTGGACAACTACAAATACTTAGGTGTCTGGTAAGACTGTAAACTCTCCTTCCAGACCCATATCAAACATCTCCAATCCAAAGTTAAATCTAGAATTGGCTTTCTATTTCGCAACAAAGCATCCTTCACTCATGCTGCCAAACATACCCTTGTAAAACTGACCATCCTACCAATCCTCGACTTTGGCGATGTCATTTACAAAATAGCCTCCAATACCCTACTCAACAAATTGGATGCAGTCTATCACAGTGCAATCCGTTTTGTCACCAAAGCCCCATATACTACCCACCATTGCGACCTGTACGCTCTCGTTGGCTGTGCCTCGCTTCATACTCGTCACCAAACCCACTGGCTCCATGTCATCTCCAAGACCCTGCTAGGTAAAGTCCTCCCTTATCTCAGCTCGCTGGTCACCATAGCATCTCCCACCTGTAGCACACGCTCCAGCACCCCCAAAACCAATTATTTCTTTGGCCGCCTCTCCTTCCAGTTCTCTGCTGCCAATGACTGGAACGAACTTCAGAAATCTCTGAAACTGGAAACACTTATCTCCCTCACTAGCTTTAAGCACCAACTGTCAGAACAGCTCACAGATTACTGCACCTGTACATAGCCCACCTCAAATTTAGCCCAAACAACTACCTCTTTCCCAACTGTATTTAATTAATTTATTTATTTAGCTCCTTTGCACCCCATTATTTTTATTTCTACTTTGCACATTCTTCCATTGCAAAACTACCATTCCAGTGTTTTAATTGCTATATTGTATTTACTTTGCCACCATGGCCTTTTTTGCCTTTACCTCCCTTCTCACCTCATTTGCTCACATTGTATATAGACTTGTTTATACTGTATTATTGACTGTATGTTTGTTTTACTCCATGTGTAACTCTCTGTCGTTGTATCTGTCGAACTGCTTTGCTTTATCTTGGCCAGGTCGCAATTGTAAATGAGAACTTGTTCTCAACTTGCCTACCTGGTTAAATAAAGGTGAAATAAATAAATTAAATAAAATTACGCCCCCTTTATTTAGCCCTCAGTTGACAGCAGTCACAAGGTAATATTGTTTTCTCTCACATTTTGTATGCTTCTCGTGTTTTTTCTTGCTTTGATTCATTATTAAACTCACCTTTTGCACCTGCTTCCTGACGCCTGGCGTATTATATTACAATTACACAGTTCAGTCGGAGGGCTGGGAGCTGTGATCCTTGAGTGATTATTAATTTGAAAAATTTAATTCTTTAAGAGCTGAAGAGAAAATTGATTTTCACAGCTAAATTGGTCGTGTGGAGTCTGACTCCCTGTCGTGTGTGTGCCGAGTGAACTCAACGGGAGTTATTTCTCTATAAAGTGTGACCGTTCATTTTCCTCCCTTAATTTGTTTTCCTTTCCTTACTTAAAGAAAACCTTAGAGTGGGCTTTCGGGTATTTTCATTGCTTTTCTTTATGTAAAAAGGTTGTTTTCTTGTCAGTTATGAAATTATATTACCTTAAGCAATTTGTTATGACCCCAATGGGATTTCAAAAGGCTGGTTTACAGTTGGTCAATCGACATGTCTATAGACAGTTGTCGCAGTGACATCATGAATGTTCTATTGTCGTCCGACATCAAACTTGTTTTTGTCGTTCTGTAAAAGTATGAACACAAAACTGTCTGCATGACCTCGGCAGCCAGGTGATCCAAATAGCATAATGGTTATATTTTAACATCAACAAACCAATGCAGCTAAAGCCATGCAGCTAAAAGCAACTTTCAAAACAATGTTTTGTTTTGTTTCTGGCTTGTTAGTTAGCTAGCTAGCTGGCTAGCCAGTTTTAATAATGACCAGAACATAGCTGACAGCAGCTAGGTTTCCATACAATTTGGGATAGATTGTCATGCAAATATTATAAAATATGAACATTTCCCCTCCAGAAGTGTGTTTCCATCAGACATAACAAACACTTTTGAACCGAATACAAAAATGTGTTGTCATTCCATTTTCCACTCTAACTGTTGTGATAAATGGCAAATATGCTCTCTAGACAACAGATCGTTGATAAACTGTTCACTGGACAGGTTAGGTTATATGATGAGAGCAAGATCCTTTTTATTTGTTAATTGGCAGCTAAGCACCAATCATTATTTCACCAGCATACAAATTGGATTGGAAAGGGGCATCAAGATCATCACTATGCACTTTCATCACACTGTAGCCTACTGTAAACTGTACATACTTTTCCAACTCGCAATGGGAGGACACCACATGCAACATAGCATCACGACTGCAAATTTACTTCCTGTAATGTAATGGACATCCACAAAATAGGTCAAATTGGTGAAGTGAAATAAAAATAATAACTTGCTTCACAAAATCTGAAAAAAAACCTGGAAAGTGGTGCGTGCATATGT
This sequence comes from Oncorhynchus gorbuscha, assembly GCF_021184085.1. Taxonomy (NCBI): domain Eukaryota; kingdom Metazoa; phylum Chordata; class Actinopteri; order Salmoniformes; family Salmonidae; genus Oncorhynchus; species Oncorhynchus gorbuscha. The sequence goes on from NC_060197.1 coordinate 21,064,064, forward strand.
GTTCACCCCCTTTGCTATGAAGCCCCTATATAAGATCTGGTGCAACGAATTACCTTCAGAAGTTACATAATTAGTTAAATAAAGTCCACCTGTGTCACATGATCTCAGTATATATACACCTGTTCCGAACTGCCCCAGAGTCTGCAACACCACTAAGCAAGGGGCACCACGAAGCAAGCGACATCATGAAGACCAAGGAGCTATTCAAACAGGTCAGGGACAAAGTTGTGGAGAAATACAGATCAGGGTTTTGTTATAAAAAATATCAGAAACTTTGAACATTCCACAGAGCACCATTAAATCCATTATTAAAAATGGAAAGAATATGGCACCATAACAAACCTGCCAAGGGGGCCGCCCACCAAAACTCACGGACCAGGCAAGGAGGGCATTAATCAGAGAGGCAACAAAGAGACCAAAGATAACCCCGAAGGAGCTGCAATGCTCCACAGCGGAAATTGGAGTATCTGTCCATAGGACCACTTTAAGCCGTACACTCCACAGAATTGGGCTTTGTGGAAGAGTGTCCAGAAAAAAAGTCATTGCTTAAAGAAAAAAATAAGCAAACACGTTTAGTGTTCGCCAAAAGGCATGTGGGCACTCCCCAAACATATGGAAGTAGGTACTCTGGTCAGATGAGACTAAACTTGAGCTTTTTGGCCATCAAGGAAAACACGATGTCTGTTGCAAATCCAACACCTCTCATCACTCCGAGAACACCATCCCCACAGTGAAGCATCGGCAGGGACTGAGAAACGGGTTATAATTGAAGGAATGATGAATGGCGCGAAATACAGGGAAATTCTTGAGGGAAACCTATTTCAGTCTTCCAGAGATCTGAGACAGGGACAGAGGTTCACATTCCAGCAGGAGAATGAAGCGAAGCATACTGCTAAAGCAACACTCAAGTGGTCTAAGGGTAAACATTTAAATGTCTTGGAATGGCCTAGTCAACGCCCAGACCTCAATCCAATTGAGAATCTGTGTTATGACTTTAAGATTGCTGTACAAAAGCAGAACCCATCCAACTTGAAGGAGCTGGAGCAGTTTTGCCTTGAGTAATGGAAAAAAATCCCAGTGGCTAGATGTGCCAGGCTTATAGAGATATACCCCAAGAGCCTTGCAGCTGTAATTGCTTCACAAGGTGGCACGACAAAGTATTGATGTTAGGGGGGGTGAACAGTTATACACGCTCAAGTTTTCTGTTTTTTGTCTTATTTCTTGTTTGTCTCACAATAAAAAATGTTTTCTTTATTTAAAAAATGGTAGGCATGTTGTGTAAATCAAATGATATAAACCTCCCAAAAATCAATTTTAATTCCAGGTTGTAAGGCAACAAAACAGGAATGCAATTTTTTTTTAAAGTGTACGTTCCTTTTAATAGTATTTTTTTTATTGTGATAGTGTGAAGAGTAATGGTACAGAAGGATTTACAATGGGGTGAGCAGGTTGTTAATATGGTAACAAAGAACAACAACAAAAATATTTAGTGTGTCTGAAGTAGACCTGGTGAGCATTTACAGCGGTTAAATTCGACCTACCCCTGGAATCCTCAATGATGATCCTCAATGATGTCACCATTGCCCTTGATTCTAAGCAATGTTGTGCTGATATTTTTATTGACTAGGCGAAGCTTTTGATACGGTAGACCATTCCATTCTTGTGGGCCGGCTAAGGAGTATTGGTGTCTCTGAAGGGTCTTTGGCCTGGTTTGCTAACTACCTCTCTCAAAGAGTGCGGTGTATAAAGTCAGAACATTTGCTTGCTCAGCCACTGCCTGTCACCAAGGGTGTACCCAAAGGCTCGAGCCTAGGCACCACACTCTTTTCAATTTACATCAACAACAAAGCTCAGGTAGTGGGAAGCTCTCTCATCCATTTATATGCAGTCTTATACTCAGCTGGCCCCTCCCTGGATTTTGTGTTAAATGCTCTACAACAAAGCTTTATTAGTGTCCAACAAGCTTTCTCTGCCCTTAACCTTGTTCTGAACACCTCAAAAACAAAGGTCATGTGGTTTGGTAAGAAGAATGCCTCTCTAACCACAGGTGTGATTACTACCTCTGAGGGTTTAGAGCTTGAGGTAGTCACCTCATACAAGTACTTGTATGTGGTCCTTCTGTAGCTCAGTTGTTAGAGCATGGCGCTTGTAATGCCAGGGTAGTGGGTTCGATCCCCGGGACCACCCATACGTAGAATGTATGCACACATGACTGTAAGTGGCTTTGGATAAAAGCGTCTGCTAAATGGCATATATTATTATTATTATTATTATTATTATTACTTGGGAGCATGCCTAGATGGTACACTGTCCTTCTCTCAGCACATATCAAAGCAGCAGACTAAAGTTTAATCTAGACTTGGTTTCCTCTATCGTAATTGCTCCTATTTCACCTCAGCTGCCAAACTAACCCTGATTCAGATGACCATCCTACCCATGCTAGATTACGGAGATGTAATTTATAGATTGGCAGGTAAGGGTGCTCTCGAGCGACTAGATGTTCTTTACCATTTGGCCATCAGATTTGCCACCAATGCTCCTTATAGGACACATCACTGCACTCTATACTCTTCTGTAAACTGGTCATCTCTGTATACCTGTCGCAAGACCAACTGGTTGATGCTTATTTATAAAACCCTCTTAGGCCTCACTCCCCCCTATCTGAGATACCTACTGTAGCACTCATATTCCTCATACAACACAACAACATTCTGTTAAAGGTCCCCAAAGCACACACATCCCTGTGTCGCTCTCTTTTCAGTTCACTGCAGCTAGCGACTGGAACAAGCTGCAAAAAACACTCAAACTGGACAGTAATCTCCATCTCTTCATTCAAAGATTCAATCATGGACACATACTGACAGCTGTGGCTTCTTTGATGTATTGTGTTGTCGTCTCTACCTTCTTGCCCTTTGTGCTGTTGTCTGTGCACAATAATGTTTGTACCATGTTTTGTGCTGCTACCATGTTGTGCTGCTGCCATGACGTGTTGTCATGTTGTGTTGCAACCATGCTGTGTTGTCATGTGTTGCTGCCATGCTATGTTGTTGTCTTAGGTCTCTCTTTATGTAGTGTTGTGGTGTCTCTTGTCATGACGTGTGTTTTGTCCTAGACATTTTTTAGATGCATGCCAGCAAAGCCACTACACAACACAACACGACACGACACTAAGCAATACATTAATTGCACTAACAAACTGTTAGGGCCTACAGTACATAAAGTTGTCTCGACAGCGGTGTGGTGTTGTGGTGATTTGGCAATCACATACTCATTCCTCAAACAGATTTGAGGATACCACAGTTTAAAACAGGTGAACATATTTATTTACACAAAGCTTCATCAACACTTGCAGCACACCTCTGATGTGCTAGAGTAAAGACATAAGAACAGTGAAATACAAAATGTATGTTTGTGATTATTTCTCATAAGATAGAAGAGATGGACATTCACAAAATGTACAGATTAATAGAATAGATGGGCAATCCCAAAATGTACACATTCATAGAATAGATGGTCCTGATATGAAGTAAAACATACAGCTTGATGATAGAAATTAGCTAAATGTACAGTTGATACTACAGTGATACTACTCTACATGAGAATGTGCAGTTGAAAGTACAGTAAAACTGCACGTATCTACAAGAACATGTAGGTATCTGTTTTTGAGGAACACCTTGTTTTCATGATGGACAATCTTGGTGACACAAAGTTCACAGAGCTGCGTACCTGTAGATCTAGTTCCAATTCCCAAATGAGTGGTGGTGCCCAAAAAGATCAGTGTTTCTGTCATGCAAGTGGGGGGAAACACAAGGACCTGGTCTTCTTCGAATAATTCCTCATACATACCCTGACATCTATTAAGTGGTCTAAGAGGTTTCCCCTCCAAGTAAACCTAGGGGTTCTCTGTAGATGAAATAAACACATTTGAGTTTGCTGTATATCATATTGTCACGCCTTGGTCATTGTATCTTGTGTTTTTGTTACATGTTTGGGTAGGCCAGGGTGTGACATGGGTTTATATGTTGTATTTCGTATTGGGGTTTGTATTAATTGGGAGTGTGTATTAGTAGGAGTGTGTCTAGTTTGGCTTGGCTGCCTGAGGCGATTCCTAATTGGAGTCAGCTGATTCTAGTTGTCTCGGATTGGGAACCGTATTTAGGTAGCTTGAGTGCGCGTTGTATTTCGTGGGCGATTGTACCTGTCTCTGTGTTAGTCACCAGATAGGCTGTAATTAGTTTCACTCGTTTGTTGTTTTCGTATTTTCAGTTATTTCATGTACCGCTATTTTCTTCATTAAAAGTCATGAGTAACCTACACGCTGCATTTCGGTCTGACTCTCTTCAAACAGCAGACGAACTACATTACAGAATCACCCACCACCATTCACAGACCGAGCAGCGTGTGAACTGGCAGGATCTAAAGGAGGACGTTATGGACGGCAGAAGCAGGGATTATACGACGTGGGAAGAAATCGACAGGTGGGCGGCCGACCCAGAGCGTGTGCAGGAGCCCGCCTGGGATTCCCTACAGCAATGTGAAGAGGGCTGTACACGGATGGAATTGAAAAGGAAAGCACGGCTATACAGAGCGAAAACCGTAGGTAACGGGGAAAGCGCAGAGAGAGAGTGGCAGAGTCAGGAGTCAGACCTGAGCCTACTCTCCCTGTTAATTGTGAGGAGCAGCAATATGAGGACTTCTGGTCTTGGGAGATGATATTAGACGGAAAAGGACCCTGGGAGCAGCTGGGAGAATATCGCCGTCCCAAGGAGGAAATAGAAGTAGCTAAAGCGGAGAGGCGCGAGTATGAGGAGGCAGCACTGCGACGCGGTTGGAAACCGGAAAGTCACCCCCAAAAATGTATTGGGGGGTGGCTAAAAGGGAGAATAGTTATGCCAGGTAGGAAACCTGCGCATACTCCCTGTGCTCACCGTTGGGCTAGAGAGACCGGGCAGGCACCGTGTTATGCTATGGAGCGCACGGTGTTTCCAGTGCGGGTGCAGAGCCAGCTGCGACTCATACGAGCCCTTCCTATTGGCCGGGCTAGAGTGGGCATCGAGCCAGGTAAGCTTGGGCAGGCTCGGTGCTCAAGAGCTCCAGTGCGCCTGCACGGTCCAGTCTATCCAGAGCCACCTCTACACACCAGTCCTCCGGTAGCAGCTCCCCGCACCAGGCTTCCTGTGCGTGTCCTCGCGCCAGTACCACCAGTTCCAGCACCACGCACCAGGCCTCCAGTGCGCCTCGCCTGTTCAGCGCAGCCAGAGCCTTTCTCCTCTCCTGCGCTGTTGGAGTCTCCCGCCTGTTCAGCGCAGCCAGAGCCTTTCTCCTCTCCTGCGCTGCCGGAGTCTCCTGTCTGCCCAGCGCCGCCAGTGCTCCCAGTCGGCCCAGCGCGTCCAGTGCGCCTCGCCTGTTCAGCGCAGCCAGAGCTTTTCTCCTCTCCTGCACTGTTGGAGTCTCCCGCCTGTTCAGCGCAGCCAGAGCCTTTCTCCTCTCCTGCGCTGCCGGAGTCTCCTGTCTGCCCAGCGCCGCCAGTCGGCCCAGCGTCACCAGTCTGCCAGGATCCACCAGAAGTGCCAGTCTGCCAGGATCCGCCAGAAGTGCCAGTCTGCCAAGATCTTCTAGATCGGCCAGACAACCTTAATCATCCAGGTCCACCAGCCAGCCAGGATTTACCGGAGCCTACTACCTGCCTGAGCTTCCTCTCAGTACTGAGCTTCCTCTCAGTACTAGGCTCCCTCTCTGTACTGGGCTCCCTCTCAGTACCGAGCTTCCTCTCAGTACTGAGCTTCCTCTCAGTACTGGGCTCCCTCTCAGTACCGGGCTCCCTCTCAGTACCGGGCTTCCCCTCAGTACCGGGCTTCCCCTCAGTACCGGGCTGCTTCGGTCCCGGGCTGCCCCTCTGTCCCGGGCTGCCCCTCTGTCCCGGGCTGCCCCTCTGTCCCGGGCTGCCCCGCTGTCCCGAGATGCCCCTCTATCCTGAGTTGCCCCTCTATCCTGAGTTGCCCCTCTGTCCAGAGCTGCCCCTCTGTCCCGAGCTGCCCCTCTGTCCCGAGCTGCCCCTCTATCCCGAGCTGCCCCTCTGTCCCGAGCTGCCCCTCTGTCCCGAGCTGCCCCTCTGTCCCGAGCTGCCCCTCTGTCCCGAGCTGCCCCTCGGTCCCGAGCTGCCCCTCGGTCCCGAGCTGCCCCTCGGTCCCGAGCTGCCCCTCGGTCCCGAGCTGCCCCTCAGTTATGTGGGGATCAGGGTGAGGACTATTAGGCCATGGTCGGCGGAGAAGGTGGATTATCCTAGGACGCGAAGGGGAGGAACTAGGACATTTATGGAGTGGGGTCCACGTCCCGAGCCAGAACCGCCACCATGGACAGACGCCCACCCGGACCCTCCCTATGCTCTTGAGGTGCGTCCCGGAGTCCGCACCTTAGGGGGGTTCTGTCACGCCTTGGTCATTGTATCTTGTGTTTTTGTTATATGTTTGGGTAGGCCAGGGTGTGACATGGGTTTATATGTTGTATTTCGTATTGGGGTTTGTATTAATTGGGAGTGTGTATTAGTAGGGGTGTGTCTAGTTTGGCTTGGCTGCCTGAGGCGATTCCTAATTGGAGTCAGCTGATTCTAGTTGTCTCGGATTGGGAACCGTATTTAGGTAGCTTGAGTGCGCGTTGTATTTCGTGGGCGATTGTACCTGTCTCTGTGTTAGTCACCAGATAGGCTGTAATTAGTTTCACTCATTTGTTGTTTTCGTATTTTCAGTTATTTCATGTACCGCTATTTTCTTCATTAAAAGTCATGAGTAACCTACACGCTGCATTTCGGTCTGACTCTCTTCAAACAGCAGACGAACTACATTACACATATATATATATATATATATACTGAACAAAAATATAACTGCAACATGCAACAATTTTTATGATTTTACTGAGTTACAGTTTACATGAGGGAATCAGTCAATTGAAATAAATTCGTTAGGACCTAATCAATGGACCTCACGTGACTGGGCAGGGGCCCAACCACACATAGGCCCACCCTCCGTTATACTCTACAACCTCCACAAGTGTCAGAGCCGAACTGCCAACTGTCCACAGTGTCCGAACCATTTGGGCTACACACTAACCCCTCTGTGCAAAGGTGAGACTCTCATAAACTTGTACATGTTGGTCGTTTTGCTCAAGGACTCATCTGAAGGTCCCACGGTACCAGTTGAAAGAATTTATGGAAGTATATATGTAAACTGTTTAATGCCCCAAAATATGGGGTTAAACACATGTAAAAAAAGATATATATGAAATTCCTGATCTTACTTATATCTCTCAGATATAGGGGAGACACTTCAGAACAAACTTCCTTTTGATGTGTTTTTGGGACTGTTGTTCCATGTAGTGAATCCGTTATTCAATGCATTAATTATGTACTAATAGCAGTGATTCATTTTCCTGAGATATTAACTATTATTTTTATAAGGTTATTCAACTGTCCTCAGCACTGCAGGCTTACTCTCTCTCTCTCTCTCTCTCTCTCTCTCTCTCTCTCTCTCTCTCTCTCTCTCTCTCTCTCTCTCTCTCCTCTCTCTCTCTGTGTCCCTCTCTCTCCGTCTCTCTCTTCCTTTCTCTCGCTCTCTCTCTGTGAGGTGGGTGGTTTGTGGTGACTGGTGATCGAGAGGGAGAATGTGAGATGGTGAAAGATATGAGAGAGAAAGAAAGTAAGAAAAAAGAGTCAGAGAGAGAGAGTGAGAGAGAGAAGGGGAGTGGTTTTAGGGTGAAAAGTAAAATATAGCTAGTGGTAGGAACAACATATTTAAAAAAGAGAAATGGAAAAGGAAGGACAGAGAAGGAGAGAGCTAGAGAGACAAAAGATAAATCAACACCAAAACATTTCAACAGTGCTAACTTCCAACTCCCCAAACAACTCTCTGTCATCCTTTTCTCCTCAGGCACTTCCTCTGGCAACTACAACTGGATCTGAAGGACCGCTGTAGTTCACTGGCTCCCTTTCCAAACTTCTCTTGGTTACCTGACGACTTAGAGGGCCACCATTGTTCCTGTTCCCAAGAAAGCTAAGGTAACTGAGCTAAACGACTACCGCCCCGTAGCACTCACTTCCGTCATCATGAAGTGCTTTGAGAGACTAGTCAAGGACCATATCACCTCCACCCTACCTGACACCCTAGACCCACTCCAATTTGCTTACCGCCCAAATAGGTCCACAGACGATGCAATCTCAACCACACTGCACACTGCCCTAACCCACCTGGACAAGAGGAATACCTATGTGAGAATGCTGTTCATCGACTACAGCTCGGCATTCAACACCATAGTACCCTCCAAGCTCGTCATCAAGCTCGAGACCCTGGGTCTCGACCCCGCCCTGTGCAACTGGGTACTGGACTTCCTGACGGGCCGCCCCCAGGTGGTGAGGGTAGGCAACAACATCTCCTCCCCGCTGATCCTCAACACGGGGGCCCCACAAGGGTGCGTTCTGAGCCCTCTCCTGTACTCCCTGTTCACCCACGACTGCGTGGCCACGCACGCCTCCAACTCAATCATCAAGTTTGCGGACGACACAACAGTGGTAGGCTTGATTACCAACAACGACGAGACGGCCTACAGGGAGGAGGTGAGGGCCCTCGGAGTGTGGTGTCAGGAAAATAACCTCACACTCAACGTCAACAAAACTAAGGAGATGATTGTGGACTTCAGGAAACAGCAGAGGGAACACCCCCTATCCACATCGATGGAACAGTAGTGGAGAGGGTAGCTAGTTTTAAGTTCCTCGGCATACACATCACAGACAAACTGAATTGGTCCACTCACACTGACAGCGTCGTGAAGAAGGCGCAGCAGCGCCTATTTAACCTCAGGAGGCTGAAGAAATTCGGCTTGTCACCAAAAGCACTCACAAACTTCTACAGATGCACAATCGAGAGCATCCTGGCGGGCTGTATCACCGCCTGGTATGGCAACTGCTCCGCCCTCAACCGTAAGGCTCTCCAGAGGGTAGTGAGGACTGCACAACGCATCACCGGGGGCAAACTACCTGCCCTCCAGGACACCTACACCACCCGTTGTTACAGGAAGGCCATAAAGATCATCAAGGACATCAACCACCCGAACCACTGCCTGTTCACCCCGCTATCATCCAGAAGGCGAGGTCAGTACAGGTGCATCAAAGCTGGGACCGAGAGACTGAAAAACAGCTTCTATCTCAAGGCCATCAGACTGTTAAACAGCCACCACTAACACTGAGTGGCTGCTGCCAACACACTGTCATTGACACTGACCCAACTCCAGCCATTTTAATAATGGGAATTGATGGGAAATGATGTAAATATATCACTAGCCACTTTAAACAATGCTACCTTATATAATGTTACTTACCCTACATTATTCATCTCATATGCATATGTATATACTGTACTCTACATCATCGACTGCATCCTTATGTAACACATGTATCACTAGCCACTTTAACTATGCCACTTTGTTTACTTTGTCTACACACTCATCTCATATGTATATACTGTACTCGATACCATCTACTGTATGCTGCTCTGTACCATCACTCATTCATATATCCTTATGTACATGTTCCTTATCCCCTTACACTGTGTATAAGACAGTAGTTTTGGAATTGTTAGTTAGATTACTTGTTGGTTATCACTGCATTGTCGGAACTAGAAGCACAAGCATTTCGCTACACTCGCATTAACATCTGCTAACCATGTGTATGTGACAAATAAAATTTGATTTGATTTGATTTGATTTGATTTGCTTATTGATCCAGACACACTGACCTGGCACACGCACATCCCTTGATTCTATATAGTTGTACAACTCCCCAGCAGGCAATACTAATTGTAATGTAGTTACAACGTTATGATCAATTCACGACCTGTTGCAGTCTGCTTGGAATAATGGCAGTTATTCTGTTATTATCCCATTTATAAGAGAACATTCCATTTATCTCTGTTATTCCAGAATATTCCAGACCGTTATTCCAGTTTCGACAAGTTTTGCCTGCTGGACATGACCGCATATGACATCATAAGACCATGACCTTATATGACTTTAGAATGGCTGCAGTGTTAAGATGGGCTTGGCTGGCATCACCAAGGCAATGTCAGCCTTCTAGAATGTCAGAATATTGTTTCTCTTTGATTGACAGATGGACTGGGGAAAGTTCCATGATTCCCAGAGGTTAGAGAGGGAGGGATGGAGGTAGGGTGGGATAGAGGGAGCAAGGGGAGAGAGAGAGAGGAGGAAGGGAGAGTAATGGAATGATATCTGTACATTCTTAGAAATAAAGGTGCTACCTAGAACCTAAAAAAAGGGTTATGTGGCTGTCCCCCACAGGAGAACCCTTTGAAGAACCATTTTTTGTTCCTGGAACCAATATGGGTCTACCTGGAACCCAAAAGTGTTCTCCTATGGGGACAGCCGAAGAACCCCTTTGGAACCCTTTTTTAAGTGTACAGTAACATAAAACATATTAGTTTCCATGTGTTTGATAACATTTAATTTATTCCATTCCAGCCATTGTTATGAGCCGTCCTCCCCTACCCAGCCTCCTCTGGGTGCCAGATATCCCTAACTAAACCTATAATGTGCATTTATATGCATTCCATGCAAATGGATTGATTAGAAAATCAAATGTAGTTGTGGGGGTTATTGATGCGATTTGAAACCTTTTGACTCACACTGCATCAGAGAGTTAGATGACGTGTGTGTGCGTCGGTGGGCGGGTGGGTGCATGTAAGTGTGTGTGTCCAGCAGTGATATACTTAAGTCCAGTAACTGTTGTTACTGACATCCTATAAATGTCAACACTGACTACTGACACAAACAACAGATGCCACACACACACACACACACACACACACACACACACACACACACACACACACACACACACACACACACACACACACACACACACACACACACACACACTGAATAGTCAACGAAAAATAATAATTAATATCTCAGACTTTGTCTATGAATGATTAACCTTTCCACAACATTGGAATAACATTAGGACAACATTATAGGAACGTTCTCATTTGGCTATGAGATAATACCATTAGACGATTGTTCGTACTCATCTCGAATAGTGACACAGGAAGAGAGGATGAGAGATGATGGCTGAAAGAATAAAAAATAAAAAATAGAATGATATAAGGATGATGAATCCTCAGTTGTTTTGAAATAAAATGAATCGAGAGAGCCTATTAATATTCTAATGAAAATAGTTGATTTGTTGTACTTTTCTGTCTGTGTTGGACTATGGTGATACTATTTGTGTTCAAGCCTCAAACTCTACACTGAATTTTGTCACCAATTAGAGACATTTAACTCACCATTGAGATCTTTACAGTGCTGTCGGGTAGCAACACAGGCGCAAAACTTGTACATTATTATTAACCGTGGCGTGCATTCATGGATGCCAAGGGAAGCCAGCCCCCCCCCAAATAAAATGTCCTCCAATTCACAAGAGGCTGAATGTATCTCACAGGATAAAGCATCTGACCAAGCGAAACAATGCCCTTCTGTCTCTCTACATGTAGGCTATCTATCTGATACTGTCTGTTCTAAATGAGTAGCAGTGAGGGCAAGGGAAGCAAGCTAGCATTTGGCCTCCCTTGAGAAAAAAAGTATAACAAATTTGCCAACCAGATTTTAGCTAAACTGAGCGAGCTCAATTGTGAATGTTCCCGGCGAAAAGATGTCAATGGAAGCCAGCTTGGATTTTGCATCTCTTCTATCAAATTGCTTTAAGAGCATATGTCCCTTTCCTAAATTAGCCATGGATGGAGATAGAGATTTGGACTTGTGGTTGTACGTAATTCTCCGTACTGGCCAATGATTATAACAGTGATTCTGATCCAACCATTAATTCATACATTGTTGTGCCACTGACTTGAGTGAATGGAAGTTCAATATGTACAGTAGCTAGATGTAGAAGGGTAATGGCGTAGCATTGCAGACGTGTTTTGTCATTGTCCCGTGTACATTTTATTTTTTTCGTATTTTTTGTATATATTTTAATATTTTTCAATCTCTTTTTCCATTTCTAAATTAAATATACCTTCCGGCATTCCGCCTCACCCAATTGTGATACCTTACAGCTAGAATCTCCATTAGAAGCTAGCCATCAGATGCTAACCAGCTAATTAGCTACTAGCTATTTAGTCATTGTTAGCCGCTGCTAGCGGCCTTTACCTTTAGCTCAGACACCAGACACTTTTAGCCTGGGTGATACCCGTCAGTCTGCACAGCGCGATATCAACTAAGCATATCGGACTGCTTTTCTCCACCACTTCACCAGATTCCTGCTGTATGCTCTGGACCATTACTCCAGAGTGGCCCAGCCCCGAAGCTAGCCTTGAGACAGGCCCATCTCCCGGCCTGCTAAGTGGACCCTATGATCCCTTGGCTAAACAGCTGATGCCTCCCGGATTCTTCACTAACACGACTAAAAGCCATTACATCACCGGATTCCTGCCGTAAGCTCTGGACCTTTGCATCGGATCATGACAGCTAGCTATAGTGGCTAACGCCCTTGTCCCGAAGCTAGCACCAGTTAGCCTCGAGTCAGGTGCATCTCCCAGCTAGCAAACTAAATCACTCCAGCTACAATACCTCTTTTGCCAATCGGCCTGGACCCTTTGTCGATACGGAGCCCTGTTTTTCCATCACAACTGGTCTTCCGACGTAATTCCGGGAGATGTACCCTCAACCGGCCTTCGTTGGACGCCTGTGAAGACGCTTCTGCTAGCCCCGGCCTGCTAAATCTAGGAACGACGTGACCCCCACTTGCTAGCGTAGTAACGACTACCTAACGGCTCTCCTGTTTCATCTATTGCTGTTCACTGGACCCTATGATCACCTGGCTAAATCGCTGAAGCCTGCTGGTCTGTTCATTAATCACAGTGCTCCATTTTTGTTTATTTTGTTTATCTGTCAGCCCCAGTCTCGAACTCAGGCCCTGTGTGTAGTCAACTGACCCTGTCTGCCCAGCGTAGCCCAGGGTAGGCTGTCATTGTAAAAAATTATTTGCTCTTAACTGACATTCCTAGTGAAATAAAGGTTAAATAAAATACAAATACAGTACAGTCCCTGATGTCTGTTAATGTATGTTATCACAATCACACCATGAGTAGCTAATCATAAAACATACACCACCTTTCTTCTTCCTGGAAAGTTCTTTATTCCTCTCTGCGGAATGTACTGAGAACCCAGCTGGCTGTATGAACTAGGACCGTTATATATCCGGAGAGAGCCATGATTCTGTGAGAGTATGCTACAGTCCCTGATGTCTCTCTGGATGGAGATCCTCGCCCTGAGCTCATCTACTTTATTGTCCAGAGACTGAACATTAGCGAGTAATATACTCAGAAGCAGTGGATGGTGTGCACAAAGACATTTTAAATGAAGAAATTGCAAAATAACGTGCATTTGACACTAGCGTCACCTTAACACCAGCTGAGAATAGAGCCCATTGACTGGAATCTAAATATATACAGTGGCAAGAAAAAGTCTGTGAACCCTTTGGAAATACCTGGATTTCGGCATAAATTGGTCATAAAGTTTTATCTGACCTTCATCTAAGTTACAACAATAGAAACACACAGTGTGATTCAATGAATCAAATCAAATCAAATGTATTTATATAGCCCTTCGTACATCAGCTGATATCTCAAAGTGCTCTACAGAAACCCAGCCTAAATCCCCAAACAGCAAGCAATGCAGGTGTAGATGCACGGTGGCTAGGAAAAACTCCCTAGAAAGGCCAAAACCTAGGAAGAAATCTAGAGAGGAACCAGGCTATCTGGGGTGGCCAGTCCTCTTCTGGCTGTGCTGGATGGAGATTATAACAGAACATGGCCAAGATGTTCAAATGTTTATAAATGACAAGCATGGTCAAATAATAATAATCACAGGCAGAACAGTTGAAACTGGAGCAGCAGCAGCACGGCCAGGTGGACTGGGGACAGCAAGGAGTCATCATGTCAGGTAGTTCTGAGGCATGGTCCTAGGGCTCAGGTCCTCCGAGAGAGAGAAAGAAAGAGAGAATTAGAGAGAGCATTCTTAAATTCACACAGGACACCGGATAGGACAGGAGAAGTACTCCAGATATAACAAACTGACCCTAGCCCCCGACACATAAACTACTGCAACATAAATACTGGAGGCTGAGACAGGAGGTGTCAGGAGACACTGTGGCCTCATCCGATGACACCCCCGGACAGGGTCAAACAGGAAGGATATAACCCCACCCACTTTGCCAAAGCACAGCCCCCACACCACTAGAGGGATATCTTCAACCACCAACTTACCATCCTGAGACAAGGCAGAGTATAGCCCACAAAGATCTCCGCCATGGCACAACCCAAGAGGAGGGGCGCCAACCCAGACAGGAAGATCACATCAGTGACTCAACCCACTCAAGTGACGCACCCCTCCTAGGGACGGTATGAAAGAGCCCTAGTAAGCCAGTGACTCAGGCCCTGTAATAGGGTTAGAGGAAGAGAATCCCAGTGGAAAGAGGGGAACCGGCAAGGCAGAGACAGCAAGGGCGGTTCGTTGCTCCAGGGCCTGAGTCAAGAGATGAGTCTTCAGTAAAGACTTAAAGGTTGAGACCGAGTCTGCATCTCTCACATGGGTAGGCAGACCATTCCATAAAAATGGAGCTCCAAAGGAGAAAGCCCTGCCTCCAACTGTTTGCTTAGAAATTCTAGGGACAATTAGGAGGCCTGCGTATTGTGACCGTAGCGTACGTGTAGGTATGTACGGCAGGACCAAATCAGAGAGATAGGTAGGAGCAAGCCCATGTAATGCTTTGTAGGTTAGCAGTAAAACCTTGAAATCAGTCATTGCCTTGACAGGAAGCCAGTGTAGGGAGGCTAGCACTGGAGTAATATTATCACATTTTTTGGTTCTAGTCAGGGTTCTAGCAGCCGTATTTAGCACTAATTGAACTTTATTTAGTGCTTTATCCAGGTAGCCGGAAAGTAGAGCATTGCAGTAGTCTAACCTAGAAGTGAGAAAAGCATGGATTAATTTTTCTGCATCATTTTTGGACATTAAGTTTCTGATTTTTGCAATGTTACGTAAATGGAAAAAAGCTGTCCTTGAAACAGTCTTGATATGTTCTTCAAAAGAGAGATCAGGGTCGAGAGTAACCTGAGGTCCTTCACAGTTTTATTTGAGACGACTGTACAACAATTAAGATTAATTGTCAGATTTAACAGAAGATTCTTTGTTTCTTGAGACCTAGAACAAGCATCTCTGTTTTGTCTGAGTTTAAAAGTAGAACGTTTGCAGCCATCCACTTCCTTATGTTTGAAACACATGCTTCTAGCGAGGGCAATTTTGGGGCTTCACCATGTTTAATTGAAATGTACAGCTGTGTGTCATCCGCAAAGCAGTGAATGTTAACATTATGTTTTTGAATGACATTCAGAAGAGGTAAAATATATAGTGAAAACAATAGTGGTCCTACAACGGAACCTTGAGGAACACCGAAATTTACAGTTGATTTGTCAGAGGACAAACCATTCACAGAGACAAACTGATATCTTTCCGACAGATAAAACCAGGCCAGAACTTATCCGTGTAGAACAATTTGGGTTTCCAATCTCTCCAAAAGAATGTGGTGAAAGCAGCACTGAGGTCTAGGAGCACAAGGACAGATGCAGAGCCTCGGTCTGATGCCATTAAAAGGTAATTTACCACCTTCACAAGTGCAGTCTCAGTGCTATGATGGGGTCTGAAACCAGACTGAAGCATTTTGTATACATTGTTTGTCTTCAGGAAGGCAGTGAGTTGCTGCGCAACAGCCTTTTCTAAAAATGTTGAGAGGAATGGAAGATTCGATATAGGCCGATAGTTTTTTATATTTTCTGGGTCAAGGTTTGGCTTTTTCAAGAGAGGCTTTATGACTGCCTCTTTTAGTGAGATTGGTACACATCTGGTGGATAGAGAGCCGTTTATTATGTTCAACATAGGAGGGCCAAGCACAGGAAGCAGCTCTTTCAGTGGTTTAGTTGGAATAGGGTCCAGTATGTATGCAGCTTGAAGGTTTAGAGGCCATGATTATTTTCATCATTGTGTCAAGAGATATAGTACTAAAACACTTGAGTGTCTCTCTTGATTCTAGGTCCTGGCAGAGTTGTGCAGACTCAGGACAACTGAGCTTTGAAGGAATACGCAGATTTAAAGAGGAGTCCGTAATTTGCTTTCTAATAATCATTTTCTTTTCCTCAAAGAAGTTAATTAATTTATTACTGCTGAAGTGAAAGCCATCCTCTCTCGGGGAATGCTGCTTTTTAGTTAGCTTTGCGACAGTATCAAAAAGGAATTTCGGATTGTTCTTATTTTCCTCAATTAAGTTGGAAAAATAGGATGATCGAGCAGCAGTAAGGGCTCTTTGATACTGCACGGTACTGTCTTTCCAAGCTAGTCGGAAGTCTTCCAGTTTCGTGTGGCGCCATTTCCGTTCCAATTTTCTGGAAGCTTGCTTCAGAGCTTGGGTATTTTCTGTATATCACGGAGCTAGTTTCTTATGAGAAATGTTTTTAGTTTTTAGAGGTGCAACCGCATCTAGGGTATTGTGCAAGGTTAAATTGAGTTCCTCAGCTAGGTGGTTAACTGATTTTTGTCCTCTGGCATCCTTGGGTAGACAGAGGGAGTCTGGAAGGACATCAAGGAATCTTTGTGTCTGTACATTTATAGCACGACTTTTGATGTTCCTTGGTTGGGGTCTGAGCAGATTATTTGTTGCAATTGAAAACGTAATAAAATGGTGGTCCGATAGTCCAGGATTATGAGGAAAAACATTAAGATGCACAACATTTATTCCATGGGACAAAACTAGGTCCAGAGTATGACTGTGACAGTGAGTTGGTCCAGAGACATATTGGACAAAATCCACTGAGTCGATGATGGCTCCGAAAGCCTTTTGGAGTGGGTCTGTGGACTTTTCCATGTGAATATTAAAGTCACCAAGATTAGAATATTATCTGCTATCACTACAAGGTCCGATACGAATTCAGGGAACTCAATGAGGAACGCTGTATATGGCCCAGGAGGCCTGTAAACAGTAGCTATAAAAAGTGATTGAATAGACTACATAGATTTCATGACTAGAAGCTCAAAAAGACAAAAACTGCATTTTTTTATAAATTGAAATTTGCTATTGCAAATGTTAGCAACACCTCCGCCTTTGCGGGATGCGCGGGGGGATAGGGTCACTAGTGTAGCCAGGAGGTGAGGCCTCATTTAACACAGTAAATTCACCAGGCTTAAGACATGTTTCAGTCAGGCCAATCACATCAAGATTATGATCAGTGATTAGTTAATTGACTATAATTGCCTTTGAAGTAAAGGATCTAACATTAAGTAGCCCTATTTTGAGATGTGAGGTATCATGATCTCTTTCAATAATGACAGGAATGGACGAGGTCTTTATCCTAGTGAGATTGCTAAGGCGAACACCGCCATGTTTCGTTTTGCCCAACCTAGGTCGAGGCACAGACACGGTCTCAATGGGGATAGCTGAGCTGACTACACTGACTGTGCTAGTGGCAGACTCCACTATGCTGGCAGGCTGGCTAACAGCCTGCTGCCTGGCCTGCACCCTATTTCATTGTGGAGCTAGAGGAGTTAGAGCCCTGTCTATGTTATTAGATAAGATGAGAGCACCCCTCCAGCTAGGATAGAGTCCATCACTCCTCAGCAGGTCTGGCTTGTCCTGTTTGTGGTTGAGTTCCAGAAAGAGGGCCAATTATCTACAAATTCTATCTTTTGGGAGGGGCAGAAAACAGTTTTCAACCAGCGATTGAGTTGTGAGACTCTGCTGTAGAGCTCATCACTACCCCTAACTGGGAGGGGGCCAGAGACAAATACTCGATGCCGACACATCTTTCTAGCTGATTTACACGCTGAAGCTATGTTGCGCTTGGTGATCTCTGACTGTTCCATCCTAACATCGTTGGTTCCGACGTGGATAACAATATCTCTATACTCTCTACACTCGCCAGTTTTAGCTTTAGCCAGCACCATCTTCAGATTAGCCTTAATGTCAGTAGCCCAAGGCAATTGATCAGCACTTAGACCATTTTGCGGTCTAAGACACTGCACCACAGTGCAAACTGCATTGCTACAGATGCTGGTTCGATACCAGTGCCCACCGCCACCATGACACCCATGAGGCGGCTTTTGGTTTCTCTCCCTCTAAAAACAGAAAAAAATAATTCTAAATAACAAACTGGCATTATTTACAAATTAGTGAGAATGTCTCACCCCATGTTCAATAATGGCCTTTTTCTCGCTCACTCTAGGTGAAATTAAAACGAAAATGTCTTTGTTTTTTTTGATCAA
Organism: Oncorhynchus gorbuscha; assembly: GCF_021184085.1. Taxonomy (NCBI): domain Eukaryota; kingdom Metazoa; phylum Chordata; class Actinopteri; order Salmoniformes; family Salmonidae; genus Oncorhynchus; species Oncorhynchus gorbuscha. The sequence continues at coordinate 21,082,436 of NC_060197.1, forward strand.
GACCAATTTATTATTACTATTATTAATAGTAATTCATTTAGAATGATATAATTATATACAGATCAGATTTGCAAGAAGGAAAAATTATCCAAAGATATTAATTTAGAATCCTCCAGTCCTCTTATGCTCTTAGCCTACTCCCGATCATCACGTTGTACAGTGGCATATTTTCCGTTCCATCCTTACGGGATCCCTGAGGGTTTCGTTTTTAATTTTCTTGGAATAGAAACACCATAAAATTCATCAAATTAATTAAGCTACATTTCTTAAAATCAATCCCATATACTATGTTCTTACAAAAAAGGTTTTACATTCTCTAGTAATGCCAATATTGAATACTATGAAATGCTTCTTAAGGCTGCCCTCTGGTGGTCAAACTAGCACTAACTAGCATTAATGGTAAAAATGGCTGACAATTAAATAACGTGCCATAGAAATCTGCAGCAGCCCGCAAAATTTTAAAGGAGGAACCACTGTACAGGCAGACATGCAGGCATGAGCACAGGCGCAGACAGACAAATTGACTGACAACATTTGACAAAACTCACATAGGACTATAGGTCAGCAGAGTATCCTGCAACAACCCTAACAGCATCTGTAAATGAGTTCCTAGAATGTACAATGTAGATAATTTACATATAGACAGTCACTAATAAAACAATATAGAGTATAGGACTCACAGAGGGATTTACAACTCTGTAACGGTATTCGTCGTCTGAAGAAGAGGAGTCATCAGACCAAAGTGCAGTGTGGTAAGTGTTCATGCTGGTTTTATTAAAACTGAACGCTATAACAAAAATAAACAAGAGAATAACCGAAACAGTCCTGTAAGGTGAAAACACTAAACAGAAATTAACTAGGCACAAAAATCATGTGGGGAAAAGTTACCTAAGAATGGTTCCCAATCAGACACACACACACACACAATCACACACAGGCACACACAAACAAACACAAGCACACACACCCCTTCCCGTTCCTGTCACTGCTGCTGGTGTAGCAGCACTTAGCAGCATCCCCCCAAAAAAGAAAGGTAAATCGACTGTCATAGTTCTTAACTCGAAATAGACAACATACCAACTGCCTCTACAGACAAAATGTCAACATTTATAAGCCTTTTTATTTTCTGCAACAACACATTCACTCATCACACATTGTAAGTAAGCTAGTGACAGTGATTCCTAAATCTAGAGATGGCAAGAGATTTATGACATCAGGAAAAGAGTGGCTATCAGCTGATTAGAGCGAACGACGTTGTAAATATGCTACATAGCAATGCTGTTGAAACAAACAGGTTTTTACTTGATATGAGTTTGTTTCTGCTGCTCACATCTGACAAGCAGTCAAATTGCCAAATTCTTTGTCCCTAACAGTCAGAGACACACATGACAGATATTCAAGTCTCCCCGCCCAGCGCCCACAGTCAGTGAACATGGCATGCAAGAAAGACGAGTGCGCTCTTGGGGCAGGGGACGAGAAATTTTCGAGAGCTTATCAAATTATTTAGTTTGATGGGCAATTCGTTAGGTTTAAAATTCAAATTTAAAATTAAAAGAGACTCAAAATAAAATGTAAAAGTAATTCATAAAATGCCCTCATACCGGGAGGGCAAAGGGGCAGGTGCTTGGATACTGGTTGAGCCATATCTGTGCTCATGCCTGCACACACACAGACACACACATTCATATTTAACATTAGAAGCACAGAGAGCGTCATGTTGAAGTAAACGTTTTATTACTCTGTCATTTGTAAAGTCCTGTCCCCCTTCACCTACATAACTTGTACTAAATAAGTGTATTAACACACATGTTGTTAGAATTTAGATATCATGAACATAATTTGTGTTATAAGCTATTTTTTTGAGGACATGTAATAACCAAGATCTGCCAAAATGAAATTATAATGTATTTTTGGCTGATGGATTTAACTTATTGTATTCGTTTTTTGTGTTTTTACATTTGTACATATAGCCCACATTAACACTATGTTAGAAAAAGTACATGTATATTATAATGTTACCTAAGACCTTCATAAGCACAACCAAATAATACTTTTTTCGATAGAATATATAAAATGTATCTATTTGAATGTTGATGTCCAAAAGACGAGTCCTTAGTTTCATCAAGGTGTTAAAACCTTCTTGTGAAAGTAATTAGTCACACCTCATGAGAAAGAGATGAAGCAGAAAAAAGGGAGGGAGGTAGAGAAAAAGGATGGGGGTCAGGAAGATTCTATATTTTAATCTTACTTTAACAATCGTGAGCACTGGAGCAAGAGGCACGCATCGGGAGTGAGGGAGAAGAAAGATAGAGAAAAGGGGTGAGAGAGACAGAGATAGAGTTCAAGTTAAATTACCACACTCATTACCGCTGACTTCTCCAACGCGTTCGACAATATCGACCACACCATCGGCATTGAGCGCCAAATCCGCCTTCACAGCATGGTTCTGCAGTTTTGTGACTGGCTAATAACAACAGCTACCAAGACAGCCTCTTAACCTTTCTAGCGCAACATTCCGCTGAAAAGGCAGCATGCAAAATTCAAAAATATATTTTTGAAATATGTAACTTTCACACATTAACAAGTCCTATACAGCAAATGAAAGATAAACTTCTTGTTAATCTACCCACCGTGTCCGATTTCAAAAAGGCTTTACAGCGAAAGCATAACATATGATTATGTTAGGTCAGAGCCAAGTCACAAAAACACAGCCATGTTTCCAGCCAAAGTAGGAGTCACAAAAAGCAGAAATATAGATCAAATGAATCACTAACCTTTGATGATCCTCATCAGATGACACTCATGGGACTTCATGTTACACAATACATGTATGTTTTGTTCAATAAAGTCCATATTTATATCCATAAATCTTAGTTTACATTGGTGCGTTACGTTCAGGAATGTTTTGCTTCCAAAACATCTGGTGATTTTGCAGAGAGCCACATCAAGTTACAGAAAGAGTCATCATAAACTTTAATATAAGATACAAGTGTTATTCACAGAATTAGAAATATACTTCTCCTTAATTAATGCAACCGCTGTGTCAGATTTCAAACAAACTTTATGGAAAAAGCAAAACATGCAATAATCTGAGTATGGCGCTCAGACAACAAATCAAGCAATACAGATATCCGCCATGTTGGAGTCAACAGGAGTCAGAAATAGCATTATAAATATTCACTTGCCTTTGATGATCTTCATCAGAATGCACTCCCAGGTATCCCAGATCCACAATACATTTTTGATTTGTTTGATAAAGTTAATCTTTTGTCCAAATAACTCCTTTTTGTTTGTGCATTTAGACCAGTAATCCTAAAGCTCAATGTGCGATCACTTAGTTCAGAAGAAAAGTCAAGAAGTTCCATTACAGTCCATAGAATCATGTCAAATGAAGTATAGAATCAATCTTTAGGATATTTTTATCATAAATCTTCAATAATGTTCCAACCGGAGAATTCCTTTGTCTACAGAAATGCAATGGAACTCAAGCTAACTATCACGTGAATGTGCGTGGTACTCTGACAGACCACTGACTCAAAGAGCCCTCTTTCCCCCCTCCTTCACAGTAGAAGCATCAAACAAGGTTCTAAAGACTGTTGACAACTAGTGGAAGCCTTAGGAAGTGCAAGTTGGCCCCATAGACTCGATAGGCCAAGAGTTGAAAAACTACAATCCTCAGATTGCCCACATCCTGGTTGGATTTTTCTCAGGTTTTCACCTGTCATATTTATTTCATCTTTATTAAATCACGGCAAGTGCAGGAAAATCTGATCACTGAAAATGGAAAAATATATCCATGCGCGACTTGAACCCATTGATAAAGGTGAACCACATTTAATGGGGCTGAGGTAGCAATACCTACAGCTTCCACACGTTGTCTAGAGTCTTGTCATTTGCCTACTATTTGTTTCTTGGTCAGACGCAAGGCAGCGCATTTCTTCCGGTCTCCGACCGGATATTTTGGTTGAGATTTACCCGGACATTATTTCCAGACGGATAGCTAAAGAATATACTTCGCCTCGTGATCAATTTGATCGCTTATTAACGTTTACTAATACCTAAAGTTGCATTACAAAAGTATTTAGAAGTGTTTTGTGGAAGTTTATCGTCGACTTTTTTAATTTAAAAAAATGACGTTACGTTATAAGACGCTATTTTTTTCCGTTTATCACACAGTCTTCATAGATCGATATCCAGGCTATATATATCGACCGATTTAATCTAAAAAAAGACCCAATAGTGATTATGGGACATCTAGGAGTGCCAACAAAGAAGATGGTCAAAGGTAATGAATGTTTTATATTTTATTTGTGCGGTTTGTGTAGCGACGACTATGCTAATTATTTTGTTTACGTCCCCTACGGGTCTTTTGGGGTGTTACATGCTATCAGATAATAGCTTCTCATGCTTTCGCCGAAAAGCATTTTAAAAATCTGACTTGTTGCCTGGATTCACAACGAGTGTAGCTTTAATTCAATACCCTGCATGTGTATTTTAATGAACGTTTGAGTTTTAACTAGTACTATTAGCATTTAGCGTAGCGCATTTGCATTTCCAGATGTCTAGATGGGATGCCTGCGTGTCAGGTAGGAGCAAGAGGTTAAACAAGGCAAGTCAGTTTAAAAACAAATTCTGCCTGTTCAGGGGCAGAATGACAGTTTTGTACCTTGTCAGCTCGTGGGTTTGAACTTGCAACCTTCCGGTTACTAGTCCAACGCTCTAACCACTTGGCTACCCTGCGACCCATATGAGTTCTGTTATACTCACAGACATAATTCAAACAGTTTTAGAAACTTCAGAGTATTTTCTATCCAAATCCACTGGGACTGAGTAGCAAGCAGTTCACTCTGGGCACACTTTTCATCCAAACGTGAAAATGCTGCCCCCTATCCCAAACAGGTTACATTTCCATTGAAAAAGCCCATTTGATTTGATGTTTGTACCATTTCTAATAATATTGGGTCAAGTTCAGACCAAAACGTTAAACAGAATTCCGGTGGGATGCCATCCCATCTAGGGGATTTACGCATTGAACTTCCACCCTGACTCTTTGAAAAGGGGCTTGCCATGCAGCCAATTCTTATGCATCAGACGCATCTGCACTCTATTATCATTGAATCAAATACATTTTGATCGAATATCCTTCACAGAGTCTGCTCCACAGAAAGTTTGGACTCTGCTCTCGATAAAGTCCGGACTATGGACAGACATGATACATTACAATTCTAACGCAACAAAAAATAAATTGTAGCCCTGACATTAACATTATTAGACAACACTGCAATATATTGCAAACTGGGTGCTATGATGTGTTTCATGATCTTCCAGTTTACTAGCTACAACCTGGTCTCAGAGCATTTTGTATTATTCTGTAAGTAAATCCAGGAACACTCCTTTTAGTATGATATTTTCAATTTCGTATAAAATGTTACGAATTTGCAAAACAAGCTAAATGTTATGATTTTGCAAAATATGTGATACGTTATGAATTCCAAATTGCTAGGTGGCTAGGTGGATAAGGCTGATGTTAGTTAGCTGGCTAACTTTAGCTAGGCTAGGGGATAGGGTTAGGGTTAAGGTTAGGGTTAAGGCTAGGAGTTAGGTTTAAAGGGGAATTGTTAGCTAACAAGTGGCAAGGCTCAGGAGAAGATGCAGACAGTTTTGAAGTAACAAAAGTGTATTTCAAAAACAGGGGGGCAGGCAAACAACAGGGCAGGCAGAGGTCAGTATTCCAGAGCAGAGTCCAAAAGGTACAGAATGGCAGGCAGGTTCAGGGCAGGCAGAAATCGTAATTCAGGGTGGTGTGACAAGGTACAGAACGGCAGGCAGGCTCAGGGTCAGAGCCGGCAGAATGGTCAGAACCGGAAAAAAAGTAGTAGCAAAGTTGCTAATTGGCTAAAAGGCTAAAGTTGTCCATGACAAGATTTGAATATGCAACCTTTGGGTTGCTAAATATTCACTTTTCTACGCTCATCCATCCAACCGGACCAATCACCCTCATAACCTTCTGTCTTCTGTAACTATGCAAAACGTAACATATCATACTAATTTCAGTGTCTCGGATGTACGCTTACTATGTTACGTCTCGTCTAAGAGACCAGGCTGCAACTCCAGGTCAGCAGCCTAAAGGCTCTGCATGATCAATCCGACATCTGCAGTGATATCTGAAGTGGCTATACAGCATGTGGCCTCTGTAGAAGTTAAAGCTTTCATACTTCTTGCGCTCTGTGGAGCTGTCATATAAATTAGTCTGCACCGTACCACTCATAGCATTCAGGGATAATCTCTATATCCATCCATCTAATTACAACAACTGCCTAAACAAAAAGACAACACCTTACCTCTTCTGAGATGTTGGAGTCTGTTTCCCAGTGATTGACATAGGAACTCAGCAAAGATAGCATGAAGTAAAATGACTTGCACCATTTTCCCACCTGCATCTCCATCCCAAATCTCCCCAGCAAAATGTGCCTACACTTAGGCAACTGTTTATATGTGTATTACACACTATGTTGAGGTAAACATCTGAGTATAATGCTTGTATGGATGTCAACCCCAATACATGTTAATGTCATTAATCAATGGCATAGCCTGCCAAACCCACCCCAAATTGTGCTCTGCCTCATGAGTCTCCCGGTCACAGCCAGCCTGGGATCTGTAGTGATGTCTCAAGCACTAAGATGCAGTGCCTTACACTGCTGCGCCACATGGGAGGCCCTTGTCTTTTTAGATGTGACATTTTTTTATAATCTTCTACATATTCCTTCTTAATATGCATTGACTCCCTATTCATCAGTATCTAGTCAACTATCTGCTTGCATCTGTTATGCACAGCTGGAGTGTCTTCTTAATACATGTCCTGAAATGTAGGCTGAAATGTATAAGACTTTTTTGTATTCTTTAAAGCATGAATAAAATTAATTATATTATTTTTGCATCTCAGCCTCCTTGGGTTATTCCTTTTCATACTTTTGAGTAGTCTCTCTCTCTCTCTCTTTCAGGCTGAGGAAATATCATTTTCTCTGTTTTTACTAGTCCTCCCAGTTTTGACTCTGAACCTGCCTGCACTGACCTCAACCCTGCCTGCCACACTGTACCTCCTGGACTTTGACCTTGTTATGATATTTATGCCTGTCCATGACCATTCTCTTGCCTGCCCTTTGGACACTATTAAATATCAGAGACTTGAACCATCTGCCTCCCGTGTCTGCATCCGGGTCTCACCTTGTGCCCTTATACATTCTCTGTCTGAGAATGGAGATGAGGATGTATTCACACACACACACTTTGCCTTTTCACTAACTGTATGTATTGATGTTCTGAAAATACTGCAGCGTTGCAGTTCTTGACATACTCAAACCGGTGCGCTTGGCACCTGCTACCATACCCCGGCACTTAAAAAGTGTAAATATTTGTCTTGTCTTGCCCATTCGACCTTTGAATGGCACACACACAATCCGTGTCTCAATGATTATAAATCCTTCTTTAACCTGTCTCCTCCCCTTCATCTACTCAGATTGAAGTGGATTTAACAGGTGACATCAACAAGGGATCATATATTTTTTACATGGATTCACTTGGTCAGTCTATGGGTGTGTTTGTAAATTCAATCTGGAGTGCCCTCAGAATGCACTCTGGGCATTCGTAAATTCAAAGTGTTGTCAGATTGTCTGTTCATAAATTCAGAGCGTTACACTCGCAGAGCGTTCAGAGCGAACACTGGATGCTCTTGCCGAAGAGTAGGGTTGATCCTGAGCATTCTGACCTCACAACTGCAGTCAAGCACCCAAGCTAAGTGAGCTTGCTAGCTACTTCCAGACACAAATGAGAGAACACCTCACTCTGACCATTTTACACACTCTAGCAGAGCTGGTTAGGCAGTTTTCATGTTATCCAGATCGTTGGTAACTGTAACTGTGCTGCTGGCAACAATTTAATGACGCTTTTTTGGCCGACAACAGCCATATCAAATCATATCAAAATTTATTGGTCGCATAAATATATTTAGCAGATGTTATTGTTGGTGTAGCGAAAATATTGTGTTCCTAGGTCCAACAGTGTTGTAATATCTAACAATTTGCAACAATACACACAAATCTAAAAGTAGAAGAATGGAATTTAGAAATATATCAACATTAGGATGAGCAATGTCAGAGTAGCATTGACTAAAATACAGTAGGATAGAATACAGTATATACATATGAAATGAGTAAAGCAGTATGTAAACATTATTAAAGTGACTAGTGTTCCATTATTAAAGTTACCAGTGATTCTGCGTCTATGTACATAGGGAAGCAGCCTCTAAGGTGCAGGGTTGAGTAACCGGGTGGAAGCCAACTAGTGATGGCTATTTAACAGTCTGATGGCCTTGACATAGAAGCTGTTTTTCAGTCTCTCGGTCCCAGCTTTGATGCACCTGTACTGACCTCACCCTCTGGATGATAGGCGGGTGAACAGGCCATGGCTCGGGTGGTTGATGTTCTCTTGAGTTTGAAGAGGCGCTGTTACGCCTTCTTCACCACATGGTCTGTGAGGGTGGACCATTTCCAAATATATGCCATTTAGCAGACGCTTTTATCCAAAGCGACTTACAGTCATGTGTGCATACATTCTACGTATGGGTGGTCCCGGGGATCGAACCCACTACCCTGGCGTTACAAGCGCCATGCTCTACCAACTGAGCTACAGAAGGACCATCAGTGATGTGTACGCTGAGGCAGTTGAAGCTTATTACCTTCTCCACTGCGGTCCCATCAATGAGGATAGGGGCGTGCTCACTCTGCTATTTCCTGAAGTCCACGATCAGCTCCTTCGTTTTGTTGACGTTGAGGGAGAGGTTATTTTCCTCCTGTAGGCTGTCTCGTCATGGTTGGTAATCAGGCCTACTACTGTTGTGTCGTCTGTAAACTTGAGTTGGAGGCGTGCACCCTTGTGGGATCCCTGTGTTGAGGATCAGCAAAGTTAAGGTGTTGTTTCCTACCTTCACCACCTGGGGGCGGCCTGTCAGGAAGTTCAGGACCCTGTTGCACAGGGCGAGGTTCAGACCCAGGGCCTGGTGTGGTTAATCTCACTAAGACCCCGACATGTCTGCCTCTCCATCGGAGTCTTCGCTTCCTACTCTCCGGTAGGCCTCGCTGAAGAAGCTAGTCCATTGTTCGGGGATGTCGGGTGGCCAGCGAGTACCCAGCAATTCGTATTCCAATAGTTCTAACTGGGTCTATGTAGTAATGCACAAAACAAACTGTTTCAGAAAATTTGAGAAAAACACTTGAAAAAAAGCAACAACAAAAGAAGTACAAACCTGCAATCTATTATCGGAGCTCGAGGCGAGGCGCCAATTTAGCAATTTTTGTGGGCAGTGGGCACATAGCCTGTCTTTCCTTGAGAGCCAAGTGTGCTTATGAGAGAGGGAAAGAGGAAGGGAGAGAGATGTACAGACTCAGCGAGCCTTGTTATTAAGCCATAGGCAGACTTGTGCCCAGAAAATGAGGTGGACTTCCTAACCTCCTGCCAAATGTACAACTATATAAGAGACACATATTTCCCTCAGATTACAAGTACACAAAAATAGTTTGAAAACAAATCAAATATTGATAAGCTCCGGTATCTGTTAGGTGAATACCACAGTTTGTAATCATCACAGCAAAATGTGTGGCCTTTTGCGATTTTATTTATTTTTTATTTTATTTTATGCCAAGAGTGTGCAAAGCTGTCATCAAGGCTAAGGGTGGCTACTTTGAAGAATCTCAAATATAAAATATATTTTGATTTGTTTAACTATTGGAAAACAACACTTAGCCTTCTACATACTATATACATTTTACAGACACAATGTATTTTACAATAGTTATCTTTTGTTTGTTTTTATTCCAATCCTTCAGCTACCCTCAATCCCTCTAATCCATCTCTGAAGACCCTCCAGATTGATTTCTATTTGCCATATATTTTTAACTGTTCTGTTTCACAAAAGTTCTGGACCTAAATACATTTTACGGACACAGTATATTTTATGTTAGCTGTCTTGTTTTTGGTCCCACTATTCAGCTCCACTCAACCACTCCCATCAATCTCTTAACCCTTTAGACCCCAATATAACTCTAGAATGGTGCTGTAGATTACTGAACATTTTCAAGATGAAGCTCATTTTCTCACACATTTCAAACAGACATAACTCAAAACAAAGAACAAATTAAAATTAGTAAGCCTAGTTTTAAAGAGCACAACCTCTTATTTAATATGACACAACATTAATGTCAATAGGAATAACACTAATTGTGTCTTCCATTGTGTACAGACACAAACTATATAAAAAACACTCAAATTGTAGTAAATTTGACTAAATTACTCACTCAAAATGTACCAAATATTATTTACCAAATATTATTTACGTATAAATGAATACAATTATCCAAAATGTGACCAGAGGACAATATTCAGAAAGTATTTCAAAACCCACACAAAGTAGGCTATTGGATTGACAATGATTCTTACTTCTGTAACAATGTAAAAATGCAAATACTATTCAGATACTATTTCAAAATGTAGGAAACCTCTCTCATTAAGATTTAATATAGTCCAGGCCTGACACAAAATGTGGAAATAGTAGCCGACTATAGTAGACAACAATTCAGTGAATGCAACAAGTATTTGATAGAGACAGATAAAGATAGAACATACAAAACAACTGTATATAACATATCTGTAGGACAAATTCATACTGTATTTCACACTCTCACTTGGGGTTTGCATTTAGACTACAACAAGTCATGACATTTCTGGAAGCACTGCCCCATCCTGAAAAGTGGCACAGAACACATAGAGCACTCAAAGGAGGTTTCTACACATCTCCCACTCTTTGCCCTGCGTCCACTCCAGATGCACACACAAGATGGTCAACCCGCCCATTTTCTAGTTTTAATCCATTACAAGCTCAGGAACAGATATAAGTTCCTACCACTTCTAAAAACGACTCCAAACCCCCTGGACTTTCATTTTAGACCCAGGCTGTGTGGTACAAGGGTGAATGGTGGGACTTGGGGAAGACACACTCGGGTGTGCTCTTCCTCTTCCCCTCCCTCTTCCTCCTCCTCTCCCTCTGCTTCATTCTCTACCTCCTCCTCTCCCTCTTCCTATCCATGTTCCTTTTCCTCCACTTCACTCTCCTCTTTCTCTCTCCCTCCGCTCTCCTCTTGCTCCACTCCTCCCTCCTTGCTCCACATCTCTATCCCTCCAATCATCTTTAACTCCTCTTCCTCCCTGCCTTTTGCTGCTCAGCCGTGACTCTCCACATCACTTCCCTCACTTTCACTGACCTAGAGGAATTACAGAGGGAGAGGAACAACAGATAGGATACAATTGTTACTCGATTCTAGGAATATGTTACACGTCACTACTTCACAGGAGAGTCATTTGAACAAAAACTTTATTTTTAGGCAGAAATGGCTTCTGAAACCTGTGAACTTTCATGTGCCTTAATAACAAATGTGCATGCCATCTGTAAATATGAATAAAATTGGTCATTACGAGCTAAGTTGGTTTAGCCAATTAAAAAGATAGCAACCTTCCCACTAGCCATGATTGGCTGAGAGAATGAGTGGGCTTGGACATGCCAAGAGATGAGTTCGGTTTGGTCTGCCATGTAGATCGCTTCTGTCCATAACTGGTCAGTATGTGTAGGTAATCCTTTCTAATACGCCTTTAAAAAAAAGATATCACATGGTAGAACTTACTTTGGTCCCAGCTCTCTTCAGGTCGTTCACTAGGTCCCCCCGTGTGGTTCTGGGATTTTTGCTCACCGGTCTTGTGATCATTTTGACCCCACGGGGTGAGATCTTGCGTGGAGCCCCAGATCGAGCGAGATTATCAGTGGTCTTGTATGTCTTCCATTTCCTAATAATTGCTCCCACAGTTGATTTCTTCAAACCATGCTGCTTACCTATTGCAGAGTCAGTCTTCCCAGCCTGGTGCAGGTCTACAATTTTGTTTCTGGTGTCCTTTGACAGTTCTTTGGTCTTGGCCATAGTGGAGTTTGGAGTGTGACTGTTTGAGGTTGTGGACAGGTGTCTTTTATACTGATAACAAGTTCAAACAAGTGCCATTAATACAGGTAACGAGTAGAGGACAGAGGAGCCTCTTAAAGAAGAAGTCTGTGAGAGCCACAGGTCTGTGAGAGCCAGAAATCTTGCTTGTTTGTAGGTGACCAAATACTTATTTTCCACCATAATTTGCAAATAAATTCATAAAAAATCCTACAATGTGATTTTCTGGATTTCTTTCTCTCATTGTCTGTCATAGTTGAAGTGTACCTATGATGAAAATTACAGGCCTCTCTCATCTTTTTAAGTGGGAGAACTTGCACAATTGGTGGCTGACTAAATCCTTTTTTGCCCCACTGTATATATATATATATATATTTCTCTGAGACTCGAAATTGAGCTCAGGTGCATCCTGTTTCCATTGATCATCACTGTTTCTACAACTTGATTGGAGTACACCTGTGCTAAATTCAATTGATCGGACATGATTTGGAAGGTACACACCTGTCTATATAAGGTCCCACAGTTGACATGGCATGTCAGAGCACAAACCAAGCAATGAGATCGAAGAAATTGGCCCGTAGAGCTATGAGACAGGATTGTGTCGAGGCACAGATCTAGGGAAGTGTAGCGAAACATTTAGCAGCATTGAAGTTCACCAAGAACACAGTGGCGTCCATCATTCTTAAATGGAGATGGGAGAATCTTCCAGAAGGACAACTATCTCTGCAGCACTCCAGCAATTAGGACAGCCCACTTGGAGTTTTCCAAAAGGCACCTAAAGACTTTCAGACCATGAGAAACAAGATTATCTAGTCTGATGAAACCAAGATTGAACTCTTTGGGCTGAATGCCAAGCATCACTTGGAGCAAGGTCGTGGCAGAATCATGCTGTGGGGATGATTTTCAGCTGCAGAGACTGGGAAAGATGAACTGAGCAAAGTACAGATATTCTTGAATAAAGCCTGCTCTAGAGTGCTCAGGACCTTAGCCTGGGGCAAAGGTTCACCTTCCAACAGGACGACTCAAAGCATACAGCCAAGAAAACACATGAGTGGCTTCAGGGAGAAGTCTCTGAATGTCCTTGAGTGGCCTAGCCACATCCCAGACTTGAACTCATTCGAACATCTCTGGAGAGAGTTGAAAAAACTAGTGGAGCAACGCTCCCCATCCAACCTGGCAGAACGTGAGAGGATCTGCAGAGAAGAATGGGAGAAATTCCCCAAATAAAGGTATGCCAAGCTTGTAGCATCATACCTAAGAAGACTCAAGGCTGTAATCACTGCAAAAGGTGCTTCAACTGTACGGAGTAAAGGGTCTGAATACTTGTGTGAAATATTGTGAAATATTTCTTCTTCTTTTTTATTATAAATTTGCCAAAAAACTAAAATCCTGCATTTGCTTTGTCATTATGGGGTAAAAGTGTGTAGATTGGTGAAAGGGGAAAAAACAATTTCATCAATTTCAGAATAAGGCTGTAACGTAAAAAATGTGGAAAAAGTCAAAGGGTCTGAAAACGTATCAAATCCACTGTAAGTATTCCTCTTGTCAAGATGGGATAGGGCAGTGTGTAGTGCGATGGCGATTGCATCGTCGATGGCGATTGCATCGTCGGTGGATCTATTGGGGCGGTATGCAAATTGAAGTTGGTCTAGGGTGTCAGGTAAGGTAGAGGTGATATGATCCTTACATAGCATAGCCTCTCAAAGTACTTCATGATAACAGAAGTGAGTGCTATGGGGCGATAGTCATTTAATTCAGTTACCTTGGCTTTCTTGAATACAGGAACAGTGGTGGACATCTTGAATCAAGTGGAGACAGCAGACTGGGATAGGGAGATATTTAATATGTCCGTAAACACTCCAGAAAGCTGGTTTGAGCATGCTCTGAAGACGTGGCTAGGGATGCCGTCTGGGCCGGCAGCCATGCGAGGGTCGGCCACGGAGAACGAAATCCCACAGTTCTTGGGAGCGGGCCACGTCCGTTTCACCATGTTATCCTCAAGCGGGCGAAGGTGTTTCACTTGTCCGGGTGCAAGACGTCAGTGTCCGTGACGTGGCTGGCTTTCCTTTTGTAATCCAGGATTGTATGTAGGCCCTGCCACATATGTCTGACCTGTTGAATAGCAACTCCACTATGTCTCTGTACTGACTTTTTGCCTATTTGATTGCCTTTCTGGGGATTAACTACACTGTTTGTATTCAACCATATTCCCATTCACTTTGCCATGGTAAAATGTGGTGGTTCGCGCTTTTTGTTTTGTGCGAATGCTGCCATCTAGCCACGATTTTTTGTTTGGGTAGGTTTTAATTGTCATAGTGGGAACAACATCCCCTATTCACTTCCTGATGAATTCAGATCAAATCAAATTTTATTTGTCACATGCTCCGAATAGTCCTTTTTGTGAAATGCTTACCTACATGCCCTTAACCAATAATGCAGTTAAAGATATAGAGTCAAGATAATATTTACTAAATAAACTAAAGTAAAAAAATTGAATCAAAAAGTAACACATGAAGATGACATAACAATAACGAGGCTATATCCTGGGGGTTCCGGGACCGAGTCCATGTGCGAGGGTACAGGTTAGCCGAGGCAATTTGTAAAGTGACTATGCCTAGATAATAAACAGCGAATAGCAGCAGTGTAAAAAAAAAAGGCGGGGGTCAATGTAAATAGTCTTGGTGGCCATTTGATGAATTGTTCAGCAGTCTTATGGCTTGGGGGTAGGAGCTTTTTGGTCATAGGCTTGGCACTCCAGTACTGCTTGCCATGCAGTAGATTATGTTATAACAGAACATGGCCAAATGTTCAAATGTTCATAAATGACCAACATGTTCAAATAATAATAATCACAGTAGTTGTCGAGGGTGCGTTCAGGTCAGCACCTCTACCACTCCTGCTGTCTCTAGAGATTTGAAAACAGCAGGTCTGGGACAGGTAGCAGGTTCGGTGAACAGGTCAGGGTTCCATAGGCAGAACAGTTGAAACTGGAGCAGCAGCACAGCCAGGTGGACTGGGGACAGCAAGGAGTCATCATGCCAGGTAGTCCTGAGGCATGGTCCTAAGGTTCAGGTCCTCTGAGACGAAGAAAGAAAGAATTAAAGAGGGGAACCGGCCAGGTAGAGACAGCAAGGGCGGTCGTTGATCCAGTGCCTTTCTGTTCACCTTCACACTCCTGGGCCAGACTACACTCAATCATAGGACACTACTGAAGAGATGAGTCTTCAATAAAGACTTAAAGGTTGAGACCGAGTCTGCATCTCTCACATGGGTAGGCAGACCATTCCATAAAAATTGAGCTCTATATACGGGAAAGCATTGCCTCCAGCTGTTTGCTTAGAAATTCTAGGGACAATTAGGAGGCCTGTGTCTTGTGACCATAGCGTACGTGTAGGTTTGTATGTAAGGCAGGACCAAATCGGAAAGATAGGTAGGAACAACCCATGTAATGCTTTGTAGGTTAGCAGTAAAACCTTGAAATCAGCCCTTGCCTGAACAGGAAGCCAGTGTAGTGAGGCTAGCACTGGAGGAATATGATCACATTTTTTGGTTCTAGTCAGGATTCTAGCAGCCGGTTTTAGCACTAACTGCAGTTTATTTAGTGCTTTATCTGGGTAGCTGGAAAGTAGAACATTGCAGTAGTCTAACCTAGAAGTAACAAAAGCATGGATTCATTTTTCTGCATCATTTTTGGACAGAAAATGTCAGATTTTTGCAATGTTACGTAGATGGAAAAAAGCTGTCCTTGAAACAGTCTTCATTTGTTCGTCAAAAGAGAGATCAGGGTCCAGAGTAACACAGAGGTCCTTCACAGTTTTATTTGAGATGACTGTACAAACAAATCAAATCAAATGTATTTATATAGCCCTTCGTACATCAGCTGATATCTCAAAGTGCTGTACAGAAACCCAGCCTAAATTTGCTATTGTAAATGTTAGCAACACTTCCACCTTTGCGGGATGCGCGGGAGATATGGTCACGAGTGTAACCAGGAGGTGAGGCCTCATTTAACACAGTAAATTCATCAGGCTTAAGCCATGTTTCAGTCAGGCCAATCACATCAAGAATATGATCAGTGATTAGTTAATTGACTATAACTTCCTTGGAAGTGAGGGATCTAACATTATGTAGCTATATTTTGAGATGTGAAGTATCACAATCTATTTCAATAATGTCAGGATTGGAGGAGGTCTTTATTCTAGTGAGATTGCTAAGGCGAACACCGCCATGTTTAGTTTTGCCCAACCCAGGTCGAGGCACAGATATGGTCTCAACGGGGATAGCTGAGCTGACTACACTGACTGTGCTAGTGGCAATGTGTTGGTAGAACTACGGTAGCATTTTCCTCATATTCAATGGGTGTTGAGCGTTTGTAAATTCATTAGTTATTCTGCGCTCTGGAACACTCAGACGTTTTTGTACACTCTGTGTATTTACATAAGGAATCTTTCCTGTAGTCTTGATTGTTGTAGAGACAATAGAATAGAATAGAATGTTTTGGTGATTAAGTGACTATTCTGTTATCTGAGGTTCTGAGACAACCCTCCTTGCCTTCAAGCTGAGAGTTGGGGTCAATTCCATTTCAGTTCAAACTGAAGTTCAAATGCAAAATTTTGCTCATAGAGAAGTATTGAGAAAAATGTACATTAGAATTTCCACTTACTTCCTGAATTGAGTGAATTTAAATGGATTTGACCCCAACACACACACACCCGATCCCCTACTCACATTTTATATGTGATCAGGCACTGCCTGAGTCCCAGCTTCCTGAAGATGTCCACAGCTATCTCCATGGGGGTATGGTCTGTCACAGTGAAGAGACTAAGGTCCAGGATACCTATTCAAATATAACATAATATCATATAAACATAATATCATATAAACATAACATTATATAACATACTATCCGTGTGTGTGTGGGACCTTACCCCTTAGTTTGACAGCAGGGGGTCCGGTGGTGGGCTGGGGGGGAGCACGTGTTCCATGAAGAACACTAAACAAGGCACTGACCATCTCCTCCTGTCGCATGCGAGTGTTGTCTAAAAGTTAAAGGAGAGGGATGGGGGACGAAGGGGGGGAAACGAGGGGAAGGAGGATGTAGAGAAAGTGGGGAGGATTTCATCATAGACGCATACAACTAAAGTACATACACACAGCGATATGCAAACACATACTGATTTGTAATTTGTAATGGGCCTCATGGACACATAGCTGAAGATTACATATTAACTGACACATATTAACAAATACAGATCAGCCACACAGTCCAACATTGCTCACAACAATGACTCACACCTCATTATCAAATATGTTTATTGGCAAACACACACATCACCTGTGGAACTGATTGGCAAACTCACAAAGCAAACATAGACACATAGAGTCTGCTAAATGACTTAAATGTAAATGTAAATGAAGAGAGAGACAGAAATACAGAGACCGACAAAGAGAGACAGGCAGGCAGACAATGGGTGAGTAGCAGAGAGAATGGTTACTGTGGGAAAGAAAAAATAATGAGATAGTTAGGAATCCTGTGTCTGCTTCCATCCCATCCACCTTCCATACACTCATACCCTCCTGAGCACTACCAAGGGAGGATCTGACCGCCTAGGGCGCATCACGTGTTAGTGCATCAACAAATGTTAATGCATTGAATTGGATCGCATCAAACCGAATTCGTTCCTCTAATCAAACCGAATCGACCCGAATCATTTCAAACAAAAACATATTCTTCCTGTGTTTTTTCAGTCCATGTATCAAGACACATATTGGATCGTCTTGAAAGGAATGACGCACATCCCTACTAACTCCAACCATACACCTATCCCTAACCTCAACACTGTTGACCCTCCCATCATGGCCATGTAGTGATCTCCTTACCCAAACATGCAGCAGCCCCCGCCATGTCATTCAACCCTGGGTGATAGAGTCTGCAACTGAAGAGCAACAGCCCTTGAAGATGACCCTGTCATCGTGGTTTAACGCCATCTGTTCCATGGCAAAACAGAAATACCTTATTTACATAAGTAAATACCCTTTGCTATGAGACACGAACTTGAGTTCCGGTGCATCCTGTTTCCATTGATCATCATTGAGATATTTCTACAACTTCATTGGAGTTCACCTGTGGTAAATTCAACTGATTGGACATGATTTGGAAAGGCACACACCTGTCTATATAAGGTCCTACTGTTGACAGTGCATGTCAGAGCTTGATGGAGGCACAGATATGGGGAAGGGTTCCAAAACATTTCTGCAGCATCGAAGGTCCCCAGGTATACAGTGGCCTCCATCATTCTTAAATGGAAGAAGTTTTGAACCACAAAGACTCTGCCTAGAGCTGGCCACCCGGCAAAATTTAGCAATCGGGGGAGAAGGGCCTTGGTCGAGGAGGTGACCAAGATTCCGATTAGTCACTCTGACAGAGCTCTAGAGTTCCTCTATGGAGATGGGAGAACCTTCCAGAAGGACCACCATCTCTGCAGCACTCCACCAATCAGGCCTTTATGTTAAAGTGGCCAGACGGAAGCCACTCCTCAGTAAAAGGCACATGACAACCGGGTTGGAGTTTGCTAAAAATGCACCTGAAGACTCTCAGACCAACAAGATTCTTTGGTCTGATGAAACCAAGATTGAATTATTTGGCCTGAATGCAGTGCGTCACATCTGGATTAAAGCTGGCACCATCCCTACGGAGACTTGTCAGGATTGAGGGAAAGATGAACGGAGCAAAGTATAGAGATATCCTTGAATGAAACCTGCTCCCGAGCGCTCAGGACCTCAGACTGGGATGAAGGTTCACCTTCCAACAGCACAACAACCCTCAGCACACAGCCAAGATAACGTTTGAGTGGCTTCAGGACAAGTCTCTGAATGTACTTTAGTGGCCCAGCCAGAGCCCTAACATACCTGGAGGGACCTGAAAATAGCTGTGCAGCAAAGCTCCCCATCCAACCTGACAGAGCGTGAGAGGATCTTCAGAGAAGAATGGGAGAAACTCCCCAAATACAGGTGTGCCAAGCTTGTAGCATCATACCCAAGAAGACTCGATGCTTTAATCGCTGCCATAGGTGCTTCAACGAAGTAAAGGGTCTGAATAGTTATGTAAATTTGATATTTATGTTGTTGTTTTTATAAATGAGCAACAACTGTTTTTGCTTGGTTATTATGGGGTATTGTGTGAGATTGGTGAAGGACATTTTAGAATAAAGCTGAATACTTTCTGAAGGCACTGTATGTACACATATGTGCACCACGTCATTGATCTCATTTTGCTGTGTGTGCATCTTGCTAACTGTCCACTACTCACGTCTTCGGCACCATGCGATTTTAGGCCTGATGAAGTCCACCCCCCAGAGGCCACCAAATATATCCAGCAGGACAAAGGGGACTAGTTCCACCATGTGCCAGGGAGTTTGGAACTCTAAATAGAATAGCACCAACTGCCTGTTACCGTTAAAACAAAACAGAAACAAGACAAAACCATGATAGAACAACAAAAATAATAATAATAATAGTCATTAACAATAATAATAATTGGGATTTAGCTGAAAGGATTGATGGAGCCGAGTGTGAAGGCTGCCACCAACACAGCGAAGAACAATCTCCACTGTAATGGTCCAGGTTACAAAGTGCCTCAGTGACTCATGTTTGCATCTCAACATAAAAAATCTGTTTGCTTATTCCTCACAAAGAGGGCAACTGATACTACTGAGCCAGATGTCTGTGTCAGGGGAGAAGCTCCAGGTGGTATCTGATTTCAAGTACCTTGGCATCATACTTGATTCAAACCTCTCTTTTAACCTCAGGAATGGGTGAGCTACATGACATTTAGCATGAAGTCACCCAGGTGTCCCACACAAGTTGCCCAAATGTACCCAAGTGGCAGTGTAAATAACTATATACAACATATCAAAAAGCAATTCAAACACACACACAAAAAAAGTTTTAAAAAACATTAGAAAATAAATATTTAAAAAACAGTACACCCTTTGGAAGTCCTCTACACACTATGTTGGTGCCTGTGCCATGTCCCATAGCAGTCTCTTTCTGATATAAATCAGAGGCAAACTGAACAAGTGGTGTAGTTCATGCAACACAGAACACAACAACGCCTCCATGCTGTGCCCTTTTGGCCCTGAGCCACACTCATGCCTGCAGTAATGAACTGTGGCATATGAACACCACTGGAGGCAGGAGTAGAGGGGGCAGAGGTGGAGTGGACAGCTTGACACCGGGGGCTCCCAGTCGGAGTCGCTATCACTGTGACAGAAAACATTTAAAAAATATTTGTATTGTATTAGCCTTTTATCATCACATAAAATAAACAGATATGTATTGTGTAGAGCAGAGGGAACAGTCACTAAGGTGAAGTGCTGTTCCATTCAACTCCGGCCATTGTTGTGGGCCTGCCCTCCCCTGAACAGCACCCAATGGCTATTTCATATGGAAATGGAGAGGAGTAGCAGGTGCAGTGGACATGTGTGTGTTTTCTGTTCTACTCCATTCCATTTGAATAAACATTGGAAAATATATATATCTGACATGGAAAATATATATATCTGACATGGAATATATATATATATATATACACTGCTCAAAAAAATAAAGGGAACACTTATACAACACAATGTTACTCCAAGTCAATCACACTTCTGTGAAATCAAACTGTCCACTTAGGAAGCAACATTGATTGACAATAAATTGCACATGCTGTTGTGCAAATTGAATAGACAACAGGTGGAAATTCTAGGCAATTAGCAAGACACCCCCAATAAAGGAGTGGTTCTGCAGGTGGTTACCACAGACCACTTCTCATTTCCTATGCTTCCTGGCTGATGTTTTGGTCACTTTTGAATGCTGGTGGTGCTTTCACTCTAGTGGTAGCATGAGACGGAGTCGACAACCCACACAAGTGGCTCAGGTAGTGCAGCTCATCCAGGATGCCACATCAATGTGAGCTGTGGCAAGAAGATTTGCTGTGTCTGTCAGCGTAGTGTCCAGAGCATGGAGGCGCTACCAGGAGACAGGCCAGTAGATCAGGTGACGTGGTGGAGGCCGTAGGAGGGCAACAACCCAGCAGCAGGACCGCTACCTCCGCCTTTGTGCAAGGAGGAGCAGGAGGAGCACTGCCAGAGCCCTTCAAAATGACCTGCAGCAGGCCACAAATGTGCATGTGTCTGCTCAATTTTATTTCCAAATTTTGGAAAATGAGTATTTGGTCACCTACAAACAAGCAAGATTTCTGGCTCTCACCTGTAACTTCGTGGCATTCTTCTGGATTTTTTTTCTCATTTTGTTTGTCATAGTTGAAGTGTACCTATGATGAAAATGACAGACCTCTCATCTTTTTAAGTGGGAGAATTTGCACAAGTTATCCTTATCCTTATGTTAGGTCCTGTTAGGTCCTGATCTGGCTATGTCTGTGCCTGTGGGCTACACTAGTTCATTTAGCGGACAAGATTAGCTTAGAATTCCGTGGCATTATTTTATATTATTTTATAGTATGAAGAATACAATTGAAAAAAGCTGATTCAAATAGAAAGGATATTTTCTCCAAACGATTTGAGGGAGTGCGTACATGCAGCTATTCTGTGTTGAGCAGTTAACAAAGAAGTAGGTACTACTATATGCTTAATTTTGAGTTATTAATGTAACTTTAGTTGTTCTACACATGTTGGACTATATGTTTTGATTTTTAATACATTGTAGGGCTGCATGATGCGACACTAATGATGATTTGAAAAAAGTTGCTTGTAAGATAGGAGCTCTGATATGTTTATTTAGCAGGCAGTACACACTTCCTCAGTCTCTCATTCACAATTTGACAAGCAGTTGATAATGCCCCTAATTTCACGCTGGCATACCCCTTTGTGTGGCCGTAATTCACCCTAAAAAAAATCCACGTCTTTTGTGGCCAGTGCCCGTTATGCCCTTGTCCCTGAGTTCTGCGTGCTCCGAAGCACCTCTCACTCATATGGCTCTATATCACGTGATTGGGTCTTTCTCACAGGCTACAAGTTAAGGCAGACACATCAGGGACGCAACTGCGTGAGTCCTTATACAATTCAGAGGTGCATATTGAAGATATTGGAAGAACTGTCTACATTTACTGTTCGTCAGCCAACTAGATGAGTTGGCCTAACGAACAGCAAAAAGACTAGCCTATGTCAATGTACTATCCCACACGGTACAAAAGTTGACCTATTCTATTCTGTGCAAGAAATAAATATTTTAAACATACTCTGGGACAATTGTGGGATGCAATATATACCAAAGCATAAAAAAACGCTATGTGGCTGACGCAACAGATCCGAACATTTAGCTGAGCAATCTGGGAGAAGGGCCTTGGTCAGGGAGGTGACCAAGAAACCAATGGTCACTCTGACAGAGCTCCAAGAGTTCCTCCGTGGAAATGGGAGTACCTTCCAGAAGGACAATCATCTCTGTAGCACTCAACCAATCAGGCCTTTATGATAGAGTGGCCAGACGGTAGCCACTCCTCAGTTAAAGGTACATCACAGTCCGCTTGGAGTTTGCCAAAAGGCATCTAAAGGAATCAGACCATGAGAAACAAGATTATCTGGTCTAATGAAACCAAGATTGAACACTTTGGCCAGAATACTAACCTTCACATTTGGAGGAAACCTGGCACCATCCCTATGGTAAAAGCATGGTGGTGGCACCATTATGCCGTGGGGATGTTTTTCAGCGGCAGGGACTGGGACACTAGTCAGGATCGAGGGAAAGATGAATGGAAAAGAGTACAGAGAGATCCTTGATGAAAACCTGCTCCAAAAAACCTTTCTTCGCATTATTAGCACAGCAATGTGCACATGGCAGTATGCTATAAGCACAAATGTTCCATTAGCGGGAAAACACCATTATCAAAAGTGACCCAAATGAGATTACAGTATGCATGTAATGCTTTTATTATAAATGTTTATTTTTATGGTGAAAATTATCTTCCCCGAACTTGAAACTCATGCGCTGTTTATGTATGCCAGTTAGGCTCTACAACCCTTGTAAAGCAGATTAATGTGCTTAATTTGAAGACATTATTTGGCCACTTTAGTTGTGATACAAACTTCATCCAAATATATAAGCCAATGGTCTAGTCTACATGAGTTGTGACTGATTTGAAAAAGACTATTCTTGATTTAATCTTGTCTTTACATATACTAAATAATATATTTGTGGAATTTGTTTTGATTTAGAATGAACCGTTATCATGCCCTGTCTCCAAACAGGGGGAGCGGAAAAAATACATGTCATCAAATAGCAAATGGAGGATGCTTTTCCCATTGTTTATTTTCATGCCAGCCAGGTAGGCTATACTCCTGTTGTAAAGATAAGCAATGTGCATAATATTAGGAAAGCTGAGAAATAAAAATAGTAGAGGGATCCTCCTCTTTTTAAAAATAGAGGCCATCACTGTCAGGGTTTTCCTGTGGTGAAGTAGAGGACCAAAACGCAGCGTGGTTATATTGACTCATGTGTAATCAAAAAATGGATAAACATGAACACTGCAAAACAATGAACGTGGAAAACCAAAAACAGCCCTATCTGGTGCAAAACACAGAGACAGAAACAATCACCCACAAAACCGAACACAAAACAGGCTACCTAAATATGGTTCCCAATCAGAGACAATGACTAACACCTGCCTCTGATTGAGAACCATATCAGGCCAAACATAGAAATAGACAAACCAGACACACAACATAGAATGCCCACCCAGCTCACGTCCTGACCAACACTAAAACAAGAAAAACACATACGAACGATGGACAGAACGTGACAATCACTCTGTTTCTCTCGCAATTGCACAGCCTATTGAAATGCTGCGCAACATGAGCTCTCATGAAGTGTTGGATTAGATTTTTGTTTACATTTGCATTGATGTCAGAGTGATTAGAGGGACAATATAGAGTGCTGAGTACCAGGCAGTTAGCAAATTTGGTAGGCTACTAATGACAAACAGCAGCAACAGAGCTTGGATAAGCCTAATTATCGTGACTCAACAGTCTTGTGGAATTTGACTGCATTCATGACTCGTGACCCCCGGTGTGGCTGTAATACGGTCACCGCAACAGCCCTATTTGTACATATGGACCATTTCTAGGATCTTTTATTTCATCTCATGAAACATGGGACCAACACTTTAAATGTTGTGTTTATAAACTCATTCTGATTGGCTGGGCATGGCATGGAAATATTCAGTCAATAATATTTCCCAAATACCAGAGCTTGTGAGTTCAAATAAACTTTATTACAAAGTAACAGAAGCCGAGCTGGTTCATGAAGCAACTGATATCTTTCCAGTCTCAGCACTCTCCATTTATGCAGTTTTACCCTTACATAACATACATACTCACTCCACTTGATTTAAATGATTAATATCCTTTAGCCTTGGCCACCCTTATCTTTTTGCCTTGCACTCATTTTAGCTTAGTTTCCATTTTCTTATTGACACAGACATTAGGGCATAGATTATATTGGTGGCGTGACCATAGCAATGACACAAAAGTAAGCAGACATGCACACTCCTAATGCAGGTGCATGCCTAATGGTCTTCACAAGTCCAAGCCTATAAATGATTAACCAATGTTCCTGTCCAAAGGCCTTCACAAGATCAAGCATGACCCAAAATGACTAGGCCTGTGTTGATCCAGTTTTGCACAATCACATGTATTCTGCTTACATTCTGTTTACACATGTCTAATGGTCAACTATGCATTGATTCTGCATACTACTCTAAGAAAACTGTATAGGTGTCACAGGTTACTCGGAGTGGTGGGTAGGAGTCAGGCGCAGAGAGCAGAGGGTTCTCCGGCACAAAACGGTCACGCCAAATACAGGGCGCATAACACTGACCAGCCCAAAACACAGGACAAACGGTCAGGAGAACACAACCGACAGAGAACAAAATTAGTCCCGGACAAACCTAAGTGGGCCTAACAGGCTTAAATAGACCAAAAATCAAGAAACACAAAAAGGAACAGGTGCATCTAATAAGACTAAACTAACAGAAAGGAGAAAGGGATCGGTGGAGGCTAGTAGACCAGCGACGACTACCGCTGAGCGGTATTGGAAAATTCCCAAACACTCCTGCCCAGTTATGTGAAATCCATAGATTAGGATCTAATGAATTTATTGAATTTGCCTGATTTCCATCTATGAGCTGTAATTCAATAAAATCTTTAAAATTGTTGCATGTTGCGTTTATATTTTGTAATCAGCATATTTGACCCAGACCTGGCGGGAGGGACCATTGTAAAGCTCTGTGATGGTGTGGTGGTGGAGAGTAAAACATACACACACTGGTGTGGTTGTGGCGGGTTAAAAGAGGGGCAATGAGGGGCAAAAGGATATGTTGAATAATGAATGTGTGAAGAGGCTAACTAGAGCTGACACCAGCACATCTGTCTGTACAAATCATTCCACCTTAAAACCTCTCTCTCTCTCTCTCCTCTCTTCTCTCTCTCTCTCTCTCTCTCTCTCTCTCTCTCTCTCTCTCTCTCTCTCTCTCTCTCTCTCTCTCTCTCCTCTCCATCTCCCTCTCCCTCTCTGTCTCCTTCTCCCTCTCTCTCTCTCCCCATCTCCCTCTCCCTCTCTGTCTCCTCTCTCTCTCTCTCTCTCTCTCTCTCTCTCTCAATATCCATGTATTTGAACATTCTTGTTCTTTAACCTGACAACTAGTTCTCATTTACACAATAACAACACACAGATTTACAACACAAACAGAAACATAGATTTTTGGCACAGAGAGTGTAAAAAGCCAGTCTAGTCTGAACACAGCTTCATTATCCCCTCTCCTCACTCCCATCCTTTTTTCCCTTTCTCTCCTTCCAGCCCTTTTCCCCCCTCCTCTCTTCCGTTCTTTGATATGATTCTATCTGACCACCCTCTTCCTGGTCGCTCGATGAGAGACAAAGGTCACGTTATCTGCTTCCCTTACTTTACATTAGTCTGTAGAGAAGAGAGAGCTACAGAGTGTCTGAAATGGAACCCTATCCCATATGCAGTCTAACATTGACCACAGCCACATCCAATACACTACAGTACTTTTGACTGTTGAAAAAAAAAGTTGTGTAATCTAATGTCAAGTGATTTGCACACATGCACACATACATGAATTCTTAGCTATATTGGCTTGGGGCGCGCATGGCAAAGTCAATTAATCATGATCCACTTTATTACATGTTCATTATGTATGAGGATGCTCTAACAACACACACAAACACTCCGCCTGATTCCTGATGTGGTAAAGTTAACCCTGCATTGACCTATCCAGCTGTCTCTGCCTGTGGCGACGCTCGTGGGCTACGACCTCTCCATAACAGCCCAAAGTCATTCATTTTAAACACATACACACACATACAGGCAAGCACGCACGCACACGTACACACGGTCAGCACACCGGAACTGGGTTCAAATACTATTTGAAATCTTCAAAATAATTAGAGCATCAGCTTTGTCTGCCTGGTGTGCCAGATGGGCGGCAGGTAGCCTATTGGTTAGAGTGTTGGACTAGTAACCAAAAGGTTACAAGATCAAATCCGTGAGCTGACGAGATAAAAAATCTGTTGTTCTGCCCCTGAACAAGGCAGTTAACCCACAGTTCCTCAGCCATATTTCAACATCACCCTTTAAACTTAGTGATCAACATGTCAGGTTCCTTGAATAGAGGAGACCAAGGCGCAGTGTGATATGAATACATGTTACTTTAATAAAGACGGACACTAAACAAACTGTACAAAATAACAAAACGAACGCACCGCTATAATATAAATGTGTAGACACATAGCAACTAGACATAACCCACGAAATACCCTAAGAAGATGGCTGCCTAAATATGGTTATGTCAGGATTTGGCCAGGGTTGTTCCGGTGTTTGGTCACTAGATGCCCCCATTGTGCCTTTTGACCTTTTGTTTTCCCTTAATCCCCATTATTATTTGCACCTGTGCCTCGTTTCCCCTGATTGTATTTAAACCCTTTGTTTTCCTCAGTTCTTTGCTCTGTGTTTGTATGTTAGCACCCAGCCCTAGTACTCTGTGAACTCTTGTTGATCCCGGTGGACTCTCTTGTGGAATTCTGTTTTTTTTCTTGTTTTTTGTTTGTTTGTTTTTGAGTATTTTTTGAGGCTTTTTGTGCTATACCTTCCACCTTGTGGATTTACCTTTTTGTCTTGGAGGATTACCTTTGTTCTTGTGGAATTCCTTTTGAGGTTGTGGAGTTACATGTTTTCCTGAAGAACTTCACTTTTTACTTCATTAAATACACCGTCTCAAGTACTGCTGTGTCTGCCTCATCTTCTGGGTCCTGCCAACTATTCGTGGCTCAGTTGGTTAAGTGACTGTTTCTCACTCCGGAGACCCGTGTTCGTAACCGGGTCCTGACAGGTTCCCAATCAGAGACAATGATAAACAGCTGCCTCTAATTGAGAACCAATCTAGGCAACCATAGACTTACATAAACACCGAGATGGTAAACAACCCCATAAACCTACAAAACCCCTAGACAGTTCAAAACAAATCAATTCATTAAAAATCCTAAAATGTGATTTTCTGGATTTTTTTCAAATTTTGTCTGTCATAGTTGAAGTGTACCTATGATGAAAATTACAGGCCTCTCATCTTTTTAAGTGGGAGAACATGCACAATTGGTGGCTGACTAAATACTTTTTTGCCCCAATGTACATCACCCATGTCACACCCTGACCTAACCAAAACAAAGAAAACAAAGAATACTAAGGTCAGGGCGTGACAAGAATAAATTACATTCATTAATGTCTTTTCTGTTATTTTTATTTATTTATTTATTTCACCTTTATTTAACCAGGTAGGCTAGTTGAGAACAGGTTCTCATTTGCAACTGCGACCTGGCCAAGATAAAGCATAGCAGTGTGAACAGACAACACAGAGTTACACATGGAGTAAACAATTAACAAGTCAATAACACAGAGAAAAAAGGGGAGTCTATATACAATGTGTGCAAAAGGCATGAGGAGGTAGGCGAATAATTACAATATTGCAGATTAACACTGGAGTGATAAATGATCAGATGATCATGTACAGGTAGAGATATTGGTGTGCAAAAGAGCAAACAAGTAAATAAATAAAAACTGTGGGGATGAGGTAGGTGAAAATGGGTGTGCTATTTACCAATAGATTATGTACAGCTGCACCGATCGGTTAGCTGCTCAGCTAGCTGATGTTTGAAGTTGGTGAGGGAGATAAAAGTCTCCAACTTCAGCGATTTTTGCAATTCGTTCCAGTCACAGGCAGCAGAGTACTGGAACGAAAGGCGGCCGAATGAGGTGTTGGCTTTAGGGATGATCAATGAGATACACCTGCTGGAGCGCGTGCTACGGATGGGTGTTGCCATCGTGACCAGTGAGCTGAGATAAGGCGGAGCTTTGCCTAGCATGGCCTTGTAGATGACCTGGAGCCAGTGGGTCTGGCGACGAATATGTAGCGAGGGCCAGCCGACTAGAGCATACAAGTCGCAGTGGTGCGTAGTATAAGGTGCTTTAGTGACAAAACGGATGGCACTGTGATAAACTGCATCCAGTTTGCTGAGTAGAGTGTTGGAAGCAATTTTGTAGATGACGTCGCCGAAGTCGAGGATCGGTAGGATAGTCAGTTTTACTAGGGTAAGCTTGGCAGCGTGAGTGAAGGAGGCTTTGTTGCGGAATAGAAAGCCGATTCTTGATTTGATTTTCGATTGGAGATGTTTGATATGGGTCTGGAAGGAGAGTTTGCAGTCTAGCCAGACACCTAGGTACTTATAGCTGTCCACATATTCAAGGTCGGAACCATCCAGTGTGGTGATGCTAGTCGGGCATGCGGGTGCAGGCAGCGATCGGTTGAAAAGCATGCATTTGGTTTTACTAGCGTTTAAGAGCAGTTGGAGGCCACGGAAGGAGTGTTGTATGGCATTGAAGCTCGATTGGAGGTTAGATAGCACAGTGTCCAATGACGGGCCGAAAGTGTATACAATGGTATCGTCTGCGTAGAGGTGGATCAGGGAATCGCCCGCAGCAAGAGCAACATCATTGATATATACAGAGAAAAGAGTTGGCCCGAGAATTGAACCCTGGACCGGACAACATACCCTCCGATTTGACACACTGAACTCTGTCTGCAAAGTAATTGGTGAACCAGGAAAGGCAGTCATCTGAAAAAACTGTCTGCCGATAAGAATATGGTGATTGACAGAGTCAAAAGCCTTGGCAAGGTCGATGAAGACGGCTGCACAGTACTGTCTTTTATCGATGGCGGTTATGACGTCGTTTAGTACCTTGAGTGAGGCTGAGGTGCACCCGTGACCGGCTCGGAAACCAGATTGCATAACGGAGAAGGTACGGTGGGATTCGAGATGGTCAGTGACCTGTTTGTTGACTTGGCTTTCGAAGACCTTAGATAGGCAGGGCAGGATGGATATAGGTCTGTAACAGTTTGGGTCCAGGGTGTCTCCCCCTTTGAAGAGGGGGATGACTGCGGCAGCTTTCCAATCCTTGGGGATCTCAGACGATATGAAAGAGAGGTTGAACAGGCTGGTAATAGGGGTTGCGACAATGACGGCGGATAGTTTCAGAAATAGAGGGTCCAGATTGTAAAGCCCAGCTGATTTATACGGGTCCAGGTTTTGCAGCTCTTTCAGAACATCTGCTATCTGGATTTGGGTAAAGGAGAACCTGGAGAGGCTTGGGCGAGGAGCTGTGGGGGGGCCGAAGCTGTTGGCCGAGGTAGGAGTAGCCAGGCGGAAGGCATGGCCAGCCGTTGAGAAATGCTTGTTGAAGTTTTTGATAATCATGGATTTGTCGGTGGTGACCGTGTTCCCTAGCCTCAGTGCAGTGGGCAGCTGGGAGAAGGTGCTCTTGTTCTCCATGGATTTCACAGTGTCCCAGAACTTTTTGGAGTTGGAGCTACAGGATGCAAACTTCTGCCTGAAGAAACTGGCCTTAGCTTTCCTGACTGACTGCGTGTATTGGTTCCTGACTTCCCTGAACAGTTGCATATCGCGGGGACTGTTCGATGCTATTGCAGTCCGCCACAGGATGTTTTTGTGCTGGTCGAGGGCAGTCAGGTCTGGAGTGAACCAAGGGCTGTATCTGTTCTTAGTTCTGCATTTTTTGAACGGAGCATGCTTATCTAAAATGGTGAGGAAGTTACTCTTAAAGAATGACCAGGCATCCTCAACTGAAGGGATGAGGTCAATGTCCTTCCAGGATACCCAGGCCAGGTCGATTAGAAAGGCCTACTCACAGAAGTGTTTTAGGGAGCGTTTGACAGTGATGAGGGGTGGTCGTTTGACTGCGGCACCGTAGCGGATACAGGCAATGAGGCAGTGGTCGCTGATATCCTGGTTGAAGACAGCGGAGGTGTATTTGGAGGGCCAGTTGGTCAGGATGACGTCTATGAGGGTGCCCTTGCTTACAGAGTTAGGGTTGTACCTGGTGGGTTCCTTGATGATTTGTGTGAGATTGAGGGCATCTAGCTTAGATTGTAGGACTGCCGGGGTCTTAAGCATATCCCAGTTTAGGTCACCTAACAGAACAAACTCTGAAGCTAGATGGGGGGCAATCAATTCACAAATGGTGTCCAGGGCACAGCTGGGAGCAGAGGGGGGTCGGTAAGCAGGCGGCAACAGTGAGAGACTTATTTCTGGAGAGAGTAATTTTCAGAATTAGTAGTTCGAACTGTTTGGGTATAGACCTGGAAAGTATGACATTACTTTGCAGGCTATCTCTGCAGTAGACTGCAACTCCTCCCCCTTTAGCAGTTCTATCTTGACGGAAGATGTTATAGTTGGGTATGGAAATCTCTGAATTTTTGGTGGCCTTCCTGAGCCAGGATTCAGACACGGCGAGGACATCAGGGTTAGCAGAGTGTGCTAAAGCAGTGAGTAAAACAAACTTAGGGAGGAGGCTTCTGATGTTGACATGCATGAAAACAAAGCTTTTTCGATCACAGAAGTCAACAAATGAGGGTGCCTGGGGACATGCAGGGCCTGGGTTTACCTCCACATCACCCGCGGAACAGAGAAGGAGTAGTATGAGGGTGCGGCTAAGGGCTATCAAAACTGGTCGCCTAGAGCGTTGGGGACAGAGAATTAGAGGAGCAGGTTTCTGGGCATGGTAGAATATATTCAGGGCATAATGCGCTGGCGGGGTGCGGGTATGGCGGAGGTAAGCCCAGGCACTGGGTGATGATGAGAGAGGTTTTATCTCTGGACATGCTGGTTGTAATGGGTGAGGTCACCGCATATGTGGGAGGTGGGACAAAAGAGGTATCAGGGGTATGAGGAGTGGGACTAGGGGCTCCATAGTGAACTAAAACAATGATAACTAACCTGAGCAACAGTATACAAGGCATATTGACATTTGAGAGAGACATACAGCGAGGCATACAGTAATCACAGGTGTTGAATTGGGAAAGCTAGCTAAAACAGTGGGTGAGACAACAGCTAATCAGCTAGCATAACAACAGCAGGTAAAATGGCGCTGACTAGGCAACGGGGCCGACA
This sequence comes from Oncorhynchus gorbuscha, assembly GCF_021184085.1. NCBI lineage: Eukaryota > Metazoa > Chordata > Actinopteri > Salmoniformes > Salmonidae > Oncorhynchus > Oncorhynchus gorbuscha. The sequence goes on from NC_060197.1 coordinate 21,114,009, forward strand.
GATAAAACAAACAAGCAGAATGGAGTACCATGATTAATGGACAGTCCAGCGTGCATCAGCTATGTAGCCAAGTGATCAGAGTCCAGGGGGCAGCGGTGGATGGGGCAGGGGGCTGGACTGGCGAGTGTTATCCAGGTTAAAAAATAACAATGACTAAGTAGCTTGTAGCTAGCTAGCTGGATAGCTTCTGGAGGTTCTTGAGTGTGTTCTAAAAATTCAAATTAATAGCGATTACGTGTCACATTGGGTGAGGCAGGTTTCCGGAAGGTATAAACAAAAAAAACAAAAATAAATCGGGAAGAGATAGAAAGTACATATGGGCCACTGCGTTTTTGGGACGCGGCGATGCAGACGGTTAGCAGGCCTGTGCTAACAAGCTAACAGATTAGCAGGCCGGGGTAAACTAGGTAGTAGTTAGCGGACCTGGGCTAAACAAGCTAGCAGTTAGCATGCCGGGGTAAACAAGGTAGTAGTTAGCGGACCTGGGCTAAACAAGCTAAACAAACTAGCAGTTAGCATGCCGAGTTAGCAAGCAAGGAGATAGCGAGGGCTAGAGAGTTAGCCTTTGGAGGACGTTGCGATGGGGTGAGTCTGTTTATTCCTCTTCATGCAGTGATATCAATAGACCGGTCGTAGGTCCATGTATTGTAGCCCAGGAGTATGCTAGGAGCTCTGGCCGGGCTAGCTTCAAGCTACGTGGGTGGAAGCACTAGCCAGGAGTAATCAACCAGGGTTGCTGTTTAGCTCGATAGCTAGTTGTGAAGATCCAGCTGAAGAATGTTCCGTTTGTGGTGGGAATCCGGGGGTAAAAAATTAAATAGGTCTGTTATGCTCTGGTTAGCGTCGCGTTGTTCGAACTGGCGAGAGCTTTCTGGGCTAAAGGTTAGCTGATGACCGGTTAGCTGAAGACCGCTAGCATAGCTGGTAGTTGGCTGGCTAGCTTCAGTTGAGGGGGTCCGGTTCCGAAGTAAATATAACTACTTTAGGAAAAGTAGCTACATTGGCGGGTTGCAGAAGAGTATTTGGAAGCTTAGGTTTAGCAAAATGTTTTTAAAGATATGCGAAGAAAAAAAATAAGAAAAAAATATCTAAAACGAAAAAGAGACTATATTTACAGAGAGACGATACGACAGGACGAGTTACTGCTACGCCATCTTGGATCTCCATAGGAAATATATCTCAAACCACTTAGTTCAATAATGAATGTTCAGTCACTAATAACCTAAATTATACCGTATTTGTCCCTTTACTTGAACAGCAGGGCAAAACTGCTCTATAATCAAGCGTCTAGGTTTCCCTCAAGTTGGCGAGGATTTTAGCACAACTGCTCAGCAGACAGGCCTGTCACCTCCAAGACGTATGATACCTGCTAATGGTTTAGTTATTTGAGACAGAATCAAAAGTAGGGAGGTTTGGGGAGGATGAGTCCAGCAATCCAAAAGTTCTTATGTTAGAGTTGTGTTGGGGACAACTGTAGCATTTTAGCTAACCTTTCCCCTCTTATTCTAAACTTAACCCAATTCACCTAACATGCTAAGTAAATTCACCTAACCTTTTGTCATTTTAGTGTTCCTAACCTTTATCATTAGTTCCCTAACCGCCAATGTAAATGATCCGCGTAATTCTCCTTTGTTGTTATGACACAACAAGCAACCTGGTCTCAGAGAAAGACGTGCAATACTATATGTCCTACAAGATGCTTGATAAGTTACATCATCCAATTTGTATGCTAGTGCACAACTGGGTAAGACATATGATACTATCGTCCTTAATTTGTATATTTTTATACGATCGATATTCCATTCATAAAGTAATCTAACGTAAAGTAAATGGCATAGCATACTAACCGGTGCATAGCATACTAACCATTGCCCCCCCCACATTGATTGAATCTGTACCAGCACCCCAGTATATAGCCTAATTACTGTTATTTTACTGCTGCTCTTTAATTATTTGTTATTTTCATTTCTTATTTTTGACTTAAAGCTTATTTTATTACAACTGCATTGTTGGTTTAAGGGCTTGTAAAGCAAGCATTTCACTGTTGTATTCGGCGCATGTGACAAATACAATTTGATTTGACTTGAATTATACAAATTTGCATACAACAAAATATGAATTGCCCATGTACTGGCAAAGTCTCTCATTCACGCACATGCAGCTCATCTGTCTCACACCCTCTTCAGATGCATAGCACAGGAGCAGCCTGTCGATCTCGATGGCTTGCTGACTACAATTTGGGTAGATGGGTAGATGAAGGGTAGATGGGTAGATGAATTTGGGTAGATGAAGCTGACCAGCCTAAACTGCAGTTAAACGTTCATAAACATCTTCACACTCACACACAAAAACAGTCAACTGAAACAATACATTTTCACACACAGACAGGACAGAGAGACAGTGTAGCTAGTATTTTTCCCTATAGAAAGAATATCTTCTCTCCATCTGACTTGCCACTGTGTGCTGTGTGTCAGGGGAACAAATGCCCTTCTGCAGCCAATCAACATAGTGGCCAAGGTTTGGTGGCTGGAATCGTTGGACTATAATTGTTTTCATCCAATCAATTCAACTGAGAAAACCTTCAGGCAGATAGATGGATGAATGGGCAAGAGGGTGGGTGAAGAGAGGTAGAGACAGAAAGCAGAGAAAGGATGGATTAGTGCATGTACCTAAATACTTTAATGGTAGTGTTATATAATTCATGCATCCTCATCAGTTACATTGTTCCCCACATATTTTGTGTCATCAAAATACATGCCATTCTAATAGTATTGCTTTGTTAATGCTATCTGTGTGTACATTAAATGTAATGTGGCATCTAACTCAGCTATTACACTGGATCAGCAGTAATATTTTCTGAACCACTCAGCTATGAAGTATAGCTTTAGCTACATTCCACACTACTCAGTGATGGTTATAGTGGGGTAATTCATTAGCCCAGTGATTCTCAAACCTCTCCTCAGGGACCCCCAGACATTTCACAATTTTGTTGTAACCCTGAACTAGTTCCCCTGATTAATCTATTCAATGGCTTGATGATTAGTTGACAAGTTTAATCAGATGTGCTAGCTGTGGAATAGTTTGAATACATCTACCAGAGTAGAGGTTTGAGAAACCCTTGCTTTAGCTCATACATTTGTGATGAGAGAAGTTGGCTGCTTTTCCTTCACTCTGTGGTCCAAGTCAATCCAAACCATCTCAATTGGGTTGAGGTCGGATGATTGTGGAGGCCAGGTCTTCTGATGCAGCATGCCATCACTCTCAAATAGCCCTTACACAGACTGGAGGTGTGTTTTGGTCAATGCCCTGTTGAAAAACAAATGATAGTCCCAATAAGTGCAAACCAGATGGAATGGTAGCCATGCCTTGAATTCTAAATAAATCACAGACAGTTTTACCAGCAAAGCAACCCCACACCATCACACATCCTTCTCCATGCTTCATGGTGGGAACCACACACGAGGAGATCATCCGTTCACCTATTCCACGTTTTACAAAGAAACGGACTCATCAGACTAAAAGGACAGATTTCCACCGGTCTAATGTCCATTGCTCAACCCAAGCAAATCTCTTCTTATTATTGGTGTCCTTTATTAGTGTTGTCTTTGCAGCAATTCGACCATGAAGGCCTGATTCGTGCAGTCTCCTCTGAACAGTTGATGTTGAGATGTGTCTGTTACTTGAACTCTGTGAAGCATTTATTTGGGCTGCAATTTCTGAGGCTGGTAACTCCAATGAATTTATCCTCTGCAGCAGAGGTAACTTCCTTTTCTGTGGTGGTCCTCATGAGAGCCAGTTTCATCATAGGGATTGATGTTTTTTTGCAACTGCACTTGAAGAAACTTTCAAAGTTCTTGACATTTTCCAGATTGACTTTCCTTCATGTCTTAATAGTGGACTGTCATTTCTCTTTGCTTATTTGAGCTGTTCTTGCCATAATATGGACTTGGTATTTTACCAAATAGGGCCATCTTCTGTATACCACCCCTACCTTGTCACAACACAACTGATTGGCTCAAACACATTAAGAAGGAAATAAATTCCACAAATTAACTTAACAAGGCATACCTGTTAATTGAAATGCATTACAGCTGGCTACCTCATGAATCTGGTTGAGAGAATGCCACGGGTGTGCAAAGCTGTCATCAAGGCAAATGTTGGCTACTTTGAAGAATCTGAAATATATTTTGATTTGTTTACACTTTTCTGGTTACTCCATGATTCCATATTTGTTATTTCATAGTTTTGAAAGTCTTCACTATTTTTTCTAGAATATAGAAAATTGTACAAATAAAGAAAAACCCTAGAATGAGTCTGTGTATCCAAACTTTTGACTGGTACTGTACATGCAAGCACACACACACAAAATAGACATCATGCTGTCTTGCAAAGTGATGTGTAATTCCTACAGGACTCCAATCAGAGTGAGGATATCCAATAATTGGAACTTTTAATCACCTGCAATCTGCATTGAGAATTACTGCTGAGGTATGCCAGATTGATTGTTGACACTACCTAAATCATGAACGTGAACAGCCACGTGCAATAAACAAATCCAATTACTAACAGATTGGATTACTTACTAGAAAATGTATGTTATTTATGTTTGTGTACCATAGAATTATTCAACCAATCATGCACATGCAAGAACACTGGTATTGTAACAAACAATTCTGAAAATCAACATCCAATAGAGCATGCTGGGAAATATGATAATTGTAGGCGTGGTTTTGAGTGAACATTAATTTGTAATTTTACACAACAAGCTTGTTCAAACCCAGCTCACTTCGAGCAAAGTTTGTTGAGTAAACAAACTTTAACACATTAGCTCAAACTCTTATCCTTTTGAAGTCCACTCAACTCACATAAAAGCGGTGATTAAGCTATTGGTTAAGTTGGATTTTTTTACAGTGTTACCTTCCAAAGGAAAACATGAACTTGAATAACTTCAAGGTCATACATCATCCAGGATGTCACCACAAAAATGCTGAAGTCCTGTCCAGGAGGCCCTGCTGTCAGACTTGCCTCTTGCACTATACAGGACCCTACTTAGAACAATGACCGTTTCAGGCACCAGGAAGTGTGACCTCGGCCCCAGCATAGCTGATTATGCTGTGGAAGCTACTTCTATGGAGCTCCGCTCAGTGGGGGTAGGAGAAGACCCCAGGCTACAGCCTGCATTCCCTGGAGCTGCCTTCGACGTGGATTTGGGTCATCGGGACAGTGAAAATACACGTCAGATGTGGAGAAGATTCGCCTCACCGACGCAAGTGACACTGTTCTGTTCCATGGATAGACTACTGAGGAATTACGTCAAGCTCAGATCATCAAATCAAATCAAATCAAATTTATTTATATAGCCCTTCGTACATCAGCTGATATCTCAAAGTGCTGTACAGAAACCCAGCCTAAAACCCCAAACAGCAAACAATGCAGGTGTAAAAGCACGGTGGCTAGGAAAAACTCCCTAGAAAGGCCAAAACCTAGGAAGAAACCTAGAGAGGAACCGGGCTATGTGGGGTGGCCAGTCCTCTTCTGGCTGTGCCGGGTAGAGATTATAACAGAACATGACCAAGATGTTCAAATGTTCATAAATGACCAGCATGGTCAAATAATAATAAGGCAGAACAGTTGAAACTGGAGCAGCAGCACAGTCAGGTGGACTGGGGACAGCAAGGAGCCATCATGTCAGGTAGTCCTGGGGCACGGTCCTAGGGCTCAGGTCCTCCGAGAGAGAGAAAGAAAGAGAGAATTAGAGAGAGCATATGTGGGGTGGCCAGTCCTCTTCTGGCTGTGCCGGGTGGAGATTATAACAGAACGTGGCCAAGATGTTCAAATGTTCATAAATGACCAGCATGGTTGAATAATAGTAAGGCAGAACAGTTGAAACTGGAGCAGGAGCATGGCCAGGTGGACTGGGGACAGCAAGGAGTCCTCATGTCAGGTAGTCCTGGGACATGGTCCTAGGGCCCAGGCCAGTTGAAACTGGAGCAGCAGCATGGCCAGGTGGACTGGGGACAGCAAGGAGTCATCATGTCAGGTAGTCCTGGGGCATGGTCCTAGGGCTCAGGTCCTCCGAGAGATAGAAAGAAAGAGAGAAGGAGAGAATTAGAGAACGCACACTTAGATTCACACAGGACACCTGAATAGGACAGGAGAAGTACTCCAGATAAACAAACTGACCCTAGCCCCCGACACATAAACTACTGCAGCATAAATACTGGAGGCTGAGACAGGAGGGGTCAGGAGACACTGTGGCCCCATCCGAGGACACCCCGGACAGGGTCAAACAGGAAGGATATAACCCCACCCACTTTGCCAAAGCACAGCCCCCACACCACTAGAGGGAAATCTTCAACCACCAACTTACCATCCTGAGACAAGGCCGAGTATAGCCCACAAAGATCTCCGACACGGTACAACCCAAGGGGGGGAACCCAGACAGGCCGACCACAACAGTGAATCAACCCACCCAGGTGACGCACCCCCCCCAGGGACGGCACGAGAGAGCCCCAGCAAGCCAGTGACTCAGCCCCCGTAACAGGGTTAGAGGCAAAGAATCCCAGTGAAAAGAGGGGAACCGGCCAGGCAGAGACAGCAAGGGCGGTTCGTTGCTCCAGAGCCTTTCCGTTCACCTTCCCACTCCTGGGCCAGACTACACTCAATCATATGACCCACTGAAGAGATGAGTCTTCAGTAAAGACTTAAAGGTTGAGACCGAGTTGACTGACTCTGACATGGGCCCCATCAAGAGATGGCTAGAGGAAGGACAGGAACGCCAATCGTGGGGGGAGTGTAGCGCCTTTCAGGCCAGCGACGAAGGCCTATTGGAGCTAGTGGAAGAGACTGTATTCGGCATTCTCTTACGGCACGTCTACTGTACAAAAGGCACAGTGTTTTACCCAGAGATTACCCCTACCTTGTGTGTTCTGGATGGACATCATGAAGCAGATGCATTCATTCACACTCAATCATATGATCTACTGAAGAGATGAGTCTTCAGACCGAATCTGCGTCTCTCACATGGGTATGCAGACCATTCCATAAAAATGGAGCTCTATAGGAGAAAGCCCTGCCTCCAGCTGTTTGCTTAGAAATTCTAGGGACAATTAGGAGGCCTGTGTCTTGTGACCGTAGCGTACGTGTAGGTATGTATGGCAGGACCAAAGACCAAATCGGAAAGATAGGTAGGAGCAAGCCCATGTAATTCTTTGTAGGTTAGCAGTAAAACCTTGAAATCAGCCCTTGCCTTAACAGGAAGCCAGTGTAGGGAGGCTAGCACTGGTGTAATATGATCATATTTTTTGGTTCTAGTCAGGATTCTAGCAGCCGTATTTAGCACTAACGGAAGTTTATTTAGTGCTTTATCTGGGTAGCCAGAAAATAGAGCATTGCAGTAGTCTAACCTAACAAAAGTAACAAAAGCATGGATTCATTTTTCTGCATCATTTTGGGGTTTTTGTAATGTTACGTAGATGGAAAAAAGCTGTCTTGCTATGTTCGTCAAAAGACAGATCAGGGTCCAGAGTAACGCAGAGGTCCTTCCCAGTTTATTAGAGACGACTGTACAACCATCAAGATTAATTGTCAGATTCAACAGAAGATCTCTTTGTTTCTTGGAACCTAGAAAAAGCATCTCTGTTTTGTCCAAGTTTAAAAGTAGAACGTTTGCAGCCATCCACTTCCTTCTAACGAGTGCAATTTTGGGGCTTCGCCATGTTTCATTGAAATGTACAGCTGTGTGTCATCCCCATAGCAGTGAAAGTTAACATTATGTTTTTGAATGACATCCAGAAGAGGTAAAATATATAGTGAAAACAATAGTGGTCCTAAAACGGAACCTTGAGGAACACCAAAATTTACAGTTGATTTGTCAGAGGACAAACCATCCACAGAGACAAACTGATATCTTTCCAACAGATAAGATCTAAACCAGGCCAGAACTTGCCCGTGTAGACCAATTTGGGTTTCCAATCTCTCCAAAAGAATGTGGTGATCGATGGTATCAAAAGCAGCACTAAGGTCTAGGAGCACGAGGACAGATGCAGAGCCTCGGTCTGACGCCATTAAAAGGTCATTTATCACCTTCACAAGTGCAGTCTCAGTGCTATGATGAGGTCTAAAACCAGACTGAAGCATTTCGTATACATTGTTTGTCTTCAGGAAGGAAGTGAGTTGCTGCGCAACAGCTTTTTAAAAGAAAATTGAGAGGAATAGAAGATTTGATACAGGCCGATAGTTTTTTTATATTTTCTGGGTCAAGGTTTGGCTATTTCAAGAGAGGCTTTATTACTCCCACTTTTAGTGAGTGTGGTACACATCCGGTGGATAGAGAGCCATTTATTATGTTCAACATAGGAGGGCCAAGCAGAGGAAGCAGCTCCTGTGCTTGTGTTGTTTTCCTGGTCTCCTTTTGGCCCACCAGAGGTTTGTTCACCGGAAATCAATCATTAAATAAAAATGTTCATAAAGAATATTTCCCTTTTAATAAAATAGATTTTATTGAATTATATTGCACTCTATTCTAACCAAACCTGCATTACTAGTCCATATCATTAGGTGTCATTAGATAGTCAAAAAAGACTGACGCCATCATGCTTGTACCGATCTCTGTATTTGTGAAAGTTTTGGTGTTACTAGAGTCCATAAATTCTCTCTTTCTGTATTAGCCATCTGATAAGGTCGGATGTGCTCATATGTTGACCCGATTCAGGAAACTTGGCGTATGTCGCAAGTCCCGACTTCACAGGAGAGCCGTTTGAACGTAAAAAAAAATATTTCTTCATCAAAAATGCATTTTTTGGCAGAAATGCCATCTTGACGTGAAAGAAACACACACCTATTTAGGCGAGGTGCTGGCTAGTGGAGTGGAACACAAAACAATAAAGGGGAGCCACACACTCTGAGCTCAAATGCAAAAATGTTATGCCAACGTTTCGACAGACAATGTAACGGTCTTAATCTGACAAGGAGTAGCAAGGATCAGACCAATGTGCAGGGTGGTATGTGTCCATAATTATATATTTAATATAATAATCAACAGAACACTGAACAAAATAACAAAAGTGCAAACAAACAACCGAAACAGTCCCGTATGGTGAAAACACTAACACAGGATACAACCACCCACAAAACACAATAGAAAACAGGCTACCTAATTCTGGCTCCCAATCAGAGACAATGACTGACACCTGCCTCTGATTGAGAACCATACTAGGCCAAACATATAACAACAGAACAAAACATAGAAAAACAACATAGAATGCCCACCCAACTCACGCCCTGACCAACTAAAATAAAGATATAAAAAAGGAACTAAGGTCAGAACGTGACAGACAAGCTGTCTTCATCAGGGAATAATAACAAACACTGTAGGGTGACTCATTTATATAGTGTCAAAAGACACACACAGGTGTCTGTAATCATGGGTGGTTGTGGCCTGATATTTGGTTAATTCTCATATATTAAAATAAAATACAAAAAACATAAATGGATAGCGTACGATTAGCGTACGAATTTGGCTACATACGCCTACAAACATTTACAATAGCAAAATCACAATAATCACAAGAATGGCTTCAGATCAAAGTCTACGTTGAGACCGAAGGGAGCAAGGATCTTTAACTCAAAGATCCAGGCAGCCTCTCATTTGAAGAATAAATTGTCGAGGTCACCCCCTCTCCTAGGGAGGGTGAAATGTCCGATGCTAATATAACGTGGAGATGAAATCGAGTGGTTTGCTTCCAAAAAGTGGGCCGCAACTGGGTAAATTGAGTTTTTGCACCGAATGGTGCTACGATGCTCCGAGATACGTACTTTTAATTCACACTTTGTTTTACCCACATAGTTTTTACCACAAGGACAAGTTATAAGATAAATAACTGCCTTAGTGGAGCAGGTGATGACACCTTTGATTGTGATCTGTTTCCCTGTTTGGGGGCGTTCGAAGGATCTACATTTATAAGTGCCATTGCATTGAGCACAGCTATTACACTTGTAATTTCCCCCCCATCCAATAGGGAGGCAAATACATGTTGTGCAGGGATATCTTAGGTTGGTAAATCAGAGTTTACCAATTGATCTCTGAGGTTTCTGCCCTTTGAGAATACGTCCAAAAACACATTACTGATACTATCATCGGATCTTAGAATGTGCCAATGTTTGTGAACGATTCCCTTAATTTATTCAGAGCACTTTGAATAGCGGGTAGTTAGAATGCAAGAATGCTTCTTTTTGCGAGACTGACCTTAAAAAAGGTAATGTCTCATTTTGTTTTGAATTATCTCAATGGCAGTATTAATCTGACCATTTTTGTACCCCCTCTCCTTGAATTTTCAGTGCGTCTCAGCCATATTTCTGTTGAAATCTGATTGTTTTTTACAAATTCTTTTGATTCCACAGAATTGGCTGTAGAGCAAACTGTTTTTCAAGGGAAGTGTGTGACAACTATCAGCCCTCAACAAACTGTTACGATCAGTAGGTTTCCTGTAAAGGTCAGTGTATAGAACATTGTCTTCACACGAGATCCGAAGATCAAGGAAACTGAATTGACGTGTATCAGATTGCATAGTAGATCTCAGATGCTCAGAACAGGAGTTAAGAAAAGCATGGAACACCTGGAGCTGTTTTCCATCACCCCTCCGTAGAACAAAAATATCATCAATATACCGTTTCCGAATAATGATGTTCGGCAAGAAAACATTTTCGAGAGGAGTGAAAATAGACCGTTTCTCCAAGTAACCCACATACAAACTAGCATAGTTAGGAGCTATGGGGGATCCCATAGCAGTACCCTTCATCTGAATGAAGAAATAATTTAGATCCATGAAGTAGTTGTGTGTGAGTACTATTTTAATGCAAGCACTGGAAGGTTGTTCATTAGGGTCACGTTGCACAAGAAAATGTTCCATAGCTTCAATACCGCCCTCATGTGGAATATTTGTGTATAACGACTCAACATCAAATGCAACTAACAAAATATTCTCAGGGAGAGGATCAAGAGATTCAATAATAGAGATACTACTGCTAGTGTCCTTTACGAAGGGGGTGAGCTGTCCTGCGAGTGGTCTAATAAAAAAGTCAACAAAAGTTGATAGAGGGGCAGTTACTGCATCAATGCCCACTACAATAGGGTGCCCTGGAGGTTTTGTAACATATCTTGTGTAATTTCAGCAATGTATAGAACGTGTGTCACGAATACCACCGACGGTGGCTCCCCTTCCTGTTCGGGTGGTGCTCGGTGGTCGTCGTCGCCGGTCTACTAGCTGCCACCGATCCCTTTTTCCTTTTCGTTACAACGTGGCAATTTTAGGGTGTTGAATAGCCAAAAATATGTGTTATTTTTTGATTATCTGACCAGAACATAAATAACCATCTCGGACAGTAAAGATCATGTTCTGAGCTTGGGCAGTGGGGTCACTTCTGAGTTTCTTGTAAAAGGTGTTGTCAAACAGTTGTCTATGACACTAATTTACATAAACTGTCCTATCCATGAGTACAACGGACCCACGCTTATCAGTAGGGCGGGTAAGGACTAACGTATCGGATTGTAAATCAAGCAAAGCTCGTTTTTTATCCTTTGGCAAATTATGGAAAGATATGTACTCCTGTTTGTTCTTAAGGAGATGAACAACATATTTTTCAACAAGTCTGCAACATGTCTCAATAGAGGCTGGAGGTACAAAATAACTCTTACATCTAAAAGCAATCAGAGTATGTGCAGGTGAGCAACCTACATGTTCAGTAGAAATATTTTGATTAGGGGAGCTAAAGCTATTCCTTTAAACGGATGTTTCTAAAAAACTTAAACATGTCTACCTTAACATAAAAATCGTTGCACTGAGTTGTAGACATAAAAGATAACCCTTTATTAAGCAAGGAGACATGGGCAGGGCTCCATATCTTGCTTGATAAATTAAAAACACTCAGTCCTGTGGGTTCTGGGACCGTGTGAACGGTCCCCTCTGCCTCTGGTAGTCATTTCTTCTTACCCCGTCGGGTTCAGCATCTCGTAGGTGCGCTTGCCCGTGCCCGTGGTTGTAGAGCGTTGGTCAGACTGGGGTGGATAGAAGTAAGCGGCATCCCTCCTGCGTCTGTCATGGAGAAGAGGAGCAAGACCTCTTGTCAGGGTTTCTCCAGATGTAGACTTTGTCTTTTTTGTCTTGGTTGAATTTCTTGATTTTAAGTTCCTTTATTTCTGTAGACAACTTATCGCTTGGTTTGTTTTCATCAGTTCATTGAATATGCCATCATCATTAACAGCTCCTTGCAGAGCTGTGCATTTCTCTTCAATCATGTTATCCATTTCAATAAAATCCTTTTTAAACTGGTCAACAATTAATGTCATTAAATCAATAATTTGTCAGTGATGGCACACCAGCGCTCACAGAAATCATCTGTGTGCTGTCCCAATGATGGTTCTTTTTGCCACCTGAATCCCAGTGGAAGGCGTATGTCGCAAGTCCCGACTCCACAGGAGAGCCGTTTGAACGTAAAAATGGTATTTTATCAAAATGAGTTTTTTTTTGTGCCAGAAATGCCTTCTTGAACATGTGCCTTAATAACAAACACGTATGCCATCTGTAAATACAAATACAATTGTTAAATTAGGAGCCTTGTTGGTTAAGCCACAGAAAAGGTTTGCAACCTTCCCACTAGCCATGATTGGCTGAGTTACTGAGTGGGCTGGACATGCCGAGAGAGGAGTTCGGATTGATCTGCCATAGAAGCTCATCAGTCTGTGTTGATAATCTTGTCAAACGCGGCTTTAAAAAAAATGTATTGTGTAGTTACTCTCTAGTAACTACCCATCCCGCATGAGGGAGCGTAATCATCGACTGACACTAATTAGCATAATGCAACGGACATAAATATTCCTAGAAAATATTCCTATTCATGAAAATCACAAGTGAAATATATTGAGACACAGCTTAGCCTTTTGTTAATCACCCTGTCATCTCAGCTTTTCAAAATATGCTTTACAGCCTAAGCTAGATAAGCATTTGTGTAAGTTTATCAATAGCCTAGCATAGCATTTGTCCAGCTAGCAGCAGGTAACTTGGTCACGGAAATCAGAAAAGCAATCAAATTAAATCGTTTACCTTTGATGAGCTTCAGATGTTTTCACTCACGAGACTCCCAGTTAGATAGCCAATGTTCCTTTTTTTCCAAAAATATTAGTTTTGTATGCAAAATTGCTCCGTTTGTTCTTCACGTTTGGCTGAGAAATCGCACAGAAATTGCAGTCACGAAAACAGCGAAAAATATTCCAAATTAGCTCCATAATATCGACAGAAACATGGCATACGTTGTTTATAATCAATCCTCAAGGTGTTTTTCAAATATCTATTCGATAATATATCCACCGGGACAATTGGTTTTTCAGTAGGACCGATTGGAATAATGGCTACCTCTGTATTTTACGCGAGAATCACTGTGGGAGCCATCAGGTGACCAGTTGCGCAATGTAGCCGCTTAGGGGTATTCTTCAACATAAATGCGTAAAACTACGTCACAATGCTGTAGACACCTTGGGAATACAGAGAAAAAGTAATCTGGTTGGAACGCAGAGCTTTCAAAAGATGAGTCACTTCCGGATTGGATTTTTCTCAGGCTTTCGCCTGCAATATCAGTTCTGTTATACTCACAGACAATATTTTTTACAGTTTTGGAAACTTTAGAGTGTTTTCTATCCTAAACTGTCAATTATATGCATATTCTAGCATCTTGTCCTGACACAATATCCCATTTATTACGGGAACATTATTTTTTCCAAAAATGAAAATACTGCCCCATCGTCAAAGGTTAAGCTGCATAAGTGTGGCTCTCCACTTTCTGGAGGATCAAGTTTAGAAATCAGTGGAAATAGAGTATAATAACTAAGAGATGGAGGAAATACCTGTCTCAGGATTACATCTTCAAACTAAGGGCAACCGTGGCATGGCATTCCTGACAGGGAGACACGTCCATATGCACGATGACGTATACAGCCATGTAAGATAGCTAGCTACATTTTCAGATATTACACCTTTTCTAATTTTGACAGAAAGCAGTTTCATTTCGAGCTAAAGTGTACTGTTAGCTGGCTCCCCAGCTGATGTTATTATTAGTTTCCTAGCACCGTGAGTTGTTCTAGTTAGACCCTAATGTTAGCCACAACTCATAAACACGGCCTATTTATAAAATTTATCTTCTTAAAATGTGATTTTAAACTTAATCTTAACCCTAACCTTAAATAAAAAATAATTAATCATTATGATTTAGCAAATTTTTACTTTGTGTCTGTGCTAACTAGTGGAAACTGGCGTGCAGCGCAAACTCTCCCCATTGAGCAGTAGACTGTATCACGAAGACATCCAGATGGTTACTACTAATATTACAAGTAATTTATTTTGTAGGCTGCTATTTTACTGTTGCCAGCATACATAAGGCTCATCGATCCGGACAAGCTGTACAGGACAAGCTGTATAAGCAAACAAGAAAATGTTCATCCAGAGACAGCGCTCCTAGTGGCCGGTGACTTTAATGCAAGAAAACTGAACCATTTTACCTAATTTCTATCAGCATATCACCTGTGCAAACAGAGGGGCACAAATTCTAGATCACCTTTACTCCACTCAGAGAAATGCATAAAAAGCTATCCCTCATTTTTATCATATATGAAGGTAAGAGCCAGATGCGGACAGTGTCAAATTAAAGATAGTTTAATCATCCAACAGGGGCAGGTAATAGACAGGTCAAGGCGGGCAGGGGTCAGTAAACCAGAGGTGGGGCAACGGTAGCAGGGCGGCAGGCAGGCTCATCATCAGGAATTTAATTATGGGGCGTTTCAGGCCTTGAAGTGAACATGATTGTGTACTTGGAATTAAAAGGGGGTTTAGGGGCTTACGTTGAGAACTTCCCTTGTTTGGCTAATCATTTGGACCTACGATGAAGATGGCTGCAGGGGTGCCCCCAATGGCTTGAGGCCAGGGTAAGTATTCTGAGTTTGAAACGCAGGCTATGTTCTGGAACCGCAAAATACCTCATGATTGTCAGTACATGGGACCCATACACCAGGACAAGGCGGGAATTCAACTCGTGGTTGGCAAAGCGCCCGTCGCTTCTCCGCTCCAGACACTAACCACGGTGAAATAACGCTGGAGATCTGTTTTCTCCTCTCTATTCCCAGTAAGCTTCTGGTCGTTAATCGAGGGACATCTATTAGTCTTTGGATAAAAGTGCCAGTTTTAATACCCAAGAAAAAGATTCCGGGGTAGATGTCTAACAGACGGTCTCGCTCTAGTGCGTGTATGCCACTGCTGTAGCCCTACAGCCACATGCATACAGGGTCTGCCTTGCTGCTGAGTCTCGGTCAGTGTGTGACATGCATAACCTACTGGTGGCTGAGGAGGAGATGAGTGTTTTTACCAGACACCGATTCCATTTCTGCCTATATTCAGTCTAGGTTTGAGACCGGACAGGGGGGGGGGGGACGCGTTGTGCGCTTCGTTGAGTGGAATCCTGAATCAACTAAGGACATGAAGACAAATGACAAGAGGAATGTAACCGAAGAAAGACGTTTAAAATGGCACCAATTGAGATAAAGGATCACCTTGTGTAAGTGTAACAATTTCTACATGCTTAAAGTTATATGTATTAGGCGAAATGGTAACGTTTGATATTTTCACAATCCGTTGGTGGCATTTGGAATCAACACTTACAGCCGTGCCAGGCACACTGGTTTGCAACAATTACAGTGGAATTAAATTTCAGATGTGTTTATTTTATAACAGGCTAAGTAAACCGACTAAGGTAGTCTAACAATCTGGCAGTTTTGCTAATGATATCCTCTGTTAGGACAGGAATATAAATAAGAAAAGTTAAAAGTACATAGAATTCCAATGTCAAATGCATCACATCCTATTCTGTGCGTAATTGCCATTTAATTCATAGCTCATCTTGATTGATTTGAAATGAAAATGTGAATGGACCTTGATCCACCCATTTCACATTCAATTTCAACCGCCAATATGAGCTAAACACAACGTGCGTGGCAATTATGCAAAGAATATGATAGCTGTGTATGGCATTGTTGAGTATTCCTTTGTGATTGGCCAATATACCACTGCTAAGGACTGTTCTTACGCAGACACCTAAACCCGAGGTGCCACATTGCTATTATTAACTGGTTACCAACGTAATTAGATTAGTAAAAATAAATGTTTTCATAGTCGTGGTATATCAGACCATATACCACGGGTGTCAGCCAATCAGCATTCAGGGCTCGAACCACCCAGTTTATAATTCCCTTTATAAACTTGGTGGTTCGAGCTCTGAATGCTGATTGGCAAAGACGTTTTATTTCAGACCATGGGTATGACAAAAAATGTATTTTTACTGCTGTAATTACTGCGACTAAGAACAGCCCCTAGTTGTGGTATATTGGCCATATACCACACCCATTTGGACATTATTGCTTAAATAACTCTGTTTGCACAAGTAAACTTCAATGGCTTTAGTTAATTTTACATGTTTTGTTTGAGCTGCTTTTGAAAACAAAAGTCGATTTTGGAAACCGTATTGGAATTGCTGAATTTGATTTTCATAATAGCAAGCTAAGACCGATGCTTTGGTTAGCTAAACTAGCAAGTTTGGTTACCACGGCAACTACAAGCTGTGGAATGAACATGCTGGCTACTTCAGTGCATGTTAAACACATTTATAGTGGAAAATGTGTTAAATTACAGCCATGGTAGAAAAGGGATAATCAACTCAGGACGATGCATTCTTTGGAAAATATTGGAACTCAGTGGCTGTTCAGTTCCACTCCGTTAGAACGTCTCGGAGCACATGCACCTTTCACTTCATTCATTATTTTACAAAGAACTCATAGCCCCTCGTTGATGAACCCCTATGTAGCATGTCAGACAATTTAAATGTATATACAGGGCATTTAGAAAGTATTCAGACCCCTTGACTTTTTCCACTTTGTTACATTAGCCTTAATCTAAAATTGATTAAATAGTTTTCCCCTCATCAGTCCACACACTAACACATAATGACAAAGCAAAAACAGGTTTAGAAATGTTTGCTAATTTATATTTAAAAAATGAAATTACATTTACATAAGTATTCAGACCCTTTACTCAGTATCTTGTTGAAGCACCTTTGGCAGCGATTACAGCCTTGAGTCTTCTTGGGTATGACGCTACAAGCTTGCAAACCTGTATTTGGGGCTTTTCTCCCATTTTCTGCAGATCCTCTCAAGCTCTCCGGTTGGATTAGGAGCATCGCTAAACACCTATTTTCAGTTCTCTCCAGGGACGTTAGAATTGGTTCAAGTCCAGGCTCTGGCTGGGCCACTCAAGGACTTTCGGAGATCTGTCCCGCAGCCACTTCTGCATTGTCTTGGCTGTGTGCTGAGGATCGACTAGAGAATATTGTTTCTCATGGTCTGAGTCCTTTAGTTGCCTTTTGGAAAACTCCAAGTGGGCTGTCATGTTCCTTTTACTGAGGAGTGGCTTCCGTCTGGCCACTAGAATTACCTGGATTTCTGCATAAATTGGCCATAACATTTGATCTGATCTTCTTCTGTCACAACAGTAGACAGTCTGCTTAAGCTAATAACACACACACATACAATTATACGTTTTCATGTCTTTATTGAACACACCGTGTAAACATTCAGTGTAGGGTGGAAAAAGTATGAACCCTTGCATTTAATAACTGGTTGATCCTCCTTTGGCAGAAATAACCTCAACCAAACATTTTCTCTAGTTACGGGTCAGACCTGCACAACGGTTAGGAGGAATTTTGAACCATTTTTACAAAATTGTTTCAGTTCAGCCATATCCTTAGGATGTCTGGTGTGAAAAGCTCTCGAGGTCATGCCACAGCATTTTAAATCAGGTTGAGTTCAGGACTCTGACTGGGCCACTCCAGAAGGCGTATTTTCTTCTTTTGAAGCTGTTCTTTGTTGATTTACTACAGTGTTTTGGGTCGTTGTTCTGTTGCATCACCCGACTTCTGAACTTCAATTGGCAAACAGATAGCTTAACATTCTCCTGCAAAATGTCTTCATAAACTTGGGAATACATTTTTCCGTTGACGATAGCAAGCTGTCCAGGCCCTGAGGCAACAAAGCAGCCCCAAACCATGACGCTCTCTCACCATACTTTACAGTTGGGATGAGGTTTGATGTTGGTGTGCTGTGCCTTTTTCTTCTCTACACATAGCGTTGTGTGTTCCTTCCAAACAACTCAACTGTCGTTTCATCTGTCCACAGAATATGTTGCTAGAAGCGCTGTGGAACATCTGGGTGCTCTTTTGCAAACTTCAGACGTGCAGCAATGTTTTTTTTGGACAGCAGTGGCCTCTTCTGTGATGTCCTCCCATGAACACCATTCTTGCTTAATGTTTTACGTATCGTAGACTCGTCAGATGTTACCATGTTCCAGAGATTTCTGTAACTCTTTAGCAGACACTCTAGGATTCTTCTTAACCTCCATTGAGCATTCTGCGCTGTGCTCTTGCCGTCATCTTTGCAGGACGGCCATTCCTAGGGAGAGTAGCAACTGTGCTGAACTTTCTCCATTTATAGACCATTTGTCCTACTATGGACTGATGGACATCAAGGATTTTAGAGATACTTTTGTAACCCTTTCCAGCTTCATGCAAGTAAACGATTCTTAATCTTAGGCCTTCTGAGATCTCTTTTGTTCGAGGCATGGTACACATCAGCCAATGCTTCTTGTGTATAGCAAACTCAAATTTTGTGAGTATTTGTTGGGCAGGGCAGCTTTAACCAACATCTCCAATCTCATCTCATTGATTGGACTCCAGGTTAGCTGACTCCAATTAGCCTTTGGAGAAGTCATTAGCCTAGGGGTTCACATATTTTTTTACCAACCTACACTGTGACTGTTTAAATGATGTATTCAATATAGACCAGAAATACAAATTATTAGTTTAAGCACACTGTTTGTCTACTGTTGTGACTAAGATGAAGATCAGATCCAATTTTATGACTGATTTATGCAGAAATCCAGGTAATTCCAAAGGGTTCACATACTTTTTCTTGCCACTGTATATACACTACCGTTCAAATGTTTGGGGTCACTCAATGTCATCGTATTTGAAAAATATTTTTTAAATGTAATGGAATATCTACATAGATGTACAAAGGCCCATTACCAGCAACCATAACTCCTGTGTTCCAATGGCTTGTTTGTTTTTATTTATAGTCGACAATGCACATGAATCAATATTATAATAATGCAACATCCATGTAAATGTGCCAGGGTTAGCCAAAAGCTAAGTAGTCCAAGGCAGCTAAAGACAATTGCACAACCACAATACAAATACTCACTGAAACAATACAAAATACATTACATCCAATAATTTATAATTCTAACGACAACACTATCATCAACCGTCTTACATATGAGGAACTACAGATAACTCGTGTACAGGTTTGAGATATGTTTTCAATTCAAATTTAAAAGTACAATCAGTGTAGCTTCTCAAGTCCATGTGCATTGTGTTCCAGTATATTGTAGCTCTAACAGAGAAGGACAATTGGCCAAATTAGATTTTCTTTTATTATTATTTATTTATTTTACTGTTTCGGAGGGACAATGCAATCCCCTCTAGTTACTGCCCTTGTTATCCTGGAGATGCTTTCTTTGAGCATGATATGCCGGCATAGGGGTTTAGGGGCAAGATCATGAAGGATCTTAAAGATAAGGCTTACATCTACATACTGCTTAAAGCTATCCAGACGAAATAAATTGTGTTTAAATTATATGTTTAAATTATATGACAATGGTGGAAACTGTTTAGTTTATTATAAATAAAATCTTAAGTGTTTGTAGAGTGATTCAATTGGTTTCAGAATAGTAGCTCCTGCTTGTGACCAGCATGTGAGGCAATATCTCAAAGAGAGGATCATAGTATGCATATATAGTTTGGTGTCCTCCAGAGGAGTGAAAGGTCTTATAAACCTAAAGTTGGATAATCCAAACTTAAGACGGTTAACTTTTTAGTGATGGGGCAGTATTCGGATGAATGACGTGCCCAAAGTAAACTGCCTGTTGCTCAGGCCCAGAAGCTAGGATATGCATATATTTAGTGGTATTGGATAGAACAAAAATCTGAAGTTTCTAAAACTGTTAAAATGTCTGAGTATAACAGAATTGATATGGCAGGTGAAAATCCATCCAGGAAGTGTTTTTTTGTTTGTTGACGTGAGTGGTTTTCCATTGACTGCCTATTGACTATGTAATGGGTTAGGTCCCAGATTTCAGTTCCTATGGCTTCCACTAGATGTCAACAGTCTTTAGACATGGTTTCAGGCTTGTTTTCTGAAAAAAGACAAAGGAAAAATACATTTTGGTTAGGGGACTGGGGAAGCATGCAGTACTGGTTTGCGCCCGCATGACTGTTTGTGTGCCCTTCGTTCTTGTTCCATTCTATTGAATATGCTATTGTCCGGTTGAAATATTATTGACTTAGATAATTGACACCCTGAGGATTAGTTATAAACATCATTTGACATGTTTCGACGAACTTTACCAGTACACTTAGGGTGTCTTCATCTGCATGTTATGACTCCCTTTGAGCCGGTGGATTACTGAACAAAACACGCCAACAAAACTGAGTTTTTGTGATATAAAGGACTTCATTGAACAAAACAACCATTTATTGTGTTCCTGGGACCCTTGTGATTGCAACCAGATTATCTCCAAAGGTAACTGATTTATTTTATTGCTATTTCTGACTTTCGTGACTCCTCTGCTTAGTTGGAAATTGTTTATGCTTTTGTGTGTGGGGCGCTGTCCTCAGATAATAGCATGTTATGCTTTCGCCGTAAAGCCTTTTTGAAATCTGACAAAGTGGCTGGATAAACAAGAAGTCAAACTTTTAACCAATGTATAACACTTGTATTTTCATGAATGTTTATTACTATTTCTGTAATGTGAATTTGGCGCTCTGCAATTTCAATGGATGTTGTCGGTGTGTCGCTAGCAGAACGCCTGCGCCAAAGAGGTAATTAACCACCTTCACATGTTTCTTAAATATCAAGTTGGAGTCCAAAATGATACCCAAGATGCCTGAAGTTAGACAACTTTCATATTCTCCCCATAAACAAGAAGAGCTCTTTGGGAAGAATTATGTATTTGATGTATGGAGTTACCCTGAATAAGGTGATCAGCCACCCATCTTTCAGCTACTTTTGATAACACTGGAATAATTATTATAGGTCTGTAATTTTCCACCAGTGTTGGGTATCACTGCAGCAGACTTCCAAGCATTTGGGAAGAACCCATATTTGATAGACATATTAACTAGATGTACAATAGGGGCAATCAGAATATTTGTGTCTCTTCAGGAACAGTGTCTAGACCAAATACATAACTCTGCTTTTGCTTTTTTTATATTCCTAACCACCTTATTTCTCAGTAACGCAAATATACGTCTGTCATCATTCTTACCAGACTTCAGTGCTTTTTTTTCAATAAAAAATCCTGTTCTCTTATCTCCCTCCAGAGGTCCTCGTTGAGCAATGGTAGAGGTCTTCTGTCTTGGCTTACATTGAAATGTCCTAGTAAAAGGTATCCACTTTGTCAATAGCTGACAGAAATGTTCTGTATCCAGACTCGGTCTTCATTACTTAAAACCTCTTATGGTTTAGGGGACGCTTGCGTCCCACTTGGCCAAAAACTAGGGAAAATGCCAGGCGGAAAATTCAGATAAATTGATATGAAAATCTAACTTTCATTAAATCACACACGTAAGATACTCAATTAAAGCTACACTCGTTGTGAATCCAGCCAACATGTCAGATTTTAAAAAGGCTTTTCGGCGAAAGCAAAAGAAGCTATTATCTGATGATAGCACAACAGTTAACAAAGAGGGTAGCATATTTCAAACCTGCAGGCGCTACACAAAACGCAGAAATAAAATATAAAACGTGCCTTACCTTTGACGAGTTTCTTTTGTTGGCACTCCAATATGTCCCATAAACATCACAATCGGTCCTTTTTGTTCGATAATTCCGTCCATATATATTCAAAATGTCAATTTATTTGGCGAGTTTGATCCAGAAAAAAACGTCTTTCAAATTGCGCAACATCACTACAAAATATTTCAAAAGTTGCCTATAAACTTTGCCTAAATTTTTCAAACTACTTTTGTAATACAACTTTAGGTATTTTTAAACGTTATTAATCGATCAAATTGAAGACTGGTCTATCTGTGTTCAATACAGGAAGACAACAAACCAACGCTACATTTCAAGTCTTGCGCAACTCTCAACAGTGTTACCCAGATCCTAGTTGGCCCTACTTCTTCATTGCACAAATTAATAACCTCAACCAAATTCCAAAGACTGGTGACATCCAGTGGAAGCGGTAGGACCTGAAAACAAGATCCTAAGAAATATCGTTTGCCAATGAGAACTCGGTGAACAGAGACCTAAAAAAATATATATATTCTGAACGGTTAGTCCTCTGGGTTTTGCCTGCTAGAATTCCGAGAATTCCGGAGTTCTAAATTGAGCAGCTGCTGAAAAATGAGCTCCTGTATTTATTGAGATTTAAATGTTTTTTTAGAGTGAAGTACATCGAAAAAATCAAGAGAAAACTGCAAGACTCAATAGAAGACAAAACAAGGAACAAACTAAACAAGACAGGCTTTTGAAAAATTAACTATTTTTTTCATAAAATTGTACAGTTATCTTAGCTAGGTGAATTGCTAGCAGAATTGTTTACTTGTTGCTAAGCAGTTGCTAGGGACTCTCCTGGAAGAAGCTAGCTAGCTTACAAAGAATAACAACAAAAAATATCTAGTTAACAGAAGAAAGGAAGACAAAATAAGGACAAAAGAAGGACAGAAGAAAAAGGAAAAGAAAGAGGACAACAAAGTGAAACAGTCAGCACTTCTATTGCAACTTCGTATTTCGTCGTCCTAACGTAGTCTACACTGCTATCTGCCCAGCAGCTAGCCAGCTAGCAAACGTCCACCGTCTACCGAATAGCAGCACTGTAGAAACTATTACACTCAACTGAACGACTTGATTAGTGTAGTGTTAGCTAGCTACATAGTTGTCTTTGCTGTCTTCGTATCCAAGATAATTGTGTAGTTTAGAGCGTGTAGTCTTAGAGTGATTATCTTAATTTACCGAGGTTAGCTAGCCAGCTATTTGTCTTCCTTAACGTAGGAGACACTGCTAGCTAGCCAACAGCTAGCCAACGTCTACTGAATAGAACTTCCGCACTCAACAACCCGGTCGCATTCCGCTTCGCTCCACAGGTAGTATCACATTTTTCATTTCATTTCATTACAGCACAACGGTTTGATTTGTTTGATCGTAGCTAGCTACATAGCTAGCTACATAGCCGTCTGTGTATCAAAGATAATTGTGTAGTCTAGAGCGATTTTCTAGGTTAGCTAGCCAGCTATTGTCGTTCTTTTAACGCAACGTAACGTAATCAACAGTGCTAGCTAGCCAGCTAGCCCCGAATAGCAGCACTGTAGAAACTACTACACTCAACGGAACGACTTGATTAGTGTAGTGTCAACAACGCAGCCACTGTCAGCTAGCCTACAAAGTCAACAACGCAGCCACTGCCAGCTAGCCTACTTCAGCAGTACTGTATCATTTTTAATAATTTTAGTCAATAAGATTCTTGCTACGTAAGCTTAACTTTCTGAACATTCGAGACGTGTAGTCACCTTGTCATTCCAATCTCCTTGCATTAGCGTAGCCTCTTCTGTAGCCTGTCAACTATGTGTCTGTCTATCCCTGTTCTCTCCTCTCTGCACAGACCATACAAACGCTCCACACCGCGTGGCCGCTGCCACCCTAATCTGGTGGTCCCAGCGCACGACCCACGTGGAGTTCCAGGTCTCCGGTAGCCTCTGGAACTGCCGATCTGCAGCCAACAAGGCAGAGTTCATCTCAGCCTATGCCTCCCTCCAGTCCCTCGACTTCTTGGCACTGACAGAAACATGGATCACCACAGATAACACTGCTACTCCTACTGCTCTCTCTTCGTCCGCCCACGTGTTCTCGCACACCCCGAGAGCTTCTGGTCAGCGGGGTGGTGGCATAGGGATCCTTATCTCTCCCATGTGGTCATTCTCTCTTTCTCCCCTTACCCATCTGTCTATCGCCTCCTTTGAATTTCATGCTGTCACAGTTACCAGCCCTTTCAAGCTTAACATCCTTATCATTTATCGCCCTCCAGGTCCCCTCGGAGAGTTCATCAATGAGCTTGATGCCTTGATAAGCTCCTTTCCTGAGGACGGCTCACCTCTCACAGTTCTGGGCGACTTTAACCTCCCCACGTCTACCTTTGACTCATTCCTCTCTGCCTCCTTCTTTCCACTCCTCTCCTCTTTTGACCTCACCCTCTCACCTTCCCCCCTACTCACAAGGCAGGCAATACGCTCGACCTCATCTTTACTAGATGCTGTTCTTCCACTAACCTCATTGCAACTCCCCTCCAAGTCTCCGACCACTACCTTGTATCCTTTTCCCTCTCGCTCTCATCCAACACTTCCCACACTGCCCCTACTCGGATGGTATCGCGCCGTCCCAACCTTCGCTCTCTCTCCCCCGCTACTCTCTCCTCTTCCATCCTATCATCTCTTCCCTCTGCTCAAACCTTCTCCAACCTATCTCCTGATTCTGCCTCCTCAACCCTCCTCTCCTCCCTTTCTGCATCCTTTGACTCTCTATGTCCCCTATCTTCCAGGCCGGCTCGGTCCTCCCCTCCCGCTCCGTGGCTTGACGCTGGTTCTGCTCACACTGCCCTACCCTGTGCTCTGACCTCTTTCTCCCCTCTCTCTCCAGATGAAATCTCGCGTCTTGTGACGGCCGGCCGCCCAACAACCTGCCCGCTCGACCCTATCCCCTCCTCTCTTCTCCAGACCATTTCCGGAGACCTTCTCCCTTACCTCACCTCGCTCATCAACTTATCCCTGACCGCTGGCTACGTCCCTTCCGTCTTCAAGAGAGCGAGAGTTGCACCCCTTCTGAAAAAACCTACACTCGATCCCTCCGATGTCAACAACTACAGACCAGTATCCCTTCTTTCTTTTCTCTCCAAAACTCTTGAACGTGCCGTCCTTGGTCAGCTCTCCCGCTATCTCTCTCAGAATGACCTTCTTGATCCAAATCAGTCAGGTTTCAAGACTAGTCATTCAACTGAGACTGCTCTTCTCTGTATCACGGAGGCGCTCCGCACCGCTAAAGCTAACTCTCTCTCCTCTGCTCTTATCCTTCTAGACCTATCGGCTGCCTTCGATACTGTGAACCATCAGATCCTCCTCTCCACCCTCTCCGAGTTGGGCATCTCCGGCGCGGCCCACGCTTGGATTGCGTCCTACCTGACAGGTCGCTCCTACCAGGTGGCGTGGCGAGAATCTGTCTCCTCACCACGCGCTCTCACCACTGGTGTCCCCCAGGGCTCTGTTCTAGGCCCTCTCCTATTCTCGCTATACACCAAGTCACTTGGCTCTGTCATACCCTCACATGGTCTCTCCTATCATTGCTATGCAGACGACACACAATAATCTTCTCCTTTCCCCCTTCTGATGACCAGGTGGCGAATCGCATCTCTGCATGTCTGGCAGACATATCAGTGTGGATGACGGATCACCACCTCAAGCTGAACTCGGCAAGACGGAGCTGCTCTTCCTCCCGGGAAGGACTGCCCGTTCCATGATCTCGCCATCACGGTTGACAACTCCATTGTGTCCTCCTCCCAGAGCGCTAAGAACCTTGGCGTGATCCTGGACAACAAACTGTCGTTCTCAACTAACATCAAGGCGGTGGCCCGTTCCTGTAGGTTCATGCTCTACAACATCCGCAGAGTACGACCCTGCCTCACACAGGAAGCGGCGCAGGTCCTAATCCAGGCACTTGTCATCTCCCGTCTGGATTACTGCAACTCGCTGTTGGCTGGGCTCCCTGCCTGTGCCATTAAACCCCTACAACTCATCCAGAACGCCGCAGCCCGTCTAGTGTTCAACCTTCCCAAGTTCTCTCACGTCACCCCGCTCCTCCGCTCTCTCCACTGGCTTCCAGTTGAAGCTCGCATCCGCTACAAGACCATGGTGCTTGCCTACGGAGCTGTGAGGGGAACGGCACCTCAGTACCTCCAGGCTCTGATCAGGCCCTACACCCAAATAAGGGCACTGCGTTCATCCACCTCTGGCCTGCTCGCCTCCCTACCACTGAGGAAGTACAGTTCCCGCTCAGCTCAGTCAAAACTGTTCGCTGCTCTGGCTCCCCAATGGTGGAACAAACTCCCTCACGACGCCAGGACAGCGGAGTCAATCACCACCTTCCGGAGACACCTGAAACCCCACCTCTTTAAGGAATACCTAGGATAGGATAAAGTAATCCTTCTCACCCCCCCCCCTTAAAATATTTAGATGCACTATTGTAAAGTGGTTGTTCCACTGGATGTCATAAGGTGAATGCACCAATTTGTAAGTCGCTCTGGATAAGAGCGTCTGCTAAATGACTTAAATGTAATGTAAATGTAAATGTAAATGCTACATAAGTTCTGTTATACTCACATGATTCAAACAGTTTTAGAAACTTCAGTGTTTTCTATCCAAATCTACTAATAATATGCATATCTTATATTCTTGGCATGTGTAGCAGGAAGTTGAAATTGGGCACTCTATTTATCCAAAAGTGAAAATGCTGCCCCCTATACCTTTTAAGAAGTTAACCATGGTTAGCATTTAAAAATGCTCACCAGCACAAGTTAACCAGTGCTCAAGGTGTAGAGCCTCCATAGGGTCTTAATTAGGGATAGGCATCCCGCTAGCGGGACAAGCCGACATTGTCCGGTGAAATTGGAGGTTGCGCAATTCAAATAAATAATCATAATATTAAACATTATGAATATACAAGTGTCTTATCATTTAAAAGCTTAAATTCCTGTTTATATAACTGTTGTCCGATTTTCAAAAAGGCTTTCATGCGAAAGCATGCCATGCGGTTGTCTGAGGACGGCGCCCCAGATCAACATTTTTCAACCAGCCCAGGCTTCATAAAATCACAAATGGCGATTTTAAATAAATCACTTAATTTCGAAGAGCTTCCTCTGTTTGTAATCCCAAGGGTCTCAGCTACAACATGAATGGTCATTTTGTTATATAAAATCCTTCTTTATATCCAAGAAAGTCAGTTTAGTTGGCGGCATCGATTTCAGTAATCCACTCGTTCAACATGCCGACAAAGGAGTCCAAAAAGCTACCGATAAACTTTGTCCAAAAAAGTCAACCAACGTTAATTTAATCCTCCTATCTCTAAAATGTAAATAAACTATAATATTTCATATGGTAAGTAGTATGTTCAATAGGAAAGGAACATTTGTAAGTGCGCGCCCTCTCCCTCGCCTGCCGCAAGACTATTGTTCCGGTGCTCTTCTCACACAAACTCCAAATACTTTGTTTGTTTTTCAAAAAACAAGCCTGAAACCTTGAAGAAAGACTGCAAATCCTATGGCTTCCACTAGATGTCAACAATCTGGGAGACAGATTTACAATCGGTTCCCATTATAAGAGCCTGGGAGCTAAATAAAAAACCATTCCGGTTGGATTTTCTTCAGATATTTGCCTGCCATATGAATTCTGTTATAGTCTGACATTATGTTAACATTTTTAGAAACTTCAAAGTGTTTTCTATCCAATGCTACCAATTATATGCATATCCTGGCTTCTGGGCCTGAGTAACAGGCAGTTTACTTTGGGCACGTCAGTCAGGCGGAAATTCAGGAAACTAGACCCTATCCCTAAGAAGTTTAAGCATGCTGAACTTTTGACGTCCCTACCTCCTAGATCTCTCTGCGTAATATTGGATACAGCATACTCTGCACACACTGGTTGAATCAACCTTGTTTCCATGTCATTTCATCAAAATTATATTGAATTAATGTGGAATAGACTTTGAACAGTGGGAGGTAGACTGCCATACCAGCTCAGACGACGTGTTCCTTTACAGGTGGCAACTGATCAGTCAACACAAACACAGAAACCACAAAATCTCTCACTCTTTCGTGCTCACACTCTCTTGCATCACTTGGTCTCTCACTCTCTCTCTCTCTCGCACTCTGTTTCCCTGCCCTCCATAATGTTCATTACATTAATCTTTGACTCATGTCCAACATATCTAATCCTTAGCAATGGTTAGGTCACCTGACTACATTGACTTTTAATCTCACTGCTACAACATCATTGAGACAATTCAACCTCTCAAATCTCAGTGAAAACCTCTACTCTAGATCCATTTTAGGGCTTACAGAAAAAGATATGTGAGAGCGAAAGTAACGTGAAATGTAGCACTCCCATCTAATTTATAAAGTGCTTTTAAAGGCTGGTCATGACACACATCAACACCATCATCCTAGACACACTCCAATTCGAATACCACCCCAACAGAACCACAGCTGAGGCAATCTCAATTGCACTTCACACTGCCCTCTCCCACCTGGAAAAGAGGAAATAACTGTGAATGCTGTTCATAGACTACAGCTCAATGTTCAACACCATAGTCCCCTTAATCAAAACTCATCACAAAGCTAGGGACCCTTGGTCTGAACCCCTTCCTCTGCAACTAGATCCTGGACTTCTTGACGGGTTGGTCCCAGGTGGAGGGTAGGCATCAACACCTCCGCCATGTTGACACTAGACACGGGGGCCCCTCAGGGGTGTGTGCCTAGTCCCCTCCTATGCTCCCTATTAACCAACGACTGCATTGCCACGCACGACTCCAACACCATCAAGTGTGCTGACGACACGATGGTGTTAGGCAATGAGTCAGCCTACAGTGAGGAGGTCAGAGAATTAGCAGTGTTGCCAGGACAATAACCTCTCCCTTGTAAATGTTAAGCTGTTTAAAGATGTTACTCTCATCGGCTACGGAGAGCGAGATCACACAATCGTTCAGAACAGTCTGTTCTTCCTTTAAAAGTTGTGCTCCTGCACCACGGGACTTGGAGGTACCCAGCATCATGGTGTCATTGCTCAGCATCATGGTGTCATTGCTCCAGATCACCACAAGGTGAGTGCTCTAACTCCCCCTTGACAGCTTGAAAGGATCTGCAGAGAACAATGGGAGAAACTCTCCAAATACAGGTGTGCCAAGCTTGAAGTGTCATACCCAAGAAGAGTTGAGGCTGTAATCACTGCCAAAGGTGCTTCAACAAAGTAAAGGGTCTGAATACTTATGTAAATGTCATGTTTTTTTATTTTATGCATTTCTAAAACCCTGTTTTTGCTTTGTCGTTATGGGGTATTGTGTGGACATTTTATGAGGAACCCCCCCCCCCCACCCCAGATTTAATCCATTTTAGAATAAGGCTGTAACGTAACAATGTGGAAAATTTCAAGGGATCTGAATACTTTCAGAATAAACTGTATCCCCAAGCTATGCTAGCTAGCTGCTTTCAGGTTTGCTAAACACAAGGTCAGTGCAGTCGTCAGCCTACAAATAATAGTGAATTAGCTGATCATCTTGAGATGGAGATGGCTTAAACTTCTCTCCATAATTTAGCTTACCTCACTGTTACTCAGTACTCACTACTTAAACCAGACCCCAAAGACAACTCTCGTTTGGGCCCAGGTGGAGGGTAGGCATCAACACCTCCGCCATGTTGACACTAGACACGGGGGCCCCTCAGGGGTGTGTGCCTAGTCCCCTCCTATGCTCCCTATTAACCAACGACTGCATTGCCACGCACGACTCCAACACCATCAAGTGTGCTGACGACACGATGGTGTTAGGCAATGAGTCAGCCTACAGTGAGGAGGTCAGAGAATTAGCAGTGTTGCCAGGACAATAACCTCTCCCTTGTAAATGTTAAGCTGTTTAAAGATGTTACTCTCATCGGCTACGGAGAGCGAGATCACACAATCGTTCAGAACAGTCTGTTCTTCCTTTAAAAGTTGTGCTCCTGCACCACGGGACTTGGAGGTACCCAGCATCATGGTGTCATTGCTCAGCATCATGGTGTCATTGCTCCAGATCACCACAAGGTGAGTGCTCTAACTCCCCCTTGACAGCTTGAAAGGATCTGCAGAGAACAATGGGAGAAACTCTCCAAATACAGGTGTGCCAAGCTTGAAGTGTCATACCCAAGAAGAGTTGAGGCTGTAATCACTGCCAAAGGTGCTTCAACAAAGTAAAGGGTCTGAATACTTATGTAAATGTCATGTTTTTTTATTTTATGCATTTCTAAAACCCTGTTTTTGCTTTGTCGTTATGGGGTATTGTGTGGACATTTTATGAGGAACCCCCCACCCCAGATTTAATCCATTTTAGAATAAGGCTGTAACGTAACAATGTGGAAAATTTCAAGGGATCTGAATACTTTCAGAATAAACTGTATCCCCAAGCTATGCTAGCTAGCTGCTTTCAGGTTTGCTAAACACAAGGTCAGTGCAGTCGTCAGCCTACAAATAATAGTGAATTAGCTGATCATCTTGAGATGGAGATGGCTTAAACTTCTCTCCATAATTTAGCTTACCTCACTGTTACTCAGTACTCACTACTTAAACCAGACCCCAAAGACAACTCTCGTTTGGGCTTCAGTAATGGCCACTTCATTTCTTAATGAGCACCGGCGGAAACACATGCGGATTAGGTGAGTGCAGTTCATGTTCATGTTCACCAGCCAGCCCTTGTCAGAGACTATATCCTATGCCGGTTCGTTGAAGTTAAAAGCAACACAAACACAAACACTGCCCCCTGCATACACACGCGCACACACACGATAACATACGCACCATACACACGTACAAATGGATTTTGTGTTGTAGATGTGTGGTAGTAGAGTAAGGGCCTGAAGGCACACACTTAATGTGTTGTGAAATCTGTTGTGAATGTATTGTGATGTTTTTAAAATTGTATAACTGCTTTCATTTTGCTGGACACCAGGAAGAGTAGCAGCTGCAATGGCAGCAGCAAATGGGGATCCATAATAAATACAAATCTCCCATAATAAATACAAATCTCCCATGAGTGATTGACAAAACAGTGTGTTTCTCTTTCTGTTGTTGACGCATTATTAATATGCAACATGTAGCTGACTGTCTTCTTCGCATTGTCCTATAACAAGTTTCTGTGTGGTTTTTGAGTTGTGGTAATTTCAACAAGGCATACAACCTGATTTCTCCCCTTATCGTGATTTATTGCCAGGGCTTATTTATGGTGCTTGTAAAAAAATATATAATTGCAGATAAACATATGAATGTACTAAGTTTTCAATAAATCACAAACTGTACCTGCATACTGGTTATTGATTTGTACATGTTAAGACTGTTATTTATCAAAATGTCAAAGCAAAGCAGCGACAGCATAATTTTAAACTTACGTTTTAGGAATATAAATTGAAGTTTCATTTAATTTCCAATGGTATTATGTTTAATCAGGTTAAAGCTGCTGAATGAGTCCAAAAATGTGCTGTGTTTTATTTGGTAATTTACCAGAAATTGCCAAACTGGTTTGCCCTGCCTCCTAGGGTGGCAGGGTAAAATATCCTTCACCTGTTTCTTTGACAAGTCAGACACGCGCACACATACATTATATCTAAACAAATATATACAGTGGGGCAAAAAAGTATTTAGTCAGCCACCAATTGTGCAAGTTCTCCCACTTAAAAAGATGAGAGAGGCCTGTAATTTTCATCATAGGTACACTTCAACTATGACAGACAAAATGAGAAAAATAAAAATCCGTAAAATCACACTGTAGGATTTTTAATGAACTTATTTGCAAATTATGGTGGAAAATAAGTATTTGGTCACCTACAAACAAGCAAAATTTCTGGCTCTCACAGAACTGTAACTTCTTCTTTAAGAGGCTCCTCTGTCCTCCACTACCTGTATTAGTGGCACCTGTTTGAACTTATCAGTATAAAAGACTGATGTCTGACTAAATACTTTTTTGCCCCACTGTACACACATGCCGCTGCCCAGTAATAGTAATTGATGGTGGCACTTAGACATTCTTTCCCTTTCTACATTAAAGACATGCGCTGGCAAGCAAGTATTTTTTTTAACCCTTTAGGCCACAATGGAATTCAAGAATGCTGCTGTCGATTGCTGAGAATTTTCAAGATTTTCTCACACATTTCAAAGAGACATAGCTCAAAACAAAGAACAAATGGCAATTAACTTAGTTTTAAAGACCACAACCTTTATTTCATTAGGAATAACACAACAAGAAACACGGGTATTTAAATTGTATATTTGTCTAAATTACTCACTTCAAAAGGTACCTAATATATTAAACTTAGAAATATTATTTACATATAAACAGAATTACTGTCTTCCCTCAATTTTCTAGTTTGAGTGTGACTGTTTACTGGAAGCTGTGCAGCACCATTTTCCAGCTACGTCATACAATAGGAAAGTAATTCTGAGTTGAAACTTGTAATCACTTTTGAGAAAATGTCCCCTGAATGTTTTGGTAAATCTTCTGGAGAGCTCTGTCTACACCCATTCAGCATAGTTCACACCCTCTTAAGCCTTAGCCCCACCCATCTCTTTAAGGGTTGACATGTGAAGTCATGGACTAAACAACCAAAGATTTAAAGACTAGAGCCAGGTTTATACTATGTCTATTGACAGTTGTCACAGTGACATCGTGAGCATTCTATTGTCGTCCAACATCAAACTTGTCGTTTATGAAAAACTATAAACACAAAGTACAGGCTGCATGACATCAGCAGCCTGGTGGTCCAAAATAGCATAACTAGTGTATTTTAACACCAATAAACCCACCTGTTTAAAAATAAATTTAGTACATAGCAAACCAGGAAACTAAAAACAGCTTTCTAAATGTTTTGGTTAGTTTCTAGCTAGCTTGTTAGCTAGCTAGCTAATTTTAAGTTAGCTGGCTAGCCACAAATAATTAACATATCATATAGCTGACAAGATATTCACTTAAGCTCATTTGTCTTCATTATTACAGGAAAATAAACTCACAAGATCATTATTTTGAAGCTAATGGCAAGCCAACTGAGGTTGTGAGACTAACTAAATGAAAAGCATGAGGGCATTCTACCAGAGAATTTAGGAACTTGGACACTGTCTCATTGGCCTAATGTTATATCCTAATTTGACTGGTACAGATCATGTTCTTCACATTACCTTCTCTGGTAAACGCATACCATGTCAAATAAATTCAAAGTTTATTTGTCACATGCACAGGATACGGAAGGTGTAGTGAAATGGTTAGTTGCATAGTGGAGTATTTTTGTTTAAACGTAGCAAGCTAGCTAATGATCTGTTATCCCAATAATGTTACTACCCTGCATGGATCTGCAGATAGCTAACCAACCAGCTCCAATGTTAGCTAGCTAGCTAACATTAGGCTATAACTAGCAATGCAAATGGCTCTGCAATATGAATAATATTACTACACAGATCATAGACGTAACATTAACTAGCTAGCTAACAGTACGCTTTAACTTGAAATGACAATGTCTTGAATTAGAAATGGATATCTGAAAATGTACCTAGCTAGACTATCTTACCTGTATAAATGGATGGACTCTTCTCCCTCTGTCACGGATGCCATGTTTGCCCTTATTTTGAAGAGTTTTTTAGACTCCATCTGCATATTTGCAATCAAACACCAGAATTTCTCCATCTCCTAAGCTACCGTACTCGCATTCCACTGATTTTCATAACTCCGCCCACCAGAAAGTGGAGAGCAACAGATTTGCAGTTCTACTGCGCGCTATCTTTTAAGAAAGCCACGTTAGAAAGGATTACCTACACATACTGACCAGCTCATGTTCTAAACAGAAGTGTGCTACATGGCAGACCAATCTGAACTCATTTCACGGCATGTCCAGCCCATCCAATCATGGCTAGCCGGAAGGTTCCTGACTTTTTCCGTGGCTAAACCAACTAGGTTCGTAAATACCAATTTTATTCATATTTACAGATTTGCATACAAGTTTGATATTAAGGCACATGAAAGTTCACAAAAAAAAAACATTTTTACATTCAAATCCCTCTCCTGTGAATTAGAGACAAGAAATACGCATTTGAATGACATCTAGCAAGATGCACACACCAGAGTGAGAGAGCGAGCCCGCAATATCGTGGTGCACATATCTGCACATGTGGCTAGCTAGCTAACAAGCTAGAAACTAAATTAGAAAGTTGCTTTTATTGCCTGGTTTGCTAGATTTACTTAAACTAAATTAATTTCAAAGGGATTTGTTTATACTTTTTCACAATGAGAAGTTTGATGTCGGATGACAATAGAACGTTCATGATGTCACTGCGACAACTGTCTACAGACATGTTGATAAGCGTAGTATAAACCAGCCTATAGTCTTAATCTTTGGTTGTTTAGTACTCACTCTATTTAGCCCATGGGCTCACATGTGAATCCGTAAAGAGATTATTTATTTTATTTAACCTTTTACAGTTAAAGTCGGAAGTTTACATACACTTAGTCATTAACTTTTTCAACCACTCCACAAACACACTATAATTTTGGCAAGTCGGTTAGGACATATACTTTGTGCATGACACAAGTAATTTTTCCATCAATTGTTTAGACAGAGTGAATTACAATTGAAATAATCTATCACAATTCTAGTGGGTCAAAGGTTTACATACATTAAATTGACTGTGCATTTTAAACAGCTTGGAAAATTCCAGAAAATTATGTCATGGCTTTAGAAGCTTCTGATGTGCTCATTGACATCATTTGAGTCAATGTGGATGTATTTCAAGGTCTGCCTTCAAACTCAATGCCTATTTGCATGACATCATGGGAAAATCAAAAGAAATCAGCCAAGACCTCAGAAAAATATTGTAGACCTCCAGAAGTCCGGTTCATCCTTGGGAGTAATTTCCGCCTAAAAGTACCATGTTCATCTGTACAAGCAATAGTACGCAAGTATAAACACTATGGGACCATGCAGCCATCTTACAGCTCAGGAAGGAGATGCGTTCTGTCTCCTAGAGATGAACGTACTTTGGCG
The DNA here is from genome assembly GCF_021184085.1 of Oncorhynchus gorbuscha. Lineage (NCBI taxonomy): Eukaryota > Metazoa > Chordata > Actinopteri > Salmoniformes > Salmonidae > Oncorhynchus > Oncorhynchus gorbuscha. Next base: position 21,149,021 of record NC_060197.1, read on the forward strand.
TGAAAAGTGCAAATCAATCCCAGAACAACAGCAAAGGACCTTGTGAAGAAGCTGGAGGAAACTAGTACAAAAGTATCTATATCCACAGTGAAACGAGTCCTATATCGTCATAACCTGAAAGGCGGCTCAGCAAGGAAGAAGTCACTGCTCCAAAATTGCCATAAACCCGGACTACGGTTTGCAACAGTACATGGGGACAAAGATCATACTTTTTGATAGAATTGTCCTCTGGTCTAATGAAACAAAAATAGAACTGTTTGCAAGCCGAAGAACACCATCCCAACCGTGAAGCACGGGGATGGCAGCATCATGTTGTGGGGGTGCTTTGCTGCTGGAGGGACTGGTGCACTTCACAAAATAGATGGCGTCATGAGGAAGGGAAATTATGTGGATATAGTGACAAAACATCAGCCAGGAAGTTTAAGCTTGGTCGCAAATGGGTCTTCCAAATGGACAATGACCCCAAGCATACTTCAAAATTTGTGGAAACCTCTTAGTGGTTAGGGTCATTTTTTTCAACTTTTTGATAAAATGCGTGCAAAATTTCAACGTCCTGCTACTCATGCCAGGAATATAGTATATGCATATGATTAGTATGTGTGGATAGAAAACACACTGAAGTTTATAAAACTGGTTTAATCATGTCTGTGACTATACCAGAACGTGTGTAGCAGGCAAAACCCCAAGGAAAAACTGTTCACAAAAAAAGAAATATCCCTCCGCCAGTTTCCTGTATTGTCTATGGCAAGGGAAATTAGATAGTGCCCAGTTTACAGTTCCTACAGCTTCCACACGATGTCGCCAGTCTTGGGAATTGGGTTGAAATTAATCTTTGTTGAAATGAAGAATAGGCACTTCCTGTCAGAGGGTACACGGTGGAAAGTTTTGAAAGAGAGAAAATCGTCCATGATTTCTTGACTTGCTGCTATTAAATACAGATCGCCCGTCATCAATTTGATCGATTATTAACGTTTACAAATACCTAAAGTTGGATTACAAAAGTAGTTTGAAGTATTTTGTCAAAGTTTATAGGCAACATTTTTCATTTTAAAAAATTACGTTGTGTTTTGGAAAGCTGTTTTTTCTGGATCAGACGGGCTATATAAATTGACATTTTGGGTATACATGGATGGATTTAATCGAAAAAAAGAACCAATTGTGATGTTTATGGGACATATTGGAGTGCCAACAAAGAAGCTCGTCAAAGGTAATGCATGTTTTATATTTTATTTCTGCGTTTTGTGTAGCGCCGGCTATGCTAATTCTTTTGTTTATGTCTCCTTCAGGTATGCTTTCAGGTATGCATGCTATCAGGTATGCATGCTATCAGATAATATCTTCTCATGCTTTCGCCGAAAAGCATTTTAAAAATCTGACATGTTGGCTCGATTCACAACGAGTGTAGCTTCAATTGAGTACCCTGCATGTGTGATTTAATGAAAGTTTGATTTTTAACGAGTACTATATGAATTTGGCGCTACACATTTCCCAGGGCTAGTGGCTAGGGTGAGACACTAGCGTCTCAGTGGCCTTAAGAGGACAACAAAGTCAAGGTATTGGAGTGGCCATCACAAAGCCCTGACCTCAATCCTATAGAACATTTCTGGGTAGTAATGAAAAAGAATGTGCGAGCAGGGATGCCTACAAACCTGACTCCGTTACACCAGCTCTGTCAGGGGCCGCGCCACTGCGGAACCCAACTAAAGGGTATGAACGATGCTGAATGGGTATAGACAAAGAGTTCTCCAGTAGGTGTACCAAAACATTGAAGGGCCATTTTATCAAAATGTGGGGTTACAAGTTTGATCAATTTTCAAAGCAGATTTTTTTGCCCCTTGTTCCTCAACTATAGTGTATGATATACAATTTTCTAGCTCTGAGTCTCTACTTTTATCAAATGTGAAAAAAATTAATAATCATAATTCAAATGTTGCTACATAAGATCGAGCCGGTCAGTCACATATGGGGACGCACGCACACACCATGTGCCTGTAGGTGTGTGTGAGCGATGGGAGTCAATGAACTCAATAAATCAGCAGGCAGCATGTCAGGCCCTTCAGTTAAAGTGGTGGCTGTGTGTGTGTGTGTGTGTGGTTAAAGTGGTCTCTAGTGATAACATAATGGAACCCTTATCTCCTGATTCAGTTTAATGGTTGCCTAGCAGCCATATGTGCACCATGGATACACAAACACACGCTGGCATGCATGCAATGCACGGACACGCATAGACACCAAAACATATGCTGGTGCACACCCACATACTCATGAATGTACACAAGCACATGCTCTCTTTCTCTCTCTTCATGTGGCCCTGTTTCTGTCCCCCCTCCCCCACTCTATCTATCTCTCTCCTAAACAACAGAGTGATTGACAGGGAAGTGAGAAAAAACCCACACTCTAATCAGTCCAAAATTCTTCTCGCAAATGAACGAGAACACTACCATCTTCAGATTACAGGGAAATACAACCTTCTACATTAGATTGGTTTATGTAAAACTGAGAGAACAACTGAACATGCCCATATTGGAACTAAAACAAGAAGAGTTGATGACATCATTAATCATTTGACTTAGCAAGGAGGTAATGCAGCCAACTGATCATTACTGACTGGGAGATGAGGAAAGAATGTGTGTCCACTGTCCAATTGGGTCATTTGGTCATGCCCTCTGGGTTTTAAAATGACACTTAGTCTAAAGGGGTAATCTGTGTGGATTACTATGTGAATCATGGGATTATCAGTCCCTTAATTGAGGGATAGAAATGCCTTTATTACAACCCAATCTAATTTGTCTCTATCTTGCAATACACAGTGACCAGAACACACGCACACACATGCATGCTCATACACACAAATACACTGTCAGAAAACACAAATAGCGGCCCAAATAACACACACACACACACACCAGCGGTCAGCAAACTTGCATGCAGCACACACACCCACACAAACACCGATAACCCATTGTAATCAGGCAGATGAGTCACCCCCTAGCGACATGTGTTGTCTCAGAATAGAAGCGAGACAGACATTCCCTAACATAGTTTATGATCCTCTCAGCAAGCCTTTACCATTTCAACACTTTCATTGCCAGACACACATCCTCCATAGTTTTCCCTGAGATTGTTAAACCCATTATTTAAATTGGATAATATCAGCATCCGTTACCCCACCCTTCTCTATGTAATACCCTGCACACTGTATTTATAATGGATTCCCATTAGCTGCTGGCAAGGCAGCAGCTACTCTTCTTTGGGTCCAGCAACGTTAAGGTAGTTTTATACAAAATATTACATTACATTACATTTCATAACCCTTTTCACAACACATTAAGTGTGTTCCTTCAGGCCGCTACTCTACTACCAAATATCTACAATTCAAAGTCCATGTGTACGTGTGTATTTGTAAGTGTGTGTGTGTGTCTCTCTTCACAGTCCCCACTGTTCCATACTTCCATGTAGCCTTCCATAGTCTGTTCTTGACTTGGGGATTGTGAAGGGACTTCTGGTGGCATGTCTTGTGGGGTATGCATGGGTGTCCAAGCTGTGTGCTAATGGTTTAAACGGACACCTCGGTGCATTCATCACGTCAGAAATTCTTACAAAATCAAGTAGTGATGAAGTCGATCTCTCCTCTACTTTGAGCCATGAGAGAGTTACATGCATATAATGAATGTTAGCTCTCTGTGTACATTTAAGGGCCAGCCGTGCTGCCCTGTTCTGAGGAAATTCTAATTTTACTGTATGCCCGGATGCAAGCAAACACACACACACACACACACACACACACACACACACACACACACACACACACACACACACACACACACACACACACACACACACACACACACACACACACACACACACACACACACACACACACACACACACACACACACACACACACTCAAGGACGCAAACACACACACACACATACATACGTGCGTAGGCTTAATATGTTGTGTACACTGGACATGTTTTATATTTTCTAAATTGGCTGTTAGTTTACTGGCTGTTTAGTACAGAATTAATATTGAGCGAGGGAGAAGGGACCGAAAGGGAGGGAAGAATATTAACACAATACATTAGTGTGGTCCTTAATTTGCTATTTAGTAAACCGATTATATAAATGAGAGACAATGAGATCAGGATACTAAAAGACGTAATGAGAGATGGATTGAAGCATGGAGGGAGGGAGAGGGATAAAGTCAAGTACTTGGAGGAATGGAAAACGATAACTATTGACATGTGGGTTGGAAAGGATAGTGAAGGGATGAAGTGAGCAAGGGAAGGAAGGATGAAAAGAGATGGAATTTGCAAAGACATACGTTTACAGATTTAGGTCCCAATGGGTGGTTCAATAAGTGTCAGTTTCAAATGGATGATGTCTGACGAGACTTTCTCTCCCTCTCAATCCATCTCTCTCTCTCTGTTAATCCATCTCCCTCTCAATCCATCTCTTATTTCACCTTAGGCTCTCACGACTCTCTCTACCTCCCACATTCTCTCTTCCCCTCCCCGCCATTTGCATTATTACATACAGCCGGAAAAAACTTCTAGATATCAGAGCGGCGGTAACTCACCAGCATTTCAACCAGAAATAGGACATTCCTGAATTGGTTCATAACCCCCAAGACAATTGAACTTATCCCAGAGGCTGCTCCAAGAACTGCCGGTGGAGGAGAAGAGGTATTCGGAGTGGAATTTTAGTCCGACTGAGGAGGCGTACACACCATCCACTGTTTCCGAGTATTTTACTCGCTAAAATTCAGTTCCTGGAGAACAAAATAGATGAGCTCAGGGCGAGGATCTCCTTCCAGAGACATCTCAGGGACTATCCGGATATACTGTCCCTGTCCATACAGGCAGCTGGGTTCTCAGTACATCGCGCAGATAGGAATGTCGAACTCTCCAGGAAGAAGAAAATTGGAGGTATATGTCTCATTAACTACTCATGGTGTGATTGTAGTAACGTACAGGAACTCAAGTCCTTTTGTTCACCCGACCCAGAATACCTCACAATTAAATGCCAACCTCATTACTTACCAAAATAACTCTCTCTTCGGTCATCGTCAGAGCTGTCTATATTCCACCTCAAGCCGATACCACGACAGCTCTCAAGGAACTACACTGGACTTTGTGCAAACTGGAAAACGCATATCCTGAGACAGCATTTATTGTAGCTGGGTACTTAAAAAATTAAATCTGAGGAAAACACAACCAAAGTTCTATCAACACATTGCATGCAGTATTCGTGCTTCAAAAACTCTCAAATTGTTACTTTCCCTTCCGGGATGGCTACACGGCCCTACCCTGCGTTCCCTACAGCAAACCAGATCACTTCTCCATTCTGCTCCTTCCTTCTTAGCCTGATGGTTAGAGCGTTGGGCCTGTAACCGAAAGGTTGCTGGATCGAATACCCGAGTTGAAAAGGTATAAATCTGTCTTTTGCCCCTGAACATGGCAGTTAACCCCTTGTTCCCCTGGTAGGCCATCATTGTAAATAAGAATTTGTTCTTAACTGACTTGGCTGGTAAAATAAATAAATACAATTATAGTCAGAAACTCAAACAGGAAGTACCCATGGTAAGGACTGTTCAATTCTGACAAATCAGAATCTATGCTTCATATGTTTTTGATGACATGGACTGGGATATGTTCCGGGTTGCCTCTGAAAATAAAATGTATGACACTGACATGTTGACGGAGTTCAACATTCCCTATGCACTTCCTGATGTTCTCACTGTGACGATTAAAATCTATGCAAACCAAAAACCGTGGATAGCAGCTTTCGCACAAAACTGAAATTGCAAACCACTGCATTTAACTTCGGCAAGGTGACTGGAAATATGGTTGAATACATGGTTGAATACAGTCAAACAGGCAAAACGTCAGTACAGAAACAGTGTAGTAATTAAACGACTCCGACACGAGATGTATGTGGCAGGGATAATAGATAATACGGATTACAAAGGGAAAGCCAACCACGTCTCAGACACCAACATATTGCTCCCAGACAAGCTAAACACCTATGCCCGCTTTGAGGATAACATGGTGCCACCAACTCGGGCCGCTCCTGAGGACTTTGAGCTCTCGTTCTCCATGGCCGACGTAAGACGGCATCCCTAGCCGCGTCCTCGGAGCATGCGAAGAGTTTTTACGGACATATTCAATCTCTCCCGCTTCAAAATGTCTACTATTGTTCCTGTACCCAAGAAAGTAAAGCTAACTGAAGTAAATGACTATAGCCCCATTGCACTCACTTTTGTCATCATAAAGTGCTTTGAGGCTAGTTCAGGATCATATAACCTTACCCGACACCCTACCCACCGCAATTTGCATACTGCTCCAATAGAGCCATGGAGGTCGAAGGAATTGTCGGTAGAGCTCCGAGACAGGATTGTGCAGAGGCACAGGTCTGGGGAAGTGTACCAAAAAATGTCTGCAGCATTGAAGGTCCCCCAGAACACAATAGCCTCCATCATTCTTAAATGGAAGAAGTTTGGTACCACCAAGAGAGCTGGCCGCCCGGCCAAACGCAGCAATTGAGCGAGAAGGGCCTTGGAGATAGGAGAACCTTCCAGAAGAACAACCATCTCCGCAGCACTCCACCAATCAGGCCATTATGGTAGAGTGGCCAGACGGAAGCCACTCTTCAGTAAAACGCACATGACAGCCCACTTGGAGTTTGCCAAAAGGCACGTAAAGGACTCTCAGACCATGAGAAACAACAACCTCTGGTCTTATGAATCCTATATGAATGATGCATCCTATCACTCTTTGGCCTGATGCCAAGCATCACATCTGGAGGAAAGTAGTGGTGGCAGTATCATGCTGTGGGGATTTTCAGCGGTAGGGATCAAGGGAAAGATGAACGGATCAAAGTACAGAGATCCTTGATGAAAACCTGCTCCAGAGGACCTCCGATTGGGGGTGAAGTTTCACCTTCCAACAGGACAACGACCCTCAGCACACAGCCAAGACAATGCAGAAGTGGCTTCAGGACAGGTCTCTGAATGTCCTTGGGTGGCCCAGCCAGAACCCCCATGATGTCAAGCAAATAGGCACTGAGTTTGAAGGTAAGCCTTGAAATACATCCACAGGTACACCTCCAATTGACTCAAATGATGTCAATTACACCATCAGAAGCTGCTAAAGCCATGACATTTTCTGGAATTTTCCAAGCTGTTTAAAGGCACAGTCAACTTTTGACCCACTGGAATTGTGATACAGTGAATTATAAGTGAAATAATAATCTCTCTGTAAACATTTGTTGGAAAAATGACTTGTCATGCGCAAAGTCAATGTCTTGACTGACTTGCCAAAACTATAGTTTGTTTGTTTGTTTTAATGACTCCAACCTAAGTGTTTGTAAACTTCTGACTTCAACAGTATTTGGGCTGCAATTTCTGAGGCTGGGAACTCTAATGAACTTCTTCTCTGCAGCATAGGCTACTCTGGGTCTTCCTTTCCTGTGGTGGTCTTCATGAGAGCCAGTTTCATCATAGCACTTGATAGTTTTTGCAACTGCACTTGAAGAATCTTTCAAATTTCTTGACATTTTCTGGATTGACTGACCTTCATGTGTTAAAGTAATGATGGACTCTCATTTCTCTTTGCTTATTTTAGCTGTTCTTGCCATAATATGGACTTGGTCTTTTACCAAATAGGGCTATCATTGTTTGATGTCTTCTCTATTATTCTACAATGTAGACAATAGTAAAAAAAAGAGAAAAAACCCCTGGAATGAGTAGGTGTGTCCAAACCTTTGACTGGAACTGTGTGTGTGTTCACACTACATTAACAAAAGTACGTGGCACCTGCTCGTCGAACATCTCATTCCAAAGTCATGGGCATTAGTATGGAGGTAGTACCCCTTTTGCTGCGAAGGCTTTCCGCTAGATGTTGGAATATTGCTGTCGGGATTTGCTTCCAATCAGCCACGAGCATTAATGAGGTCGGGCACTGATGTTGGGCGATTTAGGCCTGGCTCGCAGTCAGCGTTCCAAATCTTGTCAATGGTGTTTGATGGGGTTGAGGTCAGGGCTCTGTGCAGGCCAGTCAAGTTCTTCCACTCTGATCTCGACAAACCATTTCTGTATAGACCTCACATTGTCAACAGGGGCATTGTCATGCCTAAACAGGAAAGTGCCTTCCCCAAACTGTTGACACATAGTTGGAAGCATAGATGGAACTGCAAAAATCACTGAAGCTGGAGACTCATATCTCCCTCACTAGCTTTAAGCACCAGCTGTCAGAGCAGCTCACAGATCACTGCACCTGTACATAGCCCATCTGTAATATAGCCCATCCAACTACCTTATCCCCATACTGTTTCTATTTATTTATGTGTGTATTGTTCTATATTACTGCACTGTTGGAGCTAAGAATTTCACTACATCTGCAATAACATCTGCTAAATATTTGTAATTGGTCTCCTCTGTGTTACAGAGGCTGTCTCTTTAGAATGAACCATCTTGAAGCATGACTGGTTAGGGTCAAGAATATTGTTCTGAGAGAGATAACGAGAGAGTTGGTCAGAGATTGCACCCTCAATTGTTTTGGTAAGAAACTACAGACCGGTATTCCTTTTTAACATCAGAGGGGTTGAGTGTTGGTTTCTTGAGGAGGGGAGTTTTTCTGGCCACCTTGAAGTCAGAGGAGATTCAGCCAGTGGTCAGGGATTAGTTGAAAATTGAAGTTAGGAATGGGAAAAGGTCCCCAGAGATAGTCTGGAGAAGGGAAGAGGGATTGGGGTTGAGTGGGCTGGTTGTCGGGCGGCTGGACATCATTAGCCGCAGGATTTCATCAGGAGAGAGAGAGAGAGGTGATAATGAGGTCAAAGCGTAGGGTAGCTCTGTGTGAGTGGAACCAGTGGAGTCGGTAGGCTGGGGGAATGAGGAGCAGATGAAGTCAACATAGACAAAGTCGTCTGTAGACTGCAGTGAAATCATGATTCAGAAAACCGGGAAGTGATTACACATTTTTTTTGTTGAAAGCTTATGGCCGAACGTGCTATTTTTGTCAAAGCTACCTAAAAGCCCAGCAAGGAGTTGCAGAGATGAGCTAAGGGACCAAATTCAGTGGAGAAAACGTTGTTAAAAAATATGCTTGTGGCCAAACCACCCTGAACACGTCTGTGGGTGAAGGAGAGGGCCAAGTCCACTGAAATACTTTCAGTGTATGGAATCGCTTGGAGCGTCTGGATTTTTGGTAAACTTCTCTATTAATTAAGGAGTGAAGCGAAGGTGAATAATCTTTTAGGGTTGGAGGCAGAGGTTTGTAATTTCTAGTGATAGAAAGAGGTGTTAGCAGCAGATACAGAAAAACGGAAGGTACAGAGGGAGTGGAAGGATGATAGATCCTCCGGAAGTTTAGTTTTCCTCCATTTTTGCTCAGCTGCCCACAGCCCTATTCTGTGAATACACAGTGAATCACTCAGCCACAGAGCAGGAAGGGAAGGTCTAGCCGGCCTCGCGGAAAGGAGACAGTGGGAGTCAACGGAGGCTGAAAGGGAGGAGAGTAGGGTCAAATAAGCAGACACAGGAGACGGGAGGGAGAAGGATTTAGCTGAAGGAAGATAAGGATATAGAAGTGAGAGCATGACCATCTTGCAGGGTTGGCGGAGGGAGAAAAAATAAAAAGTAGTGATAGAGACCAAGGAGGGGGAAGAAATGAGTTGAAGTCAGGCGTTGGTAAGGTTCTCTCCTCTCAGCTCTACACAGTTTGGGGCTTTTACTTTTCGGAAAGCATAGTCTGCTACATTTGACTGGGAAGTTGGGATTACTAGGGCTGGCACAATTACTGTATAACCGTGTGACCGACTGTTTAAATGAAGACTTTCATGAAAATAAAATAACTGTCATAACTGTTTATAAAAATAGGGAAGAGCTGAATGAAGATTAGATGGCCGGCCATTCTTGTGGTTTAGTCCGTTTACTGCGATAACATGGACACTTGTCAACGTGATTAAACTTTGTTGCCACTTGCTGAAACGAGTTTAGTAGAATGGGCTTTGAACTAGAGGTCAACCGGTTAATTGGAATTGCCGATTTAATTAGGGCCAATTTCAAGTTTTCATAACGTACAGAAATCTGAATTTTTGGCCGATTTATAAATAAATAATAATATATTTTTTTAAATCATATAAATGTTATATTTATTTATTTAAAAAATATTTTTTTACAGCTTCAATTAACTAGGCAAGTAACACGTTCTTATTTTCAATGATGGCCTAGGAACGGTGGGTTAACTGCCTTGTTCAGGGGCAGAACGATTCAAACTTGCAACCTTACGGTTAACTAGTCCAACGCTCTAACCACCTGCTTTATATTGCACTCCAAATAAAATGTATTTGTCACATACACATGGTTAGCAGATGTTAATAAGAGTGTAGCGAAATGCTTGTGCTTCTAGTTCCGACAATGCAGTAGTAACCAACGAGTAATCTAACCTAACAATTCCACAACTAGAATATATATATATATATTAGGCAAGATGCAGTAGATGGTATCGAGTACAGTATATACATATGAGATGAGTAATGTAGGTTATGTGAACATTATATTAAGTGGCATTGTTTAAAGTGGCTAAGCAATGCTGCGCAGCCATAACCACGCTGTCTGTGTGGGTGGACCAATTCAGTTTGTCCGTGATGTGTACGCCGAGGAACTTAACTTACTACCCTCTCCACTACTGTCCCATTGATGGGAATAGGGGGTGCTCCCTCTGCTGTTTCCTGAAGTCCACCATCATCTCCTTTGTTTTGTTGACATTGAATGGGAGGTTATTTTACTGACACCACACCCCGAGCGCTCTCACCTCCTCCCTGTAGGCCGTCTCGTCGTTGTTGGTAATCAAGCCTACCACTGTAGTGTCGTCCGCAAACTTGATGATTGAGTTGGAGGCGTGCATGGCCACACAGTTGTGGGTGAACAGGGAATACAGGAGAGGGCTCAGAACGCACTCTTGTGGAGCCACAGTGTTGAGGATCAGTGGGGCGGAGAAGTTGTTACCTACTCTCACCACCTGGGGCTGGCCCGTCAGGAAGTCCAGTACCCAGTTGCACAGGGCGGGGTCGAGACAGCATTTTCACATAGGTATTCCTCTTGTCCAGATGGGTTAGGGCAGTGTGGTTGCGATTGCGTCGCCTGTGGACCTATTGGGACGGTAAGCAAATTGGAGTGGGTCTAGCGTGTCAGGTAGAGTGGAGGTGATATGGTCCTTGACTAGTCTCTCAAAAGCACTCCACGAGGAGCCTGCCTGTTATGCGAATGCAGTAAGAAGCCATGGTAAGTTGCTAGCTAGCATTAAACTTATCTTATAAAAAACAATCAATCAATAAATCATAATCACTAGTTAACTACACATGGTTGCTGATATTACTAGTTTATCTAGCGTGTCCTGCGTTGCATATAATCGATGCGGTGCGCATTCACGAAAAAGGGCTGTCGTTGCTCCAACGAGTACTTAACCATAAACATCAATGCCTTTCTTAAAAGCAATACACAAGTATATATTTTTAAACCTGCATATTTAGTTAATATTGCCTGCTAACATGAATTTCTTTTAACGAGGGAAAATGTGTTACTTCTCTTGCAACAAAGTCAGGGTATATGCAGCACTTTGGGCCGCCTGGCTCGTTGCAAACTGTGTGGAGACTATTTCTTCCTAACAAAGACAGCCAACTTCGCCAAACGGGGGATGATTTAACAAATGCGCATTTGCAAAAAAAGCACAATCGTTGCACGACTCTATGTAAACACAAACATCAATGCCTTTCTTAAAATCAATACACAGAAGTACATATTTTTAAACTTGCATATTTAGCTAAAAGAAATCCAGGTGAGCAGGCAATATTAACCAGGTGAAATTGTGTCACTTCTCTTGCGTTAATTCTCTTGCGTTAAGAGTCAGGGTATATCAAATCAAATCAAATTGTATTTGTCACATACACATGGTTAGCAGATGTTAATGCGAGTGTAGCGAAATGATTGTGCTTCTAGTTCCGACAATGCAGTAATAACCAACAAGTAATCTAACTAACACATTGTAAGGGGATAAAGAATATGTACATAAGGATACATGAATGAGTGATGGTACAGAGCAGCATAGGCAAGATACAGTAGATGGTATCGAGTACAGTATATACATATGAGATGAGTATGCAAACAAAGTGGCATAGTTAAAGTGGCTAGTGATGCATGTATTACATAAGGATGCAGTCGGTGATATAGAGTACAGTATATACGTATGCATATGAGATGAATAAGGTAGGGTAAGTAACATTATATAAGGTAGCATTGTTTAAAGTGGCTAGTGATATATTTACATCATTTCCCATCAATTCCCATTATTAAAGCGGCTGGAGTTGAGTCAGTGTCAGTGTCAGTGTGTTGGCAACAGCCACTCAATGTTAGTGGTGGCTGTTTAACAGTCTGATGGCCTTGAGATAGAAGCTGGTAATCAAGCCTACCACTGTTGTGTCGTCCGCAAACTTGATGATTGAGTTGGAGGCGTGCGTGGCCACGCAGTCGTGGGTGAACAGGGAGTACAGGAGAGGGCTCAGAACGCACCCTTGTGGGGACCCAGTGTTGAGGATCAGCGGGGAGGAGATGTTGTTGCCTACCCTCACCACCTGGGGGCGGCCCGTCAGGAAGTCCAGTACCCAGTTGCACAGGGCGGGGTCGAGACCCAGGGTCTCGAGCTTGATGACGAGCCTGGAGGGTACTATGGTGTTGAATGCCGAGCTGTAGTCGATGAACAGCATTCTCACATAGGTATTCCTCTTGTCCAGATGGGTTAGGGCAGTGTGCAGTGTGGTTGAGATTGTATCGTCTGTGGACCTATTTGGGCGGTAAGCAAATGTGGGTCTAGGGTGTCAGGTAGGAACGGTTCCGTATTTCACTGAAAGAATAAACGTTTTGTTTTCGAGAGGATAGTTTCCGGATTCGACCATATTAATGACCTAAGGCTTGTATTTCTGTGTGTTATTATGTTATAACTAAGTCTATGATTTGATAGAGCAGTCTGACTGAGTGATGGTAGGCACCAGCAGGCTCGTAAGCATTTATTCAAACAGCACTTTTGTGCGTTTTGCCAGCAGCTCTTCGCAATGCTTCAAGCATTACGCTGTTTGACTTCAAGCCTATCAACTCCCGAGATTAGGCTGGTGGAACCGATGTGAAATTGCTAGCAAGTTAGCGGGGTGCGCGCTAATATCGTTTCAAACGTCACTCACTCTGAGACTTGGAGTAGTTGTTCCCCTTGCTCTGCTTCGATGGTGGCTGTTGTCGATGTGTTCCTGGTTCGAGCCCAGGTAGGAGCGAGGAGAGGGACGGAAGCTATACTGTTACACTGCCAATACTAAAGTGCCTATAAGAACATCCAATAGTCAAAGGTATATGAAATACAAATCGTATAGTGACAAATAGTCTTGTAATTCCTATAATAACTACAACCTACAATTTCTTACCTGGGAATATTGAAGACTCATGTTAAAAGGAACCACCATATTTCATATGTTCTCATGTTCTGAGCAAGCAACTCAAACGTTAGCTTTCTTACATGGCACATATTGCACTTTTACTTTTACTTTCCCATGCTCAGGTCTGTTAAACGCTGGTCCAACCAATCGGATTCCACGCTTCAAGATTTCTTTTTTGCATTATTTAAAACAAATTTAACATGTTTTATTATTTTTTTGAGGCTAAATTAGATTTTATTGATGTATTATATTAAGTTAAAATAAGTGTTCATTCAGTATTGTTGTAATTTTAATTATTACAAAAGAAAATCGGCATCTGCTTTTTTGGTCCTCCAATAATCGGTATCGGCGTTGAAAATCATAATCGGTCGACCTCTACTTTGAACCTCTAAATTTGACTGGTATACTCATAGTCCCAGACGATGTAAGATAGAATGGCCCCGCCTGCCTGTGGGGAAAACATCTTGTAGTTACCTAGGTTACCCCATTTGCTCACAGCAAAACCTTACCTTTTTCAAAGGCAATTTTCTTGTCTGCTTGTTTTAGTCAATTACAAAATTAAATTTTAAGAAAAGTACTACATTCCAAATCATTACTTTTCAACATTGCCTGCTCCCGAGCGTTCTCACTACTTAGAAAAATGTAATATTGTTGAGCTTCCCTCATGCGCCTTTTCATGACTATGCTAGCAGCCAGGTGAGTGAGTGAGTCAATACTTTGTAGAAGCACCTTTGGCAGTGATTACATCTGAGTGTCTTTCTGGGTAAGTCTCAAAGAGCTTTCCACACCTGGATTGTGCATTATTTGGCCATTCTTTTCAAAATTCTTCAAGCTCTGTCAAATTGATTGTTGATCATGCATTTTCAGGTCTTGCCAAAGATTTTCAAATAGATATAAGTCAAAACTGTAACTGCCAATCAGGAACATTCACTGTCTTTTTGGTAAGCAACTCCACTATCGATTTGGCCTTGTGTTTCAGGTTTTTATCCCGCTGAAAGGTGAATTCATCTCCCAGTGTCTGGTGGAAAGAGGACTAAACCAGGTTTTCCTCTAGGATTTTGCCTGTACTTATTTCCATTCCGTTTCTTTTTTATCCTGAAAAACCCCAGTCCTTAACGATTACAAGCATACCCATAACATGATGGGGCCACCACTATGCTTGAAATTATGGAGAGTGGTACTCAGTAATGTGTTGATTGCATTGCCACAAACATAACACTTTGTATTCAGGACAAAAAGTTAGTTGCTTTGCCACATTTTTAGTGGGTAAATCGGCTTTAATATTGCAAATATATTGTGGCTTGCATCAATGTAATTGTCTGCATAATTTTCAATCGCCATGCATGCACATACACAGTGCCTTCGGAAAGTATTAAGAGCCCTTGACTTTGTCCACATTTTGTTACATTACAGCCTTATTCTAAAATCACTTAAATTGCATCTTTGACAGCGATTTAAGCCTGGACTCATCTTGGACATGACGCTACAAGCTTGGCACACCAGTATTTGGGGAGTTTCTCCCATTCTTCTCTGCAGATCCTCTCAAGCTCTTGTCAGGTTGGATGGGGAGTGTTGCTGCACAGCTATTTTCAGGTCTCTCCAGAGATGTTTGATAGTGTTCATCTTTGCCTCGAGCCTGACTAGTTTCCCTGTCTCTGCTGCTGAAAAACATCCCCATAGCATGATGCTGCCACCCCCATGCCTCACCGTAGGGATGGTGCCAGGTTTCCTCCAGGTGTGACGCTTCCCATTCAGGACCAAAAGTTTAATCTTGATTTCATCAGACCAGAAAATATTGTTTCTCATGGTCTGAGTCTTTTGGTGTCTTTGGCAAACTCTAAATGGGCTGTCATGTACCTTTTACTGAGGAGTGGCTTCCGTCTGGCCACTCTACCATAAAGGCCTAATTGGTGGAGTGCTGCAGAGATGGTTGTCCTTCTGGAAGGTTCTCCCATCTCTACAGAGGAACTCTGGAGCTCTGTCAGTGACCATTGACCAACTTCTTGACAAAGGCCCTTCTCCCCCAATTGCTCAGTTAGGACGTCTTGTCGGTCCAAACTTCTTCTAATAAAGAATGCAGGAGGCCACAGTGTTCTTGAGGAGCTTCAACGCTGCATAAATGTTTTGGTACCCTTCCCCAGATCTGTGCCTCGACACTATCCTGTCTCGGAGGTCTATGGACATATCCTTCGACCTCATGGCTTTGTTTTTGCTCTGACATGCACTGTAAACAGGTGTGTGCCTTTTTACCAGTCATGTCTAATCAATTGAATTTACCACAGGTCGACTCCAATCATGTTGTAGAAACAGCTGAAGGATGATCATTGGAAACAAGATGCACCTGAGCTCAATTTTGAGTGTTGTAGCAAAGGGTCTCAATACTTATGTAAATAAGGTATTTCCGTTTTTTTTATTTGTAATAAATTTGCAAACATTTTTTAAAAACTGTTTTTTTGGTCATTAAAGGGTAATGTGTGTAGACTGAGGGAATCCACTTTAGAATAAGGATCTAACGTAACAAAATGTGAAAAAGTCAAGGGGTCTGAATACTTTCCAAATGCAAGTCTTCGAATTCCAGGTCTGACAGGAAAAATCAGAGGGTGAATCGACAGGCAATTAATATAAGTTCCTTTTTAACGGGGTATGGTAGTAGGTGCCAGGCTCACCGGTTTGAGTGTGTCAAGAACTGCAATGCTGCTTGCTTTTTCACACTCAACAGTTTTCTGTGTGTATAAAGAATGGTTCACCACCCAAAGGACATCCAGCCAACTTGACACAACTGTGGGAGTCAACATCGGCCAGCATTTGTGTGGAATGCTTCCAACACCATGCCCCAACGAATTGAGAATTTTCTGAGTGCAAAAGGGGTGCAACTCAATATTATGAAGTTGTTCTTAATATCTGTAAACTCAGCGGCAGTCTTGTTGTTGAAAAGAGCTTGTTGATGAGAGAGGTCGAAGGAGAATGGCAAGAATTTTTCAAGCTAACAGGCGGGCCATAAACAGGCAAATAACGGCGCATTACAACAGTGGTGTACAGAAAGTCATCTCGGAACTCACAACTCGTCGGTCGTTGTCATGGATGGGTTACAGCAGCAGTCTACCACACCAGGTTCCACTCCTATCCAGCCCATTGGTCAAGCGATCACCAACACAGGACTATTAAGGAGTGGAAAAATATTGCTTGCTTTGACGAATCCCGGTTCCTGTTGCGTCATGCTGAGGTCAGGATTTGGCGTAAGTAGCATGAGTCCATGGCCCCATCCTGCCTGGTGTCAATGGTACAGGCTGGTGGCGTTCGTATAATGGTGTGGGGAATGTTTTAGGACACGTTAGGTCCGTTAATAATTTAACAACATTTGAAGGCCACACCTTGTAGAATCCACGTCCCAAATAACAGGCTGTTCTGGAGGCAAAGGGGGGTCCAACCCAGCACTAGATGGGTGTACCTAATAATAAACTTGGTTAACATGGGCCAGCATCCCTGTGGTATGCTTTCAACACCTTGTAGAGTCTATGCCCGATATTCTGAGGGTGCAACTCAATATTAGTAAGGTGTTCCTAATGTAGTATAGGCCTATTTTGTTTTCTTCATTTTTGACCATAGGTTACCATAGGTTATAGCCCTATGACATGGCCCTTCATCGGCATAATCCACCCATTGGTCACACGAGACCCAGGTTTCATCCCAAATGGCTCCCTTATACTGCACTATTTTTTAACCAGTTTGGCTATGAGTTGGTCTAAGAGTTGAGATTGAGTTCTTTTACTAATGTCTTTAATAATTGTCCGGTCTTGAGCAGTGATCCAAAAAAGATTCAGCTGTGATTCACTACTATGTCCCGAGAATCCCGACCCGCCATCTTGAAAAAAATATTTTGTTATTGTGTTAAGTCAGTCACCCTGTTATCTTCCGGATCACCAGGTTGGCAGCGCCAGCCTAACAGCTGCCCAGTAGCTGTCTGTCTATGCCCCGTGGAGATACGGAGTTGGAGACATGCTACAGTGCGCTGACACCACACACACACACACACACACACACACACACACACACACACACACACACACTTGGGTATTACCTGTCAGACTCAGCCTGTCAACTGTGCCGGATGTTGCTCCACAGGGGGTTTGGATTGTTTGTATGTGTGGGTGGGTGGTCTGGGTGCAAGAGCAACCAATAACGTCGCTGTGTCCTGCCAGGAGAGTTGTCCTCTGACATTGGCTACCATTAAGTGTTCCACAAGACGTGCCTGGCATAGCCGTCATGAAGCACACACACAGCTTGTCATGGGTTGGTATCTTGGCATCCACTTATGTTGGCACTGGGCAACAGTACATAATACAGTACATTGTTTAACATCAATATTACCATATTGAAGGTCAAGGTGCAGAGAATGTATCCCTAGACTACATACTGTAGTCTAAGGGATAGAAATGTGACATTATTTCACTATTCAAATAATTTCTTGACATTTTTGCGGATATCCGTATGGTTGTGCGATTATTTATACATATATATATATATATATATATATATATATATTTTATTTTCTTTTTAAGCTCTAGACTGTATTGACCAATCAGAATAAGTCAAATGCCCATGGCAGAGATAAACAGTGGAAGGCTGCTTTCGCTGGTATTTGTTTGCTAAAAGCAGTGAAAGAGAAGTCTGATTTTCCCTGTGATGGAACTGATGATTCTGTTAGAAAAGTGTTTTGCATTGTGTCAGGTCTTGTGGAAATGTTGTTAGGTTTGCGGCTGTAATTGGTATTTGAAGTGGGGGAAATAGCATACCAAAGCCAGGGCAGACTGGAGGACCTAATGTGCAACAGATGCTCAATGCACGGTTCTAAAATTACAATTAAACGTTTGTTGGTTTATTATTTTATGTATTTAAAAGACGAGGGAGATGGACAGAAATATAGATTTTTGGCACTGCAGTCTAGGACTGGAGACGAGACAAGGGGAAGATGGAATATTATTATTGTAAAGAAAAGATGGAGAGTATTCATTGGAGTTTGGCAGGTATATCTTCATATTCCAGGTCTGACAGAAAATAACCTGTGAAATGTGAGTTGAAATCATATCTCCGGTGCCACCGACTGCCGTAGTGCCCATTAATCCCTATACTTAAACTTAAACTGACCCTGCGTTGTGCCTGATCCATATGCTGCTTTCAGCCTCTCGTGTGTGAGGTAGCCTGGGGGATAAGGTTATATGACAGCAAAATATAATCCTATAACAATGTCCATTGCACTTGGTTTGGCACCATACTGTAGTCTAGGACAGGCGGTACTAGGATCCCTGGGGGTACATACGTATATACTGTACTCTATATCATCGACTGCATCCTTATGTAATACATATATCACTAGCCACTTTAACTATGCCACTTTGTTTACATACTCATCTCATATGTATATACTGTACTCGATACCATCTACTGTATCTTGCCTATGTTGCCCTGTACCATCACTCATTCATATATCCTTATGTACATATTCTTTATCCCCTTACACTGTGTATAAGACAGTAGTTTTGGAATTGTTAGTTAGATTACTTGTTGGTTATTACTGCATTGTCGGAACTAGAAGCACAAGCATTTCGCTACACTCGCATTAACATCTGCTAACCATGTGTATGTGACAAATAAAATTTGATTTGATTTGCTTTGCTTTGCTTTGCTTGGCTTATCCACAGGGGTACTTGGGAACACTGGGAACTTCAGGGGTATTCCAGGCTTTACTTTTTTGACTGTGTCATGGGACCTGCGCCGACACTTGGCACACTCCATTGAAGCAGCATCAGCTCTCACACCTCTCTGATTGCTTCCAGTGTCACCAAAGTACTGTCAAACCACCATTTTGTTCATCACATTTGATATAGCAGTGGCTCCCTCATTGAACGCGTCAATGTGGCTTTTGCCACAACGAAGACAGTTTTGGGGCATCGCGACCATATTACAGAGTTCAGACATTCATTTGAATTATTTTGAGGAGGTTGTTATTTGACATCCTATGATATACAGGTAACATTTTCTGTGCAACCTCTATTAAAACACGTATGTCCTCCAAGGTTTTTGTGACAGGGTGGATCTTCACCATTTTCTATGGCTCGCCGGTACCAGCACCAATGCACACACCGATCTGGTAGTTGGAAGTGAATCCTCTCTTGTGCCAAGTGCCATCGAAGGATACATGAACGTCTATGATGGCATCCTCCTTCAGCAACTCTACTATGTCTGGGTCTATATCTGCGTATGCTCTTCTAATAATCTTTGCAGTACTCTCCATTGACTGCAGCCCTCTCTGTATCTCTGCAACTAAAGTGGGGGGGGGTACTAATGTCTGTCGACATTACATTACAGTCAAAACTGCAGGACTAAATATCAGCATGGGACCCTATGTAAATATTAGCATATCAGCATGTATTTACTTTATGTAAAGCTCATTTCTCACGAATCACATTAGGCTACAGCCCCCTAACACTCTAGGCCTATGTTACAGTCTCATTGTATAGTTCTGTTTTTCTATCACTCTGTTTCATTAACTTTGAATATATCTGCTGGAGCAAGGAAATACATATTATTTATACACAGCAAGTCACCTGAAAATGGGTCTCCCTTTAAAAAAAATAATTTACCTTTCATTCTCCTGTCATGTCTCTATGAGCTGAGACGCAAGGAAGGAATCCCTAGGACTTTGCTTACTTTTTTTAGAGCTGCATAAACACGTCCAAGTTCATGGGCTAGAAGAACCATCCTCACATAATATCAAATGCCACATCTCCCTTCGAGCACTTCTGTAACCTGGAGGAAGTGTAAACACTCCTAAATTCATCACGATCACTTTTCACAGTCTATCATGACAGAATTACAGAATCACTGGTTGGTGGGGTCTATAGTGATTTTCAGTCCAGTGTTTAGACAGACACTAAGGGCAAATCAAATCATGTACAAGTTGGTTTATTTGTGACATGTGGAATAAAAGCCACTTTTGGCTGGCTGTTGTCTGGTAGGTCGCTGCTAGTTGTCGTCATCTTCATCTCAACTAATTTGTCTCAACACGCTGCCGCCAGCTACCTCCCTTTTCCTATACTGCCACTGCCTCGATCGGCTGATCAGGCAAATGTTTTTTTTTATTCACCTAACTGAGATTGCCTATTTTTATTCACATACTGTAGGCATATTCTTCTGGGTTTCTCATTTTGTCCCTCTTTTACGTGGATTCTACATGGGAGATTTTTTTTTTAACAAATCAGGTTGCCTGAAAGAGCCTTTAAATGCCAGTAATCAATCGGATGTCAGGAAGCACTACGTCTACAAAGGATATACCCATGTATAGACTAGCTAACAATATGCTCCGGAAAACAAGCTTTTGAATGATATATGATTCATGGTGGTTGAAGTTCTACATGAAACATGCTATCAAGAACAACAATTTATGGTAGGTGTTGTTGAGTTGGGCTAAAATGATACAAATAAAGTTTTAATATACATTACTGCCGAGTTTATTTGTACATTTTAAGGAAGTTATAGTTGGAAAATATCCCAAAATATGAAAATTGGCAGATGGAAGCAAAATCAACATTTTTGCATGTTGTGCCGAGCCTTAAGACCACCCAGGCCGTGAGGTCATTTTCAGTTTATCATGGCCGGAGACGCATGAACATGCCAGTTATAGCTAACTAATAAAGAGCTACGTTTTATAAAGATCCTGTCATAATGCATTGTATTATTTTGTACAAAGCGTGCAAAACAAGACATGGTGTCAGAGTTAAAGGACTAAAAGATGGATTTGTCCGGAGTTCCTTCACCTCGAATGGACTGAGAGTCTACAAACTTAGCCGACGCAAGTTCACGCAGCGTGTGGAGCTAGAACTAGTTAAGCTTGTCTGGTAGGCTCATGTAACTGGGCAGCTCTCATTTGTAATAGTTTGCAAGCCCTGCCACATCTGACGAGCGCCAGAGCTGGTGTAGTATGATTAAGCCCCTTAGATATTCTCACAGTCAGATTTCCCCTAATGCAAAATGCCACTTAGCTATTAATTTAGAATCCTCCAATCCTCTAACTGTAATTATTGGTAGAGAGTCACGTCATTGAAAAAAATATTTTTCGATATACTGTAGGCCTACCGTAGGTTGACATGAGTCTCTGAGTAATGTGTTGTTAAAAGTGGTGTAGGTCTTTTTTTATTTAAAACGCATATTGAAGTTCGAAGCAATAGGATTTGACGCAATAGCCTACCTACTGTGATCAACTATTTCAGCGCCCGTTTCACGCTGCTCTGAGACAAGCATGGGGACTTGTCTTGGTCAATCAAATATATTTTTATTTTCACTGAATCTCCATTTTTGTATTGGTTAGACTACAATTATGTTGTGGAAATGTTATGCTCTTAGTACTGTAGCCTACTCCCAACCATCACGTTGTACAGCGCCTTATTTTTTATCTGAAACTCTGAGGGTTTCGTTTTTCTTGGAATAGAAACACTATAATATTAAACAAATTAATTCAGCTACATTTCTTAAAATTAATCCCATATACTATGTTCTTACAAAAAATGTTTTAAATTCTCCAGTACAGCCAATATTTAAGGCTATCAAATGCTTCTCAAAGATGCCCTCTTGTGGTCAAACTAGCACTAACCAGCATTAATGGTAACAATTGCTGACAATTAAATAACGTGCCATAGAATTCTGCGGCAGCCCGCAAGGTGTGCAGCAGTATGACGCAACTTTTACAGGAAGAACCACTGTACGTCTACCCACCGAGACAGATTCCCCTTGCTCTCTGTGCCCTTCTGAAGAAAAAGTTGGAGAGCATGGAGCAATCTGCCATCACCATGGTTACAGAATCGCTGGATTGGGTCGGTGGTGGTGGAGAAACCAGGCACAGGCAAGCTCAGAGTTCGTCTTCACCTAAGAGACTTGAACAAAACTACAGGTTTCATCGCTTGCCTTTTTGGGAGTATCTCAGTCCAAGACGAGTTTCAGCGAAAGAACAATGAGATGTATGAAGGCCTCGATGGAGTTGTGGCAATTGTGGATGACATTCTTGTCTATGGTCGAACCAAAGAGGAATACGACAGAAACTGCGAGATGCTGCAAAGGTCCTGCGAGAGAGGAGTCCGGCTCAACCCTGAGAAGAACACAGTTGGCGCTACAGAGGTCAGCTACTTTGGACGTCTTCTCACTGCGAATGGAATCAAGCCAGATCCAAAGCAGATCTCTGCCATAGAGGACATGGAGCCACCAAAGAGTCGCACAGAGCTGGAAACGGTGCTTGGCATGGTCAACTACTTAGCCAAGTTCACACCCAGCATCTCTAACGCTAATGTACTCCTGCATTAGCTGCTAAAGCAGTCTAGTGAGTTCCTCTGAGACGAACACGACATTACTTTCCAGAAAATCATCATTCCTACCAGTCTCAAAAAATGTATTTTGACAAAGATCCATGTTGGACACATGGGCATGGAAAAGTGTAAACATAGAGCACAGGCCATTTTGTTTTGGAATATGCGAACAAATAGAAGACATTGTTCTTTTGTGTTCAGTAGGTGAGAATGACAACAAACTGATGAAATTAACTGTTTTCCTGAAAGAGAGCATAATGGACTAAACACACACACAACACACACCATACTTACCTGTAACACCACAATAACTGTTGACTGACAGAGGCATGCTCAGCTTCATACCACACAAGATCTGGAAGAGAGCTCAAGGCTAGAGCTGTCCTAGACCTGTGAAATGTCAAAGGGTGTAGGCGGATCGCAGCCCTAAATGTGTTCCAGACTGTAAACTTGTTGTTGAAACGTTAACTTGAAATGCTTTGGTATTGTATTTGTTTGAAATGTTGATGTCATTGCTACAGTGAAAAGCTGAGTTGCAGAGAAATCTTGGTTCACAAACATTATTTTGAATCATTGTTTCAGTCTGTTATGTTGATGCGTTACGCAGTTGGTGCAGTCTACATGGTTACTTACCTCGAGTTCAAACTACAGAGCATGTATTCAGAAGAAACCCTTAAAAATGTTTTTTTTTTAAAGAAGGGGGATGTAATATTCATATGTGTCAACATACTGAATTTTAATAGGTTGTGTTCTACTGTCATATCATACTGCGCTATGATTGGCTAATACCACCCAGGTCGTGAGGTCATTAAAAATTGATCATGGCCGAAGACAGTTATAGCTAGCTAATAAAGAGCTATGCTTTATGAATATCCTGTTGTAATGCACTTTATTATTTTGTACAACGAGTTCAAAACAAGGCAATTAAGACAAAAATGAGGCCTGGGGTCGTGTAGTGGTCTCAGCCGCTGCCTCTTGATCACATACTGTGGACAGCTGCTAGTTTTGAATCTGACCCACTATTCTAGCATCCTCTCTCCCCTGTTACTTTCCTTTCTAACTGATCCACCTGCAAAAATATGAAATAGGTAGGAGTGTCTCTCCTTTATATTATGTTGTAGAATGGGCCCTAAAGGATCCATTATGAAGCATTATGGCTTGGCTTGTGTTAGTGCTTGCGTTAGAATAGTGTTCAAGCACACACACACCCCCTTAGGATCCCATTATGAAGTATTAGGGCTTGTGTTAGTGCTGGTGTTAGAGCAGGGATGATGAGCCAAATGTTTTGTTTGACTTTACTTTAGACGAATGTACCACAGAGTGTGAAACAGAGACCCGGGGAAGCTTGGGTTAGGATGCATTGTGTGTGTGAGGAACAACCCACGGCTGCTTCAGTCAGTGTGTATTCAGGAGAGAATGAGGTCTTGATGGTGATCTAAACCGCATGACTGCCCCAAAAACATCCTCCTTTTCTCTCTGTCTCTGTCGACTTGTCGGTCTCTCGATGTCTCTCTCTCTCGCTCTGTGTGTCTCTCTCTGCCTCTCTGTATTGCTAAAAAATAATAATAACACACAGAGAGACAGAGAGAAAAGGATGATGTTTTTGGGGCAGTCTCTGTCGCCTTGTCGGTCTCTCGATGTCTCTCTCTGTCTCTCTGACTCTGTTGCCTTGTCTGTCTGTCGATCTCTCTGGCTCTGTGTGTCTCTCTGCCTCTCTGTATTGCTTATTCCTCTTGTTTCGGTTTATTTATTTACTTTTCCCAATTTTGCCAGAAGTTGTTTGTGTTTATGAACTCCTCAATTAGTGTCAGCTGCTTGCTGTTGTACTGTGCTTTTTTTTGGTTCTGAGTGTATGTTTATAGAGTTTTAAAGTCTCACAGTAATGAAGGCATAATTCACCATTATTTGGGTCTCTGTGCTTTTGGTTAGATAGTGTTCTAAGTTTTTTTTCCTTTTAATTTTTACAATCTGCATCAAACCAGTTGTCCTCTGTGGCCTGAATATATAGTTGATGTTTTGTACTGCTAGATTGATGCCTTCTTTACTGTGAGTGAATGTGGTATCCAGAAAGTTATCTAAGAGTGTTTGAATATTTTGGTTACATTGGTTACATTTTGGTTACATTACTGTTTTTGGGCCCACCTGTATGAATTTCTGATGTTGTACAGCTTACTGAACTTTGAATGTGTGGTTGTTTCCATGTCTGCCCTTTTGAGGAACAACATAATTTGGCTGTGATCAGACAAGGGTGTTAGTGGCTTGATGGTGAATGAGCTGAGAGAGAAGGGGTCAATGACGGTAATCATATAGTCTACTGTGCTGTGGCCAAGAGGTGAGCAATAGGTGAATCTCCTCAGACTCCCCCCCGTAACCTACCATTGACAAAGTACAGACCCAGGTTTCTACAGTACAGAGCTGCAACAGATCCCTTCCGTTTTTGTTGATGGTGCTGGCACTGTTGTTTCTATGGGGGAGATTAAGGCAGTTAGAAGCAGTATGAACTGTAATAAAGCTGTCCCCTCGTGTGGTCATTAGATCAGGTAGCGTTCCTGTTCGTGCCACTGGGCCTGGAAATGGAACGTCTCTTCCTCAAGGGTGGGGAAGATCTCTGAGTAATATGGAGATTCAGAGGGGGGATATATATTGTGCAAGGAACACATTTTTCTGTCAGTACAAGTTTTTTTCTCTCAGTTTTAACCAAATGTGATATTTAGCAATTTTGAGGGGATCAATTCGATTTTGTAGTTCGGATTTATACCAAATGATCAGTCCTCCAGAGTTTTTGCCCCTATTGACAGAGCTGTATTTCTGTGATGGCACAATTACCTCTCTGTAGCCTGTGGGAGAGTGAGTGACAATGTCTGCCTTACACCATGTCTCCTGCAGAATGATGACGTCAACATCTTCAATATTTTTGTTGAAGTCCATGGCTAAACTCTTGAGTCCAAATGTTGATGAGTTTAGGCCATGAATGTTCCACATGCTAACTGATAGTGATTTCGTGTTGCAAAAATAAAGAATAGCGGAAAGAATTGTCTCTTTCTCTCGCTCTCTCTTTCTTTCTCTTTCTTTCTCTCTGTGTCTCTCTCTTTCTCTCTCTCTCTCATTTCAATTCAATTTGCTTTATTGGCATGACGTAACAATGTACATATTGCCAAAGCTGCTTTTGGTTATTTCAAAATCAAAATTGTCAACGGGACAACAGTAACAACAATAACCAAGTGTCAAAATAACCATACATTCAACAATAACAATAAACTGTTATGCAGGTGAGTGAGGACCCAAAAGCGACTTAACAGAAACTGAGTTTATTAAAGTCCAAACAGAGATAACATAATCCTCAATCCTTTACAGGAAATGTCCAAACGGGGAAAACAATAATCCTCTAGTTGTTGAGGGGAATTGCAGGATAAGTGGCAACAGACTGCAGGTCCCTTCGGGTAAGCGCGGGCCGTAGCAGACAGAGACACCTGCTCACACGCAGCATCTGATGATAAGGCAAAACACGACAGGACGGAACAAGGACACAGCAAACAGCAAACAAGAATCCGACAAGGACAGAGGCAGAAACCGAGAGAGAAATAGAGACCTAATCAGAGGGCAAAATAGGGGACAGGTGTGAGAGAGTAAACAAGGTCGTTAGGAGAATGAGGAACAGCTGGGAGCAGGAACGGAACGATAGAGAGAGAGAGGGATAGAGAGAGGGAAAGAAACCTAATAAGACCAGCAGGGGGAAACGAATAGAAGAGAAAGCACAGGGACAAAACATGACAATATATGACAATACATGACAGTACCCCCCCACTCACCGAGCGCCTCCTTGTGCACTCGAGGAGGAAACCTGGCGGCAACGGAGGAAATCATCGATCAGCGAACGGTCCAGCACGTCCCGAGATGGAACCCAACTCCTCTCCTCAGGACCGTACCCCTCCCAATCCACTAAGTACTGGTGACCACGTCCCCGAGAACGCATGTCCATAATCTTCCGGACCCTGTAGATAGGTGCGCCCTCGACAAGGACGGGGGGGAGATGAATGGGGGCGCAAAGAAAAGGCTTGACACAGGAGACATGGAAGACTGGGTGGACGCGATGAAGATGTCGCGGAAGAAGAAGTCACACTGCGACAGGATTAACGACCTGAGAAATACGGAACGGACCAATGAACCGCGGGGTCAATTTGCGAGAAGCTGTCGTAAGGGGAAGGTTACGAGTGGAGAGCCATACTCTCTGACCGCGACAATACCTAGGACTCTTAGTCCTACGCTTATTAGCGGCTCTCACAGTCTGCGCCCTATAACGGCAAAGTGCAGACCTGACCCTCTTCCAGGTGCGCTCACAACGTTGGACAAAAGCCTGAGCGGAGGGAACGCTGGACTCGGTGAGCTGGGACGAGAACAGAGGGGGCTGGTACCCAAGGCTACTCTGAAAAGGAGATAGCCCGGTCGCAGACAAAGGAAGCGAGTTGTTAGCGTACTCTGCCCAGGGGAGCTGTTCTGCCCAAGACGCAGGGTTTCGAAAGGAAAGACTGCGTAAGATGCGACCAATAGTCTGATTGGCCCGTTCTGCTTGACCGTTAGACGGGATGAAAACCGGAAGAGAGACTGACGGAAGCCCCAATCAAACGACAAAACTCCCTCCAAAACTGAGACGTGAATTGCGGACCCCTGTCTGAAACGGCGTCTGACGGAAGGCCATGAATTCTGAACACATTGTCAATGATGATTTGTGCCGTCTCTTTAGCGGAAGGAAGCTTAGCGAGGGGAATAAAATGAGCCGCCTTAGAGAACCTATCGACAAACGTTAGAATAACAATCTTCCCTGCTGACGAAGGCAGACCGGTAATAAAGTCTAAGGCGATGTGAGACCATGGTCGAGAGGGAATGGAAAGCGGTCTGAGACGACCGGCAGGAGGAGAGTTACCTGACTTAGTTTGCGCGCAGTCCGAACAAGCAGCCACGAAACAGCGCGTGTCACGCTCCTGAGTAGGCCACCAAAAACGCTGGCGAATAGAAGCAAGCGTACCCCGAATGCTGGGGTGGCCAGCTAACTTGGCAGAGTGAGCCCACTGAAGAACGGCCAAATGAGTAGAAACGGGAATGAAAAGAAGGTTCCTAGGACAAGCGCGCGGAGACGGAGTGTGAGTGAGTGCTTGCTTTACCTGTCTCTCAATTCCCCAGACAGTCAACCCGACAACACGCCCCTCAGGGAGAATCCCCTCGGGGTCGGTAGAGGCTACAGAAGAACTGAAGAGACAGGATAAAGCATCAGGCTTGGTGTTCTTAGTGCCCGGACGATAAGAAATAACGAACTCGAAACGAGCGAAAAACAACGCCCAACGAGCCTGACGCGCATTGAGTCGTTTGGCAGAACGGATGTACTCAAAGTTCTTATGGTCAGTCCAAACGACAAAAGGAACGGTCGCCCCCTCCAACCACTGTCGCCATTCGCCTAGGGCTAAGCGGATGGCGAGCAGTTCGCGGTCTCCCACATCATAGTTACGTTCCGACGGCGACAGGCGATGAGAAAAATACGCGCAAGGGTGGACCTTATCGTCAGAATGGGAGCGCTGGGACAGAATGGCTCCCACGCCCACCTCTGACGCGTCAACCTCGACAATGAATTGTTTTGTGACGTCAGGAGTAACAAGGATAGGAGCGGATGTAAAACGCTTCTTGAGAAGATCAAAAGCTCCCTGGGCGGAAACGGACCACTTAAAGCACGTCTTGACAGAAGTAAGGGCTGTGAGAGGGGCTGCCACTTGACCGAAATTACGAATGAAACGCCGATAGAAATTCGAGAAAGTGCTGCAGCTCGACACGTGACTTAGGGACGGGCTGACAGCATGGACCTTAGCGGGATCCATCTGAATGCCTTCAGCGGAAATAACAGAACCGAGAAATGTGACGGAGGAGACATGAAAAGCGCACTTCTCAGCCTTCACATAAAGACAATTCTCTAAAAGGCGCTGGAGAACACGTCGAACGTGCTGAACATGAATCTGGAGTGACGGTGAAAAAAAATCAGGATATCGTCAAGGTAAACGAAAACAAAGATGTTCAGCATGTCTCTCAGTACATCATTCACTAATGCCTGAAAGACAGCTGGAGCATTAGCGAGACCGAACGGCAGAACCCGGTATTCAAAATGCCCTAACGGAGTGTTAAACGCCGTCTTCCACTCGTCCCCCTCCCTGATGCGCACGAGATGGTAAGCGTTACGAAGGTCCAACTTAGTAAAGAACCTGGCTCCCTGCAGAATCTCGAAGGCTGACGACATAAGGGGAAGCGGATAACGATTCTTAACCGTTATGTCATTCAGCCCTCGATAATCCACGCAGGGGCGCAGGGTACCGTCCTTTTTCTTAACAAAAAAAACCCCGCTCCGGCGGGAGAGGAAGAAGGGACTACGGTACCGGCGTCGAGAGCAACAGACAGATAATCTTCGAGAGCCTTACGTTCGGGAGCCGACAGAGTATAGTCTACCCCGGGGGGGAGTGGTCCCCGGAAGGAGATCAATACTACAATCATACGACCGGTGAGGAGGAAGGGAGGTGGCCCTGGACCGACTGAAGACCGTGCGCAGAAGAGGGGGCAGAAGAAACAGGAGGGTTAGCAGACATTAAACATTTCACATGACAAGAAACGTTCCAGGATAGGATAGAATTACTAGACCAATTAATAGAAGGATTATGACACACTAGCCAGGGATGACCCAAAACAACAGGTGTAAAAGGTGAACGAAAAATCAAAAAAAGAAATGGTTTCACTATGATTACCAGAAACAGTGAGGGTTAAAGGTAGCGTTTCACATAATATACTGGGGAGAGGACTACCATCCAAGGCGAACATGGCCGTGGGCTCCCCTAACTGTCTGAGAGGAATGTCATGTTCCCGAGCCCAGGCTTCGTCCATAAAACAGCCCTCAGCCCCAGAGTCTATCAAGGCAGTGCAGGAAGCTGCCGAACCGGTCCAGCGTAGATGGACCGACAAGGTAGTACAGGATCTTGACGGAGAGACCTGAGTAGTAGCGCTCACCAGTAGCCCTCCGCTTACTGATGAGCTCTGGCTTTTACTGGACATGAAATGACAAAATGTCCAGCGGAACCGCAATAGAGACAGAGGCGGTTGGTGATTCTCCGTTCCCTCTCCTTAGTCGAGATGCGAATACCCCCCAAAAATAAACATATCAAGGTGTTAGAATGGCCAAGTCAAAGTCCAGACCTGAATCCAATTGAGAATCTGTGGAAAGAACTGAAAACTGCTGTTCACAAATGCTCTCCATCCAACCTCACTGAGCTTGAGCTGTTTTGCAAGGAGGAATGGGAAAACATTTCAGTCTCTCGATGTGCAAAACTGATAGAGACATACCCCAAGCGACTTACAGCTGTAATCGCAGCAAAAGGTGGCGCTACAAAGTATTAACTTAAGGGGGCTGAATAATTTTGCACGCCCAATTTTTCAGTTTTTGATTTGTTAAAACAGTTTGAAATATCCAATAAATGTCGTTCCACTTCATGATTATGTCCCACTTGTTGTTGATTCTTCACAAAAAAAATACAGTTTTATATCTTTATGTTTGAAGCCTGAAATGTGGCAAAAGGTCGCAAAGTTCAAGGGGGCCGAATACTTTCGCAAGGCACTGTATATGTGCATGTTGATTGGTCTGTCAGACACTGTCCTTCATCTTATGGCAGGCTGCAATGTAGTGCGCTGCCAACCCACAGCTCTCTACGTCCTCCCCCAATAGGACAGGTAGCCTACTCTCATCAGAGAGGTCTTTGAAACCTTGAATAAGGGTTTCAAATTTGGGGAAATGACACACTAATTGTTTTATATTTTTGACATTTTGTCAGGAAATGCAGCTCTGTCTCAGGTTCTGCTGTTGTGCAGAGGTTACACAGGCTTTCCTCTACAGGGAGCCAGGTTTTCCTGTGTCTACCCTTCTTAATGGCAAGGCTGTGCCCACTGAGCCTGTACTTTGTCAAGGTTTTTCTAAGGTTTTGATCAGTAACCTTAGTCAAATATTTAGCCACGGTGTACTGTCGATTTAGGGCCAGATAACACTGCATTTTTCTTTTGTGTTTGTGCTTGTGTTTCCCAATAAGCAATATAATTTTGTTTTGACTGTGTTGTAATTTATTTTATCCTGATTGATTGGATGTTCTGGTCCTGAGGCTTCAGTGTGTTAGTAGAACAGGTTTGTGAACTCAGCCCCAGGACCAGCTGGATGAGGGGACTCTTTTCTTGGCTCAGCTCTTCGCATTGCAGGGCTTGGTAATGATATGAGAGGGGGTCACTGTATTTTAGATGTTTCCAAAACTTAATTGCTCTTTTTTGAGTTTTTGCCAAGAGTGTGCAAAGCTGTCAGCAAAGCAAAGGGTGGCTACTTTGAAGAATCTCAACTATAAAATATATTCCGATTTGCTTAACACTGTCTTTTGGTTACCACATGATTCCATATGTGTTACTTCATAGTTTAGATGCATTCACTATTATTCTACAATGTCAAAAATAGTACAAATAAAGAAAAACACTTCAATGAGTGTGTCCAAACTTTTGACTGGAACTGTAGATTCAATGGAAATAAAATGTATTCAATTTTACCCATTTCTGCCATTACCGGGGTGTGTTTGACAGGTCATTGCAAACATTTCCGCGCTCGTAATATTAATGGTGGGAAAAAGGCACAAACAAGAGTAAGAGTCACAGTAGTAAAATGAAGGCAATGAATCCTGCGAGATTTAAGGGACAAGTGCATTTTATATCAATGCACACAGGAGTTAGAGAAGTGGAGAGTAAGAGAGCGAGAGAGACTTCAGCCATTCATAGTCCTATCTGTATTCACATCACCTTGTTGACTTTGTTCCTCCCCTCTCTCACTCCCTCCCGCTCTACTTCCCTCTGTCCTCTATATTCTAATCACCTTGTTACCTCTATTTCCTTGACAGGAAGACAGATTTCTGTTCTTTCCTGCAGGCTTTGGGTCGTCATGGTAATTGCGTGTCTCTCTCTCTCTCTCTCTCTCGGGAGGGAGGGAGGGAGGGAACGGAGAGAGAATGGAATAAGAGGGTGAGTGAATGAGATACTTGTAATTCTTGCCCTCTTACTTCAAAATAGGAGAGGAGCGGATGGAAGAACGTTGAGGATTTAAAGTATTTGTCACACTTGCCCTGTGACCTCAATGGAGGAAAGGAGGTATGGAATAAGAGAGGGGGGAGGGAGTGGGTGAATATGAGAGAAAAACAGAGGATGATTGAGGAGAGCAGGAAAGTAATGATGGAATGAAGAATGCCCTCAGACCCCAATGTGTCAACCTGAGAATATAGATGTCACCTTCTTTCACCACTCACCCATGAATTTACTGGGGGGATCCACTGTGTGTGTGTGTGTGACTTTATTTCTCTTTCTTATGACATGACTGTTGGTGACAGTAGGCTATGGTATATTGATTTTTCTATGCATCTCTTTTTCTCTTCTCACGACATAAACATATGGTATAATACCATATGTAAGTGTGAATCCTTCTCTCACACCATCTTCGGTTTTTCCCTATGGAATTGTGTGAAGATTCCAATCTCCCTTTGTCTCTCTCAGATGCATCATTCCAAACCAAACATATGGACATCTCCCTTTCTACATTTGTACATTTCCCTTTTAAATGTTTCAGCATATGATCATTCCCGCTCTTCCCTCTTTCTTTCTCTCCCCATCATATTCCAAAGCTAACCTATAGGGTCTCTCTCTCTCTCTCTCTCGTGAGAATCATAATTGGGCAGTGTGAATGCTGCATACGGCTGTAGCTGCTCATGCAATGAAGGAAAGAAAAGAGAGGAGAGGATGGGCGAAAGAAAGTTGGAGGGGAGGAAAGCGAAGAGGGAATGAGAAAAGGAGATGGTCAGAGGAGGGGAGGGTAAGAGCGGAAGTAGGAAAGGTGTGTGTTACGAATCCCTTTTGGCCCGACAGTCTAGGGGGGATGGTAATGAGACCCGTAACATAACTCATGCAAATTATTATTGTGACAAAGTAAAAGTGTGAACGAAATAACCACGACAACAGAAATCTACCGTTAAACTCTAGGTTTATTTATAAACACACAGTAATGGGGGAGCAGGAAAAGGGGCTGAGCTGGACCCAAGGAAAGAAACAATAAATATACAAAACCACCCCCCTAAGCTAGACTAGCCTACTTTAACAACAACTAACTAACTAACCAAAAATACAGTGGGTGGTCCGCCCAGTTCTAACTAGTGTATTTAACAAAGTTCACCTACGGGTAGTGTATGCCCATGGGCGACTTTGTCTTGGTTTCCCCCTTTTCCCACGAGCAACAAACAAACACCATAAACAAAAACAATACTCACAGGTGATGACAAAGTGCTATGTAGGTGCTTTAAACAAAAGAGAGGTTAAGATACAAAGCGAGAGAAACACAGAGACCTACAGACATGGCATTTACAGAGAGATTGAGCTAGAGATTTAGCTAGAGATTGAGCTGAGCTGAGCTCTAGAACAAACAAATGGGGTTTTTAAACCATGGGGAAGGCACTGTGATAGGTCAGGAAATAGGAGGAGGTGTGTCTTCTGATTGATGATTGATTGTTGACTGATTGGGGAGTGATGATCTTCACCTGTGAGGGGAGAAGGAGAGAAAAGAAACACACACACAGGATACACACACACACACAGGATAACTGTATCCGTAACAGTGTGAAAGAACGGGAGAAAGAAAGATAATGTGTAATGTTAAAATCCAAACATTTTAAGCAAGTGTCTAGCACTGGGAATGAACACACTAGTGTTGCGCGAGTCAGCTGATTGTTCACCCGCCTGCAATTGCTAATAACCCTTCCGCAACCACTCAACTATATGTGAAAATCTGAGGCCTGGACCCACCCCTAACCCGCTGATGTACAAAATATCACATATTTTATGTGATTTTAAATACTATCAGCTTTTATGACGTTGATGAAGATAGCACTTATACAGACGTAATTGCAAATTCACGTTCACTAAAGATGCGGAAAGAAATCATGTTTCTCCACTCCTGTTCCCGAGTCAGAATTTAGCTTACATTTGGAGTATAACTTTACTGTAAGAAATGCTTAACTCTGCAGGAGTTAATATTAAGGCTCTGTGAGAGGTTATAGACCTACATTACAGTCAGGGTCCAGAATTCAGTTTCCATTTAACCCATCTGAACAGTAGGCTACAGTTCCCTTGATGTGCCTTCTTGAAGTCCTTGTCTTGTGACTGTCGGATTTGTAATACAATTATTTCCATGACAGATTTAAGAAGCGATTTTGGACTGACCAATGTAGACATTTTCGAATACCTGCAATTTAAAGGTTTTAGTGCATTCGGAAAGTATTCCGAAAACACAATTCCCCATGAAAGTGTAGACAGGTTTTTCATTTTTTTTTATTTTTTATGTATAATTAAAAAATAACTAAATAAATACCTTATTTATATACTAATTCAGACCATTTGCTGTGGGACATGAAATTGAACTTAGATGCATCCTGTTTCCATTGATCATCCTTGATGTTTCTACAACTTGATTGGATTCCACCTGTGGTAAATTCAATTGATTGGAAATTATTTGGAAAGGCACACACCTGTCTATATTAGGTCTGAAAGTTGACAGTGCATATCATAGAAAAAACCAAGCCATGAGGTCAAAGGAATTGACCGTAGAGCTCTGAGACAGACAGGATTGTGTCGAGGCACAGATCTGGGGTAGGGTTCCAAAACATTTCTGCAGTATTGAAGATACTAAAGAACAAAGTGGCCTCCATCATTCTTAAATGGAAGAACTCTTCCTAGAGCTGGCCACCTGACCAAACTGAGAAATCAGGGGAGAAGGGCCTGATTGGTAGAGTGGCCAGATGGAAGCCACTCCTCAGTAAAAGGCACATGACAGCATGCTTGGAGTTTGCCAAAAGGCACCTAAAGGACTCTCAGATCATGAGAAACAAGATTCTCTGGTCTGATGAAACCAAG
Source organism: Oncorhynchus gorbuscha (assembly GCF_021184085.1). Classification (NCBI taxonomy): domain Eukaryota; kingdom Metazoa; phylum Chordata; class Actinopteri; order Salmoniformes; family Salmonidae; genus Oncorhynchus; species Oncorhynchus gorbuscha. The sequence continues at coordinate 21,183,860 of NC_060197.1, forward strand.
ATTGAACTCTTTGGCCTGAATGTCAAATGTCATGTCTTGAGGAAACCAGGCCCGCTCATCACCTGGCTATTACCATCCCTACGGTGATGCATGGTGGTGGCAGCAATATGCTATGGGGATGTTTTTCAGTGGCAGTACAGAGAGATCCTTGATGAAAACCTGCTCGAGAGCAGAGTACAAAGTACTGATTAAAGGGTTTGAATACTTATGTAAATGGTATTTCAGTTTTTTTTATACATTTGCAAACATTAAAAACAAAAGTGTTTGCTTTGTCATTATGGGTGGGGTATTGTGTGTGTAGATTGATGAGGGGAAAAAAACAATTTAATACATTTTAAAATAAGGCTGCAACTGTCACGACTAGTCAAGGTGGGTGGAATCAGGCGCAGAGAGCAAATAATGAATAGAGGTTTATTCTCCGGTGAACAACAATAAACACGGACAACCCAAAATACAAACAGGGTGAAAAATATCCAAAACAGGAAATAACAGACAAACCGGAGAAATAAAACACAAAAACACTGACAGCCGAAACAAAATGACAAAAACAAACAATCCCGCACAAAACAAGGGCGGGACAACCTACATTATATACAGATACTAATTAACTAACATACAGGTGAAAACAAAATTGCAGTTAACGAAAATGTATGCTTAATCCAGTATAGACTAATGTACTGAATTTATTATACATAAACAAAATTCACATTTGACAGCACAATGGCACAGTCATGTCTTAAGTGTGAAACTAACAATGAGTCAATGATTCATTCCTTCTGGGAGTGCTATATAGTCCAAAAGTTAGAAAGTTGGCTGTCAGACGTTTTACAATATACAGTCAGAAGTTTACATACACTTTAGCCAAATACGTTTAATCTCAGTTTTTCACAATTACTGACATTTAATCCTAGTAAAAAAAAAATCCTGTCTTAGGTCAGTTAGGATCACCACTTTATTTTAAGAATGTGAAATGTCAGAATAATAGTTGAGAGAATGATTTATTTCAGCTTTTATTTCTTTCATCACATTCCCAGTGGGTGAGAAGTTTACATACACTCAATTAGTATTTGGTAGCATTGCCTTTAAATTGTTTAACTTTGGTCAAACATTCTGGGTAGCCTTTCACAAGCTTCCCACAATAAGTTGGTTGAATTTTGCTCGCACACGCTTTTTTTCAGATTCAGTGTTCTCAATGGCTGGGGGGCAGCTCCTCACTGTCAGTGTAAGAATTTGATTCTTGACTTTCAGACTCATTGTCAGAATTTTAAAAAATCTCCAGAATTTCCACATCTTCCTTTTGAAAGACATTGCTAATGCTACAGCGTAGCTCACTCTCTAGGTTTCTTCCTAGGTTTTGGCCTTGTACTGATTATGATGAGCTAAGCTAATTCAAACTGTGTGGAGCCATGTTTGTTGACATACAATGCATTCTGGGTTTCAAGTAATCGTCTGTCGGACCAAATTTGCAATAACAAAATGAGGTGAGTAAGGGTTCACTCATTTTTTGAGAACTTCAGGAAGTGAATGGTGGGATGTGAAAGATGCTAGATGACACACCCCTTCAACATGCACACTATAAACAGACCAAACTCATCTTGTATTCTCTTATTATCTTTGGTTTCTGTGAGGAAAAAAAGCATGGCGCTGATACTAATCACTGTCAGATTACTTTTGATTTCTAGAAAGTGTTTTACTCAATTATTGTGATCAATGGTGAGCTCACCCATGATGTGATTAATTCTAAATAATAATTGCTATTAGCTAATTCATATTGTAGTTTATGTCAGCCGAGAGTTAGAAAATATGACTGCTTGTGTTGCGTCAATCTTTCCTCAGTTAGTGCTAGGACAAATGTAGCCTACATTTTTCCTGTTTGGATGATTGTGTTATGCTATAGATACTTTTGTGAATATCTGAACATTACATCCCAAAATAAACTGCTCACATTCTGGACATAACTTTGTAAGGACTCTGTTTGTGTTAATAGTTTCTGGGAAAAAGTGTGGCCAGCTCAAATGCTGATGGTTGCGTCAATCGAAACTGGCCATTCTAAATAAGCTTTCTAATCACACGGGTGTGATCGTACGCTTTAGGTACCACTGTAGAACGTTCACACCCGTGTGATGGTACGTGTGAAAGGGTTAATCTGGCTATCTGCATATTATATATAAATAAAACTTAATTTAAAAAAATATTTTGTATAGGGCCTCACAATGATCACACTTAACATAGCGGGCACTGCTTTCATCCACTTTTCCACTTTGCCAAATCTTTCCCTAAATTTACTTTACTGGCCCTCCCTTCTCTTTATTTTCAACTCCACATTTTCCAGTTCCTTTAGAAAACAGACAGTTATTTTTACCTCTGTGGATGCATTTTCTGCCCGGTCCCAAAATCATTGGCGATTTGACATGTAGGCTATTTGCACTGAGTACAGTTAGGCTATAACTGCAGGGACTGTGGGTTATGAGTCAACCCACACATCATTAGAACCCACGGCCCTCGAAGCCGGAGCTCATAGCTTACACCCATCTACCGTCCCTGTCCAACGCTCTAGCTAAACCCAAGCCTACGTAATGGTAATAGCGCTCATAATGGCGTGTTTTCACTCACTCGGGACATGAATGAACGTCCACTTTGTAAGTGAATCTTGAGCGACCTGGCTGAATAGGGTGCCATTTGGGATGCAGTATTAGTGTGTGTTCTCTCTAACTGAACAGCTATATGAGCGGTCGTTTTAATCATCTGGTCCTCTAGCCTCTGTGGTGTATATTTAGCTCCTGAATCATCCTATTGCTCAGGAGGGATGTGTGTGTTTGTGTCTGTGTGCATTTCAGTCACGCCAGGATTTAAGGAAGTTTATGAGTGCATAAAAGCACCCCAGGGATACCTGTCCATTTAATCAAAGTGTGTGTGTGTGTGTGTGTGCGTGTGCGTGTGCGTGTGCGTGTGTGTGTGTGTGTGTGTGTGTGTGTGTGTGTGTTTTACTGGTCCTGTTACAGCTTCAGGCTATAGACCAACAGACCAACCACTGTTGGTTTCTGGCACTGACTTGTGCTGGTAGTCTAGTGATTTTTTGTTGTTGTCGACATTTAGAAAGTTTGCATAGGAAATAGATGTGACCAATGCCTGCTATATTGTGTTGATTTAAAAATAGCTGGAAATGATGACATCACACATAAAAAAATGGATGGAGACTAACCACCTACTTTCTCACCCTCTGCAGTTTTGCATTACTGCAGCTTTGCATCCCTGCACAATATCTATAGAGTTATGCAACAAACAGAGAACTTAAGTATTGCTGTTTCTTTTATCTCTCCCTAGCACTGAATTTAGCTATTACCGTAATTGCTGGACTATTAAGCGCACCTGAATATAAACCACACCCACAGAATTATTAAAAAATATGTATTTTGTACATAAATAAGCCGCACATGTCTATAAGCCGCAGGTGCCTACCGGTACATTGAAACAAATTTACTTTACACAGCCTTTAAACGAAACACGGCTTGTAACAAAAATTAAACAGTAGCCTACCAAGAAAGTCATTGGTCACTATCTTCCTCCTCCTGTGCACTGAAACCACTGAAGTCATCTCCTTCGGTGTCGGAGTTGAATAGCCTCAGAAATGCTTCATCTGATGTTGGATCGCTGCCCTCTTCAACACGCAGCAGTCCAGCCTTTCGAAACCCATTGATGATAGTGGATTTTTTTGACAATGCTCCACGCTGTCAGCAGCTCTATTTCCTTTTCCAACAGCCAGATTGATCGCCTTCAACTTGAAAGCTGCATCATATGCATTTCTCCGTTTCTTTGCCATGATGAGGGTGACAAAATGACTACCGTAATCAGAATGATGGAAAGTTTGAGCGCGCTCGATTTACGTCACATTATGTGAAGGTACTCAGTTTTTTGGCGGCATGAATCTTGTGAAAGCGGGAAAAATCCATAAATTAGCCGCGTCATTGTATAAACCACGAGGTTCAAAGCATGGGAAAAAAGTAGTGGCTTATAGTCCGGAAATTACGGTAGTGTCATTGATTAGCCATAGAGCCTGAGCCTTTCTCTGACTTAAATGTAAGGATGAAACTAACCACCCATTATACAGTCCTCGGTTACTGTATCATAATGTTTATAGGATCAGACAGTATTTTTGATGGCTAGATTTGTTGGAGACTAGACTATGTAGCCTTTGAGGACTGTAGCTTTGCACAATCTCTATAGGACCAAGCAGCAAAAAGAGAACTGTGTGCATGTGTTTCATTTATTATAAAACACTGATTCCATCAGGACTCAGGATAAGACACAAATGCCGACAGTTCGAATCACGGCTGTTTATTTACAAAACAGGGTGAAGGCAAATGATAGGTCAATGGCAGGCAGAGGTCAGTAATCCAGAGAAGTGTCAGTAAGGTGCAGAACTGCAGGCAGGCTCAGGGCAGGCAGAGGTCAGTAATCCAGGGCAGTGTTGGTAAGGTACAGAATGCCAAGCTAGCTCAGGGTCAGGGCAGGCAGAATGGTCAAAACTGGGAGGACTAGAAAACAGCAACTATAGAAACTTGAAAACGGGAAAGAGCGCTGGTAGGACTTGATGGGACAAGACGAACTGGCAACAGACAAACAGAAAACGCAGGTATAAATACACAGGAGATGATGGGGACAAATGGGAGACAACTGGTGGGGGGTTGGAGACCAGCACAAGACAGGTGAAACAGATCAGTGTGTGTGACAGGTTCTGATCAATAGTTTCTGAGGAGTTGGGAATAAATGGATAATGGGCTATATTTATCGCTGTGTGTGTTCACAGACTGAATGTTATCAGATCTGCATGGTATGGCAACTGCTCGGCCTCCGACGGCAAGGCTCTACAGAGGGTAGTGCATACGACCCAGTATATCACCGGGGCAAAGCTTCCTGCCATCCAGGAACTCTATACCAGGCAGTGTCAGAGGATGGCCTTAAAAATTGTCCCGACTCCAGCCAGCCTAGTCATAGACTGTTCTCTCTGCTACCGCATGGCAAGAGGTACCGGAGCGCCAAGTTTAGGTCTAAGAGGCTACTAAACAGCTTCTACCCCCAAGCCATAAGCCTCCTGAATATCTAATCAAATTGCTACCCAGACTATTTGCAGTGACCCCCCCCCTTCTACACTGCTGTTATTCTCTGTTATTATCTATGCATAGTCACTTTAATAACTACCGACATGTACATATTACCTCGATTAACTGCAAGTTGACTCTGTACCGGTACCCCCTGTATATAGCCTCACTGTTGTTATTTTACTGCTGCTGCTCTTTAATTATTTGTTACTTTTATTTGTTACTTTAAGTTTTTTTTTAACTGCATTGTTGGTTAAGGGTTTATAAGTAAGCATTTCACTGTAAAGTCTACATCTGTTGTATTCGGCACATGTACAATTTTATTTGATTCCATCAATACCTAATATTAGATAAAGGGAACCTGGGTGTACAAATAACACAAAATGCGATACTTATTTAATTGATTTATTAATAAACAAAGTTACGTAACACCTTGTGAAACGTAATTAGCCCCTTACACTGAATAACTGGTTGTGCCACCTTTTAGCTGCAATGACTGCAACCAAACACTTCCTGTAGTTGTTGATCAGTCTCTCACATCGCTGTGGAGGAATTTTGGCATGCAGAACTGCTTTAACTCAGCGACATTTGTGGGTTTTCGTGCGTGAACTACTTGTTTCAGGTTACTAACGGCTACAACATTTAGGGGACTTTCACTTCAAATTGGTTTGGAGTGTTTACCCTTTTGTTTGGTTTGTTTCGACTGGTGTGAACACTCTATGTTATGCAGGTGAATGAGGACCCAAAAGCGACTTGGCGAAAACAGAGTTTTTAATCCAGTAAGATACTTAACAAAACAAAAGGCATAATACTACTCGTAAAGACGAGAACAGACTGGAGACTTGATCAAGAACTGCAGGTTGCCTCGGGAAGGCACTTGAACCTAGCAGACTCAGACACCTGCTCACCACGCAGCATCTGAGGGAAACACGACACGACAGGGCAAAACATAGACACAGCACGGTGAATATAGACAAGGATCCGACAGGGCAGGTACGGAAAACAAGGAGAGAAATAGGGACTCTAATCAGGGAAAAGGATCGGGAACAGGTGTGGGAAGACTAAATGATGATTAGGGGAATAGGAACAGCTGGGAGCAGGAACGGAACGATAGAGAGAAGAGAGAGCGAGAGAGTGAGAGAGGGAGGGGGAGAGAGAGAGATAGAAAGAGGGAAAGAACCTAATAAGACCAGCAGAGGGAAACGAATAGAAGGGGAAGCACAGGGACAAGACATGATAATTAATGACAAAACATGACAGTACCCCCCCACTCACCGAGCGCCTCCTGGCGCACTCGAGGAGGAACCCTGGCGGCAACGGAGGAAATCATCAATAAGCGAACGGTCCAGCACGTCCCGAGACGGAACCCAACTCCTCTCCTCAGGACCGTAACCCTCCCAATCCACTAAGTATTGGTGACCCCGTCCCGAGAACGCATGTCCATGATCTTACGTACCTTGTAAATAGGTGCGCTCTCGACAAGGACGGGAGGGGGAGGGAAGACGAACGGGGGTGCGAAGAAAGGGCTTGACACAGGAGACATGGAAGACAGGATGGACGCGACGAAGATGTCGCGGAAGAAGCAGTCGCACAGCGACAGGATTGACGACCTGGGAGACACGGAACGGACCAATGAACCGCGGAGTCAACTTACGAGAAGCTGTCGTAAGAGGAAGGTTGCGAGTGGAAAGCCACACTCTCTGGCCGCAACAATACCTAGGACTCTTAATCCTGCGTTTATTGGCGGCTCTCACAGTCTGTGCCCTGTAACGGCAAAGTGCAGACCTCACCCTCCTCCAGGTGCGCTCACAACGTTGGACAAACGCTTGAGCGGAGGGAACGCTGGACTCGGCAAGCTGGGATGAGAACAGAGGAGGCTGGTAACCCAGACTACTCTGAAACGGAGATAACCCGGTAGCAGACGAAGGAAGCGAGTTGTGAGCGTATTCTGCCCAGGGGAGCTGTTCTGCCCAAGACGCAGGGTTTCTGAAAGAAAGGCTGCGTAGTATGCGACCAATCGTCTGATTGGCCCTCTCTGCTTGACCGTTAGACTGGGGATGAAACCCGGAAGAGAGACTGACGGACGCACCAATCAAACGACAGAACTCCCTCCAAAACTGTGACGTGAATTGCGGACCTCTGTCTGAAACGGCGTCTAACGGGAGGCCATGAATTCTGAACACATTCTCGATGATGATTTGTGCCGTCTCCTTAGCGGAAGGAAGTTTAGCGAGGGGAATGAAATGTGCCGCCTTAGAGAACCTATCGACAACCGTAAGAATCACAGTCTTCCCCGCAGACAAAGGCAGACCGGTAATGAAGTCTAGGGCGATGTGAGACCATGGTCGAGAAGGAATGGGGAGCGGTCTGAGATGACCGGCAGGAGGAGAGTTACCCGACTTAGTCTGCGCGCAGTCCGAACAAGCAGCCACGAAACGGCGCGTGTCACGCTCCTGAGTCGGCCACCAAAAGCGCTGGCGAATAGACGCAAGAGTGCCTCGAACACCGGGATGACCAGCTAACTTGGCAGAGTGAGCCCACTGAAGAACAGCCAGACGAGTGGAAACAGGAACGAAAAGGAGGTTACTAGGACAAGCGCGCGGCGACGCAGTGTGCGTGAGTGCTTGCTTAACCTGTCTTTCAATTCCCCAGACTGTTAACCCGACAACACGCCCATAAGGAAGAATCCCCTCGGGATCAGTAGAAGCCACAGAAGAACTAAACAGACGGGATAAGGCATCAGGCTTGGTGTTTTTGCTACCCGGACGGTAAGAAATCACAAACTCGAAACGAGCAAAAACAACGCCCAACGAGCTTGACGGGCATTAAGTCGTTTGGCAGAACGGATGTACTCAAGGTTCTTATGGTCTGTCCAAACGACAAAAGGAATGGTCGCCCCCTCCAACCACTGTCGCCATTCGCCTAGGGCTAAGCGGATGGCGAGCAGTTCACGGTTACCCACATCATAGTTGCGCTCAGATGGCGACAGGCGATGAGAAAAATAAGCGCAAGGATGAACCTTATCGTCAGACTGGAAGCGCTGGGAAAGAATGGCTCCCACGCCTACCTCTGAAGCGTCAACCTCGACAATGAATTGTCTAGTGACGTCAGGAGTAACGAGGATAGGAGCGGACGTAAAACGTTCTTTTAGAAGATCAAAAGCTCCCTGGGCGGAACCGGACCACTTAAAACACGTCTTGACAGAAGTAAGAGCTGTGAGAGGGGCAGCAACTTGACCGAAATTACGAATGAAACGCCGATAGAAATTAGCGAAACCTAAAAAGCGCTGCAACTCGACACGTGACCTTGGAACGGGCCAATCACTGACAGCTTGGACCTTAGCGGAATCCATCTGAATGCCTTCAGCGGAAATAACGGAACCGAGAAAAGTAACGGAGGAGACATGAAAAGAGCACTTCTCAGCCTTTACGTAGAGACAATTCTCTAAAAGGCGCTGTAGAACACGTCGAACGTGCTGAACATGAATCTCGAGTGACGGTGAAAAAATCAGGATATCGTCAAGATAGACAAAAACAAAGATGTTCAGCATGTCTCTCAGAACATCATTAACTAATGCCTGAAAAACAGCTGTCGCATTGGCGAGACCAAACGGCAGAACCCGGTACTCAAAATGCCCTAACGGAGTGTTAAACGCCGTTTTCCACTCGTCCCCCTCTCTGATGCGCACGAGATGGTAAGCGTTACGAAGGTCCAACTTAGTAAAGCACCTGGCTCCCTGCAGAATCTCGAAGGCTGATGACATAAGGGGAAGCGGATAACGATTCTTAACCGTTATGTCATTCAGCCCTCGATAATCCACGCAGGGGCGCAGAGTACCGTCCTTCTTCTTAACAAAAAAGAACCCCGCCCCGGCCGGAGAGGAAGAAGGCACTATGGTACCGGCGTCAAGAGACACAGATAAATAATCCTCGAGAGCCTTACGTTCGGGAGCCGACAGAGAGTATAGTCTACCCCGAGGAGGAGTGGTCCCCGGAAGGAGATCAATACTACAATCATACGACCGGTGAGGAGGAAGGGAGTTGGCTCGGGACCGACTGAAGACCGTGCGCAGATCATGATATTCCTCCGGCACTCCTGTCAAATCGCCAGGTTCCTCCTGAGAAGTGGGGACAGAAGAAATGGGAGGGATGGCAGACATTAAGCACTTCACATGACAAGATACGTTCCAGGATAGGATAGAATTACAAGACCAAATAATAGAAGGATTATGACATACTAGCCAGGGATGACCCAAAACAACAGGTGTAAAAGGTGAACGAAAAATCAAAAAATAAATAGTCTCACTGTGGTTACCAGATACTGTGAGAGTTAAAGGTAGTGTCTCAAATCTGATACTGGGAAGATGACTACCATCTAAGGCAAACATGGGCGTAGGCTTGTCTAACTGTCTGAAAGGAATGTTATGTTTCCGAACCCATGCTTCGTCCATGAAACAACCCTCAGCCCCAGAGTCAATCAAGGCACTGCATGTAGCACCCGAACCGGTCCAGCATAGATGGACCGACATAGTAGTACAGGATCTAGATGAAGAGACCTGAGTAGTAGCGCTCACCAGTAGCCCTCCGCTTACTGATGAGCTCTGGCCTTTTACTGGACATGAATTGACAAAATGTCCATCAAATCCGCAATAGAGGCACAGGCGGTTGGTGATCCTCCGTTCCCTCTCCTTGGTCGAGATGCGAATACCTCCCAGCTGCATGGGCTCAGTCTCTGAGCCAGAGGAGGGAGATGGTTGCGATGCGGAGCAGGAAACACCGTTGACGCGAGCTCTCTTCCACGAGCTTGGTGACGAAGATCTACCCGTCGTTCTATGCGGATGGCGAGAGCAATCAAAGAGTCCACACTGGAAGGAACCTCCCGAGAGAGAATCTCATCTTTGACCACTGTGTGGAGTCCCTCCAGAAAACGAGCGAGCAGCGCCGGCTCGTTCCAGTCACTAGAGGCAGCAAGAGTACGAAACTCTATAGAGTAATCCGTTATGGATCGATCACCTTGGCATAGGGAAGCCAGGGCCCTAGAAGCCTCCCCACCAAAAACTGAACGGTCAAAAACCCGAATCATCTCCTCTTTAAAGTTCTGGTAATTGTTAGAACAATCAGCCCTTGCCTCCCAGATAGCTGTGCCCCACTCTCGGGCCCGGCCAGTAAGGAGTGAAATGACGTAAGCAACCCGAGCTCTCTCGCTAGAGTATGTGTTGGGTTGGAGAGAGAACACAATATCACACTGGGTGAGAAAGGAGCGGCACTCCGTGGGCTGCCCGGAGTAGCAAGGTGGGTTATTAACCCTAGGTTCCGGAGGCTCGGCAGGCCAGGAAGTAACAGGTGGCACGAGACGAAGACTCTGGAACTGTCCAGAGAGGTCGGAAACCTGAGCGGCCAGGTTCTCCAGGGCATGGCGAGCAGCAGACAATTCCTGCTCGTGTCTGCCGAGCATGGCTCCTTGGATCTTGACGGCAGTGTTACGAGCCTCTGTAGTCGCTGGGTCCATTCCTTGGTCGGATCCTTCTGTTATGCAGGTGAATGAGGACCCAAAAGCGACTTGGCGAAAACAGAGTTTTTAATCCAGTAAGATACTTAACAAAACAAAAGGCATAATACTACTCGTAAAGACGAGAACAGACTGGAGACTTGATCAAGAACTGCAGGTTGCCTCGGGAAGGCACTTGAACCTAGCAGACTCAGACACCTGCTCACCACGCAGCATCTGAGGGAAACACGACACGACAGGGCAAAACATAGACACAGCACGGTGAATATAGACAAGGATCCGACAGGGCAGGTACAGAAAACAAGGAGAGAAATAGGGACTCTAATCAGGGAAAAGGATCGGGAACAGGTGTGGGAAGACTAAATGATGATTAGGGGAATAGGAACAGCTGGGAGCAGGAACAACGATAGAGAGAAGAGAGAGCGAGAGAGTGAGAGAGGGAGGGGGAGAGAGAGAGATAGAAAGAGGGAAAGAACCTAATAAGACCAGCAGAGGGAAACGAATAGAAGGGGAAGCACAGGGACAAGACATGATAATTAATGACAAAACATGACACTCTATCCACACTCCATAGAGCACTAAACAAGACGCTGTGGTTCGCTTTGTTAGGTTCTAATTTTCAGAGTAAATAACTTACGTACTAGAGAAGCTTAACCAAGTTTCACCCAGAATCTAACAGTCCCCCGTATGGAAAAATAGCTACCTAATGTTCAACTTACATAAACTTGGAAATTACTTATAAATTAACAAACATGAATTTAAAAACACAAAAGATAAAACATGATTATAAATGAACGAACAATAATAACTAAACATTCACCGTGAGGTTTACAAACTCAGAGACTTACTCAGAGACTGTTCTATGATCACACTACACACAATTTTATTTCCATCTCTTATCACACAACACAATGACATTCCAGCTGAATTTGCTGTCTTGTTCCATGTCAGCTGGAGTGGCTTTTTTTTCTCCACTTTCTCCTTCTGGTTCCTTAGAGAGTAAGACTTGGAAAGCAATAAAAAGACACATAAAACATAACAGTATTAGCAATGTGATAAGCTATGCATAATTATATATGCTTGAAAACCACGCTCTCTTCACCTGACTCTGTGCCTCCAGGATACTTTTCTGCTGGACTCCACAAAAATTAAAGTGCTAAAATGCCTTCTCATGCTTTCGCCCCATCTTCCCCTTACGACCCCAGGTTCCGAGAGGTGTTCCCAAGTCATGTCATTTTCACTTTGTTCCCCATCTCCTCCGTTGCCACAACCCTACATCCTCTTGGAGTAACTCAAAACTGTATATGCTTTCACATCAATGCCTTCAAAATGTTGTTTAGAGTACAATTACCAAAACATCTATCCTCTTTCATATAATGCATTAACCAATAAAGCAGCTCACTCAACCCAACTATGATGTTTAAAGTAATTCCCAGACCCAACCCATCTGCATGTCATACAGTGGAATCTAGACTCTCTCTCTTTCGCTCTGCTTCGTCTGTCTTCAAGCCCACCAATTATGCAGCTGGACCTCACTTCATGTGAGAAGTATGCACCCACTGAGGAGAGACATGAACATTTTTACCGCTGCAGGTGCTGTAAGGAGTAGTGTGTGTGGACGAGACCTATGCTGTCCCAACACCCCCGCCTGGTGTATCTTGATGTACACTCAATCTACAGAATTCAGCCCGTGCCCTTGGTTATCTCTGCTTTCACCCTAGGACATACACACTGCAACACACGGGTCATTTCCTGACAACATAGACTCTCCTGTTGGAAAGATCGCTATATTGTGACATTTTGAATAACAGCCTCCCCTGTACTCTCATCGGCCTCCCAGTTACTAGTAACTATGTGTAATGTTCAATTTAACTTAATTAAATCCCTATATTGTGTATAGTTAGCTGTCCTCCCTCTCCTATGAGCCATCTTCTGTAACAATATACAGTCTCTGGTAAGGATACTCCTCTATCACCACAACCTTAATTTATGAGCCCCCACAGATCATCACTGCAGTCAAGTTCCATCCCACTTAACAGCTCTATGTAAATATTCTGTCGCAAACACCTCACCGACTGCTACAGATACATTTGCACGTATATCATTCCATCTAACCCATTACACACTAGTCACTACTCCTAATGCACTTCTTCAGTAATAAACATACTAAAACATGTTCAAATCAATTAGTACATCAGTCCCTCTGGAACAATGTTCACTCTTATTTTTCCACAAAACCTAAAAACATATTGACTTGAAAAGGAAAGAGAAAAAAAGTACATGTTTAATAACTTCACACCACCCATTGATGTAACTAACATAATTCTGATTACATGGTCCTTCTGTAGCTCATTTGGTAGAGCATGGCGCTTGTAATGCCAGGGTAGTGGGTTCGATTCCTGGGACCACCCATACGTAGAATGTATGCACACATGACTGTAAGGCGCTTTGGATAAAAGCATCTGCTAAATGGCATATATATACACATGGTAAAAAAAAAAACATGGTTGACAGTGATATCTCTAACAAACCACCTCCCTGTCGGAGGACCCTTAGAGATAAGGTTTCTAGAGCCTCCCTTGGCCAAAGACATTTTAGCAGTGCCCCCACCCCTCACCGTTCTATAGCAACTCTCTCTCGTATCCAAATCATAACTAAAACCTTTTATAAATGATCCAACCCAAATTTAGAACGACAGTCCTTACTGCTTACTTTGAGTGTAGGACTCGAATTCCAGCTTCTCAGTTTTGCACACTGTTAGAACATACATTTATAAACTAAACCTTTTATTGCCGGTAATAACTCATCTCATTACAGCCCCACTTTGTCCCTGTTTTCCTGTCACGAGTGGCCTGGTAATGAAAGATCAGTACCTCAATCTTGTGAAATTTGTATCGAAACAATAACACAAAATGAAATCAGCAATACATACAGTGAGCACCATAATTCATTGGACAGTGATCATTTGTTTTGTTATTTTGGTTCTGTAATCTAGCACTTTGAGTTTGAAAGGATACAATGAGGGTGAAGTGCAGACTGTCAGCTTTAATTTGAGGTTATTTTCATACATATCGGATTAACCTGTTAGAAATTATAGAAGCTTTTGTACATAGTCCCCCCCCATTTTCAGGCATCAAAAAACGTTGGAGAGTTTAACATAATGTAGAATAAAGTAATTATTGTTAACTTCTTGGTGAGGGGGCAGTATTTTCACGTTCGGATGAAATGCATGCCCAAATTCAACTGCCTGCTACTCATCCTCAGAAGATAAGATATGTGTATTATTAGTATATTTGGATAGAAAACACTCTGATGTTTCTAAAACTGTTGGAATCATGTCTGTGAATATAACATAACTTATATAGCAGGCGAAACCCTGAGGACAAACCATTCATATATTTTTTTTGAGGTCACTCTTTTCAATGGGGTTTCATTGGGAATCCAGATTTCTAAGGGACCTTCTTGCAGTTCCTATCGCTTCCACTGGATTTCAACAGTCATTAGAAATTGGTTGAGGTTTTTCCTTTGTGTAATGAAGAAGTACATTACATGACAGCTGGTGTACTATCTATCGGCTGCCTTCGATACTGTGAACCATCAGATCCTCCTCTCCACCTTCTCCGAGTTGGGCATCTCCGGCGCGGCCCACGCTTGGATTGCGTCCTACCTGACAGGTCGCTCCTACCAGGTGGCGTGGTGAGAATCTGTCTCCTCACCACGCGCTCTCACCACTGGTGTCCCCCAGGGCTCTGTTCTAGGCCCTCTCCTATTCTCGCTATACACCAAGTCACTTGGCTCTGTCATTACCTCACATGGTCTCTCCTATCATTGCTATGCAGACGACACACAATTAATCTTCTCCTTTCCCCCTTCTGATGATCAGGTGGCGAATCGCATCTCTGCATGTCTGGCAGACATATCAGTGTGGATGACGGATCACCACCTCAAGCTGAACTTCGGCAAGACGGAGCTGCTCTTCCTCCCGGGGAAGGACTGCCCGTTCCATGATCTCGCCATCACGGTTGACAACTCCATTGTGTCCTCCTCCCAGAGCGCTAAGAACCTTGGCGTGATCCTGGACAGCACCCTGTCGTTCTCAACTAACATCAAGGCGGTGGTCCGTTCCTGTAGGTTCATGCTCTACAACATCCGCAGAGTACGACCCTGCCTCACACAGGAAGCGGCGCAGGTCCTAATCCAGGCACTTGTCATCTCCCGTCTGGATTACTGCAACTCGCTGTTGGCTGGGCTCCCTGCCTGTGCCATTAAACCCCTACAACTCATCCAGAACGCCGCAGCCCGTCTAGTGTTCAACCTTCCCAAGTTCTCTCACGTCACCCCGCTCCTCCGCTCTCTCCACTGGCTTCCAGTTGAAGCTCGCATCCTCTACAAGACCATGGTGCTTGCCTACGGAGCTGTGAGGGGAACGGCACCTCAGTACCTCCAGGCTCTGATCAGGCCCTACACCCAAATAAGGGCACTGCGTTCATCCACCTCTGGCCTGCTCGCCTCCCTACCACTGAGGAAGTACAGTTCCCGCTCAGCCCAGTCAAAACTGTTCGCTGCTCTGGCTCCCCAATGGTGGAACAAACTCCCTCACGACGCCAGGACAGCGGAGTCAATCACCACCTTCCGGAGACACCTGAAACCCCACCTCTTTAAGGAATACCTAGGATAGGATAAAGTAATCCTTCTCACCCCCTCCCCCTTAAAAGATTTAGATGCACTATTGTAAAGTGGCTGTTCCACTGGATGTCATAAGGTGAATGCACCAATTTGTAAGTCGCTCTGGATAAGAGCGTCTGCTAAATGACTTAAATGTAATGTAAATGTAAGTATGGCCATCTTGAACGAGGGTAACTTGAAGTGTACAGTTATAGGCGCGTGACCAGTTTCACCGATGAGGTGGTAACCTTTGGATCATGGGTGTCTTTTTTTATTCTCCACACTGTCTCCTCTTTCCATCACTCTGCTACATGTTAATCTTTGTCTCATCTGTCCACAATACTTTTTTTTCCAGAACTCTTGGGGCTCTTTTAGGTGCTTTTTAGCAAACTGTAATCTTGCCTTTCTGTTCTTCAGGCTTATCAGTGGTTTGCAACTTGTAGTGTACCCTCTGTAGTCCTGCTGGTGTAGCCTTCTACGTATGGTAGGCTTTGACACATCTACACCTGCATCCAGGAGAGTGTTTCTTATCTGTTGGGCTTTCAGGGGGGTTTTCTTCACCATAGAGAGTATTCTCCGGTCATCCACTACAGTGGTCTTCCTCAGTCTACCGGGTCTTTTGACATAATTGAGTTCACTGGTTGTTTTTTTCTTGTTAATGATGAACCAAACTGTTGACTTGGACATGCCCAGGGTTTTTGCAATGCTCCTGATTGATTTGATTTGAATTTCTGAGCCTTATGACGGCCAGCTTCATTTGCATCGACACTGCTTGCATCGACACCTCATGTTGTCACACCCCAACAACAACCTCCAAAGGCAATAGCAAAGTCTAGAATCAGTACTATTCATCAACATCTCTCCTGCATTCACTAACGACACAAATGAATACACCTGCCTAACACACATCTGTGAAGCCAATTCAACAAATACTTGCAGTACTTTAAAATGGGGGGACCATGTACAAAAGGTGCTGTCATTTCTAAACGGTTCATGCGATATGTATAGAAATACACTCAAATTAAAGCTGACAGTCTGCACATCACCCTCATTGTATCATTTCAAACTCAAAGTGCTAGAGAACCAAAATAACAAAAATATGGTCACTGTCCAATTAATTATGGTGCTCACTGTATATCAAAATCCATTTGGAGTAACTGTCATCCTTATTAACATATTTCTCTTCTATATGCAGACTGAACAAAGTACATTTGCATATTTACCCAAAAACCATGACCCCCAGGGAACTGGTAATTTTCCCATTGAACACGTGATTCAAAAACATGTTGAATCAAATTCGAATAACTAATCAACTTAGAATTACAACTCCCTACGGAAATAATAATATCATAAAGTAATGGTACACTTTGAATAGAGACTGATGTTTCTCATTCATTTTATAATGAAATACCACTTGTTCCGATCATTTCTAGTGAGATTGATCAGGCCTCACCAGAAAGATACAGGACATTCGACACCATTAAAATATTTCCTCTCCCCTTTATTTCCCTGACCTTCCAAAACCATTTAAATACCTTTTCAAACATTTCCATCCTTCTGCATCCCCAATTTAAAACAGAATTGAAAAGACCCCATCCAAAATAAATCTCACAGTATCAACACCACTAACGCATATTTATAACCAGCAAATGGTGTGTGTGTGCTGGTGAACCATAGGTCCAGAATACACATGAATGTGCATCACTTGTCTGGAACTCCATTTATGGACTAATCCAGATACTTTTATACTAAAAACTGCTGAATATCACTAACTGCTCTCCCCAAAGCCTACAGTCTCCGGGGACATTCCAACAAGAAGTAATGAAACCCTGTAAGGGTTTTCCTGTGGTGAAGGAGAAGCGGACCAAAATGCAGCGTGGTGGTTATTCATGTTCTTTAATAAAGGAACTAGACATGAAATAACTAACAAAACAATAAATGTGTGAAAACCTAAACAATCCTATCTGGTGCAAACACAGAGACAGGAACAATCACCCACAAACAGTGAAACCCAGGCTACCTAAGTATGATTCTCAATCAGAGACAACTAATGACACCTGCCTCTGATTGAGAACCATACTAGGCCGAAACATAGAAATACCCCAAAACAAAGAAAAACAAACATAGACTGCCCACCCAACTCACGCCCTGACCATACTAAAATAAATACAAAACAAAGGAAATAAAGGTCAGAAAGTGACAGTACCCCCTCTTTTGGAAAAGTGTACATTTTGTTAGCATTCACTAGGCTACATTTAATCAGCAATCCAAAAGTATTAATTATAATTATATTTTTAGGCAAATGTATTACTGGAGAATACAGATGACTTAATGTCTTATTCCAGTGCTTCCTCAAATATCACTATAATTGATAACCCACATTACCAAAATTACTCACACTTGTCTTCCTATTTCCACATAATCTATAATGGTTCACTACCCCAACAGGGCATTAAACAAACCTCTCTTTCACACACACACACACACACACTCACACCCTGCACTCTCACGGCTACTGCGATTGGGCTTCAACCCTCTCATTATAGGTTTAGCAACGCCACCCAGAATTGCCCTCCTAGGACTCACATGAACTAACCCAATTGGGATTTACCCCCTAGGACTTACCGTACAGGTACTAGCCTGCTTGAGTTTACCTTCTGGAACTTACCCTATTCTTTATAGTACTAGCAGGAACATGTAGCACGCTCATTTTGGAAGTTATCATTCTGAAACTTTGCACAAGTACTGTTGCCCTCTTGTATTTTTCAGTGAAATTGTCCCCATCATCCTATCTGAATGTTTGTTTTATCTTGTTAATTTTAAAGATGATGATATAAAAATAAAAAACGTATGGTATTTGTCATTGTTTTATCTAAACCAGATCTATTGTGTTATATTCTCCTTCATTCAATTCACATGTACACAAACTTCAGAGTGTTTTCTTTCAAATGGTACCAATAATATGCATGTCCTTGGTTCAGGCTGTTAGATTTGGGTATGTCTTCAGGCGGAAATTGCACAAAGTACAGGGGGGGGGGGGGGGGGGGGGGGGGGCTGTAAGAGGTTAACCTCTCTAGGGTATGTGGGACCCTAGCGTCCCATCTGGCCAAAATACAATGAGATTGCAGAGCGCCAAATTCAAATACAGAAATACTCATTTTAATCATTCAGAAAAAACGAAACATATTTTACATAGGTTTCAAGATTAACTTCTTGTGAATCCAACCACGGTGTCAGATTTTAAAAATGCTTTACGGAGAAAGCATACCTCCCGAAAGCATGCCTTCCGATTGACAAATTATTACAAACAGTAACCAGCCAAGCAGAAGCGTTACAAAGCTCAGAAATACTGATACATTTTTTTTCACCTTTATTTAACCAGGTAGGCTAGTTGAGAACAGGTTCTCATTTGCAACTGCGACCTGGCCAAGATAAAGCATAGCAGTGTGAACAGACAACACAGAGTTACACATGGAGTAAACAATTAACAAGTCAATAACACAGTAGAAAAAAAGGGGAGTCTATATACATTGTGTGCAAAAGGCATTAGGAGGTAGGCGAATAATTGCAATTTTGCAGATTAACACTGGACTGATAAATGATCAGATGGTCATGTACAGGTAGAGATATTGGTATGCAAAAGAGCAGAAAAGTAAATAAATAAAAACAGTATGGGGATGAGGTAGGTGAAAATGGGTGGCTATTTACCAATAGACTATGTACAGCTGCAGCGATCGGTTAGCTGCTCAGATAGCAGATGTCTGAAGTTGGTGAGGGAGATAAAAGTCTCCAACTTCAGCGATTTTTGCAATTCGTTCCAGTCACAGGCAGCAAAGTACTGGAACGAAAGGTGGCCAAATGAGGTGTTGGCTTTAGGGATGATCAGTGAGATACACCTGCTGGAGCGCGTGCTACGGATGGGTGTTGCCATCGTGACCAGTGAACTGAGATAAGGCGGAGCTTTACCTAGCATGGACTTGTAGATGACCTGGAGCCAGTGGGTCTGGCGACGAATATGTAGCGAGGGCCAGCCGACTAGAGCATACAAGTCGCATTGGTGGGTGGTATAAGGTGCTTTAGTGACAAAACGGATGGCACTGTGATAAACTGCATCCAGTTTGCTGAGTAGAGTGTTGGAAGCAATTTTGTAGATGACATCGCCAAAGTCGAGGATCGGTAGGATAGTCAGTTTTACTAGGGTAAGTTTGGCGGCGTGAGTGAAGGAGGCTTTGTTGCTGAATAGAAAGCCGACACTTGATTTGATTTTCGATTGGAGATGTTTGATATGAGTCTGGAAGGAGAGTTTACAGTCTAGCCAGACACCTAGGTACTTATAGATGTCCCCATATTCAAGGTCGGAACCATCCAGGGTGGTGATGCTAGTCGGGCATGCGGATGCAGGCAGCGATCGGTTGAAAAGCATGCATTTGGTTTTACTAAAGTTTAAGAGCAGTTGGAGGCCAAGGAAGGAGTGTTGTATGGCATTGAAGCTCGTTTGGAGGTTAGATAGCACAGTGTCCAAGGACGGGCCGGAAGTATATAGAATGGTGTCGTCTGCGTAGAGGTGGATCAGGGAATCGCCCGCAGCAAGAGCAACATCATTGATATATACAGAGAAAAGAGTCGGCCCGAGAATTGAACCCTGTGGCACCCCCATAGAGACTGCCAGAGGACTGGACAGCATGCCCTCCGATTTGACACACTGAACTCTGTCTGCAAAGTAATTGGTGAACCAGGCAAGGCAGTCATCCGAAAAACCGAGGCTACTGAGTCTGCCGATAAGAATATGGTGATTGACAGAGTCGAAAGCCTTGGCAAGGTCAATGAAGACGGCTGCACAGCACTGTCTTTTATCGATGGCGGTTATGATATCGTTTAGTACCTTGAGTGTGGCTGAGGTGCACCCGTGACCGGCTCGGAAACCAGATTGCACAGCGGAGAAGGTACGCTGGGATTCGAGATGGTCAGTAACCTGTTTGTTGACTTGGCTTTCGAAGACCTTAGATAGGCAGGGCAGGATGGATATAGGTCTGTAACAGTTTGGGTCCAGGGTGTCTCCCCCTTTGAAGAGGGAGATGACTGCGGCAGCTTTCCAATCCTTGGGGATCTCAGACGATATGAAAGAGAGGTTGAACAGGCTGGTACTAGGGGTTGCGACAATGGCGGCGGATAGTTTCAGAAATAGAGGGTCCAGATTGTCAAGCCCAGCTGATTTGTACGGGTCCAGGTTTTGCAGCTCTTTCAGAACATCTGCTATCTGGATTTGGGTAAAGGAGAACCTGGAGAGGCTTGGGCGAGTAGCTGCGGGGGGGGGTGGAGCTGTTGGCCGAGGTTGGAGTAGCCAGGTGGAAGGCATGGCCCGCCATTGAGAAATGCTTGTTGATGTTTTCGATAATCATGGATTTATCGGTGGTGACCGTGTTACCTAGCCTCAGTGCAGTGGGCAGCTGGGAGGAGGTGATCTTGTTCTCCATGGACTTCACAGTGTCCCAGAACTTTTTGGAGTTGGAGCTACAGGATGCCAACTTCTGCCTGAAGAAGCTGGCCTTAGCTTTCCTGACTGACTGCGTGTATTGGTTCCTGACTTCCCTGAACAGTTGCATATCGCGGGGACTATTCGATGCTATTGCAGTTCGCCACAGGATGTTTTGTGCTGGTCGAGGGCAGTCAGGTCTGGAGTGAACCAAATTAATCCCTTACCTTTGATGATCTTCATATGGTTGCACTCAGAAGATATTCATTTACTCAATAAATGTTCATTTTGTTTGAGAAAGTCTCTTTATATCCAAAAACCTCAGTTTTGTTCGAGCGTTTTCTTCAGTAATCCACAGGCTCAAACGCAGACAAAAAAATCCAAATTGTATCTGTAAAGTTCATAGAAACATGTCAAACGATGATTATATTCAATCCTCAGGTTGTTTTTAGTCTAAATGATCTATAATATTTCAACCGGACAATAACGTCGTCAATATAAAAGGTAAACAAGAAATGTACTCTCTCGGGATTGCGCATGAAAAAGCTATGTGACATGTCAGGGTCCACTCATTAAAACTGGTCTTACTCTCTCATTTATAAGAATACAAGCCTGAAACAATTTCTAAAGACTGTTGACATCTAGTGGAAAGGCATAGGAACTGCAAATTGAGTCCTAATTCAATGGATACTGAAATGGCATTGAATAGAAAACTACAAAAACAAAACAAAACAAACATCCTAAATTGATTTTTCTCAGGTTTCCACCTACCAAATCATTTATGTTATACTCACAGACACTATTTTAACAGTTTTGGAAACTTTAGAGTGTTTTCTATCCAAATCTACCAGTATATCATATCTTCTGGGCCAGAGTATCAGGCTGTTTAATTTGGGCATGCTTTTCATCCAAAATTCCAAATGCTGCTCCCTATCCTAGAGAAGTTAATCTAAGCTATATGCAACCCTTTCCTTGTCAAGTGGATATCAATAGAGCATGTATTCGTTATAGTTACTACAACTCACAAACTCAGATTTGAACATTGAATTCAAATAGCCATGGAGTTACACTAGAGTCCCGATAAACTTTACATCAATGGGAAATTGTATCTATCACCATGGAGACTCATTGATTCAGGCAACGCTTTACCTTCATGATGGGATAAATATATATATTTTCATTGATCTCGGTGGGGAAGTGATCATTCATTCCAAAATCAATGTTTCTGAGAACTCTGCCCCTGCTCTTCATCATTTCCTTTTGATTAAATTCGTCAAACCATGCAATAATAGCCTGTGGCCTATTTCCAGAGGCCTTACCTATTCTATGGACTCGGGAGAAAGTGACATTATGCACAACATCAGTGGGCAGTTTCAGTTGAGTTGACATAAAGTCTCGTACAGTGTCCTCACAGCCTCTGTTGTCATTCTCCGGTGTCCCTGAAAATATTAGATTGTCGACACTGTACATCAAGCAAGGTTTCTTTAAGTTCTTTGTTCTCCTTTTGCACCACCTCCACTTTGCTGTGTTCTCTTTCCTTAGATCATCAATCTGACATTGGCTGAATTCTCGACTGAAATATAATGGATTGATGTCGTCTCGCAATATATCCAAGACATAAAGTTTGGCAAGCCTTTCATTGATGGATTTTAACAAGTCAACATCCATATCGCTCGCTCACTCACTCTCCACGCTTGCCCTCTTGCTTGGAGATGGTTTGGTTCCATTGTAGGTACTGTTTGGCCAACTTGGATTTGGTTTGTTTTGTTGATTGAGTTTGTTGTCTTTAACAATGCTTGAATCCCCCGAAACCAGCAACATATTTATTTGAGTTCGTAGGTATCTCTCGTCAATGAATCGTTCAAGCTCTTCAATGGATTCTGAAGCGTGCGTGTTTGCAGAGTAAAACAAAAAGAACAAAACAACGTTAACTTTGGTACATTTAGTCAGTGTGTGCGGAAAAAATCGTGCCAGAGTGCATTCAGGTGAGGGTTTGTGTACAGTGAGAGGTTAGAGGGGTCTGGTCATCGTGAGCCATTTGCCAAGCTGATCTGAGACCTTGGATCCTCAGCCAGGAGAGTCATGGCACAACATTGCAGATTTTTTTTTATGTGTTATTTGCTACATTATTAGGCCATCATTTTTCTTTCTTACATACAGCCGGAAATAACTTTTGGATATCAGAGTGGTGGTAACTCCCCAGCATTACAACCAGCAATAGGACTTTTCCGAATCGGACCCTTTGTTCGTTCCCACCCAAGGCAATTGAACTGATTCCAGAGGCTGACCCAAAACATGGCCAGTGCAGAAAAGATACTCAGAGTGGACTTCTAGTCCGACTCAGGAGGCACGCACACCACTTACCGCTTCAGAGTATATTACTCGCTAATGTTCAGTCTCTGGATAATAAAGTTGACGAGCTGAGTGTGAGGATTTCCTTGCAGAGAGACATAAGGGATTGTAACATACTCTATTTCATGGAAATATGTCTCTATCTGGATTTACTGTCCGAATCCGTACAGCCAGTTGGGTTCTCAATTCATCATGCAGACAGGAATAAATATCTCTCGGGGGTGTATGTTTCATGATTAACTTTTCTTCACCCAACACAATGCTGATAGCCGGGCTAGCCAATGTGTGGGAGCACTGGTTGGTCGGCCCAATTGAGGTAGTATGTGCATGAATGTATAGTTAAAGTACCTATGCATATATGATAAACCGAGAGTAGCAGCAGCGTTAAAGGGGGGTTGGAAGGGGGGCACACAATGCAAATAGTCCAGGTAGCCATTTGATTACCTGTTCAGGAGTCTTATGGCTTGGGGGTAAAAACTGTTGAGAAGCCTTTTGACCTAGACTTGGCACTCTGGTACCGCTTGCCATGCGGTAGTGGAGAGAACAGTCTATGACTGGGGTGGCTGGAGTCTTTGACAATTTTTAGGGCCTTCCTCTGACACCGCCTGGTGTAGAGGTCCTGGATGGCAGGCAGCTTAGCCCCAGTGATGTACTGAGCCATACGCACTACCCTCTGTAGTGCCTTGCAGTCAGAGGCCGAGCAATTGCCGTACCATGGCAAGGTGATTGCCGCAACCATGGCAAGGTGACTGGGAATAAAATAAGTGTAGTTATTCCCTACATAAGGCGATAAAACAGGCAAAATGTCAGGATAGAGACAAAGATGAGTCGCAATTTAACGGCTCAGACACGTATGTGTCTATGGACAATCGTGGTCTACAAAAGTAAAAGCAGCTACGTTGCGCACACCGATGTCTTGCTTCCAGACAAGCTAAACACCTTCTTTGCCCGCTTTGAGGACTGTGGGCTCTCATTCTCCATGGCTGACGTGAGTAAGACATTTAAGCATTAACCCTTGCAAGGCTGCCGGCCCAGACGGCATCCCTAGCCTCGTCCTCAGAGCATACGCAGACCAGCTGGCGGACGTATTCAATTTCTCCCTATTCCAGTTTGCTGTCCCCACACGCTTCAAGATGTCCACCATTGTTCCTGTACCCAAGAAAGCAAAGGTAACTGAACTAGATGACTATCGCCCCATACTCACTTCTGTCATCATGAAGTGCTTTGAGAGACTAGTCAAGGATCATATCACATCTACCTTGCCTGACATGCTAGACCCACTTCAATTTGCATACCACCCCAATAGATCCATACACGATGCCATCGCACTGCACACTGCCCTGTCCCATCTGGACAAGAGGAATACCTATGTAAGAATGCTGTTCAACACCATAGTACACTCCAGGCCCATTCACCCATGACTGCTTGGCCATGCACGCCTCCAACTCAATCATCAAGTTTACAGACAACGCAACAGTAATAGGCTTGATTACCAACAATGACGAGACAGCCTACAGGGAGGAGGTGAGGGCTTTGAGAGTGTGGTGTCAGGAAAATAACCTCTCACTTAACATCACGGGACCACAGTGAAGAAGGTGGAAAGCTTCCTTGGCGTACACACTGACCTACAGCACCTGATGTCACAGGAAAGCCGAAAAGATAATCAAGGACAACAACCACCCGAGCCACTGCCTGTTCACCCCGCTCTCAGCCAGAAGGCGAGGTCAGTATAGGTGCATCAAAGCTGGGACGGAGAAATTGAAAAACAGCTTCTATCTCAAGGCCATCAGATTGTTAAATAGCCATCACCAGCACATTAGAAGCTGCTACCTACATACATAGACTTTAAATCACTGGCCACTTTAATAAATGGAACACTAGACACTTTAATAATGTTTACATATTTTGCATTACTCATTACATTTGTATACACTGTATTTTATTCTACTGTATCTTAGTCTATGCTGCTCTGACATTGCCAATCCATATTTATATTTACTTAGATTTGTGTGTATTTTGTGTGTGTTGTGAAATTGTTAGATATTAAGACAGGCTTTTGAAAAATTAACTATTTTTCATAAAATTGTACAGTTATCTTAGCTAGCTGAATTGCTACCAGAATTGTTTACTTGTTGCTAAGCAGTTGCTAGGGACTCTCCTGGAAGAAGCTAGCTAGCTTACAAAGAATAACAACAAAAAATATCTAGTTAACAGAAGAAAGGAAGACAAAATAAGGACAAAAGAAGGACAGAAGAAAAAGGAAAAGAAAGAGGACAACAAAGTGAAACAGTCAGCACTTCTATTGCAACTTCGTATTTCGTCGTCCTAACGTATTCTACACTGCTATCTGCCCAGCAGCTAGCCAGCTAGCATACGTCCACCGTCTACCGAATAGCAGCACTGTAGAAACTATTACACTCAACTGAACGACTTGATTAGTGTAGTGTTAGCTAGCTACATAGTTGTCTTTGCTGTCTTCGTATCCTAGATAATTGTGTAGTTTAGAGCGTGTAGTCTTAGAGTGATTATCTTAATTTACCGAGGTTAGCTAGCCAGCTATTTGTCGTCCTTAACGTAGGAGACACTGCTAGCTAGCCAACAGCTAGCCAACGTCTACTGAATAGAACTTCCGCACTCAACAACCCGGTCGCATTCCGCTTCGCTCCACAGGTAGTATCACATTTTTCATTTCATTTCATTACAGCACAACGGTTTGATTTGTTTGATCATAGCTAGCTACATAGCTAGCTACATAGCCGTCTGTGTATCAAAGATAATTGTGTAGTCTAGAGCGATTTTCTAGGTTAGCTAGCCAGCTATTGTCGTTCTTTTAACGCAACGTAACGTAATCAACACTGCTAGCTAGCCAGCTAGCCCCCGAATAGCAGCACTGTAGAAACTATTACACTCAACGGAACGACTTGATTAGTGTAGTGTCAACAACGCAGCCACTGCCAGCTAGCCTACAAAGTCAACAACGCAGCCACTGTCAGCTAGCCTACTTCAGCAGTACTGTATCATTTTAATCATTTTAGTCAATAAGATTCTTGCTACGTAAGCTTAACTTTCTGAACATTTGAGACGTGTAGTCCACTTGTCATTCCAATCTCCTTGCATTAGCGTAGCCTCTTCTGTAGCCTGTCAACTATGTGTCTGTCTATCCCTGTTCTCTCCTCTCTGCACAGACCATACAAACGCTCCACACCGCGTGGCCGCTGCCACCCTAATCTGGTGGTCCCAGCGCGCACGACCCACGTGGAGTTCCAGGTCTCCGGTAGCCTCTGGAACTGCCGATCTGCAGCCAACAAGGCAGAGTTCATCTCAGCCTATGCCTCCCTCCAGTCCCTCGACTTCTTGGCACTGACAGAAACATGGATCACCACAGATAACACTGCTACTCCTACTGCTCTCTCTTCGTCCGCCCACGTGTTCTCGCACACCCCGAGAGCTTCTGGTCAGCGGGGTGGTGGCATCGGGATCCTTATCTCTCCCAAGTGGTCATTCTCTCTTTCTCCCCTTACCCATCTGTCTATCGCCTCCTTTGAATTTCATGCTGTCACAGTTACCAGCCCTTTCAAGCTTAACATCCTTATCATTTATCGCCCTCCAGGTCCCCTCGGAGAGTTCATCAATGAGCTTGATGCCTTGATAAGCTCCTTTCCTGAGGACGGCTCACCTCTCACAGTTCTGGGCGACTTTAACCTCCCCACGTCTACCTTTGACTCATTCCTCTCTGCCTCCTTCTTTCCACTCCTCTCCTCTTTTGACCTCACCCTCTCACCTTCCCCCCTACTCACAAGGCAGGCAATACGCTCGACCTCATCTTTACTAGATGCTGTTTTTCCACTAACCTCATTGCAACTCCCCTCCAAGTCTCCGACCACTACCTTGTATCCTTTTCCCTCTCACTCTCATCCAACACTTCCCACACTGCCCCTACTCGGATGGTATCGCGCCGTCCCAACGTCTCTCCCCCGCTACTCTCTCCTCTTCCATCCTATCATCTCTTCCCTCTGCTCAAACCTTCTCCAACCTATCTCCTGATTCTGCCTCCTCAACCCTCCTCTCCTCCCTTTCTGCATCCTTTGACTCTCTATGTCCCCTATCTTCCAGGCCGGCTCGGTCCTCCCCTCCCGCTCCGTGGCTTGACGACTCATTGCGAGCTCACAGAACAGGGCTCCGGGCAGCCGAGCGGAAATGGAGGAAAACTCGCCTCCCTGCGGACCTGGCATCCTTTCACTCCCTCCTCTCTACATTTTCCTCCTCTGTCTCTGCTGCTAAAGCCACTTTCTACCACTCTAAATTCCAAGCATCTGCCTCTAACCCTAGGAAGCACTTTGCCACCTTCGCCTCCCTCCTGAATCCTCCTCCCCCTCCCCCCCCCTCCTCCCTCTCTGCAGATGACTTCGTCAACCATTTTGAAAAGAAGGTCGACGACATCCGATCCTCGTTTGCTAAGTCAAACGACACCGCTGGTTCTGCTCACACTGCCCTACCCTGTGCTCTGACCTCTTTCTCCCTCTCTCTCCAGATGAAATCTCGCGTCTTGTGACGGCCGGCCGCCCAACAACCTGCCCGCTCGACCCTATCCCCTCCTCTCTTCTCCAGACCATTTCCGGAGACCTTCTCCCTTACCTCACCTCGCTCATCAACTTATCCCTGACCGCTGGCTACGTCCCTTCCGTCTTCAAGAGAGCGAGAGTTGCACCCCTTCTGAAAAAACCTACACTCGATCCCTCCGATGTCAACAACTACAGACCAGTATCCCTTCTTTCTTTTCTCTCCAAAACTCTTGAACGTGCCGTCCTTGGTCAGCTCTCCCGCTATCTCTCTCAGAATGACCTTCTTGATCCAAATCAGTCAGGTTTCAAGACTAGTCATTCAACTGAGACTGCTCTTCTCTGTATCACGGAGGCGCTCCGCACCGCTAAAGCTAACTCTCTCTCCTCTGCTCTCATCCTTCTAGACCAGGGGTGTCAAACATACGGCCCGCGGGCCGGAACCGGCCCCCAAGGAGGTTCGATCAGGCCCGCAGGTTAATTTGAAAGTGGAAAAAATGCATAAAAGACATGGAATTAATATTTTTAATTCGCTGCAATTCATGGATTATCCGCTAAGGGGCGCACTCTTTCCATCAGAGTAGAAGACAAGCCGCATCACTGAGACAGACTGAAAACAGCAGACGGTATCAATGCGCCATCTGCTGCTTGTTACGACGTTGTTCATACCTTGGTCTCTACCTCTCCGCTACACCCTCATTAGCCAAAATGTCGTTATCCAAACGGAGAAAAGTAGATAAGGAGTGTAGAATTTTCAAATAAAAATGGACCACGTCCTATTTATTTACAGAGATGCACGGAAAACCTTTGTGCTTGGTGTGTTTGCAACAAGTTTCGGTATTGAAGGAATATAATATTCGACGCCACTACGAGACTCATCACAGCGAAAAATATGACGGCTTGCAAGGACAACTGAGAAGAGATAAGATTAACGAATTGCTGGCGGGTCTGAGGAAACAGCAGTCAACTTTCATCCAGAGCCGAGAAGTCAGTGAAGCAGCGGTAAAAGCCAGCTACCTAATTGCTAGCGAAATAGCATTAGCATCGAAGCCGTATTCCGACAGTGACTTTGTTAAACGATGCATGATGAAGGCGGCTGAACTTGTGTGTCCCGAGAAGCGACGAGCTTTTGCCAATATTAGCCTGACGAGGAGTACTATAGCAGAGAGGATTTCGGAACTATCGGCAGATTTAGACAGTCAATTGAAACAGGGAGTCAAGTCATTTATTGCATTTTCCGTGGCAATTGACGAGAGCACTGACATCACAGACGTGGCCCAACTGGCCATATTTATTCGAGGAGTTGATGAGACATTGACAAATTTGCCTCTGTAGGTCTGGACAGATTTTATCAGTATCTACTACCAGGGTACCCCAAATTAACAGCCCTGGCTGCTAAAATTTTGTGCATGTTTGAGACAACCTACCTTTGTGAACAAATTTTCTCAGTGATGAATATCAATAAAACAAAAATGCGTTCAAGGCTCACAAACAAGCACTTAAATGACATTCTGAAAGTGACAGCTAGTCAGGACATGACACCTGGTGTTGATGCACTTGTACAGGCCAAAAGATGCCAAGTTTCAGGTACAAATACAAGTCCAGACTAGACTAACACCTTTAAAATGCTGCCTTAGATACTGTTTGCATTGAAAGAATACAGCTCTGTGAAGATGAATCCTTACTGTGGTGATTTAAAAAATGTGCACTTTAATGTTAGTCAGCAGCTTCAAAACAAAAGTTGTGTGATGGAATTCTACTGTTCATACAACTCCATAAATTTTCAGTATGTATTGTATGTGTATGTATGTTTCATGTATGAAGTTTACAGATTTACAGGACAGGCGAACACTTTCTTCATTACACATTTAAAATCACTCTCCTTAGTTTGTAAGGTGTACGCAGGGATTACATTTAGATTTTATATGCGTATGTGTAAGTGGTTTAAAAATTCCTTTCTTTAAAAGTCTCATTTAATCTTAAAGTGCATTACTATATTTTTCAGTACCAATTAAAGTTTTGTGCCTTTGTACAATCAGTGGGATCAGTTGCAATGCATATTTGTGAATGATAAAAGTAAATTGCACATTTGTCTAAGGAAATATGAGGTGTTTCATGAAATGTTTTGTAAAAGGATAGTTCATTAAATTTCAATATTTTCCTAATGTTCTTGTGCTTCTTTACACCGAAACAAAGGAAAGACATGATATTTTGGTTATTTATAGCAGAGTATGGTATAATTTTAATGGTCCGGCCCACTTGGCATCTCCCTAGGCCGTATGTGGCCCACGATGCGAAATGAGTTTGACACCCCTGTTCTAGACCTATCGGCTGCCTTCGATACTGTGAACCATCAGATCCTCCTCTCCACCCTCTCCGAGTTGGGCATCTCCGGCGCGGCCCACGCTTGGATTGCGTCCTACCTGACAGGTCGCTCCTACCAGGTGGCGTGGCGAGAATCTGTCTCCTCACCACGCGCTCTCACCACTGGTGTCCCCCAGGGCTCTGTTCTAGGCCCTCTCCTATTCTCGCTATACACCAAGTCACTTGGCTCTGTCATAACCTCACATGGTCTCTCCTATCATTGCTATGCAGACGACACACAATTAATCTTGTCCTTTCCCCCTTCTGATGACCAGGTGGCGAATCGCATCTCTGCATGTCTGGCAGACATATCAGTGTGGATGACGGATCACCACCTCAAGCTGAACCCGGCAAGACGGAGCTGCTCTTCCTCCCGGGGAATGACTGCCCGTTCAATGATCTCGCCATCACGGTTGACAACTCCATTGTGTCCTCCTCCCAGAGCGCTAAGAACCTTGGCGTGATCCTGGACAACACCCTGTCGTTCTCAACTAACATCAAGGCGGTGGCCCGTTCCTGTAGGTTCATGCTCTACAACATCCGCAGAGTACGACCCTGCCTCACACAGGAAGCGGCGCAGGTCCTAATCCAGGCACTTGTCATCTCCCGTCTGGATTACTGCAACTCGCTGTTGGCTGGGCTCCCTGCCTGTGCCATTAAACCCCTACAACTCATCCAGAACCCCGCAGACCGTCTAGTGTTCAACCTTCCCAAGTTCTCTCACGTCACCCCGCTCCTCCGCTCTCTCCACTGGCTTCCAGTTGAAGCTCGCATCCGCTACAAGACCATGGTGCTTGCCTACGGAGCTGTGAGGGGAACGGCACCTCAGTACCTCCAGGCTCTGATCAGGCCCTACACCCAAATAAGGGCACTGCGTTCATCCACCTCTGGCCTGCTCGCCTCCCTACCACTGAGGAAGTACAGTTCCCGCTCAGCCCAGTCAAAACTGTTCGCTGCTCTGGCTCCCCAATGGTGGAACAAACTCCCTCACGACGCCAGGACAGCGGAGTCAATCACCACCTTCCGGAGACACCTGAAACCCCACCTCTTTAAGGAATACCTAGGATAGGATAAAGTAATCCTTCTCACCCCCCCCCCCCCTTAAAATATTTAGATGCACTATTGTAAAGTGGCTGTTCCACTGGATGTCATAAGGTGAATGCACCAATTTGTAAGTCGCTCTGGATAAGAGCGTCTGCTAAATGACTTAAATGTAAATGTAAATGTAATATTACTTGTTTGATATTACTACACTGTTGGAGCTAGAAACACAAGCATTCCGCTACACCCGCAATAACCTCTGCTAAACGTGTATGTGACCAATACAATTAGATTTGAATTTGGTTCTTTTGTGCTGGTCAATTTAACCATAGTTTTAAGTGTTTCAAATACTGTATTTGTCCTGGGTCTGGCCTATTGTAATGTATAGGCTAAGATTCTTTACTGTCAGAGTAAGTTGAGTTATTATACCTTGCAGTGTGTGTTTGTGAGTTGAGTTTGTCCCTTTGCCTATAGACTGTAGTACCAATGAATAAAGGAGGGGTAAAGGTGTGAGAGAGGGAGACATGGACAGGGACCTGTGTCTCTTATCCTGTCACACTGTAGTTACAGTACAGTAGGAGTGTGGGTTTTAATGATATTGTATCTGAAGTCCACCTACAGCAAGTGGTCAGTTGAGTCTGGCTGTGCCTTGATTGTGTCTGGCGAGTGATCACTACAGAACAGCAATTATCAATTTAGGCTTGTCATTGGTCACTGATATTAAGTAGTGTCTATTGATCTCTAAAAGTGTTCGAAGTGATGTTCAGAAGTGGACTATGAAAAAATGAAAAAAATGTATTGGTCGCCTACTGTTAAGTGAATTTTGTTCTCAATGTTCATAAACTGAACATCAATTAACTACTCAGTCTGTAACCCAGAATGTAATATATTAAATATAAATATATAATAATATAATAAATATATTAGTTTCTTAGTTTCTTAGTTCCAACCAGCACGTGAACTTGGCAGAAGCGTTCCCATTACACGGTTACAATGTGTAGCTACTATTTGGTGCCCGAGTGCCAGTCAAAGACGTGGCATGCAGCCATTGGTTGATTCATTCAACGTCTGAGCAGAGGATTTGACACTCGTCAATGGGCGGGATCGAGTAAACTGACCCGCGGGGCACTGGTCTATGGTCCGTGACTGGAATGTCTCAAATCGAACACTAATTTGCGCCACTCGGTCATGTTATCAACATGGCAGCATGGTACATCGTCCAGAAACATGCATAATCTCTTTTCCATAAAATATATGTTTAAATTGTCAAACTGTCAAACTGGTTTTCAATGGGATGGCAGATAAACCTTTTTTTTTATCAATAGCAATCACTTTTGAAAGTATAAACACAGAATCTTACTCATTACTCCTCTTGC
This sequence comes from Oncorhynchus gorbuscha, assembly GCF_021184085.1. Taxonomy (NCBI): domain Eukaryota; kingdom Metazoa; phylum Chordata; class Actinopteri; order Salmoniformes; family Salmonidae; genus Oncorhynchus; species Oncorhynchus gorbuscha. Next base: position 21,216,297 of record NC_060197.1, read on the forward strand.
TTAATTAAGTCACTTTTGTTTTGGGGGCACCTTTGCTCATCAATGCAATCAACTTTCACCAGGTGCAAAATAGCTGGGTGCCAGGGCGAATCCCCTCAGTTTAAAATGTATCATAATGCAAATTATGATTGGTCCATCATAATGACTGTCAAAACCCAGCTCTCCGATTGGTCCTTCATAACGTTGCTCTCTGATTAGTCCCTTAATTATGATAGTGGCATGTCATAACCCTGCTCTGATTGGTGCTTCATAATGACATTGTAATAACCCTACACTCTGATTGGTTCCTTCATTATGACATCTCATAACCCTGTTCTCTGATTGATCCCTTCGTTACGACATCATCATGACCGTGGTCTCTGATTGGTCCCTTCATTACTTCATCGTCATAACCCTGCTAGCTGATTGGTCCCTTCATAATGACATTGTCAACCCTGCTCTTTGATTCGTGCTTCGTGACATCGTCATAACCCTGCTCACTGATTAGTCCTTCATAACGCTGCTCTCTGATTGGTACTTTCATAATGACATCATCATAACCCAGCTCTCTGATTAGTCCCTTCATTACAACAGCTCATGACTCTGTTGTCTGATTGGTCCCTTCATAATGTAGCTCAGTTGGTAGAGCATGGCGCTTGTAACGCCAGGGTAGTGGGTTCGATCCCCGGGACCACCCATACGTAGAATGTATGCACACATGACTGTAAGTCGCTTTGGATAAAAGCGTCTGCTAAATGGCATATATTATTATATTATATTACACAGCCGATATAGATTGCAGAGACTGTGAGAAGCACTCCCCATCCTCCCCCAAGATTGTGGAGGTCGTGAGACCAAATCTCTGTGGCCACGAGCCAAGGTCGGCACCTAATTTTGCTCAGACAGTCTGTGTTTAAGATACTGCAGAGATATTGTTTTACAGACTAAAAATACACTCCTCATTAATTATAACTTTATGATTCTAATCAATTTCATACAATGTATATGGTTTCAGGGTGGAGTATTCTAATCATTAATTTAAACATTTAAATCCCATTAACACCTACACAGATTTGCAGATATTACCGCAGGTGTAGCGAAATGCTTGTTTCTAACTCCAACATTGCAGTAATACTTAGCAAAATGGATGTGTATTGGTTGACACTGGCAAAAATATCACAGAAGGACAGATTGCAGAACAGCTAATACCATCTTAGTGATGTAGGATGGTCACTTACAGTGGGGGAAAAAAGTATTTACTCAGCCACCAATTGTGCAAGTTCTCACACTTAAAAATATGAGAGAGGCATGTAATTTTCATCATAGGTACACTTCACCTATGACAGACAAAATGAGAAAAAAAATCTCCTCTGTCCTCCACTCGTTACCTGTATTAATGGCACCTGTTTGAACTTGTTATCAGTATAAAATACACCTGTCCACAACCACAAACAGTCACACTCCAAACTCCACTATGGCCAAGACCAAAGAGCTGTCAAAGGTCACCAGAAACAAAATTGTAGACCTGCATCAGGCTGGGAAGACTGAATCTGCAATAGGTAAGCAGCTTGGTTTGAAGAAATCAACTGTGGGAGCAATTATTAGGAAATGGAAGACATACAAGACCACTGATAATCTCCCTCGATCTGGGGCTCCACGCAAGCTCTCACCCTGTGGGGTCAAAATGATCACAAGAACGGTGAGCACAAATCCCAGAACCACACGGGGGGACCTAGTAAATGACCTGCAGAGAGCTGGGACCAAAGTAACAAAGCCTACCATCAGTAACACACTACGCCGCCAGGGACTCAAATCCTGCAGTGCCAGACGTGTCCCCCTGTTTAAGCCAGTACATGTCCAGGCCCGTCTGAAGTTTGCTAGAGAGCATTTGGATGATCCAGAAGAAGATTAGGAGAATGTCATATGGTCAGATGGAACCTAAAAATAACTTTTTGGTAAACTCGTCGTGTTTGGAGGACAAAGAATGCTGAGTTGCATCCAAAGAACACTATACCTACTGTGAAGCATGGTGGTGCATGGTGAAGCATGGTGGTGGAAACATCATGCTTTGGGGCTGTTTTTCTGCAAAGGGACCAGGACGACTGATCCGTGTAAAGGAAAGAATGAATGGGGCCATGTAATGTGAGATTTTGAGTGAAGACCTCCTTCCCTCAGCAAGGGCATTGAAGATGAAACGTGGCTGGGTCTTTCAGCATGACAATGATCCCAAACACACCGCCCGGGCAACGAAGAAGTGGCTTCGTAAGAAGCATTTCAAGGTCCGGGAGTGGCCTAGCCAGTCTCCAGATCTCAACCCCATAGAAAATCTTTGGAGGGAGTTGAAAGTCCGTGTTGCCCAGCAACAGCCCCAAAACAGCACTGCTCTAGAGGAGATCCGCATGGAGGAATGGGCCAAAATACCAGCAACAGAGTGTGAAAACATTGTGAAGACTTACAGAAAACGTTTGACCTCTGTCATTGCCACAAAGGGTATATAACAAAGTATTGAGAAACATTTGTTATTGACCAAATACTTATTTTACACCATAATTTGCAAATAAATTCATAGAAAATCCTACAATGTGATTTTCTGGATTTTTTCTTCTCATTTTGTCTGTCATAGTTGAAGTGTACCTATGATGAAAATTTACAGGCCTCTCTCATCTTTTTAAATGGGAGAACTTGTACAATTTGGTGGCTGACTAAATACTTTTTTGCCCCACTGTATATTAAGTGGTAATTGCTTAATTCCATTCAATATATTGCTCATGCTCAAGCTTCTTTACCAAAGCACTTTTGCAACACGTGTCAGCAATAAATATAATTGAAGGAAATTAAGCTGCCGTCTGAACCTTCCTTTAACCTGGGTGGTGCAAGTGGTGCAGTGGTCTAAGGCACTGCATCTCAGTGCTAGAGGTGTCACTACAGACCCTGGTTTGACTCCAGGCTGTTTCACAACCGGCCGTGATTGGGAGTCCCATTTGGCAGCGCACAATTGTCCCAGCGTTGTCCGGTTTAGGGTTTGGCCGGGGTAGGCCATCATTGTAAATAAGAATTTGTTCTTAACTGACTTGCCTAGTTAAATAAAGGTTCAATATAAAAAATTAACAATTGCAGTTTTATAATCCTAGGACTGAGCACCCCTTCAGCGGTCCAGAACATTTTTGCAATCTTGGTTAGAGTGTCAGCACACCACACATATTATACTAAGTGGTCTCTTGTGATTAAACAGTCTTTGGTAATGATCTTAAAAGGATTGACCAATTAATATCCATTAACTGTTCGGTCAGCCAATAAACTAACATATTCATCTGTCAGACTGCTTCATTGTTGGTTTTCCCAGAGTCCTCATTGTGCATGCTGTGTGTGTTTCTGATCAGTCCACAGTGCCTGCAATGTGGACACTGAGATGCCTAGTGTCATCCCTAAAAAAGACGTGGTCAAAGCCAGTGAACGTTGAGATCCTGGTTGAAGACAGTAGAAGTGTATTTAGAGGGCAAGTTGGTCAGGATGATATCCAAGAGGGTGCCCATGGTTACGGATTCAGGGTTGTACCTGGTAGGTTCCTTGATAATTTGTGCGATTGAGGGAATCTAGCTTAGATTGTAGGATGGCCGGGGTGATAAGCATATCCCAGTTTAGGTCCCCTAACAGTACCAACTCTGAAGATAGATGGGGTGTAATCAATTCACATATGTTGTCCAGGACACAGCTGGGGGCTGAGGGGGGGGGTCTATAACAAGTGGCAACCGTAAGAGACTTGTGTCTGGAAATAAGCTCAAATTGTTTGGGCACAGACCTGGATAGTATGACAGAACTCTGCAGGCTATCTCTGCAATAGATTGCAATTCCGCCCCCTTAAGCAGTTCTATCTTGTCGTTAAAGGTTGTAGTTGGGGATGGAAATTTTTGGTGGCCTTCCTAAGCCAGGATTCAGACACGGCTAGGACATCAGAATTGACGGAGTGTGATTAAGCAGTGAATCAAACAAACTTAGGGAGGAGGCTTCTGATGTTAACATGCATGAAACCAAGGCTTTTACGGTTACAGAAGTCAACAAATGATAGCGCCTGGGGAATAGGAGCGGAACTGGGGGCTACAGGGCCTGGGTTAACATCAAAATCCTCAGAGGAACAGAGGAGGAGTAGGATAAGGGTATAGCTACAGACTATAAGAACTGGTCGTCTAGTTAGTTGTAGCATATTTCTTGGCGTGGTAGAATAGATTCAGGACATAATGTACAGACAATGATATGGTGAGATGTGAGTACAATGGAGGTAAACCTAGGCTTTGAGTGACGATGAGAGAGGTTTTGTCTCTAGAGGCACCAGTTAAACCAGGTGAGGTCTCCGCATGTGTGTGAGGTGTGACAAAAGAACTATCTAAGGCATGTTGAGCGGGACTGAGGGCTCTACAGTGAAATAAAACAATAAGAACTAGCCAAGACAGCAGTAGACAAGGCATATTGACATTAGAGGCATAAAGCAATCACAGGTGTTAACCGGTCCAGGGGGCATCAGCTGTGTAGCCGAGTGATAATAGGGTAAAAAGAGCAGCTATAGGTGAGTCAGGGTGCCGTTCAGTAGTCACTACTACGCCAGGCGAGCAGGGGACACAGCGTTCAGAAAAGCTAGCGGGCCGAGGCTAGTAGATGGTTCTTCGGCTACATCGTAACATCGGGCCAAAACTATTCGGCCCCCTTGAACTTTGCGACCTTTTGCCACATTTCAGGCTTCAAACATAAAGATATAAAACTGTATTTTTCTTACAGCTGTAATCGCAGCAAAAGGTGGCGCTACAAAAGTATTAAGGGGGCTCAATAATTTTGCACGCCCAATTTTTCAGTTTTTGATTTGTTAAAAAAGTTAGAAATATCCAATAAATGTCGTTCCACTTCATGATTGTGTCCCACTTGTTGTTGATTCTTCACAAGAAAATACAGTTTTATATCTTTATGTTTGAATCCTGAAATGTGGCAAAAGGTCGCAAAGTTCAAGGGGGCCGAATACTTTTGCAAGGCACTGTATATGGGCCAAGCTCGAGGCTGGCTCAAGGCTAGTTGATGCTTGCTTTTTGGACAGAGGCATTGGCTAATAGCCATTAGTTTGCAGCTAGCTAACTGCCATGATCCGGTGTAATGATCCAATGCGGCAGGAATCCAGTTATGTGGTAGAGGGAAGCAGTCCGGTATGCTCTGGATTGATATCGCGTTGTGGAGACTGGCAGGTATTGTCCGAGCTAAGGCTGGCTGGTGACCGAGAAAAAGGTGAAGACCTCTAGCCGTGGTTAACAAAGACTAGTAGCTAGTTAGCTGGCTAGCTCCTGATGGAAGTTCCAGTTATAAGGAATAAAAATAGCAGATCCGTACCACATTGCGTGAGGCGGGTTGCAGGAGAGTATATTTAGTTTGTAGATAGAATGTGAGATTAAGATATATACGAAAAAGACTGTCTTTTTAAACGGGATAAGACATGGGATAAGACTGGCGCCTATTGTAGTAGTAGTAGGTGTCAGGCGCACCGGTTTGTGTCAAGAACTGCAGCCCTGCTGAGTTTCTCACGCTCAACAGTTTCCCGTGTGTATCAAGAATGGTCCACCACCCAAAAGACATCCAGTGGATTTGGCAGAAAAGTGGGATGCATTGGAGGGGTGCGCAACTCAATATTAGGAAGGTGTTCCTAATGTTTGGTATATTCAGTGTATGTGTGTTAACTGTGATCAGGGCAGGGGAATATTATTTTTATGGTCTGTTTAATGAACAAAATAACAAGCTATTGATTTCATTTGCATTGCACAGCCATGTAGCCTACGCAGTGTTCATGTGCTAGTTGGAACTAGGAAACTGAAATTTCCAACACGCTAACTGGTTGTGTAGCGTTCAGCGAATCAGCAAGTTGGAAATTCCATACCTTCCTAGTTCCGACTAGCATGTGAACACGGTACTATGCTGCACAGACCAGTAACATAATTCAATTCAAATTATGTTATTCTATTCTTTTGAAAATACATTTAGCAGTCTTATAATGTTTCTAAGGACCTGCCTAAACAAATTATTGTATTTCTTTGTGATGTATATTCAATGGGTTTATTAAAATAGGCGACCAAACACATCGGCCCACCCCTACTCCCACTCGTCGTCGGTGCCGGCTTGCATACGGGAGGTATACGAGTCTTATGCCAGGAAGAATGTGGCTTGTTTGAAACGGGGTCATTTAAATATTACCCTTTTTTTACAGGCATACCATAAATCCTATTTGAAAAGTGTATGAGAAAAGTTGTGGGGAAAAGATGGAGAGGGTGATGGAATGAGAGAAAGGGCAGGAGAGAGAGACAGTGAGGGAGAGATTAGTAGAGATAGAATAGTAAGAAATAGGGATAGGCAGAAAAGTAGATATAGAGATGATCAAGCAGAAAGAGGTGAAACGAGAGTGGCCATTTTTCTCTTCGCTTTTTTTCTGTTTTCCTTTAAACCCTCGGGCTTAGCTACGTTTTGGGTGTGTTTGTGAGTGTGTGCCCCTCGTGTCACATCTGAACAGCCTTGGCTATCAGTGCAAGCTTCTTGTGCTGATATTCGGAAGTTTGCCATGTGTACAGGCTGACAGAACGTGGCCTTCAGATTGCAGGCCTACACAAGATGAAGTCGAAGCAGCTATGGGCATCCTTGCTGTGTGGAGAACAATGTGCTATCTGTTTCCCTAGATGTCCAGATATCCCTGTCCTGAAATGTATTGTATGTATCATGATTCATTGTGTGTGTCAGTTCGTGCCTGTGTGTCAACAAACAATGGTATTATTACTATTAAAGTATTCTGATTCTGGTGGGTCCGGCCAAATAACTGAATAACATGGTCCATTTAAAAAACAAACATGTAATATCAGGATTTTAATGGTGAAAAAGTAACCCTTTTTGACACTGTGAACCACGGATGAATGCCAAGTATCTCAAAATACATGAATGCATGCATGCACACATACACACACACATACAGAGGATCTGCCATTGCAGTAGCAAGGAAAGACGAGGCAATCCTTTTAAAAGTTGTTTTGCTCTCTTTTGTCACTCTTTCTTTCCTGTCCTGTTTGAAGTTCACATTCTCTCATCTATAATAAGGCCCATGTTTTGAACAGAGTGAGAGGAGAGGAGGACAATAAGAGAAAATGAAAGGACAAGCTTCTGACTGCTGTTTCATTTTTGAGTGGCAGTTTTAGTTAGGAATGTTTTGATGTAAAGAAGTCTGAAAAAGTTCTCTACAGAAACGCAGCTCCTCTCCTACTTTCTCCACTCGTTTTAATAAATCTTATACTTTCTTATTATTTTTCTCTCCTACTTCTGCTCCTTTCCTCCTCTCCCCTCCACTCCTCCTCTTCCCCCTCCTACTGTGTATCAGTCTGAGACAGATGGTGCGTGGGGTATCCCCCAGACACACACACACCGGCATGCAAACCAGCACGCACGTGCACACACACAGGGAAATGCATGAAATTGCTCTGATAAGTTGAGACACTATTTTCCATATCACATGGATTTATGACTTTAATTTAGAAACGGCATTTACAGTGTTAAAAAAGGTCTATAATAGTTTTGTATTGTATTCGAATACTAACGTCCGTTCGGATATTCGAATAACAGTGTACATCCCTACTGTCTATTTATCCAAGGTTGTAGCTATTTGTTGCACTCACAACATATATGAGACAAATTCCTCACAACATTTAGCCTACATTTCAGTGTGACTCCGACCTAAACTCAGTTGAATGTGACTTTTCTAGTTGCATGGACATGGACATAGTCTGTAGAAACTGTATAATGGACAGTGTACATCTGTATCATGGCTTACATAAACGCTGAATCCACCATCCAGATTATGGTATACTATTACCACGCGCACACACACACCAGAAAAGGAGACCAATAGCATCTGTTTGAATGACACAAATGGGAATGGTGAAGAAGGCTTAATCAGGATGAAGGGATAGATTTTAAAGAGCAAGGGAGAGAAGGAGAGAGGGGGGATAACAGAGGATACAGAACTAAGAGGGAGAGAAGAGGCAGGATGGAGGTGACCAAGCGTAACCCTTATTTTACAGGTAAGTTTACTGAGAACACATTCTCATTTACAGCAATGACCTGGGGAGGAGTTACAGGGGATAAGAGGGGGATGAATGAGCCAATTTATCCAACTTTTCCTCTCAATTGCTCTCACCCGAACTCTCTACCCCTCTCTCTTTCTCCCTCTCTCTCGCTCGCTTTCTCTCTCTCTCTCTCCCGCTCTCTACTCACTGCCAAACTGGAGTGTGTGTCCCTCACTCCACTCTAAGGAAGACAGGTGATGACAGAGCAATGATAGAGAGATGAGAGAGGAGAAATAAATATGGTTGACGGATATGATGGAAGAAGAGGAGAGAAACAGGAATAAAGATCATGACAAACGTGTTATGGAGGGATGGAAAGAGGAGACATTGAGGTAATGACAGAGGTGTGGTGGGGGGAGTGATGGAAGGAGGGACAAGGAGAGATAGAGAGGTGTGTGTGTGTGTGTGTGTGTGTGTGTGTGTGTGTGTGTGTGTGTGTGTGTGTGTGTGTGTGTGTGTGTGTGTGTGTGTGTGTGTGTGTGTGTGTGTGTGTGTGTGTGTGGACAAGGACAGGTATAGAGGGAGGGTGAAAGGTAGGGGAGGGAGAGAGAGTAAGGTAGAGGGTAACAAGTCTAGAGAAGGGAGAGAGGGGGAGTAAGGTAGAGGGTAACGAGTCTAGAGGGGGAAGTAAGGTAGAGGGTAACGAGTCTAGAGAAGGGAGAGAGGGGGAGTAAGGTAGAGGGTAACGAGTCTAGAGGGGGAGTAAGGTAGAGGGTAATGAGTCTAGAGAAGGGAGAGAGAGGGGGAGTAAGGTAGAGGGTAACGAGTCTAGAGAAGGGAGAGAGAGGGGGAGTAAGGTAGAGGGTAACGAAGCAAGGCAGCAAGGACGGGAGAAAGTTTAGGTGAATTGAAAGAAGTAAAGGACGATGGAAGGAGGGGAGAAATATGAAGGGAGGGAGGGCGTATGAGTTGGAAGAAAGGAAAATGGGAGAAATTGTAGAACACTAGTAGCAGTGCATCAGATTTCTTTTTTCACTTTGTCTAGACCTCCCTCTTTCTCAATCCCTCCATCTCTAGTATATACAGTACCTCTCTGTGTGTGTGTGTGTGCCCTTGCTCTCCTTGTCTGTCTTTCACAACAACAACAAAAAACACTTCTCAAATAGCCTCTGCTTTTCCTCCACTTTGTCTCTTGAACCCATCCACTTTCTCTTCTCTCCCTCTCTCCTTTTATTTACCTCTGTCTATGTTCTCTTTCACGCCCAAAAATAGACAATATCCAGTGAGTATACGCTTTTAGTGCTCATCCTTGACATGTCCTACACTCATTTTTTCCTCTCTCTTTTTCTCTCCTTTTCTGAGCAAAAGAAGGGAATGACATTTTAGCCTGGCGCCTAAGCACTGTAGTATAGGCGAGTTGGTTGTCAAGCACTTATTCCTCTCAATCTAAATGGCACAGTTTAATACTTGTAAGGTTAAAATGTGTGAATTATTTGAAAGAACTCATCCATCTGGTCAATACATGTCAGCATGACAAAACATTGAGTTGAGGAGAATGTTATTTTCATAGGTGGTATACAGAAGGTAGCCCTGTTTGGTAAAAGACCAAGTCCATATTATGGCAAGAACAGCTCAAATAAGCGACAAAGAGAAACAACAGTCCATCATTTAAGACATGGTCAGTCAATCCTGAACATTTAAAGAACTGAAAGTTTCTTCAAGTGCAGTTGCCAAAACCATCAACCGCTATGTTGAAACTGGCTCCCATGAAGACCACCACAGGAAAGGAAAACCCAGAGTTACCTCTGCTGCAGAGGATAATTTCATTAGAGTTACCAGCCTCAGAAATTGCAGCCCAAATAAATGCTTCACAGAGTTCAAGTAACAGACACATCTCAACAACAACTGTTCAGAGGAGACTGTGTGAATCAGGTCTTCATGGTCGAATTGCTGCAAAGAAACCACTACTAAAGGACACCAATAAGAAGAAAATACTTGTTTGGTCCAAGAAACAAGAGTACATCAGACCAGTGGAAATCTGTCCTTTTGGTCTGATGAGTCCAACTTTGAGATTTTTGGTTTGTACCGCTGTGTCTTTGTGAGATACAGAGTAGGTGAACAGATGATCTCCGCGTGTGTGGTTCCAGCAGTGAAGCATGGAGGAGGTGTGATGGTGTGGGGGTGCTTTGCTTATGACACTGTCAGTGATTTATTTAGAATTCAAGGCACACTTAACCAGCATGGCTACAACAGAATTCTGCAGCGATATGCCATCACATCTGGTTTGCACTTAGTGGGACTATCATTTGTTTTTCAACGGGACAATGATCCAACACATATCAAGGCTGTGTAAGGGCTATTTGACCAAGAAGGAGAGTGATGGAGTGCTGCATCAGATGACCTGGCCTCTACAATCACCCAGCCTAAACCCAATTGAGAGGGTTTGAGATGAGTTGGACTGCAGAGAGAAGGAAAAGCAGCCAACAAGTGCTCAGCGTAAGTGGGAACTCCTTCAAGACTGTTGGAAAAGCATTCCAGGTGAAGCTGGTTGAGAGAATGCTAAGAGTGTGTAAAGCTGTCATCAAGGCAAAGTGCAGCTACTTTAAAGAATCTCAAATATAACATATATTTTGATTTGTTTAACACTTTTTTTGGTTACGACATGATTTCACATGTTTTGATGTCTTCGCTATTATTCTATGATGTAGAAAATAGTAAAAATAAGAAAAACACTTCAATGAGTAGGTGTGTCCAAACTTTTGACTGGTACTGTATGTGGACACCCCTTCATATTAGTGGATTCAACTATTTCAGCCACACCCATTGCTGATACATTTATAAAATCGAGCACACGGCCATGCACTCCCCATAGACAAACATTGGCAGTAGAATGGTCGTACTGAAGAGCTCACTGACTTTAAACATGGCACTGTCATAGGATGCCACCTTTCCAACAAATTTACATGGCAGCTCCAGTCCGTCAAATTGATGTCCTGCTAGAGCTGCCCCAGTGAACAATAAGTGCTGTTATTGTAAAGTGGAAACATCTAGGAGCAACAATGGTTCAGCCGCAAAGTGGCAGGCCACACAAGCTCACAGAATGGGACCGCCGAGTGCTGAAGCGTGTAGCACGTCTGTCCTCGGTTGCAACACTCACTACCTCTGGAAGCAAAGTCAACACAATAACTGTTACGTTGGGAACATCACGAAATGGGTTTCCATGGCCAAGCAGCCGCACACAACCCTAAGATCACAATGTGCAGTGCCAAGTGTTGGCTGGAGTGGTGTAAAGCTTGGTGCCAGTGGACTCTGGAGCAGTTTAAATGCGTTCTCTGGGTTGATGAATCACACTTCACCATCAGATAGACGAATCTGGGTTTGGTGGATGCCAGGGACTGTTTTTCCATGGATCTGGCTAGGCCCCTTAGTTCCAGTGGTAAATCTTAATACTGCAGCATAGGCGATTCTGTGTTTCCAACTTTGTGGCAACAGTTTGGGGAAGGCCCTTTGCTGTTTCATTATGGCATGCCCCCGTACACAAAGCGAGGTCCATACAGAAATGATTTGTCGAGATCAGTGTGGATGAACTCTACTGGGCTGCACAAAGCCCTGACCTCCACCCCATAAAACACCTTTGGGATTAATTAGAACACTGACTGCAAACCTGGTCTAATAGCCCAACATCAGTGCCCGACCTCACTAATGCTCTTGTGGCTGAATGGAAGCAAGTCCCAGCAGCAATGTTTCAACATCTAGTGGAATGTCTTCCCAGAAGAGTGGAGGCTGTTATAGCAGCAAATGGGGACTAACTCCACATTAATGTTCATGATTTTGAAATTAGATGTTCGACTATGACATACTTTTAGTCATGTAGTGTATTTCTAGTCTACATTTTATGTAATGCTAATGTTAACGGTCTGCTGGCAGATGGAAAGGCTTTCCCAAAAACCATCTCAATTAAATGTTGACAACAAAGTAGCCTATGCCAACCTGACAGAACGATATCATGATTATTTGCATCAATCCAGTGGCCTTTCGTTTTGCAAACTTTGCAATCACATTATTGCTACAGAAACACTGCTAACCAAAACAATGGTCTCTTAAAACCAGTTAGGGCTAGGCAGAATATTGCCCCCTTTGGATGAATTGCGTGCCCATAGTAAACTGAAAAAAAATCTGTCCAAAATTGCTAATATATGCATATTGTAACGGCGTTCATCTGTTGAAGGAAGAGAGTCGGACCGAAATGCAGCGTGTTGGTTACTCATGACTTTAATGAAGTAATCGCGGTACATGAAATTACTGAATACAAAATACAAAATCAACAAAACGGAACGTTAAACTATTACAGCCTATCTGGTGAACACTACACAGAGACAGGAACAATCACCCACGAAATACAAAGCGAAACTAAGGCTGCCTAAATACGGTTCCCAATCCAAGACAACGAGAATCACCTGACTCTGATTAGGAATCGCCTCAGGCAGCCAAGCCTATACAACACCCCTAATCAGCCGCGATCCCAAATAATACAAACCCCAATACGAAAACAACATATAAACCCATGTCACACCCTGGCCTACCCAAACATGTAACAAAAACACAAAATACAATGACAAAGGCGTGACAGAACCCCCCCCCCCTAAGGTGCGGACTCCCGGACGTCTGTCCATGGGCGTCTGTCCATGGTGGCGGTTCCGGCTCGGGACGTGGACCCCACTCCATTAATGTCCTTGTTCCTCCCCTTCGCGTCCTGGGATAAACCACCCTCTCCGCCGACCATGGTCTAATAGTCCTCACCCAGATCCCCACATAACTGAGGAGCAGCTCGTGACTGAGGGGCATCTCGGGATTGAGGGGCAGCTCGGGACAGAGGGGCAGCTCGGGACAGAAGCAGCCCGGGACTGAGGGGCAGCCCGGGACTGAGGGGCAGCCCGGGACTGAGGGGCAGCCCGGGACTGAGAGGAAGCCCAGTACTGAGATGAAGCCCAGTACTGAGATGAAGCTCAGGCAGGTAGTAGGCTCCGGTAAATCCTGGCTGGCTGGCGGAACTGGAAGATTCAGGTTGACAAGCAGATCTGGAAGATTCTGGTTGTCTGGCAGATCTGGAAGAGACTGGTTGTCTGGCAGATCTGGAAGAGACTGGTTGTCTGGCAGATCTAGAAGATCATGGCTGACTGGCGGATCTAGCTGCTCTATGCAGACTGACAGCTCTGGCTGCTTCTTACAGACTGATAGCTCTGGCTGCTTCATGCAGACTGACAGCTCTGACTGCTCCATGCAGGCTGACAGCTCTCTGCAGACTGGCAGATCCTGGCTGACTGGCACTTCTGGCGGATCCTGGCAGACTGGTGGATACTGGCTGACTGGTGGATCTAACTGATCCTGACAGACTGGCGGCGCTGGGCAGACTGGCGGCGCTGGGCAGACTGGCGGCGCTGGGCAGACTGGCGGTGCTGGGCAGACTGGCGGCGCTGGGCAGACTGACGGCACTGGCGGTGCTGGGCAGACTGGGAGCACTGGCGGCGCTGGGCAGACTGGCGGCACTTGGCAGACGGGAGACTCCGGCAGCACAGGAGAGGAGAAAGGCTCTGGCTGCGCTAAACAGGCGGGAGACTCTTGCAGCGCAGGAGAGGAGAAAAGCACTGGCTGCGCTGAACAGGCGAGGCGCACTGAAGGCCTGGTGCGTGGTGCTGGAACTGGTGGTACTGGATTGAGGACACGCACAGGAAGCCTGGTGCGGGGAGCTGCTACCGGAGGACTGGTGTGTGGAGGTGGCTCTGGATAGACCGGACCGTGCAGGCGCACTGGAGCTCTTGAGCACCAAGCCTGCCCAAGCTTACCTGGCTCGATGCCCACTCTAGCCCGGCCAATAGGAAGGGCTGGTATGTGCCGCACCGGGCTATGCTCCCGCACTGAAAACACTGTGCGCTCCATAGCATAACACGGTGCCTGCCCGGTCTCTCGGTAAGCACAGGGAGTTTGCGCAGGTCTCCTACCTGGCATAACCATACTCCCTTCTAGCCTCCCCCCAATAATTTTTTTGGGCTGCTTTTCGGGTTTCCTTGCCAACCGTGTTCCCTCGTATCGTCGGCTCCTATCTCCAGCTGCCTCTGCTCTCCTTAGTGCCTCCACCTGTTCCCATGGGAGGCGATCTCTTCCGGCCAATATCTCCTCCCAAGTGTAACAACCTTTACCATCCAACACGTCTTCCCATGTCCATTCTCCGAATAATTCATCCTCCTTTTGCTGCTCCAGCTGTCGCTGCCTGTTTATACCAGCGCCTCTCCGTTTTAGCCGGCGTGTCTTTTTCTTTGACTCCATTCACCTATAGTCCTCTTCGCATTGCTGCAGCGAATCCCAGGCGGGCTCCTGCACTCTCTCTGGGTCGGCCGCCCACCTGTCGATTTCTTCCCACGCCGTATACTCCATGCCTCTACCGTCCATAACTTCCTCCTTTCACTCCTGCCAGTTTACACGCTGCTCGGTCCGTGAGTGGTGGGTGATTCTGTAACGGCGTTCGCCTGTTGAAGGAAGAGAGTCGGACCGAAATGCAGCGTGCTGGTTACTCATGACTTTAATGAAGTAATCGCGGTACATGAAATAACTGAATACAAAATACAAAAACAACAAAATGGAACGTGAAACTATTACAGCCTATCTGGTGAACACTACACAGAGACAGGAACAATTACCCACGAAATACAAAGCGAAACTAAGGCTGCCTAAATACGGTTCACAATCCAAGACAACGAGAATCACCTGACTCTGATTAGAAATCGTCTCAGGCAGCCAAGCCTATACAACACCCCTAATCAGCCGCGATCCCAAATAATACAAACCCCAATACGAAAACAACATGTCACACCCTGGCCTACCCAAAAATATAACAAAAACACAAAATACAATGACCAAGGCGTGACACATATAATAATTATTATTGGATAGAAAACACCCCATTTCAACCCAAGACATTGGTCTTTCTCCTAATATTGAAAATAGTCTTGTAAGATATACTGCTGCTATGACAGGTGAAACAGATCAGGGTGTGACAGGTGCCGATAAATACACATGAGTAATGTTCCTGTATCCTGACAATGCAGCGCAGCTCTCCCGGGATATATCAGCCCATGGAATGAAGCACAAGATTGAAAAATTTTCTAGAGTTTTCTCTGTTAGTCAACACTATCGACGTTTCTCTTTACTGTGGCAATTGTGATCGAATCAATGCAGTATTAGCCACTTTCAATGGAACATGACAAAACAAACAGGAGTAGGATTCTATTGCGCAAGACTCAGCCCATACTCTACACAGACAGGTGTGGCATAACCAATCAGAGCTGCAGTAGGCCTATATGCAAATAGACCATCGCCATATATGGATCTGTGCCATTTACTTTGAACTGGACTGTGTTTGCAGCTGTGGTCGTGAGTAGATGTGCTTGTATTGAGATCAAAGCAAGAGCTGCATTTTGTTCATATCCTTTGCTAGTTAGTGAGTTATTAGCCCAGTTATAGTCAGCAATATGGGAGTGATTGCATCCTACAAGAGCACAAAACATCTACATTTCTAGATGTTCGTCTTTGAAAAGTGAGTTACTTTTAAACTTTTAAATCTTAAATGGGCAGTGTTGTATTTTGATACAGGCTTGAATAAGCTAAGTAGCCAATAGGCCGAGGGTAGCATAATTTGTCTGATTCTCTGTAATAATGGTATGGGAATAATAATGCATTTTATTTTGTAAAGCATCAAACAACACAACAACATTTTCAGTCACCACCTTGTGGATAAACAGAGTGGATAAACAGGTTCATGTCAAGCACTGCATGCTTTTTCAAAAGTCTCACAGAATGTAGGCAATGGTGGAAAAAGTACCTAGCTGTCATACTTGAGTAAAAGTAAAGATACATTAATAGAAAATGGCTCAAGTAAAAGTCACCCAATAAAATACTACATGATTAAAATTCTAAAAGTATTTGGTTTTAAATATACTTAAGTGTCAAAAGTAAATATAATTGCTAAAATATACTTAAGTATCAAAAGTTTAAATAATTTCAAATTCCTTATATTAAGCAAACCAGACGGCACCATTTTCTTGTTGTTTTTTTATTTACGGATAGTCAGGTGCGTACTCCAACACTCAGGCATCATTTACAAACCAAGCATTTGTGTTTAGTTTAGTCCATCAGATCAGAGGCAGTAACGATAGCCAGGGATAAGTGTGTGAATTGGACCATTTTCATGCCCTGCTAAGCACTCAACATGTAACTAGTATTTTGGGTGTCAGGGAAAATGTATGGAGTAAAAAGTACATTTATTTAGGAATGTAGTGAAGTAAAAGTAATCAAAAATATAAATAGTAGAGTACAGATTCCCCCAAAACTACTTAGGTAAAAATACTTTGCGTATTAATGGTGTACTTTACACCACTGAATGTAGGTCTACATTAAACACCACACATTTGCTGCTACTGGAGGCTGAATGATAGAACAGCTATTTCCATGTTAAAATGTTATGGGATGCATTTTCTCTGTTGTTTTTGATGGTAGGCTACTCTGGTAGGTCTACATTATGATCAAATAGCAACAGTAGCCTACTTGATCACTTTTACAATTAACTTCAAGCGGGTAAAGCTTCGATGTTCACAGTAAACGCGTGCTGGAAGTTGCACAGAATTTTCACAATGATCAAGTTTGCACTCAGCAGACCTGAAGTTTGCTCAGTGCTAAATAAACTAGGAGGGAACATTGCACATGAGAGTAAAAAATGTGAGAACTAACCCCGGTTTCCTCTGTTTCAATGAACAATATGACCATTCCTAGCTCACACACATTCGCACTCTTTATCTCATAACAATTGTGTGTGTGTGTGTGTGTGTGTGTGTGTGGGGGGGGTAACTAGTAAACAAACAACAATTTGACTAACTGGGACATTTTGTTAGTCCCCACAAGGTCAAATGCTATGTCTATGGGGTTTATTGTTAAGGTTAGAATTAGTGTTAGGGTTAGGAGCTAGAGCTAGATTTAGGGTTAAGGTTAGGTTTTTGGGTTAAGGTTAAAGTAAGGGTTAGGGTAAGTAGTATTCTGAATGGAACTGAATTGCGTGTCTCCACAAGGTTAGTTGTATAAGGTGTGTGTGTGTGTGTGTGTGTGTGTGTGTGTGTGTGTGTGTGTGTGTGTGTGTGTGTGTGTGTGTGTGTGTGTGTGTGTGTGTGTGTGTGTGTGTGTGTGTGTGTGTGTGTGTGTGTGTGTGTGTGTGTGTGTGTAGGGCTGGTTCCAGGCATAAGCAAACTCACTTACTGTTGAGAGTTATAATAGTAGACTATACAAGGTGCAATTTGAAATTTAGTTGTGCATCAGCAGTTGTTCTCATTATGTCAGTCACTGACTTAATTAGCCATGTCAGCTAACAATTTTAGAATGGTAAATTAGTCTAGCCAGATATCTAAACTTGTAGTAATCATGGCCGAATACCTCCAGCGGGCCTCCAATGATTTTGTTAGTCAATCTCACTCAGATATCATTAATTAAAATGGCATACGTCTTGGCAAAATGTGTAGAATTGCAGGAAAATAGATTTAAATGGCAAACATTTCTCTCCACACCATGGCAAAATGGGTAGAATTGCAGGAAATTAGCTGTGAAACTTCAGATGTTTTTACTGCCTCATGCCAAAATGAGTAGAATAGCAGAGGTGCATAAAGATGGTGGGCACTCATGCACTTACCACAAATCCCTTGTTTTGCTAAGTTTGTCTTATTGTACATTGCTCTCCGTTACTCTTTTTTTCAACGGTCATTGGCACAGTGTATACATGATCCCAATTTTAGCTTCAAGATGCAGGCAATTTGAAAAAAAATGAAAACGTTAATTGTTCTGATTTATTGACGTCATATCTGAATTTTGCCATCTTAATGCACATTTGAAAATTGCATGAAATGTGTTTTTAGAATTGCTCAACGTCCCTTCGCCCCATGGAAGAATGTGTAGATTTGCAGAAACCTTGCTTTAAAACTTCAACATTTGCTCTACTCCACATGGCAAAATGTGTAGAATTGCAGGAAATTAACTTTAAAATGTTCTCTCCGTTGTCAAGGGGGGAGCACTAAAAAAAATGTATGTGAGTTGGACCCTCCAACCAAATCTCACTTTGGGCCCCCTAAAGGCTAGGGCCGGCCCTGTGTGTGTGTTTGGGAGTATGATGCTTCTCTTCTACAAATGTACTATTGAATCAATCCTACACTATGGCATTATTACATGGTTTGGTAACGTGACAGACTTAACAGTCGCTACAATATACAGTACTTCCATGGTTGGTTTCATTGGTTCTCCTCTTTAACTGCCCTTAATTGACCCATTTGTAGCTAAAACTTTGATTCAGCTTGAGCAAAGTGAGGTGTAGAATCACTGATCTACAAATATTATTTACTGCCAGATAATAGTCGGAGAACATTTCTTAACTGCAGGAACACTAGTAGATAATGCTGGAAATACAGGTAAAAGCTAAGTGCTTCAAAACAAGCCTAAAATGCACAGCCCTTTTAATGTTGTTCATTTTTACTGTAGGTACTAAAGGTTAATTGCCGTGTATCATTAGATGTCCCCTAGGTAGGACTCCTGTATGATGTCTGTGTGTGTGTTTGCACCTGCGCTCGTCGCATGTGTGTGTAAGTGTGTGTGTGTGTGTGTGTGTGTGTGTGTGTGTGTGTGTGTGTGTGTGTGTGTGTGTGTGTGTGTGTGTGTGTGTGTGTGTGTGTGTGTGTGTGTGTGTGTGTGTGTGTGTGTGTGTGTGTGTGTGTGTGTGTGTGTGTGTGTGTTATCAGTCATATCTTACATTTAATGACATCCACTTTCACTGTTGGTACTACAGGGTAATTGAAGTGTATAGTGAAGAGCCTAGGACATCTATCAGCCAAGGCTGTGAGATAGATAGAATCTTTTAAAATGTCACGTTAATGGCTTTAGTCACTAGGGCTGCGTCCCAAATGGTACTCCTTTTCCCTACATAGTTCATTGTCATTATTTGTTCGAAAGTAGTTCACTATATAATAATATGGTGCCATTTGAAACGCAGCCGTGAGATCTTTTATAAGATAAATCTATGATAAATCATCTGAGTTTGAGTTTCATTGGCGTACTGCTTTTGGCTGAACATTTTACCTACGTCAGAGTGATTGTGACGTCTTTAGGACGTAATGAAATTCCCCATATTGATGATCTATAAAGGTGTGATTTAAATCATTTTTATTCCTTGAAGGCTGAATCTTCAGAGTTTGAGTTCCTATCATTGGCTAATGGTTTACCTGCGTCAGTGAGTGACGATGAGTGTTTCTAGAAACCATCATGATATTCCCATATTGATGATTTATTAGGTAATGATTATTTTAAATTAAAGGACAAAGCATTAGAGGAGAAATTATGTGACCGTTTTGTTTCAATTGTACCTCTCCTCTTCCACCTCCTCCCCCTCTTTCTCTTTCTTTAAGAGTGAGTGTCTCATCTGTTATATTTAGTGGTTCTCTTAAGGTTCTCTTTTTACTTTCTTTACGTATCCATCCATCTTGATTCTATCTTCCTGATCTCTTACTTTGTCTGCCCTCTTTTTATTTTGATCTAATTTCTCAACTTTTTGAGACACTTATCTCATTGCTCTTTAGACCTCACTCCACTACACCATCCCTTTCTCGCTTCCTCGCTTCTATCTCCCTCTCTTCCCCCCCCCTCTCTTTATGTGTAGTATGTCTCTGGTGGATATTTCTCAGCATGAATTATGTATTTGACTGGGCACTTAATCCTACTTTTCAGGGAAAATCTGTCCTTGTGTGTGTGTGCCTATTGGAGGTCATTTGGAGGTGAGTGTGTATTCACTATGATCTACCTGTCCTCCCCTAGGATAGTATTTAGGATAATTGCACTCTAAACCTAAAGTACATCACTGCCCTCAGGCAAGATACCTACTCCCAGGTAGATAAGAAAACTACTCCCAGGTAGATAATCATTCTACTTCTCAGTGGTACTCAAACATTATATGGTATCATGATTCCATTATTGTATCTTGGGAGCATTCCAGTCTATACAAGCTTTCTCTTGTACATTTCACACACCAACAAGGGCAGAATGGTAGAAGTTTTCGGAAAAGAATGCAGAAGTTCTCGGAATAGAATGTAGCCTACACCAGACACTCCAATCCTTCAGAGATGCTCTGAAGGACTGACTTGAATTGTGAGGATGACTACTTTCACACTACTTTATGGTAAATAATGCAAACTGCTTCTACGACTCATTTCTCTGAACAGGAGAAGAAAAAAAACATCACCGGATTCACAGGGAATACATGACATAGTATGGAGAAGGAATACTCCAAGCCATAGCTTTATACTACTTGTCAAACATAGAGAACTGACACTGTATTCTGTTTGTTGGGGTGGGATTGGTGTGGGGGGTCCATTGGTGGCTTTTGACCAATTTCTTTGGGATTCCTCATATTTTACTCATTGGTAGGAAGAAGTTAGGATGTTGGACTATATTTAATATCTGTATCCTATAAATTAAATTATGCCAATTTGAGTGCTATCATTTTGTTTAATTTCTCAGAGAATAAATTATATTTCAATAAAATGTTTCAGGAATGTTAGTCACATCTGGTACTAACTACAGAAACCATTTCAGAACAATCTTAGATGGTACGTGTCAAAATCCTCTTTCTTGTGCTTTTTGGGGTAGAACGACCCAAAAGAGAGAGAGGCAGAAAAAAAGGGAGAAAGAGAGTGGGTGAGCAAGAGAGCAAGGAGAGAAGAGCGAAGGAGAGGTGTGTCAGAGAGGGAGAGCAGGATGGAGCCACAGAGACACACAGGGAGGGAGAAACAGAAGAAAGAGGAGAAACAGTATAGCTGAGTGGAGCCAGTCAGTCAGCAAGCCAGTTAGTCAGTCACTTAATCAGCAGTAGAGACTAGGAGACTCCAGGACAGATGGTGGTACTAAATACTGCATATTGATGTCCGCTAATGTTTTACTAAATATAATCTAGCTATGTATATGCATGGAGGAATACATACATTACCCAGAGAGGGTCAAAAGGCACTTTGGTGATGAAATGTCCCTTCCTCCTTTTATAAACAACTAGCTCCCAGTCTCACAGCAGAATTAGACGTTCATCCATGTTTCTCAAATTTCGAAGTTGTTGCAAACGTCAAATTGTGTTCACGCATTAACTCTGAATTTTTAAGGTGAGGGTTAAATTTAGGCATAACTCAAATCTTAAGGTTAACCATTCAGAGTTAATGCCTAAGGTAAGGGTTAAGGTTTGGGATAGGTTTTAAAAAATGTAAATAAAAAAAAGACTTTATCACTAGATTTTAACTTGCAACCTTTGGAATCAGAGGCAGATGCCATCCCCATCCACAATACTGTGCCAAAACAATTTCTACTTGAAGGTAACAGTGCTCACTGTTACCGGTTTCCGGTTTCCATGTCAACTCCCGATGATGGATGGACATCAAAAACTGACTTGTATATCACAGGCTGGTTATAAAATACATTTTACCAAGACAAATATGACTTCAATTTATGCTCTGAATTGTTCAGTAGGGTCTTTCTCTAACATTTAATTAACAGTATATCCATAAAGTCTGATTTCGTAACCTAATACATCCGATATCAAGCACCAAGCTCTGTTGACAGAGCGGTGCAGCTTTCTCACATCAACGTTTGAGGATTTTACATGTTGAGGTGGTTGGTAGTCTTCAAAGTTGTCGAGCTGAATTAAATGTAAAAGGCTTTGAAAATAAAATAAAAAGCAGTCTTGGAGTGTAGAGTCAGCTTGGTCTGACCAGCGTTGGACAGACCTCAGCGTGGGAGCCTCTTGTTTTAGCTTCTGCCTGTAGGCAGGGATCAGCAAAATGGAGTCGTGGTCAGCTTTCCCGAAAGGGGGGCGGGGCAGGGCCTTATATGCGTCGCGGAAGTTAGAGTAACAATGATCCAAGGTTTTACCACCCCTGGTTGCGCAATCGATATGCTGATAAAATTTAGGGAGTCTTGTTTTCAGATTAGCTTTGTTAAAATCCCCTTCTACAATGAATGCAGCCTCCGGATAAATGGTTTCCAGTTTGCAAAGAGTTAAATAAAGTTCGTTCAGAGCCATCGATGTGTCTGCTTGGGGGGGGGGGGTATATACGGCTGTGATTATAATCGAAGAGAATTCTCTTGGAAGATAATGCGGTCTACATTTGATTGTGAGGAATTCTAAAACAGGTGAACAGAAGGATTTGAGTTCCTGTATGTTTCCTTCATCACACCATGTCCCGTTAGTCATGAGGCATACGCCCTCGCCACTCTTCTTACCAGAGAGATGTATGTTTCTGTCGGCGCGATGCGTGGAGAAACCCGTTGGCTGCACCGCCCTGGATAGCGTCTTCCCAGTAAGCCATGTTTCCGTGAAGCAGAGAACGTTGCAGTCTCTGATGTCCCTCTGGAATGCCACCCTTGCTCGGATTTCGTCAACCTTGTTGTTGAGAGACTGGACATTGGCAAGAAGAATGCTGGGAAGTGGTGCGCGATGTGCCCTTTTTCGGAGTCTGACCAGAACACCGCCTCGTTTCCCTCTTTTTCGGAGTCGTTTCCTTGGGTCGCTGCATGCGATCCATTCCGTTGTCCTGTTTGTAAGGCAGAACACAGGATCCGCGTCGCGGAAAACATATTCTTGGTCGTACTGATGGTGAGTTGACGCTGATCTTATATTCAGTAGTTCTTCTCGACTGTATGTAATGAAACCTAAGATGACCTGGGGTACTAATGTAAGAAATAACACATAAAAAAAACAAAAAACTGCATAGTTTCCTAGGAACGCGAAGCGAGGCGGCCATCTCAGTCGGCGCCGGAAGTACAATAATATGTGTCATATATCAGTTTGAAAACAATGTAATAAAATATATACACTACCTTTCAAAAGTTTGGGGTCACTTAGAAATGTCCTTGTTTTTGAAAGAAAATATATATTTTTTGTCCATTAAAATAACATCAAATTGATCGGAAATACAGTGTAGACATTGTTAATGTTGTAAATGACTATTGAAGATGTAAATGGCTGATTTTCTTATGGAATATCTACATACGGAGGCATACTATCATTATCAGCAACCATCACTCCTGTGTTCCAATGGCACATTGTGTTAGCTAATCCATGTTTATCACTTTAAAAGGCAAAAACCCTTTTGCAATTATGTTAGCACAGCTGAAAAGTGTTGTCCTGATTAAATAAGCAAAACAACTGGCCTTCTTTAGACTAGTTGAATATCTGGAGCATCACCATTTGTGGGTTCGATTACAGGCTCAAAATGGCCAGAAACAAAGACCTTTCTTCTGAAACTCGTCAGTCTATTCTTGTTCTGAGAAAAGAAGGCTATTCCATGTGAGAAATTGCCAAGAAACTGAAGATCTCGTACAACGCTGTGTACTTCTCCTTTCACAGAACAGCGCAACTGTCTCTAACCAGAATAGAAAGAGGAGTGGGAGGCCCCGATGCACAACTGAGCAAGAGGACAAGTACATTAGAGTGTCTAGTTTGAGAAACAGACACCTCACAAGTCCTCAACTGGCAGCTTCATTAAATAGTACCCGCAAAACACTAGTCTCAATGTCAACAGTGAAGAGGCAACTCCGGGATGCTGACCTTCTAGGTAGAGTTCCTCTGTCCAGTGTCTGTGTTCTTTTGCCATCTTAATCTTTTTTTTTTATTGGCCAGTCTGAGATATGGCTTTTTCTTTGCAACTCTACCTAGAAGGCCAGCATCCCAGAGTCACCTCCCATTCCTCGTTCTATTCTGGTGAGTCCAAAAATATCTTATATGCTGCTGCATAAATGATGTAATATGCCAGCAAGATATGGTCAGCCGTATCAGCTATGTTAAAAAAAAAACAATAAATGAGCTACTAAGATCGCCACTGTGAGGGTCATATGGTTTAGTTGTGTTCAATTTAAATATAGACATCTGGAAAACAGAGGAAACTCAAAGAACTCAAATTAACTGAGAGAAACCAACTGCATGAGTTAGTCACAGTAGATTAGCACGTGCACACACACACCGCAGCCCCATTGCCAGTCACATCTCATAGGAACCTCCTGGAGTTCAACTAGTTTCATCAAACAAACTATGATTCAGGAAACAGACAGATTTGCTGTCACATGGAAATTAAAGTTAAAAGCATATTATACTGTAGCACACACACACAAAATGCCAGAAAAAAAGAGTGGTTATCCTAGAGGCAGTTTGAGATGAGAGATTAATTAACTAGAGATATTCATCTGGCCTGTCCTTCCATCATTGTGTGTGTGTGTGAGGCTTCTTTCGAACAAGGTGTCCTCACTGTCTTGCGTGAGCCCATGTCTTCCCTCTCCCTTTTTCACTCTCCACTGTCATCCCTCCTGGGGTGTCTGTTCCTGATTCTCACTGTGTACATCTAGTCTCACTCTCAGTCCATAGCACCTCTCCCTCCCCCCTATTTTCTCTCTTTCCCTCCCTCCCTCCGCCTCTCTCTTTGTCTCTCTGTTAGTCACTCTGCTGTTGTCTCTGTGTTCTGCTAATTCTGTCTGTTTCCTGATCCACGACCGGTCAGACAAAGTGGAGTTTGGTTTGTTCAGTCTGGTAGTCTGACTCAAACAACAATCTAGTGTGTGTGTGTGTGTGTGTGTGTGTGTGTGTGTGTGTGTGTGTGTGTGTGTGTGTGTGTGTGTGTGTGTGTGTGTACCAGAATGTCCTGATTAGGTAGGAAAACAAGTAACATTTTAATAATTCAACACTTGCAATAAGTAAAAATACTATTGTAAGTTTAAGGATTAAAAGTTTGGTTTAGGTTAAGGGTTCGGGAAAATAGAATGGGAATAAATGTTTACTCCCCAAAAATGTTCGGAAACATAGCTGTGTGTGTGTGTGTTCGAGGGCTAGAGTTGAATGAATTGGCCGGGTGGATTCTAGGAATATCAGTGCCGGTCAACCAGTTATAGAGACAAACAATTATTGTCTTAACTTCCCATATTGGACACAGCCAGGTCACTCAAGATCTACTGCGAAATACCACTATTATAATCAAGTAGGCTTGGGTTTTGCTAGGGCATTGTGGATAGGTGTAAGCCGCAAGCTCCAGGCTCCAAGGGTCGGATGTTCTATTCCAGTGCTATTTTAACCCTGTCCCAAACCTTAACCCTCAACTTAACCATTCGGGATGAATGCCTAAACTTAACCTTTGAAATTCAACATTTGTGGATAAGCGTTTGGACATCTGATTCTGCATTGAGACTGAGAGCTTGTTGATTTGGATAAAACTACCTTAAGTCACACACACACACACACACACACACACACACACACACACACACACACACACACACACACACACACACACACACACACACACACACACACACACACACACACACACACACACACACACACACACACACACACACACACACACACACACACACACACACACACAGGAGAAACTGCAAGGTGGGCAGATGCACTCGGAAACAGAACCTACAACACCTGTTTCAGCTGCGAGCGACTTGTTTGTGGGAAGTGTTGCAATCCAGTGACAATGACAAAGGTTTGTGGTGAGTGTTAGAACAAGGGATTACAGCTAAATTAAATCCAAATGTTGCGTGAAGATTCACACCAAACACAAGCGAGGCCACAAATAATGTAGGCTAAATATGTGTGACTAATGTGACTAATTCAATTTTATTTTATTTGAAATAATGTGTCCAATTACTGATAATAATAGACTATTTTTGACCGCTGTCATGTTGACACTTATAATTATTATAATGCAATTATTGTTGATGTGCTGATTTTCGCTATTCATAAGCACGCTTGGCGCCTACACTGATGTGTAAAGCTATTGATACTTTCTTAATTGACCACGTCTTGCGGTTTAGGTATTTGTAGTAGTTTTGTCTTATAAATATACACTTTTTCTGTGTTTCAACGCACATGATTTTTGTTTCATAGCTGTAACAAAGGCACTCAACAAACAAAACCGATTTTACACTTGAAATTCAGTTTGTTGTTTTTCATTTGTACATATAGCCTACAGTAATATAAACCATACTTAACAAAAATATAATCGCAACATGCAACAATTTCTAAGAATTTACTGAGCTACATTTCATAATAAGGAAATCAGTCCCTTGAAATAAATAAATTAGGCCCACCTGTTGTGTAAGCGGCCATATTGGTGTGTCTTACTCGTAATAGCTGGTCAGTGTATTATTTCAGTCGCTTAGTTATTTCAGTGTTATTACAGTCAGTTTATTTACAGAAACACTGAAATGTTAAAATGTTTCTTCTGATATACTTTTATATTCTCCACAGAGACTTGAGTGTGTACAGTGCATTCGGAAAGTTCAGACCCCTTGACTTTTTCCATGTTTTAATCTAAAATGTATTTAAAAAAAGGATTATACATTTACAAAAACTTCTACTGAATAGTTTTTGCTTCGTCATTATGGGGTAGGTATGGTGTGTAGATTGATGAGGATTTTTATTTTATTTGATACATTCTAGAATAAGGCTGTAAAAGTAACAAAATGTGGAAAACGTCAAGGGGTTTAAATACTTTCCAAAGGCACTGTACGTGTGTTTGTGTGTACTATATCTCAGAATAAACACTTATGGAAAGTCATTAACTATACTGAATATCTCTCTCGCTCTCTCTCACGCTTGCTCTCTCGCTCTCTGAGAATACATGCTCCATTAGTTTCAGTAGGGCAATAAGAAGTAGGTCCTTCTGTAGCTCAGTTGGTAGAGCATGGCGCTTGTAACGCCAGGGTAGTGGGTTCGATTCCCGGGACCACCCATACGTAGAATGTATGCACACATGACTGTAAGTCGCTTTGGATAAAAGCGTCTGCTAAATGGCATATTATTATTATTATTATTACCTCAGTGTGCGTACGTGCGACTATTTGCATTGTATCATTAGACCTCTTTGTCAGTCGAACAGAGAAGATTGAATGTCTGAAACTTGAACACTGAAGTGTAGTTAGGATAGGATGAACTTTAATGTCCTCAAGGGGGAAATTGTCTTATACACCCAGTACTCCTGTATACGAAATAGACACTGCATATTACACACTCAACATAATACATACATATATTGCACATGATCCTTATAATACACATTGTACACTTCTCATATAGCCACATACATAATACTTTGCATATTCCATTATTCTATCAGTGGCATACTAACATAGCTCAGCTTTACCTGTTTATCGTATTCCTGTGCTTACTGTTTACATGTGTCATGTTTTGTCATTGATTATCATGTCTTGTCCCTGTGCTTCCCCTTCTATTCGTTTCCCTCTGCTGGTCTTATTAGGTTCTTTCCCTCTTTCTATCCCTCTCTCTCCCCCTCCCTCTCTCCCTCTCTCTATCGTTCCGTTCCTGCTCCCAGCTGTTCCTCATTCTCCTAACTACCTCATTTACTCTTTCACACCTGTCCCCTATTTTGCCCTTTGATTAGAGTCCCTATTTCTCCCTCTGTTTTCCGCTTCTGTCCTTGTCGGATCCTTGTTTGATGTTTGCTGTTCTGTGTCCTTGTTCCGCCCTGTCGTGTTTTTGCCTTCTTCAGATGCTGCGTGTGAGCAGGTGTCTATGTCAGCTACGGCCTGTGCCTTCCCGAAGCGACCTGCAGTCTGTGGTCGCATCTCCAGTCGTTCCTCTCTACTGACGAGAGGATTTCAGTTTTCCTGTTTTGTATTTACCTAAGATAATATCCAGGATTATCGTTTTTGTTTAAGACTGGAATAAAGACTCTGTTTCTGTTAAGTCGCTTTTGGGTCCTCATTCACCAGCATAACAACATGTATGTATCGGGTCCCTACTGCTTACTCGTAGGGACCCGATAGCATGAAGTACATGGGAGCGATCTGAAATAATGATTTTCTGCTTGTCTGTTAAACAATAGTCTGCACGGCAGTGTACAACAAGGTGGGCAATTTGAGATTTCAGTTTGACTGACCAATTGGCAAATCAGACTCTGATGCCATATATCAGGATACTCTCTAGGACTGCATAGTAGAACAGGAGCATTGTTTTCTGGTCAACTCCAAAAACCCTGAGTCTACGTAGGAAATAAAGGCGTTGTTGGACTCTGGATCAGACACTCTACTTGTCTACTTGGACCTTCCAGCTCAGCACATTGTCCATGTGTACGCTCAGGTACTTGGACGAACTGACCTGCGCTATCTTGGTATTGTAGAAATCCACAGGGGCATGGTCACCGACAGATATGGGGTCAAACGGGTCAGAGATTCAAAGGTTTGCCAAGTGGTGTGATGCACCATCTCATCCTCAATGTAAAGAAAATGGAGGAGATCGTGCATCACACCACTTGGCAAACCTTTGAATCTCTGACCTGTACACAGTAAGTAGTATCAGCAGCTTTATACGTAAGACCAAGATGATTATTAGTTATAGACTATCCTTATCAGAGAGAGGTTTGGGAAACATGTTCCTCTCCCAAACACCCCTTGCAGTGAGCAAGTGCAAAATAAATTATAGACGGGATGACTGAAATTATAATATGCAGTAGGATAATTGTTGGGCTACATGCGGATACATGCAATGCTGCTGTATCAGATCTTCTGTCTATTTTAAACATAACTGTGGCATGTACTCATAGTGTATTTGGGTTCGCGAGATGAAAATGTTGTCCTTAAGTGAAAATCCATGTAGTCCATTCATGGATTTGACTTCAAAGTTCAGTGTTGAATCTGTACTTATATAGCCTTACTACACATAATGTAACTTTACCACATACACACACCATACTGTCATATTACCATTAGTTTGTTCATGTGATGGGTTTAAATCTCCGTGTTGCCTGGAGAAATGTTTGTTTTTTCACAGCTGCTTGAGTGCTCCTTATACCCTCTTCACTCAACCCTGTTGAGGTTAGACACACACACACATGCACAAGGAGGCATGCACACAAACACCAGTGGCGTACTGCAGTTTCACAAGATCCCCCCCGCAAGGTCAAAGCACAGCAGCTAATTTCCTGCAATTCTACACATTTTGTCACAGAGAAAAATGTGCCATTTTTTAGCTTACCTCACACTATTCTACACATTTTTCCATCGGGCAGAAAGAAAATGTTGCTGTTTTAAAGCAAATTTCCTTCAGTTCTATACATTTTTCCATGGGACTCTCAAGCTATTCTGCACATTTTACCAATTTCCAGCACATTTCCTGCTATTCAATATATTTTGCCATGAGGCTGAGGGAACATTTTGTAGTTTAAAGCTAATTTCATGTTATACTAAACATTTTGCCATGGCTTATGGCATTTTCATTTGATATTTGGGGTAGGGCCCAGACCTCCTGGGGACCACCCAGAGCTCGTGCTGCGGGGGTAGGTGGTGCGCCAGTGACATACACATACACTAGGCCAGCTGTTCCCTAACCTTTTTCGGGTTGGTTACTATATCACCAACTGAATTTTGCTCAGCCCGGAGTACCCCTGAAGTACCCCTCATGTGCATTTACCAGTAGGCCTATGGTCTCATGATTCTTCTCAAGTACCCCCTGTGGAGAGGCCAAGTCCCCCCAGGGGTCCTAGTACACCTGGTTGGAAACTGCACTGATTGGGAACTCCACTGAACTACAGCAGCTTCAGGACCCATGAAAAGATGAGAAGAACATTTTTGTTATGTTTTGATTCTATTGTTATACTTGGAGGGACGGGTTGGTAAGTTTAGGGGACTAGATTGGAGTGTGAGAGAGAGAGTTGCGTGTGAGAGAGAGAGTTGCGTGTGAGAGAGAGAGTGTGAGAGAATTGCTTGCGTGTGAGAGAGAGAGTTGCCCATCCCTGAGGGTAAGGGCAAAAATTTGATTTGGAATTCTGCACATATCCCTCCATCCATGCTCTACCTGGGGAAATAGTCAATTTGTTGTCTGAAGTAACAAAAACACAGACAGGTGTTGCATTAGATTCTCTCAATGCTTCACTGACTGACAGAACACTGCCTTCTGTTAAGAGTTTCACCTGAAGATGGATAGATAATGATGTATGAGGACAAGGTCTTTGACATATTCAGGGAGAGACAGAGAAATAGAGTGAGAGATGGAGAGAAAGAGACAAAGACACACCAAGAGAGACAGAGAGGAGAGAGAGAGAGAGAGATGGAGTGAGAGAAAAGAGAGAGAGAGTGTGACCGACAGACGCACATCTACCTCCTTCTGTAAGAGTTTAAACTTTAAGATGGAGGTTTAGTGAATCTGAATACTCTTTCTTCTCTTTTATGGTAACGTATAAGGACAAGACAAGGTCTTTCAAATATTCAGAGGACAGAGTTTTCTTCAGTGGTTTGACAGGAGTTGACATGCAGGCAGTAAAGTTCTGTCCCTCCAAGGAAACTCATTCACTCTTTCTTTCTTCACTCTGTCCTCTTCTTCTGTGTGGGTGTGTGCGTGCGTGCGTCTGTGTGTGTTTGTTCCTTCAGGGCTATGTCATGGCTCTTCTCTTTCAAAACAGGTAGATTACTGATAAATAAAAATTAGCCTCCAACAAAGGTATTTGTAGTTTCTCTTGCATATAATGTGTGTCTGTCGTGGTTTATTTTGGGGGTATAATTTTTGAAACTAGTGGATTCCTTTGACAAAGCAATTCTGACCCTAGGGAGAAAACAAAAGAAGGATTTGATTATCATTTGTGATGGCTACCAGGTTTATGCTAAGTGCAGGGAAAATATGCATTCACAGTGGGTCTCAATAAGGTGTGTGTGCATCTGTGCATGCAGATTTCACTTTTGTTCCTTGTTGTAGTAAACTCTAACAATTCACCTCAAGGCGATCGAAGAAGTCACACTGTGCGCATTCGCCTGATAGTCCTATGAATACAAAATGCCCTTAAGAGGAAGGATAAACGATTTCACACAGAATACTCCTGTCGGCATTCAGAGGTGGAGACACATTCTCTCTCGCTTACTCTCTCTGTTTTCCTTTCTCTTTCTCGCTAAATATATTTCACACACATGCAGGCATACATCTGTGAGCTTTCTTGGCCTTAGAATGACAGACGTGAACTTCTTGCTTGGCCACTCCTGTTCCTGTCAAGTCAAACCAATGTGTATGAAAAATATTTCCTTACTTTTCTGTTCAAATAATGTATTTTCTTTCCTTGTCTCCTCCTCTCTTCTCTGTACAGGTTTTATATGCCCTTACGTTATTGACACAAGCTAAGGATGTGTAATTATTGTTCTGGTCAAGGACTTTTTGAAGTGTACCCACTCTCCTCTCCCCTTCTCAACCCAGTATTTGCCCTTCACACTGAGGGAGGAGGAAGAGAAAGAAAGAAAGAGCTTGAGGAGAGAGATGACGGGGAGGTAGAGAGAGAACCGAGTGATAGGTGATCTTCAAAGGTGTTTGTCGTGAAGAAAATCAAAGTTGAGAGAGAGATTCAGTATAATTAATGACAATGTGTGAGAAGACTTTCCATAAGTGTTTATGCTGAGATGTAGCACACACACACACACACACACACACACACACACACACACACACACACACACACACACGCACACACGCACACACGCACGCACGCACGCACACACACACACACACACGCAAGTCTCTGTGGAGAATGAGAGAGATTAATAAAATAAATCTATTAGATCAAATGGTTTGGCCCCATGTGTCCCTCCCACACAATTATATATTTTTTTTATACTGAGCGACTTACAGGAGAAATTAAGGTTAAGCTCCTTGCTTAAGGGTACAACAACAGATTTTTCACCTAGTAGGTTCTGGGATTTGAACCCTGCAACCTTTCGGTTAATGGCTGAACACTCTTGACCACTAGGCTACAAACAAACAAACAATGCATGCCTGCGCCTGCCCTTTAACACACGCACACACACACACGCAGTCATACTTCACCCATAGCGGCCCTCATTCATAATCATAATTCTTAATCCTTGATAAATTGCACCTACTGACACTGAGGAGCAAATCTCATTACCACACACATACACATACACACACACACGGCTCACTGACACACTCACTTGACCTGGTGGCAGCTAGCCTGGTGGGTAGGAGCATTGGGCCAGTAACTGAAAGGTTGATGCATCAAATCTCAGAGTTGACAAGGTCAAAATATGTTGTTCTGCTATTGAGAAAGGCAGTTAACCCACTGTTCCCAGGGTGCTGAAGACATGGATGTTGATTAAGACAGCCCTCTGCACCTCTCTGATTCAGAGTGGTTGTATTAAATGCAGAAGATGTATTCAGTTGTAAAAACTGACTTGGTATTCCCTTTTTTCCAAATCACCAGAATATGTTAGCACACCCAGTACAACCACTGTGAGTCACACACTTAGAGGGGCTGTGACTAACATCACACGCACACACGCATGACCACACACACAACACATTAAGCTAGAGGTGACCCATCTGAGTAGATGAGTGAAGAGAAGAGGTGCTTCTATCTCATAGTCCACATCATGAATGTGTTTGTTTTTGTATGACCTTCTGTTTTTTTCTTTCTGCTTGCATTTTATATTTGTAAAGTGATATATGTATTTCTGTAGTTCAGGGCTCATCTGTAAAATAGACAGACTCCCTGAGACAATACAGGTTCAAGGAATAATCCACTCAAAAATATATTGGCGTATTTCTTTTTCATTAGTCCACTATTAAAAAACTTATTTGGGATAGGGGGCAGCATTTTCATTTTTGGATGAATAGCATGCCCAGAGTGAACTGCCTCCTACTCTGTCCCAGATGCTAATATATGCATATAATTAGTATTGGATGGGAAACACTCTGATGTTTCTAAAAACTGTTTGAATTATGTCTGTGAGTATAGCAGAACTCATTTTGCAGGCAAAAACCTGTGAAAAAATCCAAACCGGAAGTGGGAAATCTGAGGTTTGTTGTTTTTGAACTCAGCCCCTATCAAATACACAGTGGGATATGGATCATTTAGCACTTTCTACGGCTTCCACTAGATGTCAACCATCTTTAGAAGGTCGTTTCAGGCTTCTACTGTGAAGGGGGAGTGAATGAGAGCTGTTTGACTAAGGGGTCTGGCAGCAGCCTCGTTCTCAGTCATGCGCATTTCACATGAGGTAGTTCTCATTCCTTTGCTTTTCTACAGGCAATGGAATTCTCCGGTTGGAACATTATTGAACGTTTTATGATAAAAACATCCTAAAGATTGATTATATACTTAGTTTGACAAGTTTCTACGACCAGTAATATAACTTTTTGAACTTTTCGTCCGACGTTCGGCTGGACCTGAACGCGCGTTTGGATTTGTTTACAAAAAGCTCTAACAAAAGAAGCTATTTGGACATAAATTGACATTATCGAACAAAACAAACATTTATTGTGGAACTACGATTCCTCAGAGTGCATTCCGATGAAGATCATCAAATGTAAGTGAATATTTGTAATGCTAGTTCTGAATAATGTTTACTGCGCCGTACTCAGATTATGCTTTTTCCATGAGTAAAAAAAAAAAATCTGAGACATGATTTCAATACAGGTGGAAGGTACAGTGGGGCAAAGAAGTATTTAGTCAGCCACCAATTGTGCAAGTTCTCCCACTTAAAAAGATAAGAGAGGCCTGTTATTTTCATCATAGGTACACTTCAACTATGACAGACAAAATGAGGGGGGGGGAAAATCCAGAAAATCACATTGTAGCATTTCTGGAGGATCGAGTTTTGAAATCAGTGGAATTAGAGTATGATAGTTAAAGAGATGGAGATTACATCTTCAAACTAAGGGCAACCATGGCATGGGAGATGCGTCCATCATGCATGATGAGGTATATGGGTAAGATAGTATAGCTAGCTACATTTTCAGATATTACATGTTTCTAACTTTGACAGAATGTGGTTTCATTTCAAGGTAAAGTGTGCTGTTATCTAGCTAGCTAACATTAGCTGGCTGGCTCCCTAGCTAACGTTACGTGTATGATGTTATTATTCGTATCCCAGAGCCATTTGCTTTGCTAGTTAGAGCCTAATGTTAGCGAGCTAACATTGAACCTGATTGATTAGCTCCCAGAAGATTCATGCAGGGTAGTAGTGACAAATCATGTCGTTATGTTCATTGTTTTTTAACTAGCTAATATTAGTTGGCTGGCTCATTAGCTTACTTTACGTGACGTGTGTGATGTTACACGTTGTTTACCTGGCTAGGTTCATTGTTTACCTAACTATCTAGCTACATGCCTTAAGCTAAAGTGTACAACACTTGTTGAATATGGTCGGTGTCAGTAAATGTCGGCAGAAAAGTGTAATGAAATTGTTGCCAGCAGAGGTGGTTAGACTGTTTTCATGTTATCCATGTTATCCAGAGGTAAACAAAGAGAGTGAAACTAGATGGGTGGGGCTAAAGGTTAAGAGGATGTGAACGATACTGAATGAGTGTAGACAAAGAAGAGCTCTTCACTAGATACCAAAACATTTAAAGGCCATTTTCTCAAAAGTGTTTACAAGTTTATCCATTTTCAAATTACTTTCACATTGTTCCTCAAAAATGCAATTATTATATACCATTTTGGAGCTCTGAGTCTCTACATGTATCCAATGTAAAAAACACTATTTTAAATGTTGCTACATAAGACCAAATCCAGGTGGTGAGTCACATTGTATGATTTGGATTTGTAGCATATCTTTTTATGGCTGCAGGGGCAGTGTTGAGTAGCTTGGATGAACAGGTGCCCATTGTAAACAGCCAGCTCCTCACTCTCAGTTGCTAATATATGCATATTATTATTAGTATTGGATAGAAAACACTCTGAAGTTTCTAAAACTGTTTGAATTATGCGTGTGGGTATAACAGAACTCGTATAGCAGGCAAAAACCTGAGTAATTCTACTTCCTGTTTTTTTTGTGGCAGATCTTCAACCAAGCTCTCATTGAAATTACAGCGAGATATGGATGAGTTTTCACTTCCTACGCCTTCCACTAGATGTCAACAGTCAATAGAACTTTGTCTGATGACTAATGTGAAGGGGGGTCAAATGACACAGGAAATAGTCACCACTGCCACGAGTCGACCATGCATTCACTATGCGTGTTCACAGGGGAAGCACCTGCGTTCCACCGCTCATTTGTCATTTAGTAATTTGTCATTTAGAAGGAGTCATTCTAATTCTCCTGTTGGAACGTTATTCAAGACATATGTAAACAACATTCTGAAGATTGACATGTTTCTACTGACTGTTACGGAACTTTTGGACATTTCATCACGTGATAGTGGACGGGCTTTGTGTCTTTGGAATCGTCTACCAAACGCGCTAACCAAAGTAGCTAATTGGACATAAATAACGGACATGTGTATAACTTGTATTATCATCTACATTTATGTTGAGTATCTCTGTTGAAACGATGTGGCTATGCAAAATCACTTGATGTTTTTGGAATTAGTGAATCAATGTAAACTCAGATTTTTTTATATGAACTTTATCAAACAAAACATTCATGTATTGTGTAACATGAAGTCCGATGAAGATAATTCAAGGTTAGTGATTCATTTTATCTTTATTTCTGGTTTTTGTGAATGCTATATGTCGCTGGAAAATACTGTGCTTATTATGGTTTGGTGGAGACCTAACACAATCGTTTGTAGTGCTTTCGCTAAAAAGCCTATTTGAAATTGGACACTTTGGAGGGATTAACAACGAGAATAGCTTTAAAATGATATTAGACACATGTATGTTTTAGGAATTGTAATTATGAGATTTCTGTGGTTTGAATTTGGCGCCCTCTATTTTCACTGGTAGTTGTCATATCGATCCCGTTACCGGGATTGCAGCCATAACAAGATATCATACAAATACATAAGTACAATTACTAACCTATCACACAAAATAGATGACGTAGTACGGAATTGGATGACCTAGTACAAAAAACGGGGAACTGTTTTGGCTCGTGAGCACCACTTCCAAAACTACTGGCTGAAGGTATACAAATGTTCTGGAGCATAACTTTAAGAGCAGTCTGATTTAATTAACAGTAAAATGTATTTCAACAAGTCAGACGACATTCATGTTAAAGTAATTTGAGCATTGTAGTGTGAAAGGCAATTACTTTATATAAACATTGCAACGTGAAACATGTTTTTAGAGATGAGGAGAGAGAGAGAATTGCGTTCATTACAACCAGGTTGTATCTGGTTGACTGTTGTCTTGTAACAAAAGCATAGGTCAGCGTTCGGATTTACCATTCCAAAACTGACTCTCTGTTCTGGAGTGGTGGTAGTGTCTTAGTCAATCCCCTTACTATGGGACCAGACAGACAGGAAGCATAGAATTATATTTTACAGACGAGACAACGTAACCAGAGGTCACTGTGATTGGAAACACGTACATTCTATTATTCTAATTCTAGGCAATTCCACATTAACGGACTAATGCTGAGACTCAGATTTTTCTATTTAAAATGTATGCCAAACAAAAAACATTGATTTTAAAAATTTTACAAACCATACAACTCTATGAAAGATGACTACTTCGAAAAGACAATGTCAAAAACACATTTACTGGAAGAACTGTGCAGATGCAAAGTTTGGTAACAGAATTATGGTAAAATGTCCCTTTATATTCTATGCCACCATGTTTAAAAAAAAACTTAAATATCTGCTCTGAATTCAGATTCAAAGATATCTGAAGAAGACGGTGGTGTAAACTATGACATGGCACCTTGAGTTTGAAATTATCTGTTGAACTACAGTAAGTGAAGTAGATTTACACCCGGTAACAGAATTAATTCATCGATCCCTGATCTGTACTACACAGAAATCCATAATTATGGATATGAATGTCCTTCTCTTCTGGTGATATATCCTGAAAAGTTACAGAAAGGTAGAAATATGCGATATCATCCTTTGCATATATTGGTATTATTTCACACTGGCTATTATTTTAATGATATTTTAATGAGCTCCGCCCCCAAACAAGACCAGATTTGGTTGGTTCAAATTTGAACTGATGATAGACATCAGTTGCGGTCAGTGCTGTTTAAGATGAGGGAGGATGATTCAGCTGTCTTCAAGGCAAAGGGTGGATACTTTGAAGAATCTCAAATATAAAATCTATTTAGATTTTTTTAACACTGTTTTTGGTTACTACATGATTCCATATGTGTCATTTCATAGTTTTAATGTCTTCACTATTATTCTGCAATGTAGAAAATAGTAAAAATTAAGAAAAACCCTGGAATAACTAGGAAAACAGTTATGAGCTGAACATGGTAACAGTATGCCAGTGGAAGGGAGGACAGTAGCAGGTAACCCAACTGTGGATTCCCAATGTAGACAATTCAATTGCAGTAATTCCATGTTTTGATGGATTTCTAATACCTTTTAAGACTTTTTCTGTTAGATGTTTTCTAAGACCTATTTTCCATCTGTTTGACCAGACTTTTTGTCCAACTTATCAACTCAAATGTAAATTAAACACTATAAAGAGTCTATATAATGTCTCATTTACATACCTGTTTGAAAGGTTTGATAACGAGAAATTAACAATTGATTAGGGAACTTTAAACTTTTTCACCAGGGCGAAGCACTACACCTGGTGGAAAGAATCATAATGTGTACATTAATGACACGTCACACTTTAGCGGGGTCAGGTTTGAGTCAAACCGATGAAAAAAAAAAAGCCATTAACGGTAGCTAACACACTTTTGTACATCGTGCTGTTACGTACATTTGACCTTAACTGTATTATGAATACCATTGTAGAGCACAATTTCTCCCCTTTCCAACAAAATGACGAGACCTTCATACTGTCCGTCTCTGCATGATTGAAGAAGGCAATGGAGCTCCGTCTGGTCTTTTAAAAAATGGCGGGTGGGGAAGCGAAAGCAACGGCGTTGTAGTGAAAGGGGGAGATATGTTGTGTGGGGAAACCAACTTTTTTGTCCAACTTATCAACTCAAATGTAAATTAAACACTATAAAGAGTCTATATAATGTCTCATTTACATACCTGTTTGAAGGTTTGTGTAGGGTTTTTAGGGCGGCACTAAATTTATCTTCATAATTAAAATGTAGCTGTCACAGTTTGAGAGTCATGACGGCTCGCAGTGATAACGAGAAATTAACAATTGATTGAATTACCTATTGATGAACTTTAAACTAACTTTAAACTCACCATTGATCATTTCTTGTTTTTAATCTGCGAGAGAAGCACTACACCTGGTGGAAAGAGGCTGTGCTGCACAGAATGAGTTCAAATCAAATGTAATAATGTGTACATTACATCATGACACGTCACACTTTAACGTACAGTGTCAGCGGGGTCAGTTTTTTAAAACTTTTCTCCAATACTATTGGTCCATTACCATGTCAAACAACGATGAAAAAAACTTAGTTCATACCCTAGATTGATGCCAACACAGTCGCTAGAGTCCCATTAGTTTTCATTGCAGCCTCGTTTGAATGCTGCGGTTGCACAAATGTGTACGGATCGGGGTTAGCTACCGTTACTTATGCCTCATTTTTACAATGAAACATTTTTAATTAACCTTAATTAATTAATGATTCAATGATTGAGAAAGGGAGCAAAATTATGGAATTAGTTTAGGCTATTCGCGTGCTTGGAAACTATAGGGTATTGAAGGTAGTCTAGAGGTAAGAGCGTTGGGCCAGTAACCAAAAGGTTGCTGTTTCGAATACCCAAGCCGACAAAGAGAATATCTGTGGATGTGTTCTTGAGCAAAGCACTTAACCCAAATTTGCTCCAGGGGTGCTGTACTACTATGGGTGACCTTTAAAACAAATTGTCACTGCACCTATCTAGTGTATGTAATAATAATATTATATATTTTTTTCCATTGTAATCTGACCTTACAGGGAACTACAGTAGTATTTTTGAATAGAGTGATGTGCAGCACCACTGTATATGAGAGAGATCATGATTTGAATTTCAATTGACTTCCTTTATTGACTGAGTTGCAGTAGAATTAACCGTGACTGAATTATTTAACCGAGAGCATTCAGTGGTTTACTAATTTCACAGTTCCCTTTCCAGGTGTGTGTGTCTGCGCCTGTGCGTGTCTCTCTGTGTGTGTGCATGCATGTCTGCACACACACATACAGTTGAAGTCAGAAGTTTACATACACCTTAGCCAAATACATTTCAACTCAGTTTTCACAATTCCTGACATTTAATCAGAGTAACAATTCACTGTTTTAGGTTATTAGGATTACCAGTTTTTTTTATTTTCTTTTAAGAATGTGTCAGAATAATAGTAGAGAGAATGATTTATTTCAGCTTTTTTTTTCTTTCATCACATTCCCAGTTCCTCTCAATTAGCACTTTAAATTGTATAAGCAAAAGTTTGGTAGTAACTGAATTTTGGCCCATTCCTCCTAACAGAGCTGGTGTAACTGGGTCAGGTTTGTTGACCTCCTTGCTCGCACACACTTTTTCAGTTCTGCCAAAAAAAAATCTATAGGATTGAGATCAGGGCTTTGTAATGGCCACTCCAATACCTTGACTTTGTTGTCCTTAAGCCATTTTGCCACACCTTTGGAAGTATGTTTAGGGTCATTGTCCATTTGCGACCAAGATTTAACTTCCTGACTGATGTTCCTTCAATATATCCACATACTTTTC
Organism: Oncorhynchus gorbuscha; assembly: GCF_021184085.1. Classification (NCBI taxonomy): domain Eukaryota; kingdom Metazoa; phylum Chordata; class Actinopteri; order Salmoniformes; family Salmonidae; genus Oncorhynchus; species Oncorhynchus gorbuscha. The sequence goes on from NC_060197.1 coordinate 21,255,987, forward strand.
CATCCTCATTATGTCATCTATTTTGTGAAGTGCACGAGTCCCTCCTGCAGCAAAGCACCCCCACAACATGATACTGCCATCCCCGTGCTTCACGGTTGGGATGGTGTTCTTTGGCTTGCAAGGCTCCTCCTTTGTCCTCCAAACATAATGATGGTCATTATGGCCTTACAGCTCTATTTTTGTTTCATCAGCCAGGAGGACATTTCTCCAAAAAGTAAGATCTTTGTCCCCATGTGCAGTTGCAAACCGTAGTCTGGCTTTTTTTATGGCGGTTTTGGAGCAGTGGCTTCTTCCTTCCTGAGACGCCTTTTAGGTTATGCCGATATAGGACTCGTTTTACTGTGGATATAGATACTTTTGTACCTGTTTCCTCCAGCATCTTCACAAAGTCCTTTGCTGTTGTTCTGTGTTTGATTTGCACTTTTCGCACAAAAGTACATTCATCTTTAGGAGACAGAATGAATCTCCTTCCTAGCTTCTAAAGCCATGACATCATTTTCTGGAATTTTCGAAGTTGTTTAAAGCCACAGTCAACTTAGTGTATGTAACTTCTGACCCTCTGGAATTGTGATACAGTTAATTATAAGTTAAATAATCTGTCTGTAAACAATTGTTGGAAAAATTACTTGTGTCATGCACAAAGTGGATGTTCTAACCGACTTGCCAAAACTATAGTTTTTTTTCAATAAATTTGTGGAGTGGTTGAAAAATGTGTTTTAATGACTCCGACCTAAGTGTATGTAAACTAATGACTTCAACTGTACCTGTGTGTGTGTGTCATATTTTACAGTACATGCACCATCCTCCTCCTTTCTTTCTCTAGTTACTTCCATTCATCCTCTTGTGCCAATACACATCATAGATCACTCTACATTATGTACAGAATACTGAATGGAACTGGATTTGTAGGCATGTGCCACAAGTCACATATTTAACCACGGCGCCAACTCTTAAGGTTAGTTCATCTAGAGACCCCTGGGTTGTGTCCCATATGGCATCCTATTCCATATAGTGTGTGTGGTGTGTGTAGTGCACTACAAAGGGATTGGAGTGCTGTTTGGAATGGGAATAGGGTGCCAATGGGACTGGCCCCTGGTCATAATAAATCCCCTAGTGTAGATAGATCACCAATCACAGAATAAAAAGTGAGACCCATAGATCAATCTAGGTACAATACTGCAGGACAATATTGAATGGAATTGGTTTGAGAGGGAGAGAGTGTGTCAGAGTCGATGTTCTGAGTAGAGAGGGGAGCAGAGAGGGTGGAGTCAGGGCTAAAGAGTGATGAAAAGTGTGTTCCAAAATGTAGAGAAATATAGAAGACATTTAATAGACGGCAGACAAAGAAAGTGAACAGAGAGATAATTTAATATAAAATATATGTTTTGATTTGTTTAACACTTTTTTGGTTACTACATGATTCCATATGTGTTATTTCATAGTTTTGATGACTTCACTATTATTCTACAATGTAGAAAATAGTAAAAATAAACAAAACAAAACAAGTAAAAATAAACAAAAAAAACCCTTGAATGAGTAGGTGTTCTAAAACTTTTGACCGGTAGTGTAGCTGATATCCCTGACTTGCTTAAACAAATGTGGATGATTTCTTCTGACAATTGAAATGTACAAACTATGGCATAATGGGACGACAATCGGATAGAGGCAATCCGTAATTTCGATTTAAGACATGAATTCTTGTGACTCCCCATCTCGGATCCGGGAGCGTAATCATCGCCTGACACTAATTAGCATAACACAACGGACATAAATATCCCTATTAATGAAAATCGCAAATGAAATATATTGAGACACAGCTTAGCCTTTTGTTAATCACCCTGTCATCTCAGATTTTCAAAATATGCTTTACAGCCAAAGCTAGATAAGAATTTGTGTAAGTTGATTGATAGCCTAGCATAGCATTATGCCTTGCTAGCAGCAGGCAACCTTGTCACAAATCAGAAAAGCAATCAAATCAAATCGTTTACCTTTGATGAACTTAGGATGTTTACACTCACGAGACCCCCAGGTAGATAGCCAAAGTTCATTTTTTCCCAAAATATTACTTTTGTAGATGAAATAGCTCCGTTTGTTCTTCACGTTTGACTGAGAAATCGCCTGGAAATTGCATTCACAAAAACTGCAAAAAATATTCCAAATTAGCGCCATAATGTCGACAAACATGGCAAATGTTGTGCGAGAGTCACCCTGGGAGCCATCAGGTGACCACTTACGCAATGTAGCCGCCCACGGCTATTCTTCAACATAAATGTGTAAAACTACAGACACCTTGGGGAATACGTAGAAAGCGTAAGCTGGTTGATAGCACATTCACAGCTCAATAGGGACTCATTGGAACGCAGCGCTTTCAAAAGATGGGGCACTTCCGGATTGGATTTTTCTCAGGCTTTCGCCTGCAACAACAGTTCTGTTATAGTCATAGACAATATCTTTACAGTTTTGGAAACGTTAGAGTGTTTTCTATCCAAAGCTGTCAATTATATGCATATTCTAGCATATTTTCCTGACAAAATATCTTGTTTAAAACAAAAATACTGCCCCCTAACACCAGGAGGATTTATTAAGTAAATACCTGCAGTCATGTTGTGCAATACGTTAGGAGATAAAGATCATTGCGTTCTTCATTTCACCGGTCACGTTATTATGAAGCTTAATGTAGTCCCCAGTCACGTGGTGTTTGTTTACAAGCACACAAAGGCGAGAGACCGGAGCCTTCTGAGTCACTCATTGTTGTGCAGCATGCACCAGGTGATCTAATTACTGTATGGAATTCACAACTAAATGCTTGCCATATAGATATTTTATAGCTATTAAGGTGATTCCACAGGTTGCTGACCCCATGCTTACATTTTTATCACAAATAAGACACCTTGCTTTCCCTGTTGCCAATTCCATGAAATCGTCCCACACTGGTGCTCTGCTTTTCTCTGCCATCTGTAAAACACACACACAGCTCTGAAGTGACAATGATACTGAGTCTGCTTAGGAGACAAATACTCTCAACTGTTTGAATAAAAATTAAGTTTAAGTTACCTGTGATGAATTTTGAAAACAAAAACTGTAATTTCTATATGTGCAGGAAATCCTATTTTAATTATGGACATGGTAAGAATTGACTACCAAAGAGCGAGTCATAATTCCCATGACACCTAGCAAAATCTGAAAAGCGGTTCCTTCATTCATTTATTCCATAGGATATTTTTGTGTAGGCTTACACCACCTTGCCAATTTTATAACTGTGTTGATATCCATAGGACAAGGTAACTCTGATCAATATTGGCTAAATATAAGCATATTCTAGCATCTTGTCCTGGCAAAATATCCCGTCTAAAACGGGAACGTTTTTTTTCCAAAAATGAAAATACTGCCCCTAGAGTCGCAACAGGTTATTAATGAGCGAGCTAGAACGGACGTAGTCAATATAACTAGAAGTTCAGCACTTTTGAAATGTACAGCAACAGAATTCAGAACATGGGCCATTCTTAGTGTTCTCCCTGTACACCAAGTCAGACCATGGAATAAATAAAGGGGGCATATAATAAGCAGACAATGAAAGCTCTTACAATATTTGATGATTGCATTTCACAAAAACAGGTTGGTTATATGCTGCATGTGCACCACCAAGTCAGAACAGTAGCAAATTTAAGAGATGAAAATAGACCAAATTATTAGGGTGAGGCACATGGTCTACTAACAACTTACTACACAACATACACTTAATATTACTTTCATAGCCTCTGTCGCAGACTGATCTGTTTAACCCCCCTCCAGGTGTCGCCCATCTTCCCCATTATCCTCTGTGTATTTATACCTCTGTTCTCCGTTTGTCTGATGCCAGTTTGTCTTGTTTGGCAAGTCAACCAATGTTTTTGTGTCTCAGCTCCTGCTTTTCCCAGTCTCTCTTTTTCTCATCCTCCTGGCTTTGACCCATGCCTGTCCTGACCACTCTGCCTGCCCTGACCCTGAGTCTGCCTGCCGCCCGGTACCATTGTCCCACCTCTGGCTTACTGACCCTTGCCTGCCTTGACCTGTCTCTTGCCTGCCCCTGTTTATCATTAAACCATTGTTAATTAATCTGGGTCTTACCTTCATACCTGATCGTACGAACTGGCCATGACGGACCCAGCAGACCCGGGCCCGTTGCGCAACGCCATCTCCTCACGAGGAGCCTCCATTAGTAGGCACGGGGAATTGTTTTGCGGCCTTATAGAGGGGTCTAAATGTTCGCTGAGCGCTATGACCAGACATTGAACATGCTGCTAAAGCAATTCTGCGTGTTTTGTTTGGGGGCAGCCTGCCACGATGATAACCCCACCGCCCCTCAGTAACTCGGCAGTTAGCAGCGCCACCCCACCGGCCACTCCACCTTCCCGGGAGCACTGTTTACTTCCCAGGAACGTTTTAATGGAGAGCTGAGCACCTGCCAGGCATTTTTAGCTCAGTGTGCCCTCATTTTCCAGCGCCACCCTCCTTCTTCCCCTCGGATAGCTCCAAAATAGCCTACCTCATCACGCTGATGTCTGGGAGGTCTCTCACCTGGGCTACCACCATAGGAACAACAGCTGGCCATTTGCGTGAGTCTGGAGGGGTTTGTGGGAGAGGTGAAGAAGGTTTTTCATGCCCCATCCCCGGGAGAGAAGCTGCCCAGAAGCTAATCCAGCTCCGGCAGGACACCCGCAGAGTGGCTGACTATTCAGTGGATTTCCGCACATTGGCTGCGAAGAGTGCGTGGAACCAGGAAGCACTGTTCGTCATGTTCCTGCACGGCATCTCGGAGGAGGTTAAGGACGAGTTACCCACGGATCTTGACTCCCTCATCGCTGTTGACCATCTGCATAGATGGCCGATTGCAACAACATATGAAGAGGTCATTTGATTTTGCTCGCACGTCCAGGGATTCCTCCTCACCTCCGAGTCATCCCAGAAGTCCCCAAAGGTGCTGGTGCCGAGAGCACCCGTGGTTTCCCGACCTTCGTCCAGAGTCACCGAAGACGGCCGAGGCACTGTTTCCCGAGCCTATGCAACTAGGCAAGTTGGGTTGTTGCCAGCAGAACAGCAACACAGGATCAACACGCACCCTTTTTCATGTCATTATGCTGTGAGGAAACCAGTCCAAATCTCTCCGGGTCCTCATTGACTCTGGGGCCGATGAGAGCTTTTTGGACGCCACACTGGCTTCCAAGCTGAACATCCCCACTCAGCCCCTCTCCATTCCCATGGATGTTAGAGCGCTGGATGGGCGGTCTATAGGTCGGGTCACCAATATAACACCACTCTCATCAACCTACGCATGTCAGGGAATCGCAGCGAGACTATTAAATTCCTGCTCACCAAGTCCCCCCAGATTCCCATGGTTTTGGGATTCTCGTGGCTCCAGCGACACAATCCCCTCATGAACTGGTCTATGGGTGCTATCAAGGGCTGGAGTCCATTCTACCACGCCCTTTGTTTGATGTCGGTGCAACCTGCCCCGGGACATCTTCCTGGGTTCTCGGAAGTTGCTCCTGACCTCTCCGCCATTCCTGCGGAGTACCAGGACCTCCGGGAGGTGTTTAGCAAGTCCCGGGCCACTTCCTTTCCACTACACCGCCCCTATGACTGCGCATTGACCTTATCCCAAGCACCACGCCACCCCGGGGATGTCTGTACTGCTCCAAGGGGACACTGTTTTCTCCAAGCTGGATCTACGGAACGCCTACCACTTGGCACTTGGTGCAGATTACGAGAGGGGTCCACCTTCAACATGGGCAGTGACCATTACGCATGTCTAGTCATGCCCTTTGGCCTCACCTACGCCCCTGCCATGTTCCAGGCTCTGGTGAATGATGTTCTCCGCTACATGCTGAACCGGTTTGTCTATATTGATGACATCCTCATCTTCTCCCGCTCCCCCAAGAACACGGCTCCACATCTGACAGGTTCTCCAGTGCCGCTGAAGAACCCGTTGTTTGTTAAGGCGGAAAGTGTTCCATCGCTCCACTATTCCCTTTCTGGGCTGCATCATCTCTGGTGGGAGTGTCCAGATGGATCCCGAGAAGTTGAGAGCAGTGGTGGATTGGACTTATGTCCAAGGTGCAGCTGCAATGCTTCCTGGGGTTCGCCAACCTTTATCAACGCTTTATTTGGGGTTACAGCACCCTGGGCTCCCCTCTGACTGCATTCATCTTTACCAAGGTTCCGTTCACATGACATCTGCCGCTGACCGAGTGTTCCTGGACCTTAAACACCACTTCACCACTGCTCCTATCCTGGTTCATCCTGACCCTTCCCGTCAGTTCATGGTGGAGGCTGATGCTTCGGATGTCGGAGTGGGGGCTGTCCTGTCCCAATGTTCTGCCCTGGACCTTAACTTCTTGCGACTCCAAACCCGTATCTGGGAGCGTAATTATAGCCTCAAGCTCATTACCATAACGCAACATTTCCTATTCATGAAAATCGCAAATGAAATGAAATAAATATATTGAACCACAAGCTTAGCCTTTTGTTAACAACACTGTCATCTCAGATTTTCAAAATATGCTTTTCAACCAAAGCTACACAAGCATTTGTGTAAGAGTATTGATAGCCTAGCATAGCATTAAGCCTAGCATTCAGCAGGCAATATTTTCACAAAAGCAAGAAAAGCATTCAAATAAAATAATTTACCTTTGAAGAACTTCGGATGTTTTCAATGACGAGACTCTCAGTTAGATAGCAAATGTTCATTTTTTGCAAAAATATTATTTGTGTAAGAGAAATAGCTCCGTTTCGTTCATCACATTTGGCGAAGAAGAAAAAAATGAAAAATGTAGTCACTACAACGCCAAACTTTTTTCCAAATTAGCTTCATAATATCGACAGAAACATGGCAAACGTTGTTTAGAATCAATCCTCAAGGTGTTTTTCACAATTATTTTCGATGAAAAATAATTTGTGGCAGTTGGTTTCTCATCAGAGGCAAACGGAAAAATACTGCAGCTGGAGATTACGCAATAATTGCGACGGAGGACACCAAGCGACCACCTGGTAGATGTAGTCTCTTATGGTCAATCTTCCAATGATATGCCTACAAATACGTCACAATGCTGCAGACACCTTGGGGAAAACGTGGAAAACGTAACTCCTAGCTCCTCCACAGCCATATAAGGAGTCATTGCCATGAGGCAGTTTTAAAAAATGCGGCACTTCCTGATTGGATTTTTATCTGGGTTTTTTCTGTAACATCAGTTCTGTGGCACTCAGAGACAATATCTTTGCAGTTTTGGAAACGTCAGAGTGTTTTCTTTCCAAAGCTGTGAATTATTTGCATAGTCTAACATCTTGTCATGACAAAATATCTTGTTTAAAACGGGAATGTTTTTCATCCAAAAATTAAAATAGCGCCCCATAGTTATAAAAGGTTAAGCTGCATCCCTGCGTCTTCTTCTCCCACCACCTCAATACCACAGAGAGGAACTACGATGTGGGGAATTTGGAGCTTCGGTGAAGATGATGTTGGAGGAATGGAGGCACTGGCTAAGACTGGACATCCGTTCATTGTGTGGACCGGCCACAAAAACCTGGAGTATCTCCACTCCTTCAAGTGCCTCAACTTCTGGCAAGCGAGATGGGCCCTGCTGTTTATCCAGTTCAACTTCTCCCAAGAACATCAAGCCGATGCCCTGTCTCACCGCTATAACCCCACGGTTATCACCCCGGAGCCCGAGACCATCATTCCCACCTCGTGCCTGGCGACGGCACTCAGCTGGGGAATAGGGAATCAGGTCCGGGAGGCACAGCTAATCTTGGGGGGGGGGGGGGGCAGATAACCGGATGTTTGTGCCTGATACTGTCCTCTCTGCAGTCCTGGAGTGGGCCCATTCTTCCAGGCTTGTCTTTCACCCGGGCTCTCAATGGACCCTGGCCTTCGTGCAACAATGCTTTTGGTGGCCTACTATGGTTCCAGATGTTGCTGCGTTTGTCGCCGCCTTCACGGTTTGCACACAGAACAAGACTCCTCTGCAAGCTCCGGTTGGTCTTTTCTAACCACTGCCTGTCCCTCACCATCCCTGGTCCCATATATCCCTGGATTTCGTCACGGGTCTCCCCGTGACAAAGGGCAACACTGCCATCCTGTGGTCGACCGGTTTTCCAAAGCCGCCCACTTCATTCCTTTCCCCAAACTACCCTCGGTCAAGGAAACGGGTGAAAGGCCAATATATATATATATATATTTTTTACATTGTTTGCAAACTGATATGGAACGCATTAATGCCAAAATAACATGTAAAACAGGAAAGTCCTGCTACTTCTTTTTATTTTGTTATATTGCTCACCCTCTCTCTCTCTCGGTTATTGCAGAAGGATCAGTTGTTTCTCTTTATTTATTCCTCTCTACCTCTGTCTGTGAAGAATGACGAGTCATGTCCGTTCAATCGCGGACTTCTCCCTAGAGATTGCTAAAACACCACTAAGAAAAAGGGAAAGAAATTGGAACAGAAAAAAAGAAAAGAGTTGAGCTAAGAGGAGTAGTGAAAATGGTATAACTCTTCTTTCTTGCGCATATCTCTCTGACATGAGAACTGCCCAGGTCCTGGATGACAGCAAAAACAAAAGCAAGCCCAAATCAATAAAAGAATGGAAGGTGTTGAATGAGGAAAGGAGAGAGGGAGAAGGTGAAGAAAAACAATGATTGGGATATCAATTAAAGGGAAACTTCACTGTTGGACACTATTTGGGGTGTTTTCCCAGTCTCCCTACATAAATATATATAAATTATATATATTTATTTTTTCACTGGGAGAGTTCAACCAATGACATCATTGGTTGAATGAGCCTGCTGTCTGTTTTAAAAATGAATGGAGTCATTTTTAGGAGAAATTAAGAAATTATTGGAGCCGTGTGTTTTGGCGATTGCATGATCACACTAGCAGCGAGTAGATATGGTTGTCCTTGGACTTGTCTCAAAAAAGTTCATATCTGCCAGGACATTGCAGGATATCTCAGTTGACTCATTTTCCCTTGCTTTGTAAAGATGGGAGCCATACTTCCTTGTCCCCACCCTCGAAAGCAGGCTCTTCAAAACAGGGAAGGTACTAGTTTAGAGGTTGACAGGAGCTATGTTACCATGCACAGCCTATCCAGGACTGCTGAACAGTTAGCTTCAATGGCTGCTTCTGATGATTCCAAGAAGAGCTGGATGACGAAACAGGTTTTTATGGAATATACTGAAGATGAGTTTAGACTGCAAAAAAAATAATTGCGAGACCAGCATGCAGCGGTGGTAGCCTAGACCAGCTGGACCTGGACTCAGGAAGGTAAATGACAAACAGCTAAGTTATTTTGATGTCTGTAGCTAGCTACCAACATAAGCTTTAACCGAGTCAGTGTGGGTGATCAATTTGGCCATAACGGGGCTTGCTAGAACCCCTACTGTCACATCTTCTCCTGCTCCTCCTTTCCCCTCTGGCGTATGACGTCACCGGAACACTAATCACCGGTCCTGGGATTCATCATTACGCACACCTGGCACTCATCATTACGGGCACCTGTTAATTGTTATGATTCACACCTGGACTTCATTACCTTCATCACTTTATATGTCACTGTCTTATGTTCACTCACCAGTTGGTATTATTCTTGTGCCGGCATGTAGCGACATGAAATTCTCATTCCTGGTTTTGTTGTCTTTTTAAACGTTTCACCTGGGGATACCCATATCCCTCCCAGAGAAATACGATAGTACACCATCCAAATTCTGTGGCTTCCTCCTTGACGGCTCCCTCTTTTTTTTTCACAACAGTTGGGAGCTCCCACCACCGAGAGGTCTAAGGTTGCCACGGTTATTTCTCTGCTGACCGGGCAGGCATTGAAATGAGCTACGCTGTCTGGAATAGAGGAGAGGAGGAGCTAAATTATGAGGGATTCATGGCTTTGTTAAAATGCATTTTCGATCATCCCGCGGATGGCAGAGAGGAAGGTGAGCGTCTGCTTCAGCTACAGCAGGGGAATCAGATGGCTGGGATCAAAGCCTGAACCCATGGAGGTAGGGGTCACACGCCTTTCTGCAGCAGAATGACACAGATGGATACAGCTGGGGCAATGTCTGTACTGTGGGCAAGGAGGGCACAAGCTCCAGCGGAGTCTGCTACTTCAGAATCCACTAGAGCAAAGGGATGGTCACGGATGTCCCATCCCCTGGACCAGGAGTGACTATTCCAGATTCAGCTCTTCCTGAGTCTTTATGATATCCATCACTCTTGTTGGCTGTCCCTCATGTACTGGATCTACAGCTTTAGTGGATTCCCAGTGCCGCGGGGAACTTTATGGATCAGACCCTTGCCTCCTCCCTCAACATTTCCATCTACCCGCTCTCCTCTCCTTTTCCGGTTCAAGGTCTCGACTGTCAGCAATTAGGATCTGGAAACATCACTCACCCTCATTGTGGTCCAATCACCAGGAGAACATCTCCTTCTTCATCACCAGGGCACCAGTTCAAAATCATCCTCGGCCTCCCTACGATCTCATGGTCGTGGAGGAGAATCAGACTGGTTATTTGAATGCCAGAGCCCAACATCCCAGATGATTACCAGCACCTAAGGGAGGTATTCTCCAAGACCCGCGCTACCTGTCTCCCTCCTCATCGCCCCTGAGACTGTGCCATTGACCTGTTTTCTGATGCTACACCTCCGCACAGAGGCATCTACCCTCCTGTGTGTGGCTGAGACCCAGGCCATTGAGGATTACATTCAAGAGGCGCTCAATTAGGGTTTCATCCGCACATCCACTTCTCCTGTGTCGCCTGGTTTCTTCTTCCTTGTGGCCAAGGAGGGGGAAAGATTAGGCCCATTTATCAATTACCGTGGACTCAATGACATCACCGCGAAGTATCGGTACCCTCTCCCGTTGGTGCCGTCAGCCATCAAGCAGCTCCGCTGGGCCCAGTTCTTCCCCAAACTGTACCTGCGGAGTGCCTATAATCGCATCCAGGAGGGGGATGAGTTGAAGACGGAGTTCAGCGTGATGTCTGGCCAATATGAGTACTTGGTTATGCTCTTTGGCTTAGACCATGCTCCGTCAGTGTTCCAGGCATTCGTCAACGAGGTGACATGCTTGGATGTCAGGTGAGTGTATACATCAATGACATCAGTCAGAGTGGAGGTACTGTAACATCTGCTCCTCCCCTCCGACGTCGCCGGAATACTATCCACTGGTCCTGGGATTCATCATTATGCACACCTGTTAATCATTATGATTCACACCTGGACTTCATTATCTTCATAATTTCTTCCCCTTTATGTCACTCTATTGTTCACTTACCAGTTGGTATTATTCTTGTGTAGCCACATGGAATGGTCTCATTCCTGGTTTTATTTTATTAAACGTTTCACCTGCACATGCTTCCCGACTCACAGCTCCATTATTACAACTACAAGCCAAGTTTAGCTAGCTAGCTGTGTTGTTTGTTATACCTGTACTGTAGTCTAACTAGCTTCATTGCCTCTCATTATGAGCAAAACTGGAGAAATGTTTTTGATAGCAGAGAGTAAAGGAATGGCTTAATGACTTATATTAGTCTTGGAGTAATTACTTTCAGAGCGACTTTCAGCACGATCTGCATCAGAAATAGGAACGACTTCTATTTTAGCCCTTGGCGTCGCAGACTCTCGTTGGCGTGTGCGAGCAGTGTGGGTGCAATAATTGAATAATATGGCTTTCAAAATTTATTTTGCGACGCTCGCGCACGCAACGTGTCCGGTCAGCATGTTACGGTGCTTAGTGGGAGGCAGTCGATGTGTGCAGAAAGTCCCTGGTTTGAACCCAGGTAGGGGCGAGGTAGGGACGGAAGCTATACTGTTACAGTAGGAATACAGACAGTAAACAACAATTGCTCATTAATTGAATCGTATGTTATTGTTCGCATATAAATATTTAGCTGATGTTATCACGGATGTAAGGAAATGCTTGTGTTCCTAGCTCCAACAATGCAGTAATATCTAATACTACCCACAAGTCTAAAAAGTAAAAGAATGGAATTAAGAAATATATACATTTTAGTCCGGAATGTGTGTGTGTTTATACTGAAAAAAAATAGACAACATTTAAAGTGTTGGTTTCATGAGCTGAAATAAAACAATCCCAGAAATTTTCCATACACACAAAAGCTCAAATGTAATGCAAAAATATGTTTAGATACCCTGTTAGTAAGCATTTCTACTTTGTCAAGATAATCCATCCACCTGACAGGTGTGGCATATCAAGAAGTTGATTAATCAGCATGATCATTACACAGGTGCAACTTGTGCTGGTGACAAAAGGGCACTTTAAAGTGTGCAGTTTTGTCACAGAACACAATGGCACAGATGTCCCAAGTTTTGAGGAAGAGTGCAATTGACACACTGACAGCTGGAATGTCCACCAGAGATTTTGTCAGAGAATTGAATGTTAATTTCTCTACCAACTGCATTTTAGAGAATTTGACAATACGTCCAACCAGCCTCACAACCGCAGTCCACGTGTAACCACGTGTAACCACGCCAGCCCAGGACCTCCACATCCGGCTTCTCACCTGTGGGATCATCTGAGCGGGGGTGTTTTTCTTCTGTACCAAACCCTTTTGTGGGGGAAAACTAATTCTGATTGGCTGGCCCTGGCTGCCCATTGTGTGGGCCTGGCTGCCAAGTGGGTGGGCCTGGGAGGGCATGTAGGCACCCCTGCCCAGTCATGTGAAATCCATAGATTAGGGCTTAATGATTTAATTTAATTTAATTGATTTTCTTATATGAACTGTAACTCAGTAAAATCTTGGAAATTGTTGCGTTTATATTTTTGTTAACTATATCTACAGTAACAGTCAAAAGTTTGGACACACCTACTCATTCAAGGGTTTTTCTTAATTTTTAACATTTTCTACATTGTAGAATAATAGTGAAGACATCACAACTATGAAATGCCTTTAAACAGCTTGGAAAATTCCAGAAAATGATGTCATGGCTTTAGAAGCTTCTGATAGGCTAATTGACATAATTTGAGTCAAATGGAGGTGTACCTGTGGACGTATTTCAAGGGAAAATGGGAAATGGGAAAATGGGAAAATCAAAAGATAACAGCGAAGACCTCAGACAAAAATTGTATACCTCCTCAAGTCTGGTTCATCCTTGGGAGAAATGTTCAAATGCCCGAAGGTACCACGTTCATCTGTACAAAGAATAGTACGCAAGTATAAACACCATGGGACCACACAGCCATGCAAATCAATCCCAGAACAACACAAAGGACTTTGTGAAGATGCTGGAGGAAACCGGTACAAAATTATATGTATCCACAGTAAAACGAGTCCTATATCAAAATAACCTGAACGGCAGCTCCGTAAGGAAGAAGCCACTGCTCCAAAACCTCCATAAAAAAGGCAGATGATGGTTTGTAACTGCACATGGGGACAAAGTTTGTACTTTCTGGAAAAATGTCCTCTGGTCTGATGAAACAAAAATAGAACTGTTTGGTCATAATGACCATCGTTATGTTATAATGACCATTGTTATGTTTGAAGGAAAAAGGGGTAGGCTTGCAAGCTGAAGAACACCATCTCAACCGTGAAGCTTGGGGGTAGCAGCATCAGGTTGTGGGGGTGCTTTGCTGCAGGAGGGACTGGTGCACTTCACAAAATAGATGGCATAATGAGAATGGAAAAGTATGTGGATATATTGAAGAAACATCAGTCAAGAAGTTAAATCTTGGTCGCAAATGGGTCTTCCAAATGAACAATGACCCCAAGCATACTTCCAAAGTTGTGGCAAAATGGCTTAAGGACAACAAAGTTAAGGTATTGGAGTGGCCATCCCAAAGCCCTGACCTCAACCCTATAGAACATTTGTGGGCAGAACTGAAAAGGCGTGTGCGAGTAAGGAGGCCTACAAACCTGATTTGGTTTCACCAGCTCTGTCAGGAAGAATGGGCCAATATTCACCCAACTTATTGTGGGAAGCTTGTGGAAGGCTACTGTAATGGGCATTGTTGGTGGAAGAAGAGGAGGACCAATGCGCGGCGTGGTAAGTGTCCATATTGATAATTTATTATCATGCGAACGAAATTCAACAGTCCTGAACGGTGAATACAAAAAAACACTGAACAGAAAATAATCACCCACAACTCAAAGGTGAAACCAGGCTACCTAAGTATGGTTCTCAATCAGGGACAACGATTGACAGCTGCCTCTGATTGAGAACCATACCAGGCCAAACACAGAAATCCCAAATTATAGAAAAAAGAACATAGACTGCCCACCCCAACTCATGCCCTGACCATACTAAAACACGCCCTGACCATACTAAAACAAAGACAAAACAAAGGAACTCGGGTCAGAACGTGACAGCTACCCAAAGCATTTGAATGCAATGCTACCAAATACTAATTGAGTGTATGTAAACATCTAACCCACTGGGAATGTGATGAAAGAAATAAAAGCTGAAATAAATCATTCTCTCTACTATTATTCTGACATTTCACATTCTTAAAATAAACTGGTTATCCTAACTGACCTAAGACAGGGAATTGTTACACTGATTAATTGTCTGAAATTGTGAAAAACTGAGTTTAAATGTATTTGGCTACGGTGTATGTAAACTTCCGACTTCAACGGTAGCTGTCGGCTATATTAGCCATGACTTACTCTTCTTTGTGCAGCTTCAAATGTTGAACAAAGTTGGATATTATTGCGCCTCCGTCTAATTTTCTTCCCGCATGTTTTGCAAGGTGCAATCTGTTTTTTGTTGATACAGCATCGTCTTTATATCCGAAAATGATCATTTTGGGTATTATCGTTCCAAGGGCACAATCTGAATTCACCCGCCGACATTCCTCTGCACTGCCACGCACAACTTTTTCTCAGCTGGCACAATTTGATTGGATGCTGTCCGATTCAAACTGTAATCTGTTAAATGAAGAGTTTATGCGCTGCACACTTTAATAACATCTATTCTAATATTTGGGCTTGAGGGGGTATTAAGTCAGATCGAGTCATAAGGCTCAAGTCCAAGTCAAGTCACGAGTAATTGGTGATAAAGTCAAAGTCGAGTTGCAAGTCATCATATTTGTGACTCGAGTCCATCCCTCTGGAAATAACACATGGAATCATGTAGTAACCAAAAATTGTTAAACAAATAAAAATATATTATATATTTGAGATCCCTTTGCCTAGTGACAGCTTTGCACCCTCATGTGCACTCTTTGCACACTCATGAGAACTCACCTTCAATGCATTTCATTTAGCAAGTGTGCCTTGTTAAAAGGTCATTTGTGGAATGTATTTTGTTCCTAATGCGTTTTAGCCAATCAGTTGTGTTGTGACAAGGTAGTGGTGGAATACATGAAGATAGCCCTATTTGGTAAAAGACCAAGCCCATATTATGGCAAGAACAGCTCAAATAAGCAAAGAGACACGACAGCATCATTACTTTAAGACATTAAGGTCAATGAATCCTGAAAATGTCAAGAACTTTTAAAGTTTCTTCAAGCGCAGTCGTAAAACCATCAAGCACTATGATGAAACTGGCTCTCATGAGGCCCGCCACAGGAAAGGAAGACCCAGAGTTACCTCTGGTGCAGAGGATACGTTCATTAGAGTTACCAGCATCAGAAAATGCAGCCCAAATAAATGCTTCACAGAGTTCAAGTAACAGACACATCTCAACATCAACTGTTCAGAGGAGATGAATGCATGAATCAGGTCTTCGTGGTTGACTTGCTGCAAAGAAACCACTACTAAAGGACACGAATGAGAAGAAGAGACCGCCTCAGGCAGCCATAGACTATGCTAGACACCCCACAAAAACCCCATGACAAAAACGCACCACAATAACCCATGTCACCCCCTGGCCTGACCAAATAAATGAAGAAAAACATACATACTTCGACCAGGGCGTGACAGAACCCCCCCTAAGGTGCGGACTCCCGGACGCACATCAAAACAATAGGGAGGGTCCGGGTGGGCGTCTGTCCATGGTGGTGGCTCCAGCTCGGGACGTGGACCCCACTCCATCAATGTCTTAGTTCCTCCCCCTCGCGTCCTAGGATAGTCCACCCTCGCCGCCGACCATGGCCTAGTGGTCCTCACCCAGAACCCCACTGGACTGATGGGCAGCTCGGGACTGAGGGGCAGCTCGGGACTGAGGGGCAGCTCGGGACTGAGGGGCAGCTCGGACTGAGGGGCAGCTCGGGACTGAGGGGCAGCTCGGGACTGAGGGGCAGCTCGGGACTGAGGGGCGGCTCGGGACTGAGGGGAAGCTCGGGACTGAGGGGAAGTTCGGCACTGAGAGGAAGCTCAGCACTGAGCTCAGCACTGAGAGGAAGCTCAGCACTGAGAGGAAGCTCAGGCATGTAGTTGGCTCCGGCAGATCCTGGCTGGCTGGCGGATCTGGAAGAGTCTGGTTGACTGACGGATCGGGAAGAGTCTGGTTGACTGGCAGATCTGGCAGAGTCTGGTTGACTGGCAGATCTGGAAGAGTCTGGTTGACTGGCAGATCTGGAAGAGTCTGGCTGACTGGCAGATCTGGAAGAGTCTGGCTGACTGGCAGATCTGGAAGAGTCTGGCTGACTGGCAGATCTGGAAGATCATGGCTGACTGGCAGATCCTGGCTGACTGGTGGATCTAGCTGCTCTGGCTGTTCCATGCAGACTGACAGGTCAGGCTGCTTCATGCAGGCTGGCAGCTCTGGCTGCGCTGAACAGGCAGGAGACTCCAGCAGCGCTGTAGAGGAGAAAGGCTCTGGCAGCGCTAAACAGGCGAGACGCACTGAAGACCTGGTGCGTGGTGCTGTTACTGGTGGTACTGGATCGAGGGCACGCACAGGAAGCCTGGTGCGGGGAGCTGCCACCGGAGGACTGGTGTGTGGAGGTGGCACTGGATAGACCGGACCGTGCAGGCGCACTGGAGCTCTTAAGCACTGAGCCTGCCCAACCTTACCTGGCTCGATGCCCACTCTAGCCCGGCCAATACGAAGAGCTGGTATGTACCGCACCGGGCTATGCACCCGCACTCCATAGCATAACACGGTGCCTGCCTGGTCTCTTTAGCCCCCCGGTAAGCACAGCCATAGACTATGCTAGACACCCCACAAAAACCCCATGACAAAAATGCACCACAATAACCCATGTCACCCCCTGGCCTGACCAAATAAATGAAGATAAACATACATACTTCGACCAGGGCGTGACACCTACTCAATCAAGGGTTATTCTTCATTTTTTACTATTTTCTACATTGTAGAACAATAGTGAAGACATCAAAATTATGAATAACACAAGGAGTCATGTAGTAACCAAAACAGCATATGTGGGAAAAGCATTCCAGGTGAAGCTGGTTGAGAGAATGCCAACACTGTGTAAAGCTGTCATCAAGGCTGTAATGCCCCGGGTGTCGTGGGTGTGGAGTCAAACGCAGGAGACATAGAGTGCAATGCTGTGCTTCTTTAATAGCACCAACGCACCACAGGGTGCTCACAATAGTAACGGCCCCAAACACAGGGAATGTTTTCTATCCTAAGCTGTCAATTATATGCATATTCTAACATCTTGTCCTGACAAAATATCCCGTTTACTACGGGAATGTTATTTTTCCAAAAATAAAAATACTGCCCCCTATTAATGAGGAGATTTGTAGCTAATTTCCTGTGTGAAACTATGTCATTTGTTTACAACAATTCCCATGGGCTCTGTGTTGTACAATGTTGTGTCTGATACGGTATCTCTGTACTATTGCAGTGTTCTATGCAATATGGTTTATTTTACTGACGATTGCTGTGTGTTTGTAGTGTGTGTGTGTGTGTGTGTGTGTGTCTCTCTAAGACAGGCTACATACACTCTTTGAATAAAAATGATCTCTAAATCAAATCAAATCAAATTGTATTTGTCACATACACATGGTTAGCAGATGTTAATGCGAGTGTAGCGAAATGCTTGTGCTTCTAGTTCCGACAATGCAGTAATAACCAACAAGTAATCTAACTAACAATTCTAAAACTACTGTCTTATACACACAAGTGTAAGGGGAAAAATAATATGTACATAAAGATATATGAATGAGTGATGGTACAGAGCGGCATAGACAAGATGCAGTAGATGGTATTGAGTGCAGTATATACATATGAGATGAGTATGTAACAAAGTGGCATAGTTAAAGTGACTAGTGATACATGTATTCCATAAAGATGCAGTAGATGATATAGAGTATAGTATATACGTATACATATGAGATGAATAATGTAGGGTATGTAAACATTATATTAGGTAGCATTGTTTAAAGTGGCTAGTGATATATTTTACATCATTTCCTATCAATTCCCATTATTAACCTCTTGCTCCTACCTGGCACGCAGGCGTCCCATCTAGAGCTCTGGAAATGCAAATGCGCTACGCTAAATGCTAATAGTATTAGTTAAAACTCAAACGTTCATTAAAATACACATGCAGGGTATTGAATTAAAGCTACACTCGTTGTGAATCCAGGCAACAAGTCAGATTTTTAAAATGCTTTTTGGCGAAAGCATGAGAAGCTATTATCTGATAGCATGTAACACCCCAAAAGACCCGCAGGGGACGTAAACAAAATAATTAGCATAGTCGGCGCTACACAAACCACACAAATAAAATATAAAACATTCATTACCTTTGACCATCTTCTTTGTTGGCACTACTAGATGTCCCATAATCACTATTGGGTCTTTTTTTCGATTAAATCGGTCCATTTATAGCCTAGATATCGATCTATGAAGACTGTGTGATAAACGGAAAAAAATAGCGTTTCATAACGTAACGTCATTTTTTAAAATTT
The DNA here is from genome assembly GCF_021184085.1 of Oncorhynchus gorbuscha. Lineage (NCBI taxonomy): Eukaryota > Metazoa > Chordata > Actinopteri > Salmoniformes > Salmonidae > Oncorhynchus > Oncorhynchus gorbuscha. The sequence continues at coordinate 21,274,792 of NC_060197.1, forward strand.
GTTTTTCAGTCTCTCGGTCCCAGCTTTGATGCACCTGTACTGATCACCTTCTGGATGATAGCGGGGTGAACAGGCAATGGCTCGGGTGGTTGTTGTCCTTGATGATCTTTATGGCCTTCCTGTAACATCGGATGGTGTAGGTGTCCTGGAGGGCAGGTAGTTTGCCCCCGGTGATGCGTTATGCAGACCGCACTACCCTCTGGAGAGCCTTACGGTTGTGGGTGGAGCAGTTGCCGTACCAGGCGGTGATACAGCCCGCCAGGATGCTCTCGATTGTGCATCTGTAGAAGTTTGAGTGCTTTTGGTGACAAGACAAATTTCTTCAGCCTCCTGAGGTTGAAGAGGCGCTGCTGCGCCTTCTTCACGATGCTGTCTGTGTGGGTGGACCAATTCATTTTGTCTGTGATGTGTATGCCGAGGAACTTAAAACTTGCTACCCTCTCCACTACTGTTCCATCGATGTGGATAGGGGGGTGTTCCCTCTGCTGTTTCCTGAAGTCCACAATCATCTCCTTAGTTTTGTTGACGTTGAGTGTGAGGTTATTTTCCTGACACCACACTCCCGAGGGCCCTCACCTCCTCCCTGTAGGCCGTCTCGTCGTTCTTTGCGGTTCTTTTGCTGTCCCCATAGGAGAGAGAACCCTTTGAATAACCCTTTTTGGTTCCAGGTACAACGCTTTTGGGTTCCACTTAAAGCCCTTTCCACAGAGCGTTCTACATGGAACCAAATGGGTTCTACCTATGGGGACAGACAAAGAACCATTTTGGAACCCTTCTTTATAAGTGTAGAGTCGTCTGTTACACCTGTTCCTCTCTAATGGAATTTCTGATACACAATACAGATGGGATTGTACACACACACACAGAGACACACAGCAGAATAGAGGCAGTTTAAATGAAAACCCACGCTATTCAGTCTGCCATAACTCATTGTGAGTGAAAATCTATAGCATAGGTTGTGTCCCAAATGGTGCCCTGTTCACTATTAAGTGCACTTCTTTTGACCATGGCCCATAGGGTGTTTGTCAATAGTAGTACACTCTATAGGGAATGGGATGCGATTTGGAACGTATGCCTTTAAAAGTGGGGATGACCCCTCACCCAGTCCCATCTCTCTTCCCCTCGCCTCTCTGTTCCCCGCCCCCTCTCTCTCATCTCCCCTCTCCTCACCCTGTCTCGTCTCTGACCCTAACAGAAGTTAATTGGGGGAGGCAGCCCTCTTCCTCCCTCGAAGATTCTGTCCAGACTGATGCCCTTGGACCTCACTTTACCTTTCTATCTGAGTCAATCTGTTCTCCAGATCTTACACACACACATACCTGACGCTCCCTCTCCCTGTAATCACTTTCTATTCAGATCTCATCTCACTGTCGTCACATCTCCACAACAAAGACAAAGTGAATGTGTAGGTGTCAAACCAAATCAAAAGTTAAGGAACAAACTTTTGAAAATGAGAACTGAGAGGTCAGATACAGACTTTCGACTTGGGGCCAGAACTGTTACACTCTTTTAGATAAAGGCAATTAGGAGAAAGTTATAGGAAACATTTGAGGTGAGGTGGTATGCAGAGAGTGAGGAAGCAAAGTTAGATTAACAGTATGAGAAGCATAGGCAGTGCAATTATGTAAATAAAGTTCAGCTAAAAGAAGACTATCTTCTTATCTTGCAGACAATGGAAATGTGCATCTTTGCTCATAACCCAAAAAGTTAAGCGAAGTTAAAGAAGTGAAGTCTCAGCTGCCAACAGGTGGGTAGAATGTCTGTTGTAAATGGCATTATTTTCCTCTTGCTTTTTCTTTTTTACTTTTCCTCTTCCTCTTTTTTGTTTCACATCCTGAGTCATTGGCAAAGGGAGGCCGACGTTTCGCCGACACACGACCACACACACACAGCAACCGAGAAACTAATTTATTACGCTCTATTTCAGTTGTTTTCAGGACCACCATACTCATCACCTACATGATATTCCAGCTAAGTGTGTGTGTGTATATATGACTGTGTGTGTGCGAGTATGTGGTGCATGTGTTGGGTTTACGAAACTTTATCATCTCCCTGAGGTCACCAACATTAATGGTCTCTCCATCACCATCTCTCTCCTTCTCTTTTGCTCTCTCTCTCTCCATTATCTGGTAGTGGTGGGAGTCGTTTACTATTATCTATCTAATAGGTCTTGTTCTGTCCCATTCTCTCTCTCTCTCTGTGCCTCTCTCCATCTCACTCCAACCAGCTCTCAAAATCTTACTTTAGAATTAGACGCTGATCCATGTTTCTCAAACGTCAAATTTCGAAGTTGTTACAAATGTCAAATGTCAAGTGTTTGAGGTTAAGTTTAGGTATTAACTCAGAAGTTTTAAGCTTAGGGTTAGGTTCATGCATTATTTCTTAAGGCTAATTCTTAAGGATAGGAATTAACTCAGAGTGTTTAAGGTAAGGGTTAAGGTTTGACATAGGCTTAAAACCAAAATATAATTCAAACTTGCAACCCTTGGAATCCGAGGCAGATGCGAACTACACCCTAGCTAAACCGAAACCTTATTAAAGGTAACAGCGCTCACTGTTGCCCCTAGTGGACGCTTTCCACGTCATCTCCCGACCCCCTCAGACAGTGTCACGGATGACCTGACTGCTCACCCACCCCACCACTCCATACTCTCTCTCACCCCCCGATCACTCTCTCTTCTTCTCTCTCTCCCTCTTCATATCTTTAATTCCTGTAATGTTGAGCCATCTGGTGCTAGCCATTACATTAAGCCCAGGGTGTAGATGTGAGCATTATGACGAGTTTCATCCATAGTATTAACATACCATTGTGTATGTCTGTGTCTGTATGCATGTGGGTGGGTGTGTGGACCTAGTGACCGACACTGGTATCCGCTATCAACACCAATATATTTTGAGTCTGACTAATAACTAGTGTGTAAGGCATTATGACAAGGTTTCATCCATAGTATTAACATACTGTAGAGTTGGCGGTTTATGATGCAGCGATGGTAATGCTGATATTATAATATTTGATCTGTATGTGTCCTGGCTATGTTAAGGCTTTATGCTGATATGATAATGCTTTGACCTGATACTATGGACAGAAAGACGCGTCACATCAGTGTCATGAAGGTTTAGGGTCAGATTTTTTTATATCCCTTGTTCTCTTTGTCCATTTACCTCATGCTTTCTCACTTTCTCTTTCTCTCACTTTCTCTCTGTCTGCCACTCATTCTCTCTCTCTCTCTCTCTCTCTCTCTCTCTCTCTCTCTCTCTCTCTCTCTCTCTGTTATATATTTCGCTCTCTGTTATATATTTTGCTTTGTCCATTTATCTCTATATAATTCTTTGTCGGTCTTGTTTTATCTCTGTTTCGCTCTCCCCCTCCCTCCCTCCCCCTCCCCCCTCCCTCCCTCCCTCCAAGCAGATGGATGTTGATCTCTCTCATCGGAGTTGAGTAGCGGCAGTTAATGAACAAGGGACACAGAAGAGGAGAGAGATAATGGAGGAGGAAGGGTCGTTGCTATCTGCAACAGGACAAGACAGGAGGTCAGTGCATCATCAATCCGGATGTGGTGGAAACAACGTAAGTGTGTGAGTGTGTGTGCGTGCAGGTGTGTGTGTGTGCGTGCAGGTGTGTGTGTGTGCGTGCAGGTGTGAGAGTGCACGTGCGTGCTAGTGATACGGATGTGGTAATGACGTAAGTAGGACCTGCCACTTAATATAACCTTGACCATTAGGGAGATGTAATATATTTCTAACCCTGTATCAATGGTTAGATGAGGAAATGTCTTGAAAAAGGATATTGCCTTAATGGCCACATGTACTATTAAATCACCATCCTGTACAGTCAGAAAGGGACTGGCCACCCCTCAGAGCCGCTCTGAGTTTTTCCGAGCCACTGTGCTTCTGCATCTGCATTGCTTGCTCTTCAGGGTTTTAGTCTGGGTATCTGTAAAGCAAATTGAGACAACTGCTGATGTAAAAAGGGCTTTATAAAATACATTTGATGATTGATTGATTGATTGATTTGTGGGGGACAACTTGTGTCTATTCAGTGTAGCTGAGGCCCATCTCTAGCTACTCACTTGATATGTAGATCAAATCAAACATGTATTTGTCACATACGCCTGCTAGAACAGGTGTAGACCTTCCCGTGAAATGCTTACTTACAAGCCCTTAACCAATTGCCAAGCACTTGCCATACCTGGCAGTGATGCAACTGGTCAGGGTGCTCTTGATGGTGCAGCTGTAGAATGTTTTGAGGATCTGGGGAGCCATGCCAAATCATTTAAGTCTCCTGATGTGGAAAAGGTGTTATCGTGCCCTCTTTACGACTGTCTTGGTGTGTTTGGACCATGATATTTTATTGGTGATGTGGACACCAGAGAACTTGAAACTCTCGACCCGCTCCAGTTCAGCCTGTCAATGTTAATGGGGGCTTGTTCGGCCCTCCTTTTCCTGTAGTCCACGATCACCTCCTTTGTCTTGCTCACATCGAGGGAGAGGTTGTTGTCCTGGCGCCACACTGCCAGGACTCTGACCTCCTCCCTATAGGCTGTCTCATCGTTGTCAGTGATCAGGCTTACCATTGTTGTGCCGTTAGCAAGCTTAATGATGGTGTTGGAGTCATGCTTGGAGAGAGAGAGGGGGCTGTGTTATACACTGGTTAATTGATATCCAGTGATCAATGATGTAAAAACAGATACTATAACAGGTGTATTGGGGTTGTGCCGCAGAGCATCATGGGAGTGTTGATATGCGCATGTTCATATAAATGGTTGAACTAAATTCCTGTCACCTTTCATTATTGAATTGTTATAAAGACATGGTTATGAAACCCATGAAACGTAACAAAATGTTGGCAATGAGTAAGTCTGAACCTACAGAAACTATTCTGTCTGAAAGAACTGTTATTTTCCGTGGTACAGGCTAACATTCTTTCTTAGCTAGCACTACTATGCAAGTGCATAGTAGTGCTAGCTAAGAAAGAAAGTTAGCATCGTTGTGGACGGCAGAAAATGATTTGAGACGGACGTCGGAGCAGAAAAACAACGTGATTAAAAAGGGAGGAATATACAGTAATAAAAAGAAAGGAAATGTATTCAACTGTGTGTCACAGTAATGAGTGAAGAGGTGTGGAGTCAGGCGCAGAGAGCAAAGATGTGGGCAAAACAACACGCTTTAATGTCCCGGAAACACAACATGTACAAAGTGAAAACACAAATGAACAGAAATATAAACGGACAGCGTGAAACCCAAAATGCAACAAAATACACTCAACCAACATAACAGACGAACAAGCCCGCACGAAACAGAAGCGGGCTAAACAGACTATATATACCCTATCCTAACAACCAAACTAGAAACAGGTGCTACCAATTAGACAAAACTAAACGAACACAGAACAACGGATCAGCGATAGCTAGTAGACCGGCGACGACGACCGCCGAGCGCCACCCGAACAAGAAGGGGAGTCACCTTCGGTAATATTCGTGACAGTACCCCCCTCCTGACGCGCAGCTCCCGCAGCTCGGCGATCCGGACGGAGGCGATGGAATTCACTCAACATGGATGGGTCTAGAATATACCTCGCCGGAACCCAGCACCTCTCCTCCGGACCGTACCCCTCCCAGTCGACGAGGTACTGCAAGCCTCTCACCCGGCGTCTCGAGTCCAGAATAGCTCGTATCTTGTACGCCGGGGACCCCTCGATGACCAGAGGGGGTGGAGGAACCTCCGGTACCTCATTTTCATGCATGGGACCAGCTACCACCGGCCTGAGAAGAGACACATGAAATGAGGGGTTAATACGATAATACGAAGGAAGTAATAATCGATAACAAACCTCATTTATTCTCCTCAGGACTTTAAATGGCCCTATACACTGCGGACACAGCTTCCGGCAGGGCAAGCGGAGAGGCAGATTTCGGGTCGAGAGCCAGACCCTGTCCCCAGGTGCAAACACGGGGGCCTCACTGCGGTGACGGTCAGCGCCCTTCTTCTGCCTAAATCAAATCAAATTTTATTTGTCACATACACATGGTTAGCAGATGTTAATGCGAGTGTAGCGAAATGCTTGTGCTTCTAGTTCCGACAATGCAGTGATAACCAACAAGTAATCTAACTAACAATTCCAAAACTACTGTCTTATACACAGTGTAAGGGGATAAGGAACATGTACATAAGGATATATGAATGAGTGATGGTACAGAGCAGCATACAGTAGATGGTATCGAGTACAGTATATACATATGAGATGAGTGTGTAGACAAAGTAAACAAAGTGGCATAGTTAAAGTGGCTAGTGATACATGTGTTACATAAGGATGCAGTCGATGATGTAGAGTACAGTATATACATATGCATATGAGATGAATAATGTAGGGTAAGTAACATTATATAAGGTAGCATTGTTTAATGTGGCTAGTGATATATTTACATCATTTCCCATCAATTCCCATTATTAAAATGGCTGGAGTTGGGTCAGTGTCAATGACAGTGTGTTGGCAGCAGCCACTCAATGTTAGTGGTGGCTGTTTAACAGTCTGATGGCCTTGAGATAGAAGCTGTTTTTCAGTCTCTCGGTCCCAGCTTTGATGCACCTGTACTGACCTCGCCTTCTGGATGATAGCGGGGTGAACAGGCAGTGGTTCGGGTGGTTGATGTCCTTGATGATCTTTATGGCCTTCCTGTAACAACGGGTGGTGTAGGTGTCCTGGAGGGCAGGTAGTTTGCCCCCCGGTGATGCGTTGTGCAGTCCTCACTACCCTCTGGAGAGCCTTACGGTTGAGGGCGGAGCAGTTGCCGTACCAGGCGGTGATACAGCCCGCCAGGATGCTCTCGATTGTGTATCTGTAGAAGTTTGTGAGTGCTTTTGGTGACAAGCCGAATTTCTTCAGCCTCCTGAGGTTGAATAGGCGCTGCTGCGCCTTCTTCACGACGCTGTCAGTGTGAGTGGACCAATTCGGTTTGTCTGTGATGTGTATGCAGAGGAACTTAAAACTAGCTACCCTCTCCACTACTGTTCCATCGATGTGGATAGGGGGGGTGTTCCCTCTGCTGTTTCCTGAAGTCCACAATCATCTCCTTAGTTTTGTTGACGTTGAGTGTGAGGTTATTTTCCTGACACCACACTCCGAGGGCCCTCACCTCCTCCCTGTAGGCCGTCTCGTCGTTGTTGGTAATCAAGCCTACCACTGTTGTGTCGTCCGCAAACTTGATGATTGAGTTGGAGGCGTGCGTGGCCACGCAGTCGTGGGTGAACAGGGAGTACAGGAGAGGGCTCAGAACGCACCCTTGTGGGGCCCCGTGTTGAGGATCAGCGGGGAGGAGATGTTGTTACCTACCCTCACCACCTGGGGGCGGCCCGTCAGGAAGTCCAGTACCCAGTTGCACAGGGCGGGGTCGAGACCCAGGGTCTCGAGCTTGATGACGAGCTTGGAGGGTACTATGGTGTTGAATGCCGAGCTGTAGTCGATGAACAGCATTCTCACATAGGTATTCCTCTTGTCCAGGTGGGTTAGGGCAGTGTGCAGTGTGGTTGAGATTGCATCGTCTGTGGACCTATTTGGGCGGTAAGCAAATTGGAGTGGGTCTAGGGTGTCAGGTAGGGTGGAGGTGATATGGTCCTTGACTAGTCTCTCAAAGCACTTCATGATGACGGAAGTGAGTGCTACGGGGCGGTAGTCGTTTAGCTCAGTTACCTTAGCTTTCTTGGGAACAGGAACTCGCTTGGCGTAATGACTCCTGGACTGCCCTCCAGGTCTCCTTAAAGCGCTGTACCCACTCCTCCACCGCAGGAGCCTCAGTCTGGCTCTGATGCCACGGTGCCAGGACCGGCTGGTACCCCAACACGCACTCAAATGGTGACATGTTGGTATAAGAGTGGCTTAGTGAATTCTGGGCTATTTCTGCCCAGGGAATATATCTCGCCCACACGCCTGGCCGGTCCTGGCAATACGACCGCAGAAACCTACCCACCTCCTGGTTAACTCTCTCCACCTGACCATTACTCTCCGGGTGATACCCTGAGGTAAGGCTGACCGAGACCCCCAGACGTTCCATAAATGCTCTCCAAACACGGGAGATAAATTGGGGGCCCCGATCTGAAACTATATCCTCGGGCACCCCGTAGTGTCGGAAGACATGGGTGAAAAGAGCTTCCGCAGTCTGTAGGGCCGTAGGGAGACCGGGCAATGGGATAAGACGGCAGGACTTAGAGAACCGATCCACAACGACCAGGATAGTAGTGTTACCCTGAGAGGGGGGGAGGTCAGTAAGAAAATCCACCAAAAGATGGGTCCACAGCCGTTGTGGAACGGGAAGAGGTTGTAATTTACCTCTTGGCAGGTGTCTAGGAGCCTTACTCTGGGCGCACACCGAACAGGAGGAAACATAGAATCGCACATCCCTCCTCAAAGTGGGCCACCAGTACTTCCTCTCAAGACCTCTCACTGTCCTATAAACACCTGGGTGACCCGACGAGGGTAGACAATGAGCCCATCGAATCAATTGATCACGAACAGCCAGCGGCACGTACCTACGACCCTCCAGACACTGTGGAGGCGTAGGTTCCCCCCTTAGTGCCCGCTCGATGTCCGCGTCCACATCCCATACTACCGGTGCCACCAGCTTAGCTGCTGGAATGATGGGAGTTGGATCGATGGACCTGTCCTCAGTGTCATAGAGTCTTGACAGCGCGTCAGCCTTAGTGTTGAGGGAACCTGGTCTATATGAGACAGTGAAACGAAATCTGGTGAAAAACATGGCCCACCTTGCCTGACGAGGATTCAGTCTCCTAGCTGATCGGATATACTCCAGGTTACGATGGTCAGTCCAGATAAGGAAAGGGTGCTTAGCCCCCTCAAGCCAGTGTCTCCACACCTTCAGGGCCTTAACCATAGCCAACAACTCCCTATCCCCCACATCATAATTCCGCTCCGCTGGCCCGAGTTTCTTAGAAAAAAAGGCACAGGGGCGGAGCTTCGGTGGCACACCCGAACGCTGTGAGAGCACCGCTCCAACCCCAGCCTCGGATGCGTCCACCTCTACTATAAACGCCAAAGAAGGGTCCGGATGTGCCAACACCGGCGCCTTAGTAAACATCGCCTTCAACTTATGAAAAGCTCCGTTCGCCTCTGCTGACCACTGTAAACGCACCGGTCCCCCCTTCAGCAGTGAGGTAATAGGGGCAGCTACCTGACCAAAACCCCGGATAAACCTCCGGTAGTAATTGGCAAATCCCAAGAACCGCTGCACCTCCTTTACCGTGGTCGGAGTCGACCAATTACGCACGGCCTTAACGTGGTCACCCTCCATTACCAAACCAGAGCTGGAAATACGATAACCCAAGAAGGAAACTGATTGTTTAAAAAACTCACATTTCTCCGCCTTCACATACAGGTCATGCTCCAGCAGTCGTCTAAGAACTTTACGCACAAGAGATACATGCTCAGAGCGTGTAGCAGAGTAGATCAAAATATCGTCAATATAAACCACTACACCCTGTCCGTGCAGGTCTCTGAGTATTTCATCCACGAAGGATTGAAATATAGCTGGAGCATTCTTTAAACCGTATGGCATGACGCGATACTCATAATGGCCTTCCGAATACGCACCAAATTATAAGCACTCCTGAGATCCAGTTTAGTGAAGAACTGCGCTCCGTGAAATGATTCCACTACCGTAGCAATGAGAGGTAGTGGGTAACTAAAACCCACTGTGATGGAATTTAGACCTCTATAATCAATACACGGACGCAAACCACCATCTTTTTTCTTCACAAAAAAGAAACTCGAAGAGACAGGTGACATGGAGGGCCGAATGTACCCCTGTCCCAGAGCCTCGGTGATATAATTTTCCATATCCACCTTCTCCTCCTGAGACAAAGGATACACATGACTCCTGGGAAGTGCAGCGTTAACCTGGAGATTTATCACGCAATCCCCCTGCCTATGGGGTGGTAATTGGGTCGCTTTCTTTTTACTGAAAACGATAGCCAAATCATCATACTCAGTTGGAATGCGCACGGTGGAAACCTGGTCTGGACTCTCCACCGTTGTAGCACCGATGGAAACCCCTACACACCTGCCTGAACACTCATCAGACCACCCCTGTAGAGTTCCCTGTTTCCATGAAATCGTAGGATTATGAATAGCCAGCCAGGGAATCCCCAGAACAACTGGAAACGCAGGTGAATCGATAAGGAACAAACTAATTCGCTCCTTGTGATTCCCCTGCGTAATCATCTCCAACGAAATTGTGGCTTTCTTCACCAGCCCTGACCCTAATGGTCGACTATCTAAAGAGTGCACGGGAAAAGGGGGGTTTACTTTTACTAACGGAATCCTCAACCTCTGAGCGAGTCCGCGATCTATAAAGTTTCCAGCTGCGCCTGAATCTACCAGTGCCTTATGCTGGAGAGAAGGAGAATAATTTAGGAAACAAATTAATAGAAACATGTGACCAACAGGAAACTCTGGGAGAGTGTGGTGCTTACTCACCTGGGGTGACCGATGAGTATTCTGCCTGCCCTCATGATTCCCAGATGAATTCCTCCAGCACCGACCAGACGTGTGCCCTCTCCGGCCACAACTGGTACAGGAGGAGCTTCCTCCTCCGATCTCCCTTGATGCGGTACCTCCTAACTCCATCGGAATAGGGGCAGGAGGATCAGGAGGTAGAACTGACAAGACCCTTTCAGAACGTCCACGAGCAGCTAGCAGATGGTCCAACCGGATCGACAGGTCTATCAGTCCATCCAGGCCAAGTGTAGTATCCCGACAGGCCAGCTCCCTACGGACGTCCTCTCTCAGGCTACACCTGTAATGGTCTATCAGGGCCCTGTCGTTCCACCCTGCTCCCGCAGCCAAGGTCCGGAACTCCAGCGCGAAGTCCTGTGCGCTCCTCGTCCCCTGTCTCAGATGGAACAATCTCTCACCTGCCGCACGACCCTCTGGAGGGTGATCGAACACGGCCCTGAAACGGCGGATGAACTCTGGGTAGTTGTCTCTCACCGAGTCGGGCCCGTTCCAGACCGCATTAGCCCACTCCAGGGCTCTACCAGACAGGCAGGTGATGAGGACCCCTACTCTCTCCTCCTCTGAGGGGGCCGGTCGAACGGTGGACAGGTAGAGGTCTAATTGCAGCAGGAATCCCTGGCACCCTGTCGCTGTTCCATCGTAATTCCTCGGAGGCGTCATGTGCAGAGCGCTGGAACCGGATCCAGATGGGGCAGATGGTAGAGTTGCTGGTGGGAGGGTCGGTGGAGTAGTAGGGAAACCATTCCTCTCCCAACGATCCATCCTCTCCATCATCTGATCCATCGCTGATCCTAGGCGATGGAGGATGGATGTGTGATGTTGTACTCTCTCCTCCATAGTGGGAAGAGGAGTGGTCGCTGCTCCTGCTGACTCCATATCGGGGTGCGGGCTTCTGTCACAGTAATGAGTGAAGAGGTGTGGAGTCAGGCGCAGAGAGCAAAGATGTGGGCAAAACAACACGCTTTAATGTCCCGGAAACACAACATGTACAAAGTGAAAACACAAATGAACAGAAATATAAACGGACAGCGTGAAACCCAAAATGCAACAAAATACACTCAACCAACATAAGACGAACAAGCCCGCACGAAACAGAAGCGGGCTAAACAGACTATATATACCCTATCCTAACAACCAAACTAGGTACAGGTGCTACCAATTAGACAAAACTAAACGAACACAGAACAACGGATCGGCGATAGCTAGTAGACCGGCGACGACGACCGCCGAGCGCCACCCAAACAAGAAGGGGAGTCACCTTCGGTAATATTCGTGACACTGTGAAGACAAACTAGGAAATAAAAAAACTGCTATATGAGCGAACTTGAGGATGTTACGTCAGTGAGTGAAGTGGATGAAGATCACTTGACTGAGAAAAATATTGATGTTGCTGAAGAGAACGTTGCATTGGTTAAGGGAAATAATGAAGTGATTGACAATCAGGTGCCTGTTGAGAAATGATAAATGGCTGGAATTGTTGGAAACATTGGACAGTTTGATGAAAGTGTTGAGCAGTGGAGCTCATACAGAAAGGTTTGAATATTTTGTTCTTGCAAATGACATTGATAAGGACAATATTGCGCCTACATTTTTTTTGTGTAATGGGGCCAAATAATATAATTTTCTACGCAACCTGCTACAGCCAGTCAAGCCAGGTAATAAGACATGTATGGATATTGTGGAAATACTGAAAGGACACTTCACTAAAACCACTAGTTATTGCTGAAAGGTTTAGGTTCCACGGAAGAAATCAGGAAGAGGGAGTGACAATGTTTCTTGCTGCATTAAATAAACTATCAGAGCCCTGTTAGTTTAATGATGTTCTACATAACACCATGAGAGACAGATTAGTAATGTGGGCTACGGAGTGAAGCTACACAAAAGAGACTATTGACTGAAAGTAATCTGACCTTGACAAAGGCCATTGAAGTAATTGTGTCCATGAAACTTGCTGCTAAAGAGGCTCAGCAGTTGAGTTCATCAGGATGAGTTGCAACTGAAAATCAGATAAAGAAATCAAGGCACATGCTTTCACTGCACCAAAGCGGACATCATGGATATACATGCTGGTGTAAGGATATGGATTGCCGAGCCTGAGTTAATAAGGGCACAGTCTACAAAATACACTGAAATACCTTCCACGTCAGTCAGTGCACATTTTGTTAAAGACTTACACAGGTGAATCTGTCGCCATGAGAGGCATCACTGAGGCCAAAGTTCAATTAAACAAACAAACTTAAATGATGCCACTCTACGTCATGAAAGGAGGCTATCCATCGCTACTGGGACGTTCGTGGCTGGAGAAAATCACACTGGACTGGCCATCAGTGTGTACAGTGAAGATATTTCAGATAGATTTGGGGTTCCATCAAACTAATTGTTTGTATAATTTCTAATCTCCCTATTATTATTTTTTTTTTACCCTATCACACTCTCCTGATTGGAGTAAAGTAATTGACAACAATATGTATTCTACTGCTACTTACAGCTATTTTTACTCACATACTGTAAACAGTACACTCTGATCCAAATTGAAACCCTCAGCTGTCTACAGACTTAACGCATCTTTCCCAGTACACTACCATTTTACTATGTTACTGTTGATGTCTTACGAGGGTCTTGGACAATATCAAAATATATAGTCCGTAGATTCTGTTTCCTTGTGGCAGAGTCTGCACAGGGCTGACTGTTCAATGCCGGGGATATTGAGCATTCTTTTTGTGACAAGAATTGTATATATAGTTTTGATTGAAACAAAACGGATTGATGCGACAGTTGTCGTTTTGCATATCAGTTCATAAGCCCGATGCCATTGGGGGATAACAAAATCTGTTTGTTTTTTATTGTATGGTGAATACTGTAGTTGTCAAACCTCTCGACCTCAACTGAACCATATATTTTCCAATGTATACTAGTCATTTTAAGCCATGCGTGGTTTTTCATTGGAGGCAGACAAACCAATTCATTCCTTTCCCTTTTGGGTCATTACCTATCCATTTTTTTTGTGGCAGAGATGCGATGAGTTAGTTGTACTTTTGTATTGAGCATACATCTCCGTGCACCTTTGTAAATTACAATACATCGGTACATTGGAGTTTAACCATGTGTAAACTGCGATACCACTATTGAATCAGTGTAACTTTCCCATAGATGGACACCGGTGGCAAGTTGGCCAGATGTCCTTTGGGTGGTGGACCATTCTTGCTTGAAGAACCCAGCAGCATTGCAGTTCTTAACAAACCGGTGCACCTGTCACCTACTACCATACCCCATTGAAAGGCACTTAAAAGCTTTTGTCTTGCCAATTCACTTTCTGAATGGCATACACACAATCCATGTCTCAATTGTCTAAAGGCTTAAATTATTCTTTAACCTGTCTCCTACCTTTCATCTCCACTGATTGAAGTCAATTTAACGGCTGACATCAATAAGGGATCATAGCTTTCACCTGGATTCACCTGGTCTATTTCATGGAAACAGCAGCTGTTCCTAATGTTTTGTGCACTCAGTGTGATATATGTATATATCGACATATACAGTGGGGCAAACAAGTATTTAGTCAGCCACCAATTGTTCAAGTTCTCCCACTTAAAAAGATGAGAGAGGCCTGTAATTTATCATAGGTACACTTCAACTATGACAGACAAAATTTAAAAAGATATCCAGAAAATCACATTGTAGGATATTTTAATGAATTTATTTGCAAATTATGGTGGAAAATAATTATTTGGTTACCTACAGACAAGCAAGATTTCTGGCTCTCACAGACCTGTTACGTCTTTTTTAAGAGGCTCCTCTGTCCTCCACTCGTTACCTGTATTAATGGCATCTGAACTTGTTATCAGTATAAAAGACACCTGTCCACAACCTCAAACCGTCACACTCCAAACTCCACTATGGCCAAGAACAAAGAGCTGTCAAATGACACCAGAAACAAAATTGTAGACCTGCACCAGGCTGGGAAGACTGAATCTGCAATAGGTAAGCAGCTTGGTTTGAAGAAATCAACTGTGGGAGCAATTATTAGGAAATGGAAGACATACAAGACCACTGATAATCTCCCTCGATCTTGGGCTCCACGCAAGATCTCACACCGTGTGGTCAAAATGATCACAAGAACGGTGAGCAAAAATCCCAGAACCACATAGGGGGACCTAGTGAATGACCTGCAGAGAGCTGGGAACAAAGTAACAAAGCCTACCATCAATAACACACTACACCGCCAGGGACTCAAATCCTGCCCTGCCAGACGTGTCCCCCTGCTTAAGCCAGTACATGTCCAGGCCCGTCTGTAGTTTGCTAGAGAGCATTTGGATGATCCAGAAGAAGATTGAGAGAATGTCATATGGTCAGATTAAACGAAAATATAACTTTTTGGTAAACTCAACTCGTCGTGGTTTGGAGGACAAAGAATGCTGAGTTGCATCCAAAGAACACCATACCTACTGTGAAGCATGGGGGTGGAAACATCATGCTTTGGGGCTGTTTTTCTGCAAAGGGACCAGCACGACTGATCCGTGTAAAGGAAAGAATGAATGGGGCCATGTATTGTGGGACTTTGAGCGAAAACCTCTTTCCATCAGCAAGGGTATTGAAGATGACACGTGGCTGGGTCTTTCAGCATAACAATGATCCCAAACACACCGCCCGGGCAACGAAGGAGTGGCTTCGTAAGAAGCATTTCAAGGTCCTGGAGTGGCCTAGCCAGTCTCCAGATCTCAACCCCATAGAAAATCTTTGGAGCGAGTTGAAAGTCCGTGTTGCCCAGCAACAGCCCCGAAACACTGCTCTAGAGGAGATCTGCATGGAGGAATGGGCCAAAATACCAGCAACAGTGTGTGAAAATCTCGTGAAGACTTACAGAAAACATTTGACCCCTGTTATTGCCAACAAAGGGTATATAACAAAGTATTGAGATAAACTTTTGTTATTGACCAAATACTTATGTTCCACCATAATATGCAAATAAATTCATAAAAAATCCTACAATGTGATTTTTTGGGAGAAAAAAAAATCTCATTTTGTCTGTCATAGTTGAAGTGTACCTGTGATGAAAATTACATGCCTCTCTCATCTTTTTATGTGGGAGAACATGCACAGTTGGTGGCTGACTAAATAATGTTTTGCCCCACTGTACCACACCATCTAATGCCTCATTGTGTCACGCCCTGACCATAGAGAGCCATTGTTTCTCTGTAGTGTAGTAGGTCAGGGCGTGACTAGGGGGTGATCTAGTATATCTATGTCTATGTTGTGTTCTTGATTCTTTTCAATGTTGGTGTTTTGTATGATTCCCAATTAGAGGCAGCTGGTAATCGTTGTCTCTAATTGGAGATCATATTTAAGCAGTTATTTTCCCACCTGTGTTTGTGGGATCTTGTTTATGTTTAGTTGCCTGTGAGCACTCCATTGTCTTCACGTTTCGGTCATTCTTTATTGTTTTTGTGCGTTTCCATTAATAAACATGTGGAAACCATATCACACTGCACCTTGGTCCGATAATTCTTACGACGAACATGACACATTGGATAAATACTGTATATTCCCCTCCTTGCCTGAATTTTATTGATACGCTGTAAGCAGAGAGACAGGTGATACTTTATCAGTTAACAAGGCACGTAAAACAAAAGTTTATTGTACAGTGTTGCATGGGGCAGAAATGATATACAACACCATACTGTTTTTACAGTAGCCAACTGCTTTACAATACCCCTATTTCTGATGATTTGTACCACATATGTACTGTGTAAGGATAATGAAACTGTAAGATGGACATATTTCTCAACAACCTGCCATTGGATACAAATGATACAAATCTTGCATGTCAGGTTATAGTCAAATATTGTAGGGAAAAAGAGGGTCTTGCCATACAGCCAATTCCAATCAGACGCATCTGCTCTCAAAATCGGGATGTCTCATTGAACCAAAAAAATGTAAACTCTAATTTCCGTTAAGAGGTTACTCCACAGAAAGTTTGGACTCTGCTCTCAATAAAGTCTGGGATATCGACAGACGTGACACATTATTAGTTAAACTAAACGTAACAAAAAAGTTCAACGTAAAAATAGTTCAACGTAACAAAAAAGAAAATACATCTCTGTGGTGTGCTGCACTGCATGCACTCCATACAGCCCTGACATTAAAAAACATTATCAGACAGCACTGGCATGTAACGCAAACTTTGGGCTCGGATGTGTTTCATGATGTTCCCCTGTTCACTTACTCCAGATCCCACAGCCTTAGGGAGATGCTGGTTCACACAGACACTTATGACGCATCGAAATCTCCTAAGGAACGTCTGGTTGATGACCGTGGTTTCTTCCCCTGCCACAACTGTGCGGCTTGTAGAGGTATTAAAATGTGCAACATGTTCAGATCTTTCTTCACATAAGGAATACACTATCAACAGACAAATTACCTCAAATCAAATTTATTTATAAACCCCTTTTTACATCAGCAGATGTTGCAAAGTGATTTTACAGAAACCCAGCCTAAAACACCAAACAGCAAGCAACTCAGATGTAGAAGCACAGTGGCTAGGAAAAACTCCCTAGAAAGGCAGGAACCTAGGAAGAAACCTAGAGAGGAACCAGGCTCAGAGGTGGCCAGTTCTCTTCTGGCTGTAGCGGATGGAGATTACAAGAGCACATGGTCATTAAGGCCAGATCATTCTACAAGATGTTCAAACTCTCATAGATGACCAGCAGTGTCAAATTATAATTGCAGTGGTTGTAGATGGTGCGACAGGTCAGCACCTCAGGAGAAAATGTCAGTTGGCTTTTCATAGCTGAGGATTCAGAGGTCGAGATAGCAAAGAGAGAGAGAGAGGGAGAGAATACTAAAGTTCACACAGGACACCAGATAAGACAGACTGACCATAGCCCCCTGGAACATAGACTATTGCAAAATAGACTGGAGGCTGAGAAGGGGGTTGGGGGGGGGGTCGGTGGACAACCAGGCAGGCGATAACCCCACCCACTTTGACAAAGCACAGCCCCCACACCACTAGAGGGATATCAATAGACCACCAACTTACTACCCTGAGACAAGGCTGAGTATAGCCCACGAAGATCTCCTCCACCGCACGAGCCCAAAACCGGTCAGGAAGATCAAAACCGGTCAGGAAGATCACGTCAGATCGGAGAGATAGACAGGAGCAAGTCCATGTAATGCTTTGTAGGTTAGCAGTAAAACCTCAAAATCAGCACTAGCCTTAACAGGAAGCCTGTGTAGACAGCCTAGCAGTGGAGTAATATTATAAAATTATTTTGGTTCTAGTCAAGTTTCTAGCACTAAATAGCAGTTTATTTAGTGCTTTATCCGGGAGCCGGAGAGTAGAGCATTGCAGTAGTCTAATCTAGAAGTGACAAAAGCATAGCTTTTATGCATCCTTTTTGTACAAAAAAGAGCATGATTTGTGCAATATTACAATGGAAAACATTTGCCTTTGAAATATTCTTGATATGTTTGTCAAAAGGGAGATCAGGATCCGGAGTAATGACGAGATACTTCACAGTTTTATTTGAGACAACTGTACAACCATCAAGATTAATTGTCAGATTAAACAGCAGATCTCTTTGTTTGTTGGGACCTAGAACTAGCATCGCTGGTTTGTCCGCATTTAAAGGTAAAACATTTGCAGCCAATGCTGGGGAATAATCAGAATTGGTTGGTAACATAGGTAAGATGTTTTATATTCAAAATATGTTTGTAAGTTACTTCTCATCAGAATATTATTTTTGTATAATACTGTGGCGGGGTTGCAGTATCTGTTCTATGTCAAGACTAAGTTGTTTGGGCCGGAGAGAGGGGAGAGGTCAAGCGTGTATCTCTTGGCTCCACAATGTCTGTGTGCCAGTCAGTGTGTCTCTGTGATCTTGTCAAGATAGGATGGATTTGATATATGCCTGTTGATATGGAGGATTGGTTTATGGTTCTGAGTATGAGAAAGGAGACAAAGCTGAACGATGAATTATGCCGATGCTGTCTTATCCTGTGTGTGTCTTTGCTATAAAGTACCTCAGTTGAAATGTGGAAGGGACTCTCAGAGAGTTCATTGATAGACACTGAATTGATCTGTGAGTCACAGGGTTGTGATAGAGCTCATATAATTAAAGATGGACTTTGATAACTAACTCTGAATTGTGTGTGGTTTGATCTCATGATTTGGTAAATAGAGGAAATTTCCACGACACCATCCAATTCCTTATGTCTGAAACACAGGCTTCCAGGGTAGGAAGTTTTGGGGCTTCACCATGTTTCATCAAAATGTACAGCTGTGTGTTGTCCGCATAGCATTGAAAGTTGACATTGTGTTTCCGAATGACATCACCAAGAAATAGAGTATTTAGTGAAAACCACAGTGGTCCTAAAACGGAACCTTGAGGAACACCAAAACGTACAATTGATTTGTCCGAGGACAAACCATACCCATCGATCTAACAATGAAAGTCTATCTACTATCGTGTCCATGTGGCTTGCAATGTACTGGCATTACGCACAGGCAACTACTGTTACGCATCAACGAGTACCGCAGTGCCATCCGAAGAAAGGACCTGAAATCACCAGTTGCTAGACATTTTCATGAGGCTAATCATGCTGTGACTGATCTTAAGTTCTGTTCCATTGACTGTTTTCTCAAGCCGCAAATGCCGCGATACGGATGATATCTTCTCCAGTGCGAAGCCCAATGGATATTCCACTTCTTCTTTTCTAAATTTGTCTTGGCGGATCTCAACCAACTGAAAGGTGCATCCATCACCTTTTTATTTGTATTTATTTATTTAACTAGGCAAGTCAGTTAAGAACAAATTCTTATTTACAATGACGGCCTGCCAAAAGGCAAAAGGCCTCCTGTGGGGATAAAGGCTGGGATTAAAAATACAAATAAATGAAAATATAGGACCAACCACACACATCACAACAATAGAGAAAACACAACACTAAACAGAAACCTAATACAACAAAATAGCATGGCAGCAATACATGACAACACCGCATGGTAGCAACACAACATGCAGCAGCACAACATGGTAGCAGCACAAAACATGGTACACCCATAATTGGGCACAGACAACAGCACAAAGGGCAAGAAGGTAGAGACAACAATACATCATGTGAAGCAGCCACAAACTGTTGTCCACGATTGAGTCTTTGAAAGAAGAGATTGAGATAAAAATGTCCAGTTTGAGTGTTTGTTGCAGCTCGTTCCGGTCACTAGCTACAGCGAACTTAAAAGACGAGTGACCCAAGGATGCTTGTGCTTTGCAGACCTTTAACAGAATGTGACTGGCAGAACGGGTGTTGTATGTGAAGGATTACGGCTGCAGTAGATATCTCAGATAGCGGGGAGTGAGGCCTAAGAGGGTTTTATAAATAAGCATCAACTAGTGGGTCTTCGACGGGTATACAGAGATGACCAGTTTACAGAGGAGTATACAGTAGAGTGTAGTGATGTGTCCTATAAGGAGCATTGGTGGAAAATCTGATGGCCGAATGGTAAAGAATATCTAGTCGCTCGAGAGCACCCTTACCTGCCGATCTATAAATTATGTCTCCCTAATCTAGCATGGGTAGGATGGTCATCTGAATCAGGGTTAGTTTGGCAGCTGGGGTGGAAGAGGAGCGATTACGATAGAGGAAACCAAAGAATGGGTTATGCTTCCAAACACCTATTGAACTATTCATCTATTTCTCTTATTATAACCCCCAGTTCTGGAGTGTGAATTCATTGGGGAAAAGGAAGAAAAACCTACACACAATACAACCTCCCCCCTATTCCACTACTTGGCCCTATCTGATCCTACACCAGGCTGACAGCCTGGGAGTATCGGACCCTATTGTTCAACACAACTTCTAACTCTTCTGAAGTTCAATTTTGCCAACCTTACTGAAGCACATTAAATCCTATCATTCTCTATTGGCCTAGGCCTACTCACAGGGATCATTTTAGGATCACTTGCCCTGTACCCATCTTCCTCTACTACTTTCTTCACTGCCTCAGCATATGACACCTTATGTCCTACTCTGATTCTGGCAACCTCAACCTACCTTTCTCTTTTCGGACACTTCTGATCTCCAGCACCATGGAGTGCTGCTCTATTAACATACTGTATCATATGTGTCATAAAAATTGATAATTTCCTCACTACACACATACCAGCGTTTCTTCATCTCACCGGTAGAAACGGGCCAGCTACATTTCCTGGTTGTAAGCAAACCACAATGTCCAGAATTCATTGCGGTTTAATGACGTGGAGGACCACCCCGTGGAGGTGTGATCAATATCAAGATGTCTGTGTGCTAGCTGTGCCACCAGAGATTCTGGGTTCGAGCCCAGGATCTGTCGCAGCCGGCCACGACCAGGAGGCCCATGGGGCGACGCACAATTGGCCCAGCGTCGTCCGGGTTAGGGAGGGTTTGGCCGGCAGGGATATCCTTGTCTCATCACGGACTTGCAACTCCTGTGGCGGGCCTTGTGAAGTGCACGCTGACCAGGTCGCCAGGTGTACGGTGTTTCCTCCGACACATTGGTGCGGCTGGCTTCCAAGTTGGAAGAGCATTGTGTCAAGAAATAGTGCGGCTAGGTTCAGTTGTGTTTCGGAGGACGCATGGCTCTCGACCTTCACCTCTCCCAAGTCCGTACGGGAGTTGCAGCGATGAGACAAGACTGTAACCACTACCAATTGGATACCACGAAATTGGAGTGAAAAAGGGGGTAAAAAATATATATTTTAAAAACTGTCTGTGTTTGTAGCCAGCACTTTCAGACAGAGAGTCTCAATTGATGCGGTTTCCATGTTGTCGAACGTTGAAAATTGTTATTCTATCGATTTTTCTTTTCAATTCAAAGTGGGAGCTAAACGATCGGCCAACATTATTACGGAGTCTAGTTGATAGGTAATCGACTAGCCGGACTGTTCCCCGGACTCCAGTTGTAGCCATTCGTACAATGCACAAACAAGGCTATTGAACCTGACATTGGTGTAAGTGGCTCGGAAAACACACGTTTGTTATTTTTGTAGCTAAGTACAGTATAGGCGCAGTTACATTCCATATGCGAACACACACCGTTTCCTACTCACAACACTGATCAACTCGTTGTCAGCTGCCTAGCTAGCATCACTACCTACGTCGATGACTGAAGGCAAAGAAATCTCATATTCCATTGCTATGGCAGCGAACATTCCGCCACCAAATCCATTCCGCCACCAAATTGGGACAACTTCAGGGATGAATTCGAGGACTATGCGCTGGCGACCGGTCTACATGAGAAACCCAACGAGGTACAAGCGGCAACTCTGAGGAGTTTAATGGGCAGCGAATTCAGGCATATCTACCGGCACAATCTCACCCTCACAGCACGTCAACAGTGTGATGCAAAGGCTATATTGGATGCATTTGAGAATTACTTCAAACCCGCCAGAAATGTAATTTATGAGCGGTTCGTTTTCGGGAGCAGTAAACAGGAAGAGGGTGAGACAGTACACAACTTTGTAACCCGTTTGAAAGAGAAATCTGCCACTTGTGAATACGGGGGATTGAAAGATTAATTGATTTGTGACAAAATAGTGCTGGGAATTGCAAATGAGGATACACGCCGGCGTCTACTGAGAGAGAGAGACTTAACATTAGTAACTGCCATTGAAATGTGTCGCACTGCTGAAGTCACTGACATGAGAATGAGAGCAATGGAAATCGAAACCCCACGCTCCGACGTTGATACCGTTCACGCTGTTGCTAGGCAGACATTCAGACTAAACCAATCGAGGCAAAGCAATTCACCACGAACGGTGAACACAGAGAGCCCCGTAGCATGTAAATACTGTGGGAATACACACACACGTGGCAAAGAGCACTGCCCTGCCTATGGAAAACCATGCAGAGCTTGTGGAACTAATAATCATTTTGCAAAATTGTGTCTCAAAAGCAAAAGAAGGGTGAGTGAGGGCAAGATTCACTGTGTTGATGATGTCATTCAATGTTCAGAGCTGAAAAGTGAAAGTGACATTTACATGCATGAATCCATTGGGGCTGTACACTCGAGGGAAGAAATAGTTTGTGACACTACCATTATACAACAAGCAACAACAATGTCAACTGGATTCTGGTGCTACATGCAACGTAATGAGCTACAAAGACAAAATCAATCTGGCAGCTGACACACATCTATTGCCCAGCGATACTAGACTAAAGCTCTACTCAGGAGAGCTAATGAGCTCTATGGGCACCTTTGAGACTGAATGTGTTATTCGGGGACGCAAACACAAGCTGGAGTTTGAGATTGTAAAAACCAGTCAACATCCTCTCCTCTCAGGCTCTACATGCGAACGCCTGGGACTGATGCAGTTCACTGTACCAAATGACCTGCACATTGTGGATCATGTCCAGCATGGACCCCTGTCCAAACAACAACGACTCAGCAGATATGACAATGTATTCAACATGCCCGTTGAATCTGTGCCTGGGGAGGTTCACTTTGAAGAGGATGAGAGCATCACTCCAGTCCAGTGTGCTCCTCGCAATGTGCCCATTGCAATGAAAGTGGCTGTGAAGGCCCAGCTGGACAAGTATGAGGCCGATGGCCACATGACATCTGTGACTGAACCAACTGACTGGATCAGCAATATGGTCATAGTGAAAAAACCAGAGAAGCTGAGGGTCTGCATCGACCCAAAGCATCTGAACCAAGCACTGAAACGATCCCACTACATCATGCCGACACTAGAGGATGTCCTCTATAAGCTTCACAAGGCCAGGATTTTCACCTTGGTGGATGCCCAAGATGCATACCTTCAATGCAAGCTGGATGAAGAAAGCAGCCTCATGACTACCTTCTGGACCCCCTGGGGTCGGAAACGCCTGTGATATACCAACGTAAGCAGAACGAGTTACTGGCTGGGCTCAAGGGCATTGAACCCATCGCAGATGATGTCCTGATCGTAGGCTGTGGTGACACAGACGAAGAAGCAGTACGCGACCACGATGTGAAGCTCCTGGCACTGATGGAGCGCTGCCGATCAGTTAAGCTTCACCTTGGCCTGAAGCAGCTGCAGTTCAAGGTGAAAGACGTCCACTTCCATGGCCACACATTCTCTCGGCAAAAGGCCTGAAGCCGGACCCAGACAAGGTCAGAGCGATCCTCGACATGCCAAACCCGTCTGATGCCAAAGGAGTACAGCGTCTCATCGGCTTTGCAAACTATCTTGCAAAATTCATGCCACACCTATCAGCAGTCTGTGAGCCTCTGCGCCGGTTGCTGGACAAAGACACACCATGGCACTGGCTACCCAAGCACGAGGCTGCAGTGCAGGAGATTAAATTTCTGGCTTCATCCATGCCAGTGTTGCGCTACTACGACGTCATGAAGCATGTCACAATCCAGAGCGACTCCAGCCAAAGGGGACTTGGATGCTGCTTATGCAGGAAGGCCAGCCCGTTGCGTTTGCCTCGAGAGCACTCACCCCCACCGAACAAAACTATGCACAAATTGAGAAAGAGTGCCTCAGCATCGTCTTCTCCTGCCAGCGATTGCATCACTACTTATATGGGCGAGACCTGGTCATCGCTGAAACTGACCACAAACCACTCATTGCCATATTCAGTAAACCTCTCCTCAACGCGCCCAAGAGGCTTCAAAGCATGCTCCTGACTCTACAAAACTACAGCCTGAAGGTCATTTACAAGCCAGGACCAGAGATGTACATCAGCGACACACTGAGCAGGGCAACAACACAATGTACAGGCAGAGGCACTGTCTATCAGCGGCAGGCCATCTGTTCGCTACAGCAGGAACAACAAGATGATCAACTGATCAATCAGGCAGACTACTTAAACGTCACAGATCACCGCCTAGCCCAGATAAGGCAACACACTGACAAGGATGAATGCCTACAGTCACTGAAGTCCATGGCTCTCGCAGGTTGGCCATACCTGAAAGAGGAGACACCTTTCACAGTGAGAGAATACTGGACCTTTCGAGATGAGATCAGCGTGCAAAATGGCATCTTGTTCAGAGGTCAGAAGGTCATTATTTCCAAATCACTACGTCCAGAGATGCTTACCCGCATACACTCCAGTCACGTTGGAGGTGATGCATGCTACCGCCAGGCTCGTGAAACATTATACTGGCCAACTGTACCACATGCAACGAGTACGGTCATGAACAGCAAAAGGAAACCATGATGTCATACGAACTGCCCACAAGGGCCTGGCAAATCGTCAGCATGGACTTATTCAGCCACAGACAAAAGGACTATCTTCTCATCGTTGATCACTACTCTGACTTTTGGGAAATTGAACTGCTCCCTGACTTGTCTGCAGAGACGGTCATAAAGCGCTGCAAGGCGCAGTTTGCAAGGCAAGGTCAGCCTGACAAGGTAATCACGGACAATGGCCCACAATTCACTGCACAGTTCAAGCGTTTCGCCTCAGAATGGGAGTTTGACCACGTGACCTCCTCTCCAAGACACCCAAAAGCAAATGGCAAGGCAGAATCAGCTGTCAAGATTGCAAAAACCTGTTAAGCAGGGCCTTGCGTGACAGCAACGACCCATGGAAAGCGATCTTACAGTGGAGGAACACACCCACTGAAAACATGCCTTCTGTCCAGACGTCTGAAGACTACCATCCCCGTAGCTAACAAGCTACTTGAGCCCTGCGTCATGGTTGGCGTCATGGACAAACTGCGTCACAGAAAGCAGCTCGCTAAGTCCTATTATCGGATTGCTCGGGACCTACCAGAGCTGGAGGTGAAACGATAAGGATGAAACCGCTGCCGGGAGACGACACAGGACTTGAGGCTGGGCACATGCCTGCAGAGAGTTGCACCACGTTCTTACCTGGTGGATGTTGGTGGCTCCCTCTATTGTCGCAATCGGGTGGATCTGCGCGTAGCAGAGCAGACAAACCAGAACTCGCCATACACTCACCTAGATGAGCTGGATCACAGTCCAGCCCTAAGGGTAAGGGGTGCAGAATTGAGACATGGGCCAACTGAAGGTGAGGCTTCTACCCCACCAAACTCTCCAGCTCGTGCCCCTAATCCTACCCCTGTCAGAGCCAATACTTACTCACGGGTGGGTCGGCTGTGCAAGCCACTGGACTGGCTCACTCTGTAAGCAAGGGACTGTCAACTTGCCCTCGGTTAATTAAAATCTATATTTGTTCTTAAATAATTAAATTGACATTAAAAAAGGAAGATGACAACTGATGTAAAAAATAAAATGTAATTATTTTTCTATTGTTATGACCTGACTGTTAAGAATTTAATGTTATGCCTTTATGTTTGCACTTTCTATTGAAAAGGATGATGTTACGGAGTCTAGTTGATAGGTAATCAACTAGCCGGACTGTTCCCCGGACTCTAGTTGTAGCCATTCGTACAATGCACAAACAAGGCTATTGAACCTGACATTGGTGTCTGTCGTTATTCCTTTATCTAACATATCATACTGAAACAAACATCTGCGCAGTGAAAAACAAGTCAAACTGCGGTTATGTAGCTAATACTAACTAGCTAACTAGCTAGCTAGCAAACTACATTTGTTTATCTAAACCAAAATCTAGTTAGCGAGCCTTCAGAATATGCTGGCTAGACATTCCGAAGCATATCGGTATAATTACACAGCTGCTATCTGGCGATGTGATTTGTAACTTTGCAAGCTAACGTCAGCTTCGTTAGGTTATGATAGTTAACCGTTTGCTAGCTAACTAACTACCACAGAGGCAGGTCCAATCTCATTAACATCTGCTGAGGCATCAACATCAAGCTCAGCACCAGGAACTAATGTAAGTCACCTTCTAAAATCGACTAAATCTTTCCATGATGAGCAAATACTGGAGCTAGGCATAAACATGGTCTGTGTCTTGTTGTCATAGTTGGTGTGTTTACAAGTAGGCTACTACTTCTAGTGTTGTTTTCTCTGTGTTATGGTGGCTTAGTTGATTAATCATGCAAGGCTTAAAGTCTAAATTGGAGAAAAGGAGATATTAGTAAGGAGGGGATAGTGTGGGTGACTGACTGTTGTCTGTTGGTGGTGGGTAGTGTGTGTGAAGGTTAGTATGCATGATCTATTGACATGAGGGTGGTGGGTGGGTGGATATTGGCTTGTCTACTCAACAGCACAGCTGTAGATGCTCATGTAGATGCTCATGTAGTGAAGTAATATGTTATATCTATGTGTAGCAGTGTGATGTTGTTCCCCTAGATTGTGCACCAAGTTGCACACAAGAACCAGTTCGAATAGACCAGGTCAAGAGGGGATGTTAATAATAATAATAATTTAGTGTGTTTTTTATTTAATTACAGCTAATATTATTTTTTGGTGTACAAACACTTTTTCATATCTATATTGTACATACATGTGATTGTAAAGTTTAGCATATTTTGGTTTGGTCCATTGCGGGCTATCTGTATTTCCGTACCCCCTTATTGTTCTCTTATGCCTGGCCTTCAACATGCTTCAGCATGTTCACTAGAATTGTATTTGTGTTTATTTCCATGTTTTGAAGGAATTTGTTGATTGCAATTTTTTTGTATTTGAATGCAGTAAATTACATTGTATTTTAGTGCTCTATTGAGCCATGGAAGACTCTCAAGTCCATAAGATGAGTTATGCTGGGGATTTTAGTTTGGGAAGAGGGAGGGTGTCCTTGCATTTATACCAATTGTACAGTCAGCTCCTGGGAGTAGAGTATTTGCTAGTACTGAGTTTACAAGCACTGGGAGGGGTAGGCTGTTTACTCCACCTGACCAGGGTATCCCACCTCTGTCTTTTGATGTACCATCATCCCCAGTCCTCAGTAATAATGGGACTGAGTCAGCTTAGTGACCTTATTAAGCAGATTGGTTCAGAGATAGGAGAATCTATCAGAGCGAGTTTACTGCAGCCTGGGGCTTCAAGTCTTTCGCCTGCCAATCCCCCTCACCAACCCCAGCAGTTTCCTCTGCCTGAGCAATTTGGGTCAACTTTTATTGCTGTGTCCGCGCTGAATCTGGTTGTGAAGTGAGATGTTACTTCCAGCGCCGACAGAGATGGCCGCCTCGCTTCGGGTTCCTAGGAAACTATGCAGTATTTTGTTTTTTTACGTGTTATTTCTTACAATGAAATCCGAGCAAGGGTAAAATTCCAGAGAGACATCAGAGACTGTAACGTTCTTTGTTTCACGGAAACATGGTTCACCCGAGGCACACTATCTGAGTCGGTACAGCCACCTGGTTTCTTCACGCATCACGCCGACAGAATGTATGCCTTATGATTAACAAGACGTGGTGTGATCATAACAACATACAGGAACTCAAGCCCTTCTGTTCACCTGACTTAGAATTCCTCACAATCAAATGCAGACTGCATTATCTATCAAGATAATTATTTTCAATCATAATCACATTAGTGTATATTCCCCCCAAAGCAGACACATTGACGACACTGAAAGAACTTCATTCGACTGGGAACCACATATCCTGAGGCTGCATTTATTGTAGCTGGGGATTTTAATAAGGCTAATCTGAATCAAGGCTCCCCAAATTCTATCAGCATATCGATTGTGCTACCAGGGCTGGCAAAACCCTAGATCACTGTTATTCTAACTTCCATAACACATATAAGGCCCTCCCCCTCCCTCCCTTCGGAAAAGCTGACCACGACTCCATTATGTTGCTCCCAGCCTATAGACAGAAACTAAAACACGAAGCACCTGCTCTCAGGTCTGTTCAACACTGGTCCGACCAATCAGATTCCACGCTTTGATCACGTGGACTGGGATATGTTCTGCATAACGTCGAACAACATCATTGACGAATACGCGTCTATTAAAACATTCCCCAACCAGAAACCGTGGATTGATGGCAGCATTCGCGCAAAACTGAAAGCGCTAACCACTGCTTTTAATCAGTGCAAGGTGGCCGGAAAACATGACCGAATACAAACGGTGTAGCTAGTCACTCTGCAACGCAATCAAACAAGCTTAAGTGTCAGTATAGAGACAAAGTGGAGTCGCAATTCAACGGCTCAGACACAAGACGTATGTGGCAGGGTCTACAGTCAATCACGGATTACAAAAGAAAAACCGTCCCCGTCGCGGACCACGATGCCTTTGCTCCCAGACAGACTAAACAACTTTTTTGCTCGCTTTGAGGAAAACACAGTGTCACTGACACGACCCGCTACCAAAACCTGCTAAGCTAAGGTAACTGAGCTAAATGACTACCGCCCTGTAGCACTCACTTCCGTCATCATGAAGTGCTTTGAGAAACTAGTCAAGGATCATATCACCTCCACCCTACCTGACACCCTAGACCCACTCCAATTTGCTTACCACCCCAATAGGTCCACAGACGATGCAATCGCCATCACACTGCACACTGCCCTTACCCATCTGGACAAGAGGAATACCTATGTAAGAATGCTGTTCATCGATTACAGCTCAGCATTTAACACCATAGTACCCTCCAAACTCGTCATTAACCTCGACCCCGCCCTGTGCAACTGGGTCGTGGACTTTGACGTGCCGCCCCCAGGTGGGGAGGGTAGGTCACAACATCTCCACTCCGCTGACCCTCAACACTGGGATCTCCACAAGGGTGTGTTCTCAGCCCTCTCCTGTTCTCCCTGTTCACCCACTACTGCGTGGCCATGCATGCTTCCAACACAATCATCAAGTTTGCAGATGACAGGCAGTGGCTCGGGTGGTTGTTGTCCTTGATGATCTTTGTGGTAGGCTTGATTACCAACAATGACGAGACGGCCTACAGGGAGGAGGTGAGGACCCTCAGAGTGTGGTGTCAGGAAAATAACCTCACACTCAATGTCAACAAATGATCGTGGACTTCAGGAAACAGCAGAGGTGAGCAGGCCCTATCTACATTCACGGGACAGTAGTGGAAAGGGTGGACGTTTTAAGTTCCTCGGCGTACACATCACAGACAAACTGAAATGGTCCACCCACACAGACAGAGTGGTGAAGAAGGAGCAGCAGGAGGCTGAAGAGATTTGGCTTGTCACCAAAAACACTCACAAACTTTTACAGATGCACAATCGAGAGGATCCTTTCAGGCTGTATCACCGCCAGGTACGGCAGCTGCTCTGCCCATAACCATAAGGCTCTCCAGAGGGTAGTGAGGTCTGCACAACACATCACTGGGGGCAAACTACCTGCCATTCAGGACAGCTACACTACCCGATGTCACAGGAAGGCCAAAAAGATCATCAAGGACATCAACCACCCGTGCCACTGCCTGTTCACCCCGCTATCATCCAGAAGGCGATGTCAGTACAGGTGCATCAAAGCAGGGACCGACCAAAATGCGTCTGTGCATGTTGTTCAGTGGACTTTGGGGATATCAGGTGCCATTAAAAGGGTCCACTATTTCTGGATTAGAGACTGAAAAACACCTATCTCAAGGCCATCAGACTGTTGAAAAAAAGCAAATAGAAGCACAAGCATTTGCAACCTCGCATTAACATATGCTAACCCCTTCGTGACTGGACAGCCAGTGAGGTACAGGATTGTTTGGATGAACTGTTAAGGGAGCATAAAGCATGTACAACACAACTTTCACAGCAGTTGGCTGCACGTCTTTGACTCCCCTCAGGAGGATGTGGATTCTGTGAGCAGACCTAATGTGTCATCTTTTCCCTTGATGTGGCCGTGAACCAGAACAGGCCCCACCTGTATCTGAGAGAACGTTTTGAGTATGTTAGAGAAGGCTCTTGTCAGCAATACTCAGTCTGTGAAGAGGGCCCTGTAAACAGTTCCCCAAATGTCAGCGTGAGTGCGCTGTCTGTGGAAGCACTAATCACTGGACCAAAGCTCACTGTCAGATGCACCAGCTGTGTTTTCTTTCTCTCCTGGCCACATGAGCTTTGACTGTAGTGAGACTGGGCAGCGACAGAGCCCTGGATGTGGACAGACTGACAGGTCTCAGGAAAACTACAAAGTCTCCATTCTGAGGAGAAGCAATGTGGGGCAGTCTAATTTTCCTCCACTGACGATGATATCCAATCTGTTTATTCTTATTTTTGTCGGGAACCCAAGAACAACACAGTAATTTTTCAGAACGCAGTGAGAATTACTCGGAATGACAGTTTGTTTTACACCACCGTGCTAGTACAAGATAAAGTTGAGCTGAAGGAGATGTTAGATAGTGGGTCCATGGCTACTACTCTGCGCACAGATATTGTACCTCGGTTGAGGGAGGCAGGAGTGGTAGCTCCTTCAGACATCATCCTGGTGGGTTGTGGTGGGATCCAAACTTACCCAGTGGGCATGTGTGACTTAAAAATACAGCTTTATGTAGTCCCAGTGCTTATTGTAGATGGGCAGGTTGATGAACTCATTGTGGGTACTAACATGTTGAAGTCTCTGATTAGACAGTTCAAATCGAATGACAGCTATGGGCGGGTGGTGGGTACGCCAGGTCCTTCTGGCCAGTGTGATGACAGCCACTTCCTGCGTCTCCTATCAAATCTGGATAGATGGAGAGGAGACTCCATCCCAGATAAAGTGGACACCATTAAGTTGAAGAGAGCAGTAACGCTCCAACCCATGAGTGAGCATCTGGTGGGGCCGCCTACCCCAAAGACAAAACTCTCTGTTGGCAGTACTGTTGTTGTTGTGCCCAGCACGTCTCATTGTGTGAATCGACACATACTAGTAGGGAGAGTAGTTACGCCTCTGTGGGGGGATGGATGGGTCCCTGTGAAGATTGTGAATCCAACAACTTCGCCAGTTACCCTGGGACGAAATGCTAAAGTGGCGGATGTGTACCCTTGCATTGGAGGATTTTGATGATGTCAAGCAGCAAGCAGCTTACCAGAACGTGGCAAAAGTACAATGTGACAGCTCACATGGCAGTCTTACAGCTAAGAGTTCAGTTGGTGGCAGTGTAGTTAATGGCAACAGTACACTGAGCAATCTTGGACTTCAAGGCCTGTCTGTTGAAGAGTGTCCAGTTTCACAGTTCTGGATTGGAAAACTTGTCAGTTTAATTGAGAAGTATGTGTTCTCTAGACATAGCCAGGCAAGAGGGGATATTAATAATTTGATAATAATAATAATTCAGTGTGTAGCTATATATATATATATATATATATAAATGTAAAAATATAAAAGTAGCCCGATGACAGCTTTACACACTCTTGGCCCTATTCCACAAAGCTGTCATCAAGGCAAAGGGTGGCTTCTTTGAGGAATCTAAAATAGAAAATATATTTTGATTTGTTTAACACTTTTTTGGTTATTACATGATTCCATACATGTTATTGCATAGTTTTGATGTCTTCTCTATTATTCTACAATGTAGAACAGAGGAACAAATAAAGAAAAACCCTGGAATGAATGCGTGTACAAACGTTTGACTGGTACTATACATATAGATAACATCAGATTTATCCTCAGTGAACAAGTTTCAGATAGATATCAGACATGGATACTATAGTATTATTCTACTACACAGACAATAGTCAGTACTCTGAATAATGTAACAGAGAGATACATTTTGGCCCCTCAGAGTTGGAAGGGCTGACTAGTCCTTGGGCATTCTCCTTTGTTCTTTCCTTGTGTTCCTGGGCCTTTAGCCATACAGATCTAGGTGACAGAGAGCACATACATTAAGGCAGAGCCTACACTCATAAACAACAATACAAACACTCATACGCATCAATACACGACTAGACTGTCTACAAGTAAAGCCTCCCTAAAACCTTTCACATCTTTGCTAACAGCCCAGCTCAATACCCCATTATTGTCTCTGAATACACACCAGTCTATTGTACCCTTTTTTTGTTGATAGATGAACACTGTTTAATGTATGGTTACACATCCTCACGATCAGTTTGTCTTTCCGGGAGACTTGCAGTACCAACAAATCTTCTGCAAAGAGATCAAAGCAGTGGGTGGTGAATAAAGTGTACGAGAGGCTTGTCCACCTGGCTGTGGGGTACACTCAGACTCCAGCCACCCTTGTCATAGACTGTTCTCTCAGATACCGCATGGCAAGCGGTACCGGAGCAAGTCTATGTCGAAGAGGCTTCTTAACTTCTTATGGTATAGGGGACGGTTGCGTCCCACTTGGGCAAAAAAACAGGGAAAACTTCATCACAATGCCAAAATAAAGTGTTGACTTCAACTTCCTGATCAATTCATTGTGATATTCATTCGATGTATTTTGATAAACTAGCTTCAGTCTTACTGCGAAAACAATTCATGCAGGGAGTTGGTGTATCATTTCAACTAATTTGCTGGCAAGTAAACATGTTAAAATAAAACAGTAGAGTAGTCAATATAGCAAATAAGTAGACATGGTTGGTATTCAAGACAAGTTGACTTTCTCTGGAGACCGAGGTGAGTTTACACCACAGTATGAAGGAACTGTTATGGCAATGTATGACAGATTCCCTGTTTTAGGTTAGTTAGGATCAACACTTTATTTTCAGAATGTGAAATGTCAGAATAATAGTTGAGCGATTGATTTATTTCAGCTTTTACTTCTTTCATCACAATCCCAGAGGGTCAGATGTTTACATACACTCAATTAGAATTTGGTAGCATTGCCTTTAAATTGTTTAACTTGGGTCACACTTTTCGGGTAGCCTTCCACAAGCTTCCCACAATCAGTTGGGTGAATTTTGGCCCATTCCACCTGACAGATCAGGTGTAACTGAGTCAGGTTTGTAGGCCTCCTTGCTCACACACACTTTTTCAGTTCTGCCCAAAAATGTTCTATAGGAATTAAGGTCAGGGCTTTGTGATGGCCACTCCAATACCTTGACTTTGTTGTCCTGAAGCCATTTTGCCAAGTTTGGAAGTATGCTTGGGGTCATTGTCCATTTGGAAGACCCATTTGCAACCAAGCTTTAGCTTCCTGACTGATGTCTTGAGATGATGCTTCAATATATCCACATATTTTCCTACCTCATGTGGCCATCTATTTTGTGAAGTGCACCAGTCCCGCCTGCAGCAAAGCACCCCCACAACATGATGCTGCCACCCCCATGCTTCACGGTTGGGACGGTGGTCTTCAGTTTGCAAGCTTCCCCCTTTTTCCTCCAAACACAACAATGGTCATTATGGCCAAACAGTTCTATTTTTGTTTCATCAGACCAGAGGACATTTCTCAAAAAGGTACAATCTTCATCTCCATGTGCAGTTGCAAACCGTGGTGTGGCTTTCTTATGGCAGTTTTGGAGCAGTGGCTTCTTCCTTGCTGAGCGGCCTTTCAGGTTATGTCGATATAGGACTCGTTTTACTGTGGATACTTTTGTACATGTTTCCTCCAGCATCTTCACAAGGTCCTTTGCTGTTGTTCTGGGATTGATTAGCACTTTTTGCACCAATGTACATTCATCTCTAAGAGACAGAACGAGTCTCCTTCGTGAGCCGTATGACAGCTGCGTGGTCCCATGGTGTTTATATTTGTGTACTATTGTTTATACAGATGAACGTGGTACCTTCAGGCATTTGGAAATTGCTCCCAAACTTGTGAAGCTCTATAAAAACAAATTTAAAGGCACAGTCAACTTAAGGCAGTGGGGATTTATTCGATTGCCTACGAATTCTCAGAAGGCAGCCCAACCTCTGTCCTCTTTTTCTCTGTCTCTTCACGCAAATGATGGGGATTTGGGCCTGTTCCCGGAAAAGCAGTATGTCTTTCACGTTGGGCTTGTCAGACTCGTAAAAGAAAAAAGCTTCTGTCATAAGAGATGGTTGCAGCAACATTATGTACAAAATAAGTAAAAATATAAGTTAAACAATGCAAAACACAAACAAAAAAACATGTGTAAAACGTCAGCCATCTTCTCTTGCGCCATGATACATGAAGAGAGAGAGCTATGCACAAGCTTCGACCTACAGTACCCAAACCTCTAAATGCAAAAATGCCAGGAGAGTCAAGTCAAATGTCGTGAACTGTGAGCAAATGACAGAGCTTACAATCCTGGAGAAAATGTGTTAGCTAGGAACTAACTCGACGGACCAAAGCGGGTTCCTGCAACAGTCTTTGCTCAGACTGGTCCTGTGCCCTACACTGTTCAGACTGCAGAGGACGTCATCTGGAAAAGGCACACAGATCAGTTATTGTTGAGTAAAGCACCATTGACAACCACCAGTCATCTGGAACTGGTCTGTAACTGTTACTGGGTGACACCCTGGTCCACTAGTCGTCACCTCAGTCACCTTCTCAGGACTGTTGTTCATAATGGGGAAATTTAAGTAGGTGGAGAGGAGATGTGGTGTATTAGGGTTGTGCCGCAGGGCATCATGAGTTGTATGTGTTGAGATTAGCACGTTCATATAAATGGATGAACTGAATTCCTGTCACCTTTCATTATTGAATTGTTATAAAGACATGGTTATGAAACCTACGAGACATAAGTGATCATCGTTGAGTTACACCCCCAAGGCTGGCTCTGTCTGTCTCCCTGTCTATCTCCCTCTCTCTCCCCCTTTCCCTGTATCTTCTCCCCTTTCCTTGTCTCTTCCTGTTTAGTTTTGTTCTCTTCAAATCAAATCAAATTGAATGTCACATGAATACAACAAGTGTAGACCTTACAGTGAAAAGCTTACATACAAGCCCTTAACCAACAATGCAGTTAAGAAAATGTGTACTAAAGTAACACAAGATAATTACATAACAATTACATAACAATGACGAGACTATTACAGGGGGTACAGGTTAGCCGAGGCAATTTGTAAAGTGACTATGCATAGATAATAAACAGCGAGTAACAGTATTGTAAAAACAAAGGGGGGGGCTCAATGGAAGTAGTCTGGGTGGCCATTTGATTAATTGTTCAGCAGTCTCATGGCTTGGTGGTAGAAGCTATTAAAGAGCCTTTTGGTCCTAGACTTGGCGCTCTGGTACCGCTTGCCATGCGGTAGTAGTGAGAACCGTCTATGACTTGGGTGACTGGAGTCGTTGACACTTTTTTGAGCCTTCCTCTGACACCGCCTGTTATATAGATCCTGGATGTCAGGAAGCTTGGCCAAAGTGATGTACTGGGCCGTGCGCATTACCCTCTATAGTGCCTTACGGTCAGATGCCGAGCAATTTTTATTTTTTTTCACCTTTATTTAACCAGGTAGGCTAGTTGAGAACAAGTTCTCATTTGCAACTGCGACCTGGCCAAGATAAAGCATAGCAGTGTGAGCAGACAACACACAGTTACACATGGAGTAAACAATTAACAAGTCAATAACACAGTAGGAAAAAAGGGGGAGTCTATATACATTGTGTGCAAAAGGCATGAGGTAGGCGAATAATTACAATTTTGCGGATTAACACTGGAGTGATAAATGATCAGATGGTCATGTACAGGTAGAGATATTGGTGTGCAAAAGAGCAGAAAAGTAAATAAATAAAAACATGGGTGGGATATTTGCCGATAGACTATGTACAGCTGCAGTGATCGGTTAGCTGCTCAGATAGCAGATGTTTGAAGTTGGTGAGGGAGATAAAAGTCTCCAACTTCAGCGATTTTTTTGCAATTCATTCCAGTCACAGGCAGCAGAGAACTGGAACGAAAGGCAGCCAAATGAGGTGTTGGCTTTAGGGATGATCAGTGAGATACACCTGCTGGAGCGCGTGCTACGGATGGGTGTTGCCATCATGACCAGTGAACTGAGATAAGGCGGAGCTTTACCTAGCATGGACTTGTAGATGACCTGGAGCCAGTGGGTCTGGCGACGAATATGTAGCGAGGGCCAGCCGACGAGAGCGTTAAAGTCGCAGTGGTGGGTGGTATAAGGTGCTTTAGTGACAAAACGGATGGCACTGTGATAAACTGCATCCAGTTTGCTGAGTAGAGTGTTGGAAGCAATTTTGTAGATGACATCGCCGAAGTCGAGGATCGGTAGGATAGTCAGTTTTCCCTGGGTAAGTTTGGCGGCGTGAGTGAAGGAGGCTTTGTTGCGGAATAGAAAGCCGACTCTTGATTTGATTTTCGATTGGAGATGTTTGATATGAGTCTGTAAGGAGAGTTTACAGTCTAGCCAGACACCTAGGTACTTATAGATGTCCACATATTCAAGGTTGGAACCATCCAGGGTGGTGATGCTGGTCAGGCGTGCGGGTGCAGGCAGCGAACGGTTGAAAAGCATGCATTTGGTTTTACTAGCGTTTAAGAGCAGTTGGAGGCCACGGAAGGAGTGTTGTATGGCATTGAAGCTCGTTTGGAGGTTAGATAGCACAGTGTCCAAGGACGGGCCGGAAGTATATAGAATGGTGTCGTCTGCGTAGAGGTGGATCAGGGAATCATTGATATATACAGAAAAAAAGAGTCGGCCCGAGGATTGAACCCTGTGGCACCACCATAGAGACTGCCAGAGGACCGGACAGCATGCCCTCCGATTTGACACACTGAACTCTGTCTGCAATGTAATTGGTGAACCAGGCAAGGCAGTCATCCGAAAAACCGAGGCTACTGAGTCTGCCGATAAGAATATGGTGATTGACCGAGTCGGCAAGGTCGATGAAGACTGCTGCACAGTACTGTCTTTTATAATTGGCGGTTATGATATCGTTTAGTACCTTGAGCGTGGCTGAGGTGCACCCGTGACCGGCTCGGAAACCAGATTGCACAGCGGAGAAGGTACGGTGGGATTCGAGATGGTCAGTGACCTGTTTGTTGACTTGGCTTTCGAAGACCTTAGATAGGCAGGGCAGGATGGATATAGGTCTGTAACAGTTTGGGTCCAGGGTGTCACCCCCTTTGAAGAGGGGGATGACTGCGGCAGCTTTCCAGTCCTTGGGGATCTCAGACGATATGAAAGAGAGGTTGAACAGGCTGGTAATAGGGGCTGCGACAATGGCGGCGGATAGTTTCAGAAATAGAGGGTCCAGATCGTCAAGCCCAGCTGATTTGTACGGGTCCAGGTTTTGCAGCTCTTTCAGAACATCTGCTATCTGGATTTGGGTAAAGGAGAACCTGGAGAGGCTTGGGCGAGTAGCTGCGGAGGGGGGGGGGGGCGGAGCTGTTGGCCGAGGTTGGAGTAGCCAGGCGGAAGGCATGGCCAGCCATTGAGAAATGCTTGTTGAAGTTTTCGATAATCATGGATTTATCGGTGGTGACCGTGTTACCTAGCCTCAGTGCAGTGGGCAGCTGGGAAGAGGTGCTCTTGTTCTCCATGGACTTCACAGTGTCCCAGAACTTTATTGGAGTTGGAGCTACAGGATGCAAATATCTGCCTGAAGAAGCTGGCCTTAGCTTTCCTGACTGACTGCGTGTATTGGTTCCTGACTTCCCTGAACAGTTGCATATCGCGGGGACTGTTCGATGCTATTGCAGTCCGCCACAGGATGTTTTTGTGCTGGTCGAGGGCAGTCAGGTCTGGAGTGAACCAAGGGCTATATCTGTTCTTAGTTCTGCATTTTTTGAATGGAGCATGTTTATCTAAAATGGTGAGGAAGTTACTTTTAAAGAATGACCAGGCATCCTCAACTGACAGGATGAGGTCAAT
Organism: Oncorhynchus gorbuscha; assembly: GCF_021184085.1. Classification (NCBI taxonomy): domain Eukaryota; kingdom Metazoa; phylum Chordata; class Actinopteri; order Salmoniformes; family Salmonidae; genus Oncorhynchus; species Oncorhynchus gorbuscha. Next base: position 21,312,773 of record NC_060197.1, read on the forward strand.
GTCCTTCCAGGATACCCGGGCCAGGTCGATTAGAAAGGCCTGCTCACAGAAGTGTTTTAGGGAGCGTTTGACAGTGATGAGGGGTGGTCGTTTGACTGCGGCTCCGTAGCGGATACAGGCAATGGAGGCAGTGATCACTGAGATCCTGGTTGAAGACAGCGGAGGTGTATTTGGAGGGCCAGTTGGTCAGGATGACATCAATGAGGGTGACCTTGTTTACAAATTTAGGGTTGTACCTGGTGGGTTCCTTGATGAATTGTGTAAGATTGAGGACATCTAGCTTAGATTGTAGGACTGCCGGGGTGTTAAGCATATCCCAGTTTAGGTCACCTAACAGAACAAACTCTGAAGGTAGATGGGGGGCAATCAATTCACAAATGGTGTCCAGGGCACAGCTGGGTGCTGAGGGGGGTCGGTAGCAGGCGGCAACGGTGAGAGACTTATTTCTGGAGAGAGTAATTTTCAAGATTAGTAGTTCGAACTGTTTGGGTATGGACCTGGAAAGTATGACATTACTTTGCAGGCTATCTCTGCAGTAGACTGCAACTCCTCCCCCTTTGGCAGTTCTATCTTGACGGAAGATGTTATAGCTGGGTATGGAAATCTCAGAATTTTTGGTGGCCTTCCTGAGCCAGGATTCAGACACGGCAAGGACATCAGGGTTAGCAGAGTGTGCTAAAGCAGTGAGTAAAACAAACTTAGGGAGGAGGCTTCTGATGTTGACATGCATGAAACCAAGGCTTTTTCGATCACAGAAGTCAACAAATGAGGGTGCCTGGGGACATGCAGGGCCTGGGTTTACCTCCACATCACCCACGTAACAAAGGAGGAGTAGTAGGAGTAGTATGAGGGTGCGGCTAAAGGCTATCAAAACTGGTCGCCTAGAGCGTTGGGGACAGAGAATGAAAGGAGCAGATTTCTGGGCATGGTAGAACATATTCAGGGCATAATGTGCAGACAGGGGTATGGTGGGGTGCGGGTACAGCGGAGGTAAGCCCAGGCACTGGGTGATGATGAGAGAGGTTGTATCTCTGGACATGCTGGTTGTAATGGGTGAGGTCACCGCATGTGTGGGAGGTGGGACAAAGGAGGTATCAGGGGTATGAGTGGAACTAGGGGCTCCATTGTAAACTGAAACAATGATAACTAACCTGAACAACAGTATACAAGGCATATTGACATTTGAGAGAGACATACAGTAATCACAGGTGTTGAATTGGGAGAGCTAGCTAAAACAGTAGCTAAAACAGTAGGTGAGACAACAACAGCTAATCAGCTAGCACAACAACAGCAGGTAAAATGGCGTTGGCTAGGCAGGGAGGGTCGGATTAACTACACACAGAGCCTGAGTGCGGCTGGGGCCGACAGATAAAACATAAACAAGCAGAATGGAGTACCGTGATTAATGGACAGTCTAGCATGCATCAGCTATGTAGCCAAGTGATCAGTGTCCAGGGGGGCAGCGGTGGATGGGGCAGGGAAGCTGGACTGGCGAGTGTTATCCAGGTTAAAAAACAGTTAGCAGTGGCTAACAATGACTAAATAGCTTGTAGCTAGTTAGCTGGTTAGCTTCTGGAGGTTCTTGAGTGTGTTCTAAAAATTCAAAATAATGGTGATTCCGTATCACATTGGGTAAGGCAGGTTACCGGAAGGTATAAAGAAATTAAAAATCGAAAAGAGAGAAAGTAAATATGGGTCCAGTGAGTGTTTGGGACGCGGCGATTCAGACGGTTAGCAGGCCTGTGCTAACAAGCTAACAGTTAGTAGGCCAGGGCTAAACAAGTTAGCAGTTAGCGGACCGGGGCTAAACAAGCTAGCAGTTAGCAGGCCGAATTAGCAAGCAAGGAGATAGCAAGGGCTAGAAAGTTAGCCTTTGGGGGACGTCGCGATGGGGTGAGTCTGTGTATTCCTCTTCATGCGGTAACATCGATAGACCAGTCGTGGGTCTGGATATTGTAGCCTAGGAGTATGCTTCGGTGGTAGCACAGGAGCTCTGGCCGGGTTAGCTTCAAGCTAAGTTGGTGGAAACGCTAGCCAGGAGTAATCATCCGGGGTTGCGGTTAGCTAGATAGCTAATTGTGAGGAATCCTGCTGAAAATGTTCCGTTTGCGGTGGGAATCCGGGGATAAAAAAGAATAGGTCCGTTATGCTCTGGTTAGAGTCACGTTGTTCGAACTGGCGAGAGCTTTCTGAGCTAAAGGTTAGCTGATGACCGGTTAGCTGAAGACCGCTAGCAATGGTTTGCTGACTGATAGCTGGTAGCTAGCTGGTAGCTAGCTGGCTAGCTTCAGTTGAGGGGTTCCGGATCCAAAGTAGATATAAATACTTTAGAAGAAAATAGCTACATTGGGTGAGCCGGGTTGCAGGAGAGTATTTAGAAGTTGAGGTTTAACAAAATGTTTTAAAAGATATGCGAAGAAAAATATGTTTAAAAAATAATTAAAAGATATATACAAGGGACACGACACGACAAGACATTCGACTGCTACGCCATACCAGGCGGTCATGCAACTGGTCAGGATGCTCTCTACGGTGCAGCTGTATAATTATTTGAGGACCTGGGGACCCGTACCAAATCTTATCTATTTTATGTTTTATGTATTGCTGTTTTATAGCCCTGTTTAACTGCAGTGCCTGTAGCGCTCTCTTGGTCTGGGATGTATCATCTGAACCGTGTTATATAAACAAACTGTATCCCATTAATGTAGCCATTTCATTATTCTAAGCCTCACAAACTGCATTAGTTTTATATGTGGGATTACAGTGTTTGAGGCTGTAGGCTGTTTATCTTTTTAAAAATCAAATCAAAGTTTACTTGTACACAGATTAGTAGATGTTAAAGCAGGTGCAGTGAATTGCTTTTGTTTCTAGCTCCAGCAGTTCAGTAAATGTCTAACAGTACAATGATAATACACAAAGAAAAAAAAGTTAAAAATAAGAAACTAGAGATTACTACAATATCACAACATGCAATATCAGAAAGAGTAATGTCGGAATATAAATATGTGGTGTATATAGACAGTATGGACGATATACAAGTAGATACACACACACACATAAATACACAAACAGACATACACACACATACACTCAAATACACATAGATCTGTGCACACACTCATGTACACACAATGAGAGATTGAAAGGGAGAGAGTAAAAGTCAATGTTTTTGTATTCCCTTTCTCTAGAGCTTTCTAAACATAGAAACATTGGGTCTTCTACTCTAAAGTTACCAAAAACATGAAACAATGGGCAACACTGACCAGCTCAGCTTGTCCTTCACATGGGACTTCTGAAGAGCTTATCCTGGGGCGTTCTCCTTCTCCACTGTATAAGAGGAAACATAACCACCAATCAACTCTTCCTTTACTTTCAAGTGGACCTAAACCTGGAGTCTTAACTATCCATTTTGTGAACTAAACTGTAACTAGATCCCCCTCTAACACTATTTTCACCCGGAACCCAGACTAAATCAATTCCAAGTCTCTAGACTTTCTAAGTGGACCTAAACTTGGACTACCCATTACAAGACAACATGTTTTTATCCCTAACCAAACCAATCCCAAGTCTGTTGATGTCGCATGGTCCTCTGGGTTGGTCCCTCTAGTGGTGACAGGGGAGTAGTGCAGGTCCAGCCAGGACCTCCAGGCCTCAGGAGACCCTCCCAGGATGGAAAGTCCAGGAGGGGTAGCCCTACTGAGCGGGTTCGGATCCTCCGCCAGGGACTCTCTGGAGGTAGGGGGCTGGATGGTCTTTCCAGGGGGGAACAACTCCACCTACCTTGGACTCAACCAGAGTCTACCCTGGGGGGTTGGGGCTGGAGGAGTAGACGGTAACCTGTCATTGGGGTCATCGCAGGCAGAGGCGGTGATTCGAGGTCCGACCATGAAGGTTAGTGTGTTTTATTTATCTCTATTATTTATTTTTATGGATTTAATTGATGTTGCTACCAAATGTGCTATATATAGCGCAACAATCACTACAGTGCCAGGTTAGCCATTTTGAGTGTACCCATGAGTTATATTCTATGGCTGTTCTAGTCATTCTCTATCTATGGTGCTATACAAATAAAGTTTGGTTGTATTTGAAGGAGAAGAACTGGCCGGCACTCCTCATCCTGGTCATCATCGTGCTGACGGTGTGTGGAAACATCCTGGTCATCCTAGCTGTCTCATTGGAGAAAAAGCTTCAGAATGCCACCAACTTCTTCCTGAGGTCTCTGGCCGTGGCCGACATTCTGGTGGGGATACTAGTGATGCCTGTATCCCTCATCAACATACTCTATGGTGAGTAGAACTACACTGTGCATAACTCCCCCTGGCCGTGGCTGGTGGGGATACTGGCCATACCATGTGGTATATGTAAACAGTCTTGAGGTTGGCTCTGTGGTCTGTTTCTTAGTGTATTTGTGGTTAGTGCTCTGTGTGGTCTGTTTAAACTTTCTCTGTGCATCTAGGATTGTTGGTGCTATGTGGTCTGTGTAAACGCTCTCTGCATCCGTCTCTCTCTCTCTCTCTCTCTCTCTCTCTGTGTGTGTCTCCTGCTCTCTCTTTCTCTGTGAGACTATGAGTGCATTGAGAACCGTTAGTGGGCTGTGTTGGTGGTCTGTGTAAACTGAATCTCTGTCTTAGAGTACAATAGTATATCTTAGTTAGGAGTGGAGGCTGGTGACTTGAACATTTTAGGAGGATTAGAGACCCACAATATAGGCATGGAACACACGGAGATGACAAAGCGTGTTTCAAAAATTGTCAAAGACAATTTTAACCTAAAGCATTTAATGAAGACATTTATAGTACAATGTTATAGGGAATGGGAATGAAAGGGCTACTTACACAGTGTTGGGAATGGATCACAACAGTGATTGAATGGGGGTATGAGGCATGATTTGAGGTGTTCAGAGGCTTGACTTCAGTGCAGTGCAGGTTCATCATGGATGGATGGTGTTGGGGAAGAGCTCAACCCTTCCACTGCTGAAGGAAAGACAGGATTTGACTGGGAAGACAAAAATTACAACATAATAATAGCTAGATAAAAGAGCTAAGAATGAGTTAGTCCAAGCAAGAAGTAAAATCATTTGTGTGCAATAATGTGGTTGTGTTTGTGTGTGTGTGATTGACTCTACATACAGTAATGAGAGAAAATTGATATGGCTTGGAGAGGAAACAGTGGATGAGTGGGCACATGAGACGTGGCTTCAGTGGAGTGGTTATCACTTCTAAATCAGGGAATAGGAAGGGACTTACAGGAGCTGTAAATACAAATAGCAGATGCATTCCTTAGCAGCTGCGCTATCGTAGGTTAAACTCAGACATCTCAGAATTCACAAAGTCAAACAGTCTGAGCATCTCTCCCATTTGACACATCAAAGTAGCCAAAGAAACGTTCCTAAATAAAGCCCTGATCATCCACATACCTGACAATAACTGACAACTGCAAGGAGACTGGTGGCACCATATGTCCCAGAGTGGTGGGCCAAGTTTTTCTTTATCTGTTAACCTGACCAGGAAAACTCTGGACCATATAAGGTATGACAGTGATTAATCCGTTGTAAAAAGATTTTACATGGGCTATGACTGGACCAGTTTTTCCTAATCAGGTTACATGGTTTTAAAAAGAAAACCCAACCGTACACTTGTTCATGTGAATTATATTTAGACAAGATTAAGAGTGGGATTTCCTCTACCCAGACCCAGAGACAACAACTAATAGACAACAGAACTCACAGGGCTGAGCTTGCTTTATGCATATTTGGGTCATGCAGGCCAATGCAACTGTAGGCCCAATAAAACATTAACTCACATCTATCACTATTATGTTGATTGATTAAATCCAGTTAAAAGTATAGGCAGCCTAGTCAGCCCAAGTTTGAATATAAACCCCATTTGATCACATTCACATTTTGTCCTGACACAAATATGTACTATAAATACACAACTTTACCAATTTGTTTACCCTGACCAGATGGACAGGGCGCATAGGCTGTATGCAACTGCTTATTCCTCTCACCGTCTGTGCCCTGCCAAACAGGTGGACGTTGGACAAACGGAACGGACTCTTAATCCTGACTCGGCATCTTATTGGTAGCATACAGTTCAGACTGAAAAATCGTCTCATTTTCATCCCATACAGCATGTCCGATCTCTAATGTTTAGGTGTAGGCTAGGGCGCTGCGACATTCATGTAATCAGTTTTTGCTTGTGTCTGTCCGAAGTGATTATGTGTTATCTCCTTTGCTAAATTAATACAGACGGAAAGTGGAAAGCATACTTGAAAAAATATAGGTGCGTCAACCTCTCTCTTTAGTCAAACTTTTAATGTATGATGCGATGGAAGCTATAAAATCATTCGGAATTAATTTCTACATTCCAGAAAAGCCAGTCGAAAGTTCCATATGTTCATTAAGTAAAGCACCGTAAAGTGCAATTACCTCTGCAAGCTCCTTATAGTTGCACTTGTTAGTGGAACTTTCCTTCTCATCATGTCCTCTAAAAGCCAAGTCTTGCACACTCAAATGCAGTGATGTCGATAAGCTGTTTGAGAACATCTCTGTTTCTTACTTTCTCTTTGTGTTGCGCGGTTTGAATACGCAGACATTCGGCCATTACATGATCGATGCGGCTTTTCCCAAGAAGCTTGAATTTGATGTGGACATTTAAACAACAACAAAAAATGTCCCTTTTCAGGACCCTGTCTTTCAAAGATAATTTGTGAAAATCCAAATAACTTCACAGATCTTCATTGTAAAGGGTTTAAACCTCTCTGGGATAGGGGGACGCAAATGTCCCACTTGGCCAATTGCCAGATTCAAATAAAATACTATTGAATTTAAACTTTTATTAAATCACACATGCAAGATAGCAAATTAAAGCTACACTCGTTGTGAATCCAGCCAACATGTCAGATTTTAAAAAGGCTTTTCGGCGAAAGCATGAGAAGCTATTATCTGATTATAGCACAGCAGTAAACAAAGAGAGTAGCATATTTCAACCCTGCAGGTGCTACACAAAACAAAGAAATAAAATATAAAACATGCCTTACCATTGATGAGCTTCTTTTGTTGGCACTCCAATATGTCCCATAAACATCACAAATGGTCCTTTTGTTCGATTAATTCAGTCCATATATATCCAAAACGTCCATTTATTTGGCGCGTTTGATCCAGAAAAAAACAGCTTCCAATTTGCGCAAAGTCACTACAAAATATCTCAAAAGTTGCCTGTAAACTTTGCCAAAACATTTCAAAATACTGTCGTAATACAACTTTAGGTATTTTTAAACGTTAATAATCGATCAAATTGTCTGTTTTCAATAGAGGACGAGAGGAAACTAACGCTACTTTTCAATTCTTGGCCAACTCTCAACAGCACTACCCTTTTCCAGGATGGCCTTACTTCTTCATTGCACAAAGGAATAACCTCAACCAAATTCCAAAGACTGGTGACATCCAGTGGAGGCGGTAGGAACTTCAAACAAGTGCCTGGGAAATATCGTTTCCCCATGAGAACACATTGAACAGACAGCGACCTCAAAAATAAATAATTCTGAATGGTTAGTCCTCTGGGTTTTGCCTGCTACATAAGTTTTGTTATGCCCACAGACATGATTCAAACAGTTTTAGAAACTTCAGAGTGTTGTCTATCCACATCTACTAATAATATGCATATGTTATATTCCTGGCATGAGTAGCAGGAAGTTGAAAAACAAGAGTTTCTATTGGACCTATTCCAGGTATGTTTATTCCCATTTCAAACTGTTTGCTTTGCTTCAGTTCAAGTTTTTCAACAGAATCGCCACAATGAATACACCCCTGATCACAAGCAAACACAGTTTACTTTCATAGCATCCACATACAAACAGCTCGTTGTATAGTGTATATAATTCCTTCTCGCGTCTATCTATGTGCTTTCCTCCTCTCACCTCTTCCCTTTGCTTGTGGATTTCAGTTCACAACAAATCAGATGTCTGTCACCAGGCGAAAACCCCCCGCTACACACAGCCTATATCCTTGTCACATCATAGTCAACATACCTACTAGAAATAACATGTGTTTGAGTAGGCAAAACTAGCTATCTACATTTGAAGCTAGCTAAGTAAATGAAAGTGAATAAAGAAAATACTACAAAATGTAGCTACAGTAGCTCTCTTGCTTCTCCTTAATTTTGTAAGAACTTATTTGTTCAAAACTGTTCAACTATTGCCTTTAACTACTTAGAACATTTCATGCACTGCATTGCTAGCTAGCTGTAGCTTATGCTTTCAGTACTAGCTCTGATAGGTTGGAAGACGTCCTTTGGAAGTTGTCATAATTACTGTGTAACTCTATGGAAGTGGGTGAGAACCATTAACCTCCTAGGTTTTATATTGACATCAATGTACCCAGAGGAGGATGGAAGCTAGCTGTCCTCCAGGTACAACATGGTGCTACCCTACAAAGTGCCACTGAGGCCAGTGTATTCCTTTATTGCAAAACAGTGTGTCTTGATCAATTATTTGGTTACATGTGAATCTCTTTAGTATAGTTTTATCTAAAAATAACTTTCATGTTTCACTATAAAAAATCATGTTCTGAAATTCACTGAGGAGGACGGTCCTCCCCTTCCTCCCCTGAGGAGCCTCCACTGATATGCTCCCTGCTTTTGTTATGCCGTTTAGCAGTACTATTGATGTTCTTCAGGTCATTGTACCTACCTTCCATTCGCCCAAGGCTCAGACTTTCCAAAAAGCAGGTGAGGCCAGTAATACAGGTGGCTTGATGAATGGCTCCCTATAAACCAGCTATACTTTTTTATACCAATTGGTATTGAATGCCATCAATTTCTCATCCTTTATCATGAAACTGATTTCAGGCAGAAGTTGACCCTCGGCTTAAATTCACGTCTTTTCCATGTACCCCAGAGAAAGGTGTTCTTCAACAAAAAGGTCCACAACATTTTTGGTAGCGTTGGCCATTCTGCACTTCTGGTGCCGAAAACTGCATGCTCGCACTGGTAGCTAGTTAGCTACTGCTACTTGCTACCGAAGATAGCAAGGAAAATTGAAATAAATTGCACTTAACTGGACACAAAAATAAAGTTCTAAAACCAAGAAAACAAATGTTAATCTACCTCCATCTCCTGTAATTTGAGGAAACATTTATGTTCAAATAGCTTCTTTTGTTAGCGGGTTTGGTAAACAAATCCAAACGCGTGTTCAGGTCCAGCCGAAACGGACGAAAAGTTATATTACAGCTGTAAAAACTTGGCAAACTAAGTATAGAATCCATCTTTAGGATGATTTTATCATAAATATTCAATAATGTTCCAAACAGAGAATTCCTATGTCTGCTAACTATAATATAAAATAAATAAAGCAATGGACGCTTTTATCCAAAGCGGTCAGCTACATTCTACGTATGGGTGGTCTCTCGTGACCGCGCCTCAGAGCCTGTGGCACCCTGCCAGACACCTGGCTCAATCAGCTCTCATTCGCCCCCACCTCACAGTAGAAGCCTCAAAGTTCTAAAGATGGTTGACATTTTTTTTAATCCGTTATTTTACCAGGTAAGTTGACTGAGAACACGTTCTCATTTGCAGCAACGACCTGGGGAATAGTTACAGGGGAGAGGGGGATGAATGAGCCAATTGTAAACTGGGGATTATTAGGTGGTTCGGGGGCCAGATTGGGAATTTAGTGGAAGCCTTAGGAAGTGCAATATGACCCCATTACACTGTACACTGAATGGCAAAGAGTTGAAAAACTACAAACCTCAGAATTCCCACTTCCTGTGTCAGGACCCGGTTACGAACCCGGGTCTCCGGAGTGAGAAACAGTCACTTGAGATGAGGCAGACACAGCAGTACTTGAGACGGTGTATTTAATGAAGTAAAAAGTTAAGTTCTTCAGGAAAACATGTAACTCCACAAAAGGAATTCCACAAGAACAAAGGTAATCCTCCAAGACAAAAAGGTAAATCCACAAGGTGGAAGGAATAGCACAAAAAACCTCAAAAGATACTCAAAAAAAACCAACAAACAGGAACAAAAAAAAAACAGAATTCCACAAGAGAGTCCACCGGGATCTACAAGAGTTCACAGAGTACTAGGGCTGGGTGCTAACATACAAACACAGAGCACAGAACTGAGGAAAACAAAGGGTTTAAATACAATCAGGGGAAACGAGGCACAGGTGCAAATAATAATGGGGATCAAGGGAAAACAAAAGGTCAAAAGGCACAATGGGGGCATCTAGTGACCAAAAACCGGAACAACCCTGGCCAAATCCTGACATCCTGGTTGGATTTGTCTCAGGTTTTCTCCTGCCATATGAGTTCTGTTATACTCACAGACATCATTCAAACAGTTTTAGAAACTTCGGAGTGTTTTCATCCAATACTAATAATTATATGCATATATTAGCATCTGGGACAGAGTAGCAGGCAGTTTACCCCCTGTCACCAAGAAGTTAATGGCAACAATGGTAAAATACTATGACTTCATCCACTCCAAAATGCCATACCATTCCGCAGTACCTGGCAAAGCACTGCTGCAGGTATGACAACTTTTATAGGAATAACCACTGTAGATACTCTTCTGCAGAGAGATCCTATTAAATTACAAGAAGGGTTATGTCATGAACCCTCAAAGTTCCAGAATGGTTTGAAAATGGCAGCCATTGTGTTCAGGGAGAAATCCAAACCATTTTACTCAACCTATTCTCAGGGCAATTCGTATTATTCTGTACGTTAGCCGAGTCACCTCATTTCGTATGGTATGTATTAATTTGTGGATGTCTATCACCCATTCAATATGATATGTTTCAAATTACAATTCATATTATATGTAATGAAGTTGTAAAATGTACAATATGTTACAAATTCTAGCTAGGTGGCTAATGATAGCATGCTTGTTAAGGTTAGGGTTAAGTATAGGAGTGGCACAGCAGTCTAAGGCACTGCATCTCAGTGCTAAAGGAGTTACTACAGACCCTGGTTCAATTCACAACCAGCTGTGATTGGGAGTTCCGTAGGCGGCACCCAATTGGCCCAGCGTCTTACGGGGTAGGACGTCATTGTGAATAATAATTTGTTAGATAGGCCCATCCACTAGGAGCCAATCCCAGCCAATCAGAATATGTTTTTCACCTCAAAAAAGGGCTTTATTACAGACAGACATACTCCCCAGTTTCATCAGCTGTACATGTGGGTGGTCTTAGTCAATCCCGCAGGTGAAGAAGCCAGATGTGAAGGTCCTGAGGTTCCGTAGTCTCCCTCAAAAGAGACATCTGTGACATTCTGTTGCGTGACAAAACTGCACAAGCTTGATGTAGTCATTGCATTTTAGGAAGACGGGACCAAATACTAAACTTGTGACTACTTTATTTATTAGAATCTTTAGGCATGTCAATAATTTTGACCTATACATTTTTTTTGTATTACTTGTTCAACAAAATATTTCTCTGAGCAATTCTATTAGTATAAAATAAAATAAAAACATATATTTTTTAGCATACAATATAGTTATGATTTATTTATTTTATACTGTCACTATTGCTCATCTTTATCGGGGATGTCAATCATTTTGTACCCCACTGTATATGCAATGTGCTTTATATGAAGAATCCAAGACGGCAACATCTATGCTATTGACCACGCCTGAGTCCATCAAAGCCAACTTAATGAGGCATGGTACTGGCAGTGAAACTCATTGCCATTTAGGGAGCTCTCAATAGACCAGCTAAGGTCATTTTACCATTAAATTATTGTCTTCTAGGCCTATGTGGGAATACTAATTATGTGTAGCATGATCTAATGTCTATTTCTCATATGATGCACCGCTAAGTACATTCGATGAGGCAAAATGAGCTGTCATCTTGGTACATGGGAAATATGCAACCTATCTAATTAGCACAGCCAGGTGGCCTTGCTTGACGCAGGAAGAGCTGTCATCTTGGAAAATGAGGATATTCTACCTATGCAACATAGCTACAGGACCACAGGGCTGACACAAACATGAAAAAAAATAGCATTTTATTTGTCACATGCGCCAAATACAACAGGTGTAGATCTTACAGTCAAATGCTTACTTACTAACAATGCAGTTTTTAAAAAATACATAAAATGAAACATACTTAAAAAGAAAAATAAATAAAAGTAACAAATAAATAAGCAGCAGCAGTAAAATCACAATAGCGAGGATATATACAGGGGGTACCGGTACAGAGTCAATTTACGGGGACACCGGTTAGTCGAGGTAATTGAGGTAATAGTATGTACATGTAGGTATAGTTATTAAAGTGACTATGCATTGATAATAACAGAGAGTAGCAGCAGTGTAAAATATGGGGGGAGGGGGGGACAATGTGAATAGTCTGGGTAGCCATTTGATTAGATGTTCAGGACGATTATGGTTTGGGGGTAAAAGCTGTTTAGAAACCTCTTGGACCTAGACTTGGTGGTCTTGTACAGCTTGCTGAACAGTCTATGACTAGGGTGGCTGGAGTCTTTGGCAATTTTTAGGGCCATCCTCTGACACCTCCTGGTATAGAGGTCCTGGATGGCAGGAAGCTTGGTCCCGGCGATGTAATGAGCCGTACACACTACCCTCTGTTGTGTCTTGCGGTCGGAGGCCGAGCATTTACCATACCAGGCAGTGATGAAACCAGTAAGGATGCTCTCAATGGTGCAGTTGTTGAACCTTTTCAGGATCTGAGAACCCATGCCAAATATTTTCAGTCTCCTGAGGGGGAATAGGTTTTGTCATGCCGTCTTCACAACTGTCTTGGTGTGCTTGGAACATGAACGTTTGTTGGTGATGTGAACACCAAGGAACCTGAAGCTCTCAACCTGCTCCACTACAGCCCCTTCTTCGATGAGAATGGGGGCGTGCTCGGTCCTTCTTGTCCTGTAGTCCACAATAATCTCCTTTGTTTTGATGAAATTGAGGGAGAGGTTGTTGTCCTGGCATCACACGTTCAGGTCTCTGACCCCCTCCCTATAGGCAGCTTCATCATTGTTGGTGATCAGGCCTACCACTGTTGTGTCATCGGCAAACTGAATGATGGTGTTGGGGCCCCTTTGTTGAGGATCAGTGTGGCGGAAGTGTTGTTACCTACGCTTACCACCTGGGGAGGCCCGTCAGGAAGTCCAGACTCCTTAGCTTAGTGATGAGCGTTGAGGGCACTATGGTGTTGAACAATGAGCTGTAGTCAATGAATAGCATTCTCACATAGGTGTTCCTTTTGTCCAGGCGGGAAAGGGCATTGAGGAGTGCAATAGAGATTGCATCATCTGTGGATCTGTTGGGGTGGTATGCAAATTGGAGTGGGTCTAGAGTTTCTGGGATAATGGTGTTGATGTGAGCCATGACCAGCCTTTCGAAGCACTTCATGGCTACAGACATGAGTGCTATAGGTCGGAAGTCATTTAGGCAGGTTACTTTAGTGTTCTTGGGCACATTAACTATGGTGGTCGGCTTGAAACATGTTGTTATTACAGACTCAGACAGGCAGAGGTTAAAAATGTCAGTGAAGACACTTTCCAGTTGGTCAGCTCTGATTCAGAGTACACGTCATGCTAATCCGTCTGGCCCTGCGGCCTTGTGAATGTTGACCTGTTTAAAACTCTGCGGAGAGCGTGAGCTAATGCTCTCATGCATGTTTCAGTGTTACTTGCCTCGAATCAAGCACCTGTCCACAACCTCAAACAGTCACACTCCAAACTCCACGATGGCCAAGACCAAAGAGCTGTAAAAGGACAACAGAATCACAATTGTAGACCTGCCCCAGGCTGGGAAGACTGAATCTGCAATAGGTAAGCAGCTTCGTTTGAAAAAAATCAACTGTGGGAGCAATTATTAGGAAATGGAGACATACAAGAGCACTGATAATCTCCCTCAATCTGGGGCTCCACGCAAGATCTCACCCCGTGGGGTCAAAATGATCACAAGAACGGTGAGCAAAAATCCCAGAACCACACGGGGGGACCTAGTGAATGACCTGCAGAGAGCTGGGACCAAAGTAACAAAGCCTACAATCAGTAACACACTATGCCGCCAGGGACTCAAATCCTGCAGTGCCAGACGTGTCCCCCAGTACATGTCCAGGCCCGTCTGAAGTTTGCTAGAGAGTATTTGGATGATCCAGAAGAAGATTGGGAGAATGTCATATGGTCAGATGAAACCAAAATATAACTTTTTGGTAAAAACTCAACTCGTCGTGTTTGGAGGACAAAGAATGCTGAGTTGCATTCAAAGAACACCATACCTACTGTGAAGCATGGGGTGGAAACATCATGCTTTGGGCTGTTTTTCTGCAAAGGGACCAGGACGACTTATCCGCGTAAAGAAAAGAATGAATGGGACCATGTATCGTGAGATTTTGAGTGAAAACCTCCTTCCATCAGCAAGGGCATTGAAGATGAAACGTGGCTGGGTCTTTCAGCATGACAATGATCCCAAACACACCACCCGGGCAACGAAGGAGTGGCTTCGTAAAAAGCATTTCAAAGTCCTGGAGTGGCCTAGCCAGTCTCCAGATCTCAACCCCGTAGAAAATCTTTGGAGGGAGTTGAAAGTCCGTGTTGCCCAGCAACAGCCCCAAAACATCACTACTCTTGAGGAGCTCTGCATGGAGGAATGGGCCAAAATACCAGCAACAGTGTGTGAAAACCTTGTGAAGACTTACAGAAAACGTTTGACCTCTGTCATTGCCAACAAAGGGTATATAACAAAGTATTGAGATAAACCTTTGTTATTGATCAAATACTTATTTTCCACCATAATTTGAAAATAAATTCATAAAAAATCCTCCAATGTAATTTTCTGGATTTTTTTTCTTCTCATTTTGTCTGTCATAGTTGAAGTGTACCTATGATGAAAATTACAGGCTTCTCTCATCTTTGTAAGTGGGAGAATTTGCACAATTGGTGTTCCTCCGAAACACAAACCAGCCAAGCTGCACTGCTTCTCGACACAATGCCCACTTAACCCGGAAGCCAGCCGCACCAATGTGTCAGAGGAAATGCCGTGCACCTGGCGACTGTGTCAGCGTGCACTGCGCCCGGCCCAGCACAGGAGTCGCTAGAGCGCGATGGGACAAGAACATCCCCAGTGCCTCAGACCACTGCGCCACTCAGGAGGCCCACTTCTGACCCAGTAATGTTTAGCCGACAACAAATGCCATCCGAGTAGAACAAGTTATCGGGCTGCTCGACTGCTGGACAGCACATGAAGCGGCCAATAGAATTTGGGCCAAGCACAATGGTGTTAGATGAGTCACGCTCAGATAAAATGACTAGCAGAGATGCTTTGCAAACACACAATGTACAAGCATACATTGTAACGCACATTAACTTGATTACTACTATCCAAATGCATAGAATGCTCTTAAAATATTGCCTAACCTTAATTAACTTCTTATGGCTAGTTCCACTAGCGGAAACCCTCGACAACATTCCACTGAAAAGGCAGCGAAATTTAAAAATATGTTTTAGAAATATGTAACTTTCATACATTCACATGTGCAATACACCAAATTAAAGCTTAACTCCTTGTTAATCGACCCATCGTGTTCGATTTCAAAAAGGCTTTACAGCGAAAGCAGAACATGTGATTATGTTAGGTCAGAGCCTGGTCACAAAAACACATACATCCATTTTCCAGCCAAAGAGAGGAGTCACAAAAAGCAGAAATAGAGATAAAATGAATCACTAACCACTATGATCTTCATCAGATGGCACTCATAGGACTTCATGTTACACAATACATGTATGTTTTGTTCGATAAAGTTAATATTTATATCCAAAAATCTCAGTTTACATTGGCGCGTTATTGTTCAGTAATGTTGTGCCTCGAAAACATCCAGCAAATTTGCAGAGAGCCACATCAATTTACAGAAATAGTCATCATAAACTTTAATATAAGATACATGTGTTATGCACAGAATTAGAGATATACTTCTCCTTAATGCAACCTCTGTGTCAGATTTCAAAACACCTTTACGGAAAAAGCAAACCATGCAATAATCTGAGTACAGTGCTCAGACAACAAAACAAGCCACACAGATTTCAGCCATGTTGTGTAGTCAACAGAAGTCAGAAATAGCGTTATAAATATTCACTAATCTTTGATGATCTTCATCAGAATGCACTCCCAGAAATCCCAGTTCCACAATAAATGTTTTGATTTGTTCGATAAAGTCCATAATTTATGTCCAAATACCTCTTTTTGTTTGCGCGTTCAGTTCACAAATCCAAACTCACGACGCGCGGGCAAGTCCAGGTAATAGTTCAGAAGAAAATTCATATTACAGTTCGTAGAAACATGTCAAACGAAGTATAGAATCAATCTTTAGGATGTTTTTATCATTAATCTTCAAACATGTTCAATAATGTCTTTAGAAATGCAATGGAACGCAAGCTAACTCTTACGTGGTGCGCATGATCAGCTCATGCCACTCTGGCAGACCTCTGACTCATTCAGCTCCCATTCCCCCCTCCTTCACAGTAGAAGCATCAAACAAGGTTCTAAAGACCGTTGACATCTAGTGTAACCCTTAGGAAGTGCAATATGACCCCATAGACACTGTATATTGGATAGGCAGTGAGTTGAAAAACTACAAACCTCAGATTTCCCACTTCCTGGTTGGATTTTTCTCAGGTTTTCGCCTGCCATGTGAGTTCTAATATACTCACAGACATCATTTAAGCAGTTTTAGAATCTTCAGAGTGTTTTCTATCCAAATCTATAATAATATGGATATATTAGCAACTGGGCCTGAGTAGCAGGCAGTTTACTCTGGGCACACTTTTTATCCAAAAGTGAAAATGCTGCCCCCTATCCCAAAATGATTTTAACTTATGTTACAGCGAGAATGAAAGATGACAGAACTCATTCATAGACAACTGTAAGAATGCATGTTTTATCATGTAACGGGCAATCTGGGATGACCCAAGAACAGTAATCCTACCACTATTAAACTACTAGCTGGGAAGAAACTGCAGAAAGTGACCACTTAATGTAAAAGATAGCTATGGGATGACAGTAAAACCTGATAACCCATTTAGTAGGCTAAGATAAGATAGTATTTAGTAACTCCCCAAAAGGAAAATGCACCAGCCAATACATGCATCACAATAAATACACAACAAAACCACACAAGGACACACAGACACTAAAAGCAGCAGTCCTGTGAAATGCATTCGACACCTTGTAGAGTCCATGCCCTAACGAATTGATGCAAAAGAGGGGGGTGCAACTCAATATTAGGAAGGTGTTCCTGCTTTTTGTTCATTATCATGTAATCCCAATTATTCTTACCACCCCTGGTGTGTGTGTGACTCCCAGTTCTGCATAAAACGTAAATTATGTTGACAATATGACCCTCTGATTTTAAATATATTGGTTTAACATGCTGTAGTTTTTAATTCTGCATAGACTAATTAGCATATTATGATGTATTTAATTGACATAAAATAGTATACAACAATGTTTCGCATTTTTACAAACTCTCAGTTTTACATAAAACTTGAAGATGTGTTAATAACATCACATTATGGGTTTACATTTACATTTACATTTAAGTCATTTAGCAGACGCTCTTATCCAGAGCGACTTACAAATTGTATTCATGCCTCATTTGCATATTAAGTGCATACTTTGCATAATATTGCATATTAATATCATACTATTTTCATTTGAATAATATCTGTGTTCCACATCAGCCCTGAAAATGTCATATCTTCAGTGCCTTCGGAATGTTTTCAGACCCATTTTCCACATTTTGATAGGTTACAGCCTTATTCTAAAATTGATTAAATAATTTTTTTCCCTCATTAATCTACACACAATAACCTATAATGACAAAGCAAAAACAGGTTCAGAATTTTGGCCTAATTAATATAAAGTATTCAGACCCTTTACTCAGTACTTTGTTGAAGCACATTTTGGCAGCGATTACAGCCTTGAGTCTTCTTGGGTATACAAGCTTGGCACACCTGTATTTGGGGAGTTTCTCTCATTCTTCTCTGCAGATCTTCTCAAGCTCGGTCAGGTTGGATTGGGAGTGTTGCTGCACAGCTATTTTCAGGTCTCTCCAGAGATGTTCGATCGGCTCTGGCTAGGCCACTCAAGGACATTCAGAGACTTGTCCAGAAGCCACTCCTACATTGTCTTGGATGTGAGCTTTGGGTCATGGTCCTGTTGGAAGGTAAACCTCTGTGCCAGTCTGAGGTCCTGAGTGCTCTGGAGCAGGTTTTTACCAAGGATCTCTCTGTACTTTGCGCCGTTCATCTTTGCCTCAATCCTGACTAGTCTCCCAGTCCCTGCTGCTGAAAAACATCCCCACAGCATGATGCTGCCACCACCTTGCTTCACTGTGCCAGGTTTCCTCTAGACGTGATGCTTGGCATTCAGGCCAATGACTTCAATCTTGGTTTCATCAGACGAGAGAATCTTGTTTCTCATGTTCTGAGAGTCTTTATGTGCCTTTTGGCAAACTCCAAGTGGGCTGTCATGTGCCTTTTACTGAGGAGTGCCTTCCATCTATTCACTTTACCATAAAGGCCTGAATGGTGGTGCTACAGAGATGGTTGTCCTTCTGGAAGGTTCTCCCATCTCCACAGAGGAACTCTAGGTTCTTGGGTTCCTCACTGGGTTCTTGGTCACCTCCCTGACCAAGGCTCTTCTCTCCGATTGCTAATTTTAGCTGGGCGGCCAGCTCTAGGAAGAGTCTTGTTGGTTCCAAACTTCTTCAATTTAAGAATGATGGAGTCCACTGTGTTCTTGGTGACCTTCAATGCTGCAGAAATGTTTTCGTACCATTCCCCAGATCTGTGCCTCAAACCAATCCTGTCTCGGAGCTCCAAGGACAATTTCTTCAACCTCATGGCTTGGTTTTTGCTCTGACATGTACTGTTGGTCCTTATATAGACAGGTGTATTTATTTCCAAATAATTTCCAATCAATTGAATTTACCACAGGTGAACTCCAATCAAGTTGTAGAAATTTCTCAAGTGTGATCAATGGAAACAGGATGCAACTGAGCTCAATTTCGAGTCTCATAGCAAAGTGTCTGAATACTTAAGTAAATAAGGTATTTCTGTTTTAAATTTTTTATAAATTTGCAAACATTTCTAAAACCTGTTTTCGCTTTATCATTATGGGTTGTTGTGTGTAGGTTACTGAGAAATTTGTTTTTGTTTTAATCCATTTCAGAATAAGGCCATAAAGTAAAAACAAATGTGGAAAAAGTCAAAGGGTCTGAATATTTTCCAAAGGCACTGTATCTAACCTGACTTTCCCCATCTCCTCTTCCAGACTATGCTTGGCCCCTGCCCAGTGCATTGTGTCCTATCTGGATCTACCTGGATGTTCTCTTCTCTACAGCCAGTATAATGCACTTGTGTGCTATATCTCTGGATCGATACGTAGCCATAAGAAATCCTATAGAGCACAGCCGTTTCAACTCCAGAACTAAAGCTATGATGAAGATAGCAGCTGTATGGACTATATCAATAGGTAGGTGTGGGGATATATGGGTGCATGCGTCACACCCACCCACACACACGCACACACATGCACAGAGTACTCCTTTAGAGAATGTTGATGAATAGAGGCAGTTGGAGACTTTGTTATTTCCTCTTTTTCTGCCTACTCATCTAGACCTCCTGGCTGTTTATCCCTCCATTTCTCTCTCCCTCCCTCTCGTTGTGAAGCTTGGTGGTATACCAGAACTGTGTGAGACTGACACAGACATGATTCTCTCTCCATCTGTCTCTCTCTTTCGCTATTTAAGGATGGATCGATAAGTAACGTCAATGGGTCTGGTAGACAGCCAGATGACAGGGTTAAAGGTCAGGTTGTGTGTGTGCCTCAGTATCTCTGTCTCTGTGTGTGCTTGCGTGTGTGTGTGCATGTGTGTTAAACAGATGACATGGTCCAAGGAAGTCCAATCGCGAATTTCGAAGTATGATGGATGAACGTCTATTTTTTTATGCTATAATTCCGCGTGGTTACAGGGTTAATTCCGCGTGGTTACAGGCTTAAAACAGAAACAACTCAAAGGTTAACAGTTCAGGCATTAATTCTGAGTGGTTAAGGTTAAGCCTTGCCCAAGCTATGGTTTGGGCAAGGCTTAAAACAAAATAAATAAAAACAACACGCTGCTTCCATCATCCATCAAGTATTCTCATGGCTTGCCAGGGAATTGTGAACTGTGGTTAGCAGCGATTACTGCCTCAAGTCTTCTTGGATATGATGCTATAAGCTTGGCACACCTGTATTTGGGGTAGTTTCTCCCATTCTTCTCTGCAGATCAAGCTCTGTCAGGTTGGATGGGGAGCGTCGCTGCACAGCTATTTTCAGGTCTCTCCAGAGAAGTTCAATCAGGTTAAAGTCCGGGTTCTGGCTGGGTTACTCAAGGACTTTCAGAGACTTGTTCCGAAGCCACTCCTATGTTGTCTTGGCTGTGTGCTTAGGGTCATTGTCCTGTTGGAAGGTGACCCTTCGCGGCAGTCTGAGGTCCTGAGTGCACAGGAGCAGGTTTTCATCAAGGATGTCGTCGTACTTTGCTCTGTTCATATTTCCCTTGATCCTGACTAGTTTCCCAGACCCTGCTGATGAAAAACATCCCCACAGCATAATGCTGCCACCACCCTGCTTCTCCGTAGGGATGGTGCCAGGTTTCTTCCAGACGTGTTGCTCTGCATTCAGGCCAAAGAGTTCAATCTTGGTTTCATCAGACCTGAGAATCTTGTTTCTCATGGTCTGAGAGTCCTTTAGGTGCCTTTTGGCTAATTCCAAGTGGGCTGTAATGCGCCTTATGCTGAGGAGTGGCTTTCTTCTGGCCATTCTACCATAATGGCCTGATTGCTGGAGTGCTGCAGAGATGGTTGTCCTTCTGGAAGGTTCGCCCATGTCCACTGAGGAACTCATGGGCTCTGTCAGAGTGACCATCAGGCTCTTGGTCACCTCCCTGACCAAGGCCCGATTGCTCAGTTTGGCAGAGCGGCCATCTCTAGGAAGAGTCCAGACTTATTCCATTGAAAAATTAGGTTGTTGTGATCTTGGGGACCTTCAATGCTACAGAAAATTTTTGGTACACTTCCCCAGATCTGTGCCTCGACCCAATCCTGTCTCGGAGCTCTACAGACAATTCCTTCAACCTCATGGGTTAGTTTTTGTAACAGAACAAAATGCGGGAAAAGTCAAGGTGTCTGAGTACTTTCCAAATTCATGCAGTTTCCTGACTGTGTCAAAATCGTTAATGATCACAGAAATGAAAGCTAAAATATAAAATGTTTTGCATATATTGACGGACCTCATTGAAGACTAAATACAGCCCCAAGGGGAAAAATAAGTTTGACACCCCTGGATTAGAGGGATGCATGGAATCTGTCTCTCAGTCTCTCTCTTTCTCGCTCTCTCTCTTTGCCTTTTTGTCTCTCTCTCTCTATCCGTTTTCTATCTCTCTTTCTCTCACTTCTCTCTCAACCCTCTGTATTCTTCTTTCATCCTTCTCTCTACATTTCACTCAAGCTTATTAGGTCTGCACAACAAAAACAGTCTTGATCCCTCTCCTCCGTCCCACTCCTCTTTATTTCCTTCTCTCATCCCTATTTCCTCTCTCTTTCTATTTTTTCATCCCATACCTTTCCTAGTCATTGACCTCCACAACAAGGACCATTTCTTCATGTCTCTCCTCGCCACATCCTTCTATTTATCTCTCTCCTTCTCGAAGGAGTGTCCATGCCTATAACAGTAATCAGCATCCACAACAAGGACAACATCTTCATCTGTCTCTCCTTTTCTTTCTCTTATCCCTATCTTCTTTCTCTCCCCTCCCTCCTTCCCTACTTTGTCATCCCTCTCTTTCTTTCTCTCCCTATCCCGGTCATCAGCCTTTATAAGGACAATGTCTTTAACTGTCTCTCTCTAATCTCTCTCTTTTCTTCACTAATTACTCTCTCGTTCTCTCTCTCCTTCTACTAGGAGTGTCAATGCCTATCCCGGTCATCGGCCTCCGTAACAAGGACAATGTGTTTGTTGACGGAAGCTGTGTCCTCAACGAGGAGCACTTCATGCTGATTGGCTCGTTCGTGGCCTTCTTCATCCCATTGGTCATCATGGTGGTGTCCTACTACCTAACCGTACAGGTCTGTCAGAGAATGCTTTAATTGGCGTTATGACGTTATGTCATTTGATTGGCTAGCCATGTATTTTTCCCACCTCTGATTTAATCTCATTGGTCTGTCAGAGAGGAAATATAACACAGGCCCAACTTTGTCGGCTACAAGCACTAAGATGGCGTTAGCATGTTTTGATTTGCTCCCTTTTTGATAGGAATGGAAATGTGTCTTTGGCTTAAAAGGCATGTGGCTCATACACATAGCAAACACAGACGTAAGACAAAAGAACAGTAGGACAAAATAAGACCGCTGTAATATCACATCCTGTCTGTCTTTTTCCAGGTCCTCCAGCGCCAGGCAACCGTCTTCCTCTACGAGGGGAAGACTCCCTCCCATCAGCCACTACACCCGCCGCCCACGCCCTCATACCCCAGATCCCCGGCCCCAAACTTCCAAGTCCCACCCATAAACATTGAGGCTCCTCCTCCTAGCAGACAAGGGAGTCTGAGCTGCCAGAAAGGTGCTGAGCATGTCCGGCAGACCAGCCTCCTAAACACCTCCCCCTCAGAGGACATCAGCATAATTCCAAGTTCCGAGGTGGCATCCCAGCTGAGCTCGCCGGCGGGGCATGATCCACGGGACGGTATTGGGAGACGGGGGATGATGCAGGCCATCAAGAACGAGAGGCGAGCCTCCAAGGTGAGGACCAAATTTACACAACTATGATCTTCTTTTCTGTTCTCGTCTTCTTCGCTTCTCGTCTCTTCCATTTCATTATTTTCCATTCTGTTCTATTGCATTCCATAACCGTTTATACTCCACACTAATCTTGTTCTATGTTGCATATTCTACTCTGTTCTATGTTCTACGTTGTCAGGATTGTGTTCTCTAATCCAATCTGTTCTAATGTGTTCTATGGTCTCTGTCCTATTCTCTAGGTGCTGGGGATTGTGTTCTTCCTCTTCCTGATCATGTGGTGTCCTTTCTTCATCACCAATGTCACATACGTCCTCTGCCAGGGTTCATGCAATGAGCCACTATTAGCCGAGCTCCTCAACGTCTTCGTATGGGTGGGATATATATCCTCTGGAGTTAACCCTTTAGTATATACCTTGTTTAATAAGACATATAGAAGGGCGTTTTCCAGCTATATACGTTGCCAGTATAACACAGGGCCAAACGCCGGAGTTAGTAATAAGCCGCTTGCAGTTACGATGATGCCGTGTCCGTCACATGCCATCGTGCCCATATTTGGACATAATGGTGGGAATGGGAAGATGGGAAGTGTAGACCGGAATAGTAACTGTCGGAATGGTGGTGGAGGGGACAGGGCAGATGGGAATGGGATGATCAGAGAGATGGAACCTGTCGACCCCAGAGATGGCAGGATGGGGATGGAGATGGAATGTCCCGGGATAATGTCGGGATTAAAACCTGGAATGTCGGAGCTGAAGCTTTCCGTCGACAGCTTCTGCCACGCCCAGGTGGAGCGCACCAGCAGCGTCTGATTGGTTGATTGGTTAATTGAATTATGACAGCGCTGCGTCTCATTGGGTGACGATGGATGGACGGAATGGACATCTATTGGGATGCGTGCAAGAAAGGGGGACGATACTGGGTTTGTCTTATAGAGAGACAGTGGACACATCCACAGAGCACAGGGCCAAGGAAGGACCATAGAGATACTAGAAAGCTCATCTCTTATCTGTAGAATGGGAAGCCCTCAGTGACTGTCCATGTTAAAGGTGGCATTGTGGCACAAGAGCCTTCTATCCAACTCTATGAGAAGGACTCATCTTGACCTGGATGTAATAGAAAAGTACTGCTTCAATCTAGAAACACACAGAAGAAGAAGCCATGAACAAAGCTGAACAGAGAGAGACTCAAGACTTAAAATATACCCAAACTCAACTGTATTATGGATTTTAGTAACAGTTCAGCACCATGTTATAACTGGTTAGGACACTACATAAGAATATAACAGGTCTGAATTGAGCTCTTCAGGTGTGTATAAAAAGGCCAAAAATGGTTAATATAGGTAGACTAGTAGACATGTTGAATGGAGAGAGGAATGTAACTGAACACAATAGAGCCCCAGTGATAGTGTCATAGCTCCACCTTGTGGTGTCTGTATGAATGCATGAAATAAATCATTTCCAAGAGGGTCGGTGAATGAAGGGGTTGGAAACACTTTGTACAGTGGATCTCTCTCACACATCATAATGTATCACCTCACTCAGATTCACACAGCATTCTTTGAGAAGATCAGAAACAGTCAAGTTAAGGATGAACAGCAGTGTTCATCCCGAAGGGCTGCAGTGTGCGCATGCTTTTGTCTCACACAGCCAACCTAACTTCACAAGAAGATAATCCCCCTTCTGTCATCTTTACAACCATAGCTATGACCATAACTCAACAATAACTATAGTCTATAACCCTATCATAGAACAAACCAAATGTACAGTATGTTAGTAATCCTTCAGGCCTATACAGTATATCCCACTCTGACCTACAACCCAAATTATTCCTACAACCGATAATCAAACGCTGCAACAACCACAACCAAAACACCAGAGCACCTGAATGAATGTATATATGACAACCTCTGACCCCTCTACACAGGTCAAAGTTCAAAGGTCAAAAACGTATAAATTCATTCACTATGATGTCAAGTTCTCTCTTACATAAGGAAGATTGAACAGAAGGTCTAAGCGATCATCGCTAGTAATTGTGGAGCATTTATCAGACAAAAAATATAACGTCAATTTTGGGTTGAAAAGGTGGGTTGCTACAGGCCCATTGATGTGTTTGACATAAAGTCTGACAAAAACATTAAACTAAAAGAATGAAAAGTACTGCAGAGAGGACGGGCGCCTGATCCGAAATCAGTTTGCGTTCCGATTGAGGAGCGAAGTCAAGAGGTATCCTAAACAATTCATTTGAAGCTGTATGTATATGTTAGCCATAACTGTGTGTGTGTAAAATATAGCTGTTTCTGGTCCAGGGCATTAGAGTTTCTTGCTAGCACTGAACTTTCCCTATTCAGCGTTAGCAAGCCATGCTAGTGCTGGGTTTATGACATCTCTTAACTATGAGCATACAACTGGAAAAAATCTCATTTAACCCCCCTCCAACTCGTAATTACTAGTGGGATACTCATCTATCATCCCTGTGCCCAAGACATCTCCCACATGCTGAGCTCTGTTGTCACCTACTAAGAAAATGACCTTGATAACAGCATTTGTAGCAGTTAAATGCAAATAGAAAACATAATGTATTCTATTTATATGGTTTTTGAAAACTGTAATTTATTTACGAGCATGATAGCTGTACTTTTAGTTTATGGTTGACGCAGATTGTTTACCATTCACCAATCGGCATTCTCAATGAGTTCAAAGCATGTAAATGCACACAACTTGTTGCTCCCAGTTTACAGTACAAGTTGTATTTTCCAAGTTTCCCACTTGTCATAAACGCAGCATAATGCCCTGGTCCATAGCTAAATATATGATGTGTTTTTATTACATTACATTACATTAAAATCAATCAATCAATCACCGGTTTTCATACCATTTACTTGTGAATGTTTGTCAATGACACTTCTCATGTTTTGACTCTTTCAATCATCCACAAGACAGTGTTGTTTTTTTCTGTGTGATGCTGCTATTTATTTATTATTAAATCGTCATTCTAATCTGTGCACAAAGTCTCCCTTCTGCTTGATGGATGGGTGGATGGGTGGATGGATGGATGGATGATAGATGAAGGATGGATGGAGCCTACTGTTAAGCTTTCCTTATGTCAGCATCAAGGACAGCAACAGACAGATTTCAGATAAATCTAAGCTTAAACAACTGTTTGTGGCTTTGAACATTAGTTAAAGGATAATTATAGACCATGTGAATGCCATTATAAAATGTGTAGTGTCATTGAGTGAAGTCTCCCTTTTGAATTATTGTTTGTTTGATTGACGCCAGACTAAACTTGTTAGTGCCTTTGAAAGTTAGTTACAGTGTGTTTATTGTATGTGGGTCCCACAATATAGGCAGTGCGTGTTCTCATATAGGAGAAAAATGTTCATGCAGTGATTCATTATCGACGTGACAATGGGCTAGGAACAGAGGAGGCCTCTGCACTTCGCTTGAAGAGCCCGAAGAGAGCAGCATTGTTCCAATTCCAATCCTTTACAGTCCAGCCCTATTTTCCAAATATGAAGCATTAGCTCCACTCTGTGGCGATGTAAAGGAATGGCATACTAAAGCAAGGGCAGGCATTTATGGGCGGGACTTAGGGGGCCTGGCCCATCTTCCGTTACCTCCCTGCCCCTCCAAATAAAATATTTAAATATTGATTTACTTGACATAGAAGCGCCCCGACAGAAAGTAGTGAGCGAAACACTATTTCTCAGTATGTTTAGACAATGTGTCTGATGCTGTCTGAAAAAATAGAGTATGGATTGTCATACTATTATTCATGTCTAAATAAAATTGTTCAAAATAATTCACCAGAGAGAATGTCTTAGCCACCGAGGATCATTAGCTTCTTTATTTTTTTCCCTTTTCGGGAAGCCCACAATTTGGGGAGTGCATGTGGCAATAGGCCTAGTGATTATTGAGTTGCATTTGTCAGTGAATTTAACAAGATGAGACTAGAAGTATGGAAGGGAGTGTGACTAATAGGGTTCAATATTTTCCCAGTATTTTAGAACCCTCCATCCCCAGAATAAATCACTTTTCTCCCAGGTAACCCTGTAATTCCCGCCAAAATCAGATTGTCATTCTGATGCATATAAAGCATATAAATATGTCTGGATTTTATTAGAGCTTGATCAGCGTGAAAATTCAAGCCTGATGCTACATGAGCCTGATGAGCCCTACATTAAAGACATTTTATGATCCCAAACCCCCAAAATCCAAAATGATGGTGCTGTTATCCAACAGGCCTACATAGCTTATGATATACAGTGCCTTCAGAAATTATTCAGACCCCTTGACCTTTTCCTCATGTTGTTACGTTACAGCCTTATTCTAAAATGGATTACATTATTTTTTTTATCCTCAGCAATCTACCCCAAAATGACACAGCGAAAATAGGTTTTTAGAAATATTTTCAAATGTATTTTTAAAAATTCAAACAGAAATACCTTTACATAAGTATTCAGACCCTTTGCTATGAGAATCGAAATTGAGCTTAGGTGCATCCTGTTTCCATTGATCACCCTTGAGATGTATCTTGTAACTTGATTGGTGTCCACCTGTGGTAAGTTCAATTGATTGGACATGATTTGGAAAGGCACACACCTGTCTATATCAAATCAAATGTATTTATATAGCCCTTCGTACATCAGCTGATATCTCAAAGTGCTGTACAGAAACCCAGCCTAAAACTCCAAACAGCAAGCAATGCAGGTGTAGAAGCACGGTGGGTAGGAAAAACTCCCTAGAAAGGCCAAAACCTAGAAAGAAACCTAGAGGAACCAGGCTATGTGGGGTGGCCAGTCCTCTTCTGGCTGTGCCGGGTGGAGATTATAACAGAACATGGCTAAGATGTTAAAATGTTCATAAATGACCAGCATGGTCAAATAATAATAATCACAGGCAAAACAGTTGAAACTGGAGCAGCAGCACAGCCAGGTGGACTGGGGAGAGCAAGGAGTCATCATGTCAGGTAGTCCTGAGGCATGGTCCGAGGGCTCAGGTCCTTTGAGAGAGAGAAAGAAAGAGAGAAAGAGAAAATTAGAGAGAGCATACTTAAATTCACACAGGACACCGGATAGGACAGGAGAAGTATTCCAGATATAACAAATTGACCCTAGTCCCCCGCACATAAACTACTGCAGCATAAATACTGCAGCATAAATACCCACAGTTGATAGTGCATGTCAGAGCAAAAACAAAGCCATGAGGCCGAAGGACTTGTGTGTAGAGCTCTGCGAGAGAATTGTGTTGAGGCACAGATCTGGGGAAGGGCACCAAAACAAAAATGCAGCATTGAAGGTCCCCAAGAACACAGGGGCCTCCATCACTTTTAAATGGAAGAAGTTTGGAACCACCAAGACTCTTCCTAGAGCTGGCTGCCCGGCCAAACTGAGCAATCGGGGGAGATGGGCCTTGGTCAGGGAGGTGACCAAATCCCGATGGTCACTCTGGCAGAGCTCCAGAGATCCTCTGGAGATGGGAGAACCTTCCAACAAGGACAACCATCTCTGCAGCACTCCACCAATCAGGTCGTTATGGTAGAGTTGCCAGACAGAAGCCACTCCTCAGTAAAAGGCACATTACAGTCCATTTGGAGTTTGCCAAAAGCCACCTAAAGACTCTCAGACCATGAGAAACAAGATTATTTGTTCTGAACCAAGACTGAACTCTTTGGCCTGAATGCCAAGCATCACATCTGGAAGAAACCTGGCACCATCCCTACGGTGAAGCATGGTGGTGGCAGCATCATGCCGTGGGGATGTTTTTCAGTGGCAGGAAAACTAGTCAGGATAGAGGCAAACATGAATGGCGCAAAGTACAGAGAGATCCTTAATGAAAATCTGCTCCAGTGCGCTCGGGAGCTCCGACTGGGGCGAAAGTTCACCTTCCAACAGGACAACCACCCTGAGCACACAGCCAAGACAACGCAGGAGTGGGCTCGGGACAAGTCTCTGAATGTCCTTGAATGGCCCAGCCAGAGCCCAGACTTGAACCCGATTGACCATCTCTGGTGAGATCTGAAAATACCTGTGCAGCAACTTTCCCCATCCAACCTGACAGAGCTTGAGAGGATCTGCAGAGAAGACTGGGAGAAACTCCCCAAATACAGGTGTGCCAAGTTTGTAGTGTCATACCCAAGAAGAATCAAGGCTGTTATCGCTGCCAAATGTGCTTCAACAAAGTACTGAGTAAAGGGTCTGAGTACTTAAGTAAATGTTATATTTTGTTTTGTTATGAGCAAAAATTAATTAAAAAACTTTTTTTTGCTTTGTCAATATGGGGTATTGTGTGTAGATTGATAAGGGAATTTAAAAAAAATAAATCTGTTTTAGAATAAGGCTATAACATAACAAAATGTGAAAAAGGTCGAGGTGCCTAAATACTTTAAATCTTGAACAGGAGTAGGCCAATCAATTTTGGACGCAATTTGAATGGAATTAATTTAGAGAGAAAAACAGTGAGAGAGCACTCATGTGCAGGCTGATTTAAAGCAATTATATTCAAGTGATGTTTGCAGAGTTCACAACCTGCTACACTTGTGAGAAGTTATAGGTTATAGGCCTACTGCTGCATTGGCCTATAGCCTATCACTGAATTCCACACACTCATTTATTTAGCCGCCAATGGATCCCAGTGTATCAATGTGTCCATATGGCAGAGGCTGGTGCTCTTGCGTTAGCTGAATTTTTACTTTTAGATTTTATCATTTTAATTCAGATTTTCATGACAATGATTTTGAGAAGCGAAAACATTATTATTTAAATGAAACTGATAATGTGCAAGCAGATCGGTAGAAATGGTAGGATAATACTCAACAAATTGGATGCAGTCTATCACAGTGCCATCTGTTTTGTCACCAAAGCCCCATATACTACCCACCACTGCGACCTGTATGCTCTCGTTGGCTGGCCCTCGCTTTATACTCGTCGCCAAACCCACTGGCTCCTGGTCATCTACAAGTCTTTGCTAGGTAAAGCCCTGCCTTATCTCAGCTCACTGGTCACCATAGCAGCACCCACCCATAGCATGTGCTCCAGCAGGTATATCTCACTGGTCACCCCCAAAGCCAATTCTTCCTTTGGCCACCTCTCCTTCTAGTTCTCTGCTGCCAATGACTGGAACAAACTGCAAAAATCACTAAAGCTGGAGACTCCCTCACTAGCTTTAAGCACCAGTTGTCAGAGCAGCTCACAGATCACTGCACCTGTAAATAGCCCATCCAATCTACCTCATACTGTATTTATTTATTTATCTGCTCCTTTGCACCCCAGTATCTCTACTTGCACATTCATCTTGTGCACATTCTACCATTAAAGTGTTTAATTGCTATATTGTAATAACTTCGCCACCATGGCCTATTTATTACCTTACCTCTCTTATCCTACTTCATTTGCACATGCTGTATATATATATATATTCTACTGTATTATTGATTGTATGTTTGCTTATTCCATGTGTAACTCTGTGTTGTTGTATGTGTCGAACTGCTTTGCTTTATCTTGGCCAGGTCGCAGTTGCAAATGAGAACTTGTTCTCAACTAGCCTACCTGGTGAAATAAATAAAAATAGTGCAGGGATTGGCAACCCTGGTCGTGGAGTGCTGCAAGCACTTCGTGTTTTTTTATTTAACCGACCTGGAAGACCAGGTGTGTTAAATTTAGGCAATCGTTGAACTGGTCAATTAGCTCAGTTGGTCAAGTGTGGTGCCTAGTTTGAACAAAATCCTGAAGTACTCCAGGGACAGTTGCCTTCCCCTGCTATAGTTTGAGTATTCGGCTTGCTTTACATTCCTCGTAAATAGGCCTAAAGAGTAAGGGAGTAACACAAATATATTTATTGCACCTCGCGGTACAGTAAAACGTAACCGCGAGAGAAGCAGGGAGCGCTTGCTCATCTCTGTTAACTCGCTTGAGGCTATTAACAAGGGGTCGGTCGGTCCGTCAAGTCTCCGCTCATCTTAGTTTTCAGTGACACGCATGCGCACTAACAGGTCTTTGGAATCTAATGCAGCTCGCAGTACAGGCTGAGTCGCTGCCTTGGAAACGCCACACATGCGGAGCACGAACTGGGGGCCCAGATTTCAGAGGCTTCTTCCTCCACTCTTCTCCTCCATCCATTCCTCCCATCAGCAGTCAACTGGGCGGCTGTGCCACCACTGACATGGACCCGCGGAAATGCAGACAATGCTGAAAGAGGGAGAGTGAAAAAGAAAATAACTTGAAGCGGCGCACAGGCAGGTAGGCTAAAACCTGGTGATTTAAAATCCGCTTTGCTTGTCGTAGCAGACGGTGTAGCAGTGGTCGAACAGTAAATTAGCAACATTAGGGAAATAGCACGTTTGTCGACATACATTCGTAACATGGGTGTGTCATTCAGATTGCCTGCCTGCAACAGTATTGCGCTGCAAGTATTTATCCGTGAGAAAATGTTAACATTTGTGGCCGATTCATCATACAATGGATTCAAAAAAGCAGATCGGAACCCGAAACCGACTATCATTTGATTGGCAGACATGTTCTGTTTCCCTATTGAATTGATTATTTTACCGTTACAGTTCATGACACGGAACTGTTAAGATTCTTTCTTTCTGAATTGATGTATTATTGTGCGTGGTAACAAATATTGACGTTATACAGGCCGATATCCTAAGATATAGACTTTAGTTTAGGCTACTACAGTAGTACAGTGGATTTGACAGCCTGCCGTCCTGCCCGCACTCCTGTCCAAAACAACTGGCTATCGTTGAAGTCTAGAACAGACTAGACTTGTATGCCCTGTATAAGTATTCAAGCACAGGTACTGGTTCGGTTAGAAGGTGCCAGTAGAGGCATAGGCTACACTAGTAGTGTATTACCAGCTTGGTTCAAGGGTTTAGTGTAACAGATTATTCTCGGTAGAGCCTGACTCACTGTCAACAACCTTTACCAGACCGGCCACTGCTGTTGTTATCTCATGCTGTCCAAATAAAGTTTCACAGTGTGTCAAACGTTCTGTTGTAGTATGTTGTTTTTGTGGGGACCTTGTTGTTTTATTCATGTTTTTATTGTTGTGTAGACTAACTAGTGCTTTGTAACATTTAACCACTGTTTTGCTGGCGGCTTCTCCTGAGCACAGCTTGAATGACCTTTTCAAGAGATTAGGGAGTTAAAGCTTATTTAGTGTAAATGGACGCCTGCTTTGTGTAATTATAGGTTCATGATAATGACATTTGTGTGAGTGAAAGGGCTTCAAAACGGCTTGATAGTATCTCATTAAATTGGTAGACATTTTGTAAACCTGCAGATAGAACACTTGAACTGGAACTCAAATATCTGAAATGTTAGAGGATATCCTTCACTATGAGCACAAGGTGTCGAAAATACACCTTTTTGTTTCAAAATATTTTGAAAAGGCTTATTTTCAATGTCTTGTGCTCACTAGGTTGTCTTTGGTTACAGTATTAGCCTTGTAACAGTTGAAGACAGTTATTAAACAATTGACCCTTTGCTAAGCCCTACCCCAGAATTTTGGGAAACCAATCACAGCTCTCAAAGGGATAGCAACTATCGTCTAGTCCAACACCTCACCAGAGGTGGAACAACCGGTTCAAAAATGGTGTGGCAAAGTTCATGTCTTTTAAGGAAACTCCAGGCCCCAGATCTCATGACCTGGTCAGGTAAAACTCTTGGTCCTATTGGTCCTATTCGTAGGATATGACAAAAGTTTATTATTATAGATAGCTTCCCTATTCAGCTGTGCAATGACTAGGGTTTTTGGTGTTGTGAATTGGAAACACTCTTCCTTTCACTCCCTCCTCTACTTCATCTTCCTCTGTATTCCCTGCTAAAGCCACTTTCTATCACTCTAAATAAGCTTCTGCCTCTAACCCTATGAATCTCTCTTCCACCTCCTTAATCCTCCAACCCCTCGTTGCCAGCGACTTTGTCAAACAAGTTGACGACATCCACTCCTCATTCACACAGCCTATTGAGTCCACTGGTCCTACTCACCCAGAACTACCCTACGCCTTAACATATATCTCCCCTCTCTCTCCAGATGAAATTCTGCAACTAGTGAGGTTCAGCAGCCCGACAACTTTCCCGCTTGACCCCATCCCCTCCTCCCTTCTCCAGACCATCTCTGGAGACCTCACTTCCCTCATCAACTCATCCCCTCTTGACTTTAGAATTGCCAGAGTCGTTCCCCTCTGATATAAAACCAACGCACCCCTCTGATATAAAAAATGACAGACCGGTATCTCTTCTTTGTTTTCCAAAACGTGATGTCTCTGAACAACTCTCGCGATCTCCCTCAGAACAATCTTCTTGACCCTAACCAGTCAGGCTTCAAGACTGGTCACTCAACCGAGACTGCTCTCCTCTGTGTCACAGAGGCTCTCCACACTGCCTAAGCTGACTCTCTCTCCTCTGTTCTTATCCTCCTAGCTCTATCAACTGCCTTCGACACCATGAACCATCAGATCCTCCTCTGCACCTTCTCAGGGCCGGGCTTCTCAGGGCCGGGCTTCTCAGGGCCGGGCTTCTCAGGCTCTGCACACTTTTGGATTGCATCCTACCTGGCAAACGAGTCCGACAAGGTGTTGTGGAGAGGATCTGTGTCCTCCAGATCTCGGTTCTAGTGAGGTCCTCTTCTCTGTATAAACCAAGTCACTCGACTCTGTCATATCCTCACATGGTCTCTCCTATCATTGCTATGCGGATGACACTCAACTACATTTCTCCTCCCCCCCCCTTCCGACACCCAGGTGGCGACACACATCTCTGCGTGCCTGGCAGATATCTCTGCTTGGATGTCGGCCCACCACCTCAATCTTGACCTCAACAAGACGGCGCTGTTATTCCTCCCGAGGAAGGCCTGCCCTCTCCAAGACCTCTCCATCACGGTTGACAACTCTACAGTGTCCCCTTCCCTGAGTGCAAGGAACCTTGGCATGACACTGCAAAAATCAAAGCAGTGTCTCGCTCACATAGGAAGTGGCGCAATTCCTAACCCAGGCACTTGTCATCTCCCGTCTGGACTACTGCAACTCACTGTTGGCTGGGCTCCCTGCTTGTGCCATCAAACCCCTGCAACTTATCCAGAACACTGTAGCCCGGTGTTCAACCTTCCCAAGTTCTGCAATGTCACTGTGCTCCTCTGCACATTCTACTGGTTTCCAGTCGAAGCTCGCAACCACTACAAGACCATGGTACTTGCCTACGGAGCAGCAAGAGGAACTGCCCCTGTGTTTGCTGACTTTACTATGGTATTCACTATGTTTTTGTGGACTACATATACTCTAGTATTTACAGTTTACTATAGTACAAATACTGTAGTAAAAAAGACTGGTATATATTATAAATTACTGTAGCGATTTTTCAGAATGTAGTATTCTGTTGTTTTTTTGTGTGTTGTATTTGACAAGAAAATTGGGGAAACTTATTAGAGAAATGCCAAAATGGCACATAACCTAAAGGTTATGGACTGGGTTATGAATGGAGAGTTTAGAGCAATTGCTTTTTTTCTATAACCTGTATAGAACACAATATATGGTCTATACTTGGCATGTAGGTTTCTTGAGTGCCACAAATTGGTATATGGGGGAGGGGAATGGGCAGGGCATATGTAAATAAAATACTGTAGTATTGTAGTATAAGTAACATTGTTTTTGTGAACTGTAGAGTTTTTTTCTGACATTTTTGTAGTATTTTGTTCAGTGTTCTACAGTATACTATAACATTCTATACTAAGTACTACATATGATTGAGGGATACTACAGTGTATAGTATACTTTAATTTACTACAGAATTCTATAGTAAGTACTGTAGTATTCTATAGTAAAATGTAGTATTATGTGGATCAGCTCTGGTATTGTACTCTGAAGTTCATAGTCAATGCATTTACAATGGGGGGGGGTCTATGCATTTTCAGTAGGGGGCACATGTTGGCACAGGGTGCACATATGGTCAAGAGGCCCATTTTCTGGGGACTGGGTTTCCCAGCTACACTAAGTTGAAAACAACTTTAGTGTTTGGGTGTAGGGTTTCACGTTTTGGGGGATATTCAGTGGAAACTTTCCATGGGAATACATTGTAATTAATGTAAACATATGCAAATTAATAATAATGCCATGTCGATGTTTTTTTGCGTTGAATATATTTACCATATCATATGAAGACAACCTTCTACATTATCATAAGTAAACATAATTGCAAATGATTCAATCCTTCCAATATGAATAAATAATTTAGTTATGAATTGAACTTTAATTAAATGAGATGACTCTTCACATGGGATGATTTCACTGAACAACAAGAAAGGGAATATTGAATGATCCCCAATGACCCATTGCATCTCCCAAAAATATTTTCAACATACATCTGTGAAATGATAGTCTAGAAACTAAAGCTTTGGTTGTATTCCTTTCAGGCTTCCTCAATGTCCACCTCTTGAACATCAGACTCTGAGGCCTCATCCCCACTCACTTTCTAACCTTGTTGAAAAAGCCTCAAATTTGCCCAGATGGTCACCAATTTTTCAACCCTTGTATTGGTCAGCCTGTTGCTTGCTTTGGTGTGTGTGTTCCTAAACAAGGACCAGTAGCGCACTGAGGTGGCTGATGTTGGTTGGATTTGGAGGATGATGGAGGCAACAGGGGAAAGAGCCTCAAGATCCACAAAGTCCCTTTTACCAGGTGGCTGAAGTGATATAATAATAATAATAATATATGCCATTTAGCAGACGCTTTTATCCAGATATGTTGACTGCCATATTGCATCTCCATCCCAACATCCTTGCTTGGAAGCATACTTCGCCAGACTGCCAAGAACCTTGCCCTCATCCAGGTCAAGGTGGTGAGACACTGTAGTGATGACACCATAGGCCTTGTTGATCTCTGCAGCAGACCGGCTGCTCTTGCCAGCATATTTTGAGTCCAGCATGTACGTATGGGCTTAAGGCAGAGGTCTTCATGCTTTTTGATGTATTTCAGAACTGCAGTTTCTTCTGCTTTGGAGCAACAGTGAAGTGGGCAGGGCAGTACAGATTTATTCTCCTACATCTGCAAGCAGAGTCTGAACATCAGACAGGATGGCATTGTCTACCTCAATCCGTGCAATTGCTACTTCTATAGTTTTCAGGCAACTTACCACTTTCTCCCAAAATACATCTAGGAGGATCTTCTTGAAGGAGCTGTCCATATCGGCAGACTGTCATATGGCCATTTCTTGGAGAGACTCCTTCCCCTTCAGAGGACTGTCAAACATGATGATAACACCACCCCAACGGGTGCTGCTGGGCAGCTTCAATGTGGTGCTATTATTCTTCTCACTTTACTTGGTGAGGTAGATTGCTGCTATAACTTGATGACCCTTCACATACCTAACCATTTCCTTGGCTCTCTTGTAGGGTGTATCCATTGTTTTCAGTGTCATGATGTATTTGATGAGCAGATTCAACGCATGAGCAGCGCAGCCAATGGGTGTGATGTGAGGGTAGGACTCCACTTTAGACCAAGCAGCCTTCATGTTCGCAGCATTCTCTGTCACCAGTGCAAATACCTTCAGTGGTCTAAAGTCATTGATGACTGCCTTCAGCTCATCTGCAATGTAGAGACAAGTGTGTCTGTTGTCCCTTGTGTCTGTGCTCTTGTAGAACACTGGTTGAGGGGTGGAGATGTAGTTAATTATTCCTTGCCCACGCACATTCAACCACCCATCAGAGATGATTGTAATAGTCTGCTTTCTCTATAATTTGCTTGACCTTCACTTGAACTATGTTGAACTCTGCATCCAGCAAATGAGTAGATAAAGCATGTCTGGTTGGAGGAGTGTATGCTGGGGGAAGAACATTCAGAAATCTCTTCCTATACACTGTCTGTGAGCAGCATAGGTGAACTAGTTGCATACACAGCTCGAGCAATACATTCATCAGCATTTCTCTGACTATGTTCCTCCATTGTGTCAAAAAACCATGAGCTGTTGCTACTGATAAGGTGTCTGATTCATACTTTTCACCTCAAATAGAAGTAGAGGCTCACATCAAGCAACCTGAGGGAAATGTATGCACTTGGCCAGAGGATTCTTCATCTTTGTTGCATTCTTCACATATGATTTAGCACACTATTTAGAAATGTACACAGCTTTTCCTTCTGCATTAGCTGCAGTGAAATGTCTCCACACAGCAGATAGTGCCGTGTCATTTTCCTGTAAAGATTAGGAAAACACTGAGTAAAAACAAATAAAATTCCATGTACAGATAAATAGTTAAGCAGTAAGATTAAACAACTCCTTTGTAAAATACATGTTTTAAAATTAAACATATTTGGGAACAGGTGAATTAACACTCCTCAGTTAGCAGGCTCAAGCCAGCTAAAACCCATGTTTTAGTTTTTGCTAACTTGCAGAAATTGTTAACAAGTTAGAAATGATTTAAACACACTTTGCTGTAGGCTACTATTTATTAGTTAACAAAAAATATGTACAGTGGGGCAAAAGTATTTAGTCAGCTACCAATTGTGCAAGTTCTCCCACTTAAAAAGATGAGAGGCCTGTAAATTCTCATCATAGGTACACTTCAACTATGACAGACAAAATGAGAAAAAAGTATCCAGAAAATCACATTGTAGGATTTTTAATTGATTTATTTGCAAATTATGGTGGAAAATAAGTATTTGGTCAAACTTTTGTTATCTCAATACTTTGTTATATACCCTTTGTTGGCAATGACAGAGGTAAATGTTTTCTGTAAGTCTTCACAAGGTTTTCACACACTGTTGCTGGTATTTTGGCCCATTCCTCCATGCAGATCTCCTCTAGAGCAGTGTTTCGGGGCTGTTGCTGGGCAACACGGACTTTCAACTCCCTCCAAAGATTTTCTATGGGGTTGAGATCTGGAGACTGGCTAGGCCACTCCAGGACCTTGTGAAATGCTTCTCACGAAGCCACTCCTTCGTTGCCCGGGCGGTGTGTTTGGGATCATTGTCATGCTGAAAGACCCAGCCACGTTTCATCTTCAATACCCTTGCTGATGGAAGGAGGTTTTCACTCAAAATCCCACGATACATGGCCCCATTCATTCTTTCCTTTACACGGATCAGTCGTCCTGCTCCCTTTGCAGAAAAACAGCCCCAAAGGATGATGTTTCCACCCCCATGCTTCACAGTAGGTATGGTGTTTGGATGCAACTCAGCATTCTTACTCCTCCAAACACGAGTTGAGTTTTTACCAAAAAGTTCTATTTTGGTTTCATCTGACCATATGACATTCTCCCAATCTTGGATCATCCAAATGCTCTCTAGCAAACTACAGACGGGCCTGGACATGTACTGGCTTAAGTAGGTGGACACGTCTGGCACTGCAGGATTTGAGTCCCTGGCGGCGTAGTGTGTTACTGATTTGTAGGCTTTGTTACTTTGGTCCCAGCTCTCTGCAGGTCATTCAATAGGTCCCCATGTGTGGTTCTGGGATTTTTGCTAACCGTTCTTGTGATCATTTTGACCGCACGGGGGGAGATCTTGCGTGGAGCCCCAGATCGAGGGAGATTATCAGTGGTCTTGTATGTCTTCCATTTCCTAATAATTGCTCCCACAGTTGATTTCTTCAAACCAAGCTGCTTACCTATTGCAGATTCAGTCTTCCCAGCCTGGTGCAGGTCTACAATTTTGTTTCTGGTGTCCTTTGACAGCTCTTTGGTCTTGGCCATAGTGGAGTTTGGAGTGTGACTTTTTGAGGTTGTGGACAGGTGTCTTTTATACTGATAACTCGTTCAAACAGGTGCCATTAATACGGGTAACGAGTGGAGGACAGAGGAGCCTCTTAAAGAAGAAGTTACAGGTCTGTGAGAGCCAGAAATCTTGCTTGTTTGTAGGTGACCAAATATGTATTTTCCACCATAATTTGCAAATAGATTCATTAAAAATCCTACAATGTTATTTTCTGGATTTTTTTTTTCTTGTCATTTTGTCATAGTTGAAGTGTACCTATGATGAAATTACAAGCCTCTCATCTTTTTAAGTGGGAGAACATGCACAATTGATGGCTGACTAAATATTTCTTGCCCCACTGTATGTCATATAAAATCACCTCACCCAGTATTGTAATCAAAACTTACCAGAAAGCATATAGTCCTTGGCTCAGACAGTGTAGTAGTGTGGGCTCAATATAATCACATTAGTGTGCAACGTCTTGAAAATCAGCTGTACATGTGATGGGAGAATGTACTGTGCATGCAGAGGTTTGCAATTCCATTGAATTGGGGATAGTTTAACCAAAATATGCCACAAGACCTAGAATTGCCTTATGTGTATCCCACAAACAAGGTTCACTGTTATAAGCTAACTTTATTTGATGAGTTTTGAGCAAAAATCCCAGGCTTAACCTCCCATGGAAAATTTCCAGAAATTTCGCAGAATCTTTCTAACACTTTGCAACCCCAGTTGAGTGGCAGTCATTCTGTCTTTTTTGTGGTATTTTATGTAAGTTCATTTTGTAGCAGAATAAAATACCAAGCCAGTACTAATGCAAACTCAATGCAGCCTGTGACTTAGGAAATATGGCAGTTCAGATATAGACAGCTAGTGTGTTTTATAGTGTTGTTTGGACTACTACAGTTCTAAAGAGGCCAATCAACACACTGATAAGGACAGAAAAAGAGGGAATTGGAGTCAATGTGTGTGGTCTTGTTCTTCAATCCTTGAGGGGACATAAAATCCCCCAAAAGTCTCCACAAGGATAGTAAAACATGGAAAATTCTCCCTTGTGGGGACATTTCCCACGCCACTATGAGGACAAAGGCTATTTTAAAGTTGGAGGTTAGGTTAGGAGTTAGGTTTGGGCTAGGTTTACTTGTTAGGGTTAGGGGATAGGGAACATTTGGATTTTGAATGGAAACACATTTTAGGTCCCCACGAGGATAGGAAAAAACGTGTGTGTGTGATCCAATATTTCTGGGATGGAGATCAGGTGAGGTCAGAGTTGGACAGTCAGTTTTTTGTTCCTTTTCCCTCATCCGTCAGCAATGTTCCTATCAGACTGCCTACTAATGCTCTCTCGTTCTCTCGCTCTCTCTCTTGCTCTTTCTATCTAACTATTCTGCATACTCTAGTAATCCTGTATTAGGACACCACATTTTAGCATTTCACGCACCCCGAATTTCTCTCAACAGTGAGTCAGGTAAATACACTGCATAATATCATAGGCTACATCATCTACTTGTATCTAACCAAACTTTGTGCATTGTTGAGTAGATTGGTTTGTGAACCGACCACTCTGTTGTACCCCTGCAGAATTTAGCAGCAGCAGAGAGAATGTTTAACCTGTGTGTTGTGGTCTTAGGCCCAGTCTGTTAAAAAATAAGAATGTCTGTGATGAGAATTCCAGAAGTGCTCTCTGTAGTATTGTGTTCCGTAACTAATCTGTTTCTTTAGTTGTACAAATTGTACCCTATCATTTCCTATTTAGTGCGCTACATTTTACCAGGGCTAATCCTGTGTAGTTTAGTACTTTTTGACTAGAACACCCTAGAACTCTCAACTCTGGCCCAGAAAGCTAACGTTTTTTCCAGACACACTGATAGGTGGGCTACTGTATCCTCACAGGCAATGGGAGTACTTTACCTTTGTTTAACCAGGAAGTATGTTGAGATTTGAAACTTTTTCAAGAGTCCTGGCAATTGAAAAGAAACATGGCCAGTTCTTTTGAGGAGTATTTTACTCTTCTCCTGTTGAATCCATTAGCTACTGTACGATATGATACGGTTTTGCTAGGCAAGTAGTGTATTTGTGCATGTTAGGTAACAGTGTGCAAATTGAAATAATAACCTGTATTAGCTCACGACAGACTAGAGGTCGATCAATTATGATTTTTCAACGCCGATGCCGATTATTGGAGGACCAAAAAAAGCCGATACAGATTAATCTGCCTATTTATTTTAACTTAATATAATACATCAATAAAAATCTATTTAGCCTCAACTAAATAATGAAACATGTTCAATTTGGTTTAAATAATGCAAAAACAAAGTGTTGGAGAAGTAAAAGTACAATATTTGCCGTGTAAAAAAGCTAACGTTTGAATTCCTTGCTCAGAACATGAGAACATATGAAAGTTGGTGGTTCCTTTTAACATGCGACTTCAATATTCCAAGGTAAGAGGTTTTAGGTTGTAGTTAATATAGTATTTATAGGACTATTTCTCTCTATACCATTTGTATTTCATATACCTTTGACTATTGGATGTTTCTATAGGCACTATAGTATTGCCAGTGTAACAGTATAGCTTCCGTCCCTCTCCTCGCCCCTACCTGGGCTCGAACCAGGAACACATCGACAACAGCCACCCTCGACGCAGCGTTACCCATCGCTCCACAAAAGCAGAGCAAGGGGAATAACTACTCCAAGTCTCAGAGCGAGTGATTTTTGAAACACTATTAGCGCGCACCCTGCTAACTAGCTAGCCATTTCACATTGGTTACACCAGCCATTAGGCTGATAGGCTTGAAGTCATAAACAACGCTGTGCTTGTGAAGAGCTGCTGGCAAAATGCACGAAAGTGCAGTTTGAATGAATGCTTACGAGCCTGCTGCTGCCTACCACCGCTCAGTCAGATTCCTCTATCAAATCATAGACTTAATTATAACATAACACAGAGAAATACGAGCCTTTGGTCATTAATATGGTCAATCCCGACACTATCATTTCGAAACAAAACATTTATTATTTCAGTGAAATACGGAACCGTAAGGGACGTCACCCATTAGATAAAATACCGAAGTCTAAATATTCTTGTTACATTGAACAACCTTCAATGTTAAGTCATAATTACGTAAAATTCTGGTAAATTAGTTCACAATGAGCCAGGCTGCCCAAAATGTTGCATATACCCTGACTCTGCATGCAATTTCACCTGGTTAATATTGCCTGCTAACCTGGATTTCTTTTAACTAAATATGCAGGTTTAAAAATATATACAGTGGGGGCAAAAAAGTATTTAGTCAGCCACCAATTGTGCAAGTTCTCCCACTTAGAAAGATGAGAGAGGCCTGTCATTTTCATCATAGGTATACTTCAACTATGACAGACAAAATGAGAGAAAAAAAATCCAGAAAATCACATTGTAGGATTTTTTTATTAATTTATTTGCAAATTATGGTGGAAAATAAGTATTTGGTCAATAACAAGTTTTTCTCAATACTTTGACATTGCCAACAAAGGGTATATAACAGAGGTCAAACGTTTTCTGTAAGTCTTCACAAGGTTTTCACACACTGCTGGTATTTTGGCCCATTCCTCCATGCAGATCTCCTCTAGAGCAGTGATGTTTTGGGGCTGTTGCTGGGCAACACGGACTTTCATCTTCCTCCAAAGATTTTCTATGGGGTTGAGATCTGGAGACTGGCTAGGCCACTCCAGGACCTTGAAATGCTTCTTACGAAGCCACTCCTTCATTGCCTGGGTGGTGTGTTTGGGATCATTGTGATGCTGAAAGACTCAGCCACGTTTCATGACATTCTCCCAATCTTCTTCCGTATCATCCAAATGCTCTCTAGCAAACTTCAGACGGGCCTGGACATGTACTGGCTTAAGCAGGGGGACAAGTCTGGTATTGCAGGATTTGAGTCCCTGGCGGCGTAGTGTGTTACTGATGGTAGGCTTTGTTACTTTGGTCCCAGCTCTCTGCAGGTCATTCACTAGGTCCCCCTGTGTGGTTCTGGGATTTTTGCTCACCGTTCTTGTGATCATTTTGACCGCACGGGATGAGATCTTGCATGGAGCCCCAGATCGAGGGAGATTATCAGTGGCCTTGTATGTCTTCCATTTCCTAATAATTGCTCCCACAGTTGATTTCTTCAAACCAAGCTGCTTACCTATTGCAGATTCAGTCTTCCCAGCCTGGTGCAGGTCTACAATTTTGTTTCTGGTGTCCTTTGACAGCACTTTGGTCTTGGCCATAGTGGAGTTTGGAGTGTGACGGTTTGAGGTTGTGGACAGGTGTCTTTTCTACTGATAACATGTTCAAACAGGTGCCATTAATACAGGTAACGAGTGGAGGACAGAGGAGCCTCTTAAAGAAGTTACAGGTCTGTGAGAGCCAGAAATCTTGCTTGTTTGTAGGTGACCAAATACTTATTTTCCACCATAATTTGCAAATAAATTCATTAAAAATCCCACAGTGTGATTTTTCAGGATTTTTGTTTTCTCATTTTGTCTGTCATAGTTGAAGTGTACCTATGATGAAAATTACAGGCCTCTCATCTTTTTAAGTGGGAGAACTTGCACAATTGGTGGCTGACTAAATACTGTTTTGGTTAGGTACACGTTGGAGCAACTATATGCACCGCATCGATTATATGCAACGCAGGACACGCTAGATAAACTAGTAATATCATCAACCATGTGTAGTTATAACTAGTGATTATGATTGATTGTTTTTTATAAGATAAGTTTAATGCTAGCTAGCAACGTACCTTGGCTTCTACTACATTCGCGTAACAGGCAGTCTCCTTGTGGAGTGCAACGTGAGGCAGGTGGTTATAGCGGTGGACTAGTTAGGTTAGGTTGCAAGATTGGCATTAACTCATTCATCCCAGATGTACTCGGCAACTATACAACGAGACGGGCCAACTTAGTGATTGTATTAGTACCTCACTATGGCTGGTATGTAGCTAGCTGATTGCTGTGTTATTGTATCATGTATCAGCCAATGTACTAAAGCCACTATTCAATAGAGTGGCCTGGCTTGCACTTTGCACCCCCCCCCGACTGACAAAGAATGTCACAACAAAAGAGTCAGAGTTATACAGAGTTCAACACACAAAGGTCAGAAAGCCTTATATGGAGGGGAGGGGAAAAGCATTACTGGATCTGTAGTGAAATAAACAGGTTTTTGTTAACTTTATACACACATGCAGTCTGCTGTCATGCACACATGCACACTCACACACACAGATGCTTGGGGCAGTCATGCTAACTCGGCGATATTCTCACTCGCGTCATCGATCAGGCTGTGTATTGCCCAGGTGATCATCGCTAAGGGCTGTGTTAGCATTCAAATGTGGAGTCAATGAAGTGATTATGGAATGAGCAATCAAGTTATTGATCTACTGCAGATCCATGTCATCTATCTCTATCCATATGTGCTTAGCATCTGTTAAGCTGATCCACAGGCAATCTTAACTTGTACAGTTATGGAGAAAAACTGGCCTTAGACAATGATCTAACAATGACTTCATCAGTCCACATTACTAATATGGCTGATCTAGGATCAGTTGACCCTTTTCCCGCCTTAACTTTAATCATTACGGTGAGAAACTCAATGTCCTATGGCTCTATCAGGTGCCAACATGGCAACCATTACAACATCTTAAATTCAGTTTGCCTCTCTGATATCGTTTAACTCTTTGCATCGTGTGTGTGTGTGTGGAGAGTTTCTGCCCTGGTCCCAGAGAGTGTCTGTTTTTAGGTGGATTGGGCAGAGTGTCACATGGGTATGGATGACTTGTTGCGATTGTGTTGAGGGCAACACATTTAATAGTCTCTGACGGCCGGGGTCAGAAAGGGAGGGGAACTACACACACACACAACCATAGCATGTTACACACACACACTCTCTCTGTTCATCTCTCTCTCACTAG
Source organism: Oncorhynchus gorbuscha (assembly GCF_021184085.1). Taxonomy (NCBI): domain Eukaryota; kingdom Metazoa; phylum Chordata; class Actinopteri; order Salmoniformes; family Salmonidae; genus Oncorhynchus; species Oncorhynchus gorbuscha. Next base: position 21,357,182 of record NC_060197.1, read on the forward strand.
GCCTATTGACTGTGATCACTATTCCCTTGTATACTGGTATTGAGAGATTTTGTGTGTATTCTAAAGCCCCCACAAGGATTGTAAAACAAGAAATTCATTTTCCATACAGTTGAAGTCGGAAGTTTACACACTTAGGTTGGGGTCATTTAAAACTAGTTTTTCAACCACTCCACAAATTTCTTGTTAACAAACTATAGTTTTGGCAAGTCTGTTAGGACATCTACTTTGGGCATGACACAAGTAATTTTTCCAACAATTGTTTACAGACAGATTATTTAACTTATAATTCACTATATCACAATTCCAGGGGGTCAGAAGTTTACATACACTAAGTTAACTGTGCCTTTAAACATCTTGGAAAATTCCATGAAATGATGTTATGGCTTTATATGCTTCTGATTGGCTAATTGACATAATTTGAGTCCATTTGAGTTGTACCTGTGTATGTATTTCAAGGCCTACCTTCAAACTCAGTGCTTCTTTGCTTGACATCATGGGAAAATCAAAAGAAATCAGCCAAAACGTCAGAAAAAATTGTATACCTCCACAAATCTGGTACATCCGTGGGACAAATTTCCAAACGCCTGAATGTACCACGTTTATCTGTACCAACAATAGTACGCAAGTATAAACACCATCGAACCACACAGCCATCATAACGCTCAGGAAGGAGACTCTGAAGATGCTGGGGGAAACGGGTACAGAAGTATCTATAATCCACAGTAAAACGTGTACTATATCGACATAACCTGAAAGGCTGCTCAGCAAGGATGAAGCCACTGCTCCAAAACTGCCATTAACAAAGCCAGACTACGGTTTGCAACTGCACATGGGGACAAAGATTGTACTTTTTGGAGAAATGTCCTCTGGTCTGATGAAACAAAAATAGAACTGTTTGGCATTAATGACCATTGTTATGTTTGGAGGAAAAAGGGGGAGGCTTGCAAGCCGGAGAACACCATCCCAACCGTGAAGCACGTGGGTGGCAGTATCATGTTGTGGGGATGCTTTGCTGCAGGAGGGACTGGTGCACTTCACAAAATAGATGGCATCATGAGGCAGGAAATGATGTGGATATATTGAAGCAACATCTCAAGACATCAGTCAGGAAGTTGAAGCTTGGTCGCAAATGGGTCTTCCAAATGGACAATGACCCTAAGCATACTTTTTCAGAACTGAAAAAGAGTGTGCGAGCAAGGAGGCCTACAAACCTGACTCCGTTACACCAGCTCTTTTTGTTTTTTATTTTATTGATTTATTTCACCTTTATTTAACCAGGTAGGCAAGTTGAGAACAAGTTCTCATTTACAATTGCGACCTGGCCAAGATAAAGCAAAGCGACACATACAACCACACAGAGTTACACATGGAGTAAAACAAACACAGTCAATATACAGTGCCTTGCGAAAGTATTCGGCCCCCTTGAACTTTGCAACCTTTTGCCACATTTCAGGCTTCAAACATAAAGATATAAAACTGTATTTGTTTGTGAAGAATCAACAACAAGTGGGACACAATCATGAAGTGGAACGACATTTATTGGATATTTCAAACTTTTTTAACAAATCAAAAACTGAAAAATTGGGCGTAAAAAAGTTTGAAATATCCAATAAATGTTGTTCCACTTCATGATTGAGTCCCACTTGTTGTTGATTCTTCACAAAAAATACAGTTTTATATCTTTATGTTTGAAGCCTGAAATGTGGCAAAAGGTCGCAAAGTTCAAGGGGGCCTGTCACGCCTTGGTCATAGTATTTTGTGTTTTCGTTATATATTTGGTCAGGCCAGGGTGTGACATGGGTTTAAAATGTTGTGTTTCGTATTGGGGTTTTGTAGGCATTGGGATTGCGGCTGAGTAGGGGTGTAGCATAGGTTTGGCTGCCTGAGGCGGTTCTCAATCAGTCAGGTGATTCTCGTTGTCTCTGATTGGGAACCATATTTAGGTAGCCGGGGTTTCACTGGGTATTTCGTGGGTGATTGTTCCTGTCTCTGTGTTAGTGTTCACCAGACAGGCTGTATAGGTTTTCACGTTCCGTTTTGTTGTTTTTGTATATATACAGTTATTTCATGTATCGTTGTTTTTTCATTAAAGAACATGAGTAACTACCACGGCGCATTTTGGTCCGACTCTCCTTCAACAAGCGAACGCCGTTACAGGGCCGAATACTTTCGCAAGGCACTGTATATACGATGTGAGCAAATGAGGTGAGATAAGGAAGGCAAAGGCAAAAAAAGGCCATGGTGGCAAAGTAAATACAATATAGCAAGTAAAACACTGGAATGGTAGATTTGCAATGGAAGAATGTGCAAAGTAGAAATACAAATAATGGGGTGCAAAGGAGCAAAATAAATCAATTAAATACAGTAGGGAAAGAGGTAGTTGTTTGGACTAAATTATAGGTGGGCTATGTACAGGTGCAGTAATCTGTGAGCTTGCTCAGTTTCAGACATTTTTGTAGTTCGTTCCAGTCATTGGCAGCAGAGATCTGGAAGGAGAGGCGGTCAAAGGAAGAATTGGTTTTGGGGGTGACTAGAGAGATATACCTGCTGGAGCGTGTGCTTCAAGTGGGAGATGCTATGGTGACCAGCGAGCTGAGATAAGGGGGGACTTTACCTAGCAGGGTCTTGTAGATGACATGGAGCCAGTGGGTTTAACGACGAGTATGAAGCGAGGGCCAGCCAACGAGAGCGTACAGGTCGCAATGGTGGGTAGTATATGGGGCTTTTGTGACAAAACTGATTGCACTGTGATAGACTGCATCCAATTTGTTGAGTAGGGTATTGGAGGCTATTTTGTAAATGACATCGCCAAAGTCGAGGATTGGTAGGATGCTCAGTTTTACAAGGGTATGTTTGGCAGCATGAGTGAAGGATGCTTTGTTGCGAAATAGGAAGCCAATTCTAGATTTAACTCTGGATTGGAGATGATTGATATGAGTCTGGAAGGAGAGTTTACAGTCTAACCAGACACCTAAGTATTTGTAGTTGTCCACGTGTTCTAAGTCAGAGCCGTCCAGAGTAGTGATGTTGGACAGGCGGGTAGGTGCAGGTAGCGATCGGTTGAAGAGCATGCATTTAGTTTTACTTGTATTTAAGAGCAATTGAAGGCCACGGAAGGAGAGTTGTATGGCATTGATGCTTGCCTGGAGGATTGTAAACACATTGTCCAAAGAAGGGCCAGAAGTATACAGAATGGTGTCGTCTGCGTAGAGGTGGATCAGAGACTCACCAGCAGCAAGAGCGACCTCATTGATGTATACAGAGAAGAGAGTCGGTCCAAGAATTGAACCCTGTAGCACCCCCATAGAGATTGCCAGAGGTCCGGACAGCAGACCCTCCGATTTGACACACTGAACTCTATCAGAGAAGTAGTTGGTGAACCAGGCGAGGCAATCATTTGAGAAACGGATGTGGTGATTGACAGAGTTGAAAGCCTTGGCCAGATCAATGAATACGGCTGAACAGTAATGTTTCTTATCGATGGCGGTTAAGATATCGTTTAGGACCTTGAGCGTGGCTGAGGTGCACCCATGACCAGCTCTGAAACCAGATTGCATAGCGGAGAAGGTATGGTGAGATTCGAAATGGTCGGTAATCTGTTTTTTGACTTGGCTTTCGAAGACCTTAGAAAGGCAGGGTAGGATAGATATAGGTCTGTAGCAGTTTGGGTCAAGAGTGTTCCCCCCTTTTGAAGAGGGGGATGACCGCAGCTGCTTTCCAATATTTGGGAATCTCAGACGACACGAAAGAGAGGTTGAACAGGCTAGTAATAGGGTGGCAACAATTTCGGCAGATCATTTTAGAAAGAAAGGGTCCAGATTGTCTAGCCCGGCTGATTTGTAGGGGTCCAGATTTTGCAGCTCTTTCAGAACATCAGCTGAATGGATTTGGGAGAAGGAGAAATGGAGAAGGCTTGGGCGAGTTGCTGTGGGGGTGCAGTGCTGTTGACCGGGGTAGGAGTAGCCAGGTGGAAAGCATGGCCAGCCGTAGAAAAATGCTTATTGAAATTCTCAATTATGGTGGATTTATCAGTGGTGACAGTGTTTCCTATCTTCAGTGCAGTGGGCAGCTGGGAGGAGGTGTTCTTATTCTCCATGGACTTTACAGTGTCCCAGAACTTTTTTGAGTTAGTGTTGCAGGAAGCAAATTTCTGCTTGAAAAATCTAGCCTTGGCTTTTCTAACTGCCTGTGTATAATGGTTTCTAGCTTCCCTGAACAGCTGCAAATCACGGGGGCTGTTCGATGCTAATGCAGAAAGCCATATGATGTTTTTGTGTTGGTTAAGGGCAGTCAGGTCTGGGGAGAACCAAGGGCTATATCTGTTCCTGGTTCTAAATTTCTTGAATGGGGTATGTTTATTTAAGATGGTTAGGAAGGCATTTAAGAAAAATATCCAGGCATCCTCTACTGACGGGATGAGATCAATATCCTTCCAGGATACCCCGGCCAGGTCGATTAGAAAGGCCTGCTCGCTGAAGTGTTTCAGGGAGCGTTTTACAGTGATGAGTGGCAATGAGGCAGTGATCGCTGAGATCTTGGTTGAAGACAGCAGAGGTGTATTTAGAGGGCAAGTTGGTTAGGATGATATCTATGAGGGTGCCCGTGTTTAAGGCTTTGGGGAGGTACCTGGTAGGTTCATTGATAATTTGTGTGAGATTGAGGGCATCAAGTTTAGATTGTAGGATGGCTGGGGTGTTAAGCATGTTCCAGTTTAGGTCGCCTAGCAGCATGAGCTCTGAAGATAGATGGGGGGCAATCAGTTCACATATGGTGTCCAGAGCACAGCTGGGGGTGGAGGGTGGTCTATAGCAGGCGGCAAAAATGAGACTTGTTTTTAGAGAGGTGGATTTTAAAAGTAGAAGTTCAAATTGTTTGGGTACAGACCTGGATAGCCTGCAGAGGTCTGTCCTACTATCTTTGCAGTAGATTGCAACACTGCCCCCTTTGGCAGTTCTATCTTGTCTGAAAATGTTGTAGTTTGGAATTAAAATTTCAGAATTTTTGGTGGTCTTCGTAAGCCAGGATTCAGACACAGCTAGAACATCCGGGTTGGCAGAGTGTGCTAAAGCAGTGAATAGAACAAACTTAGGGAGGAGGCTTCTAATGTTAACATGCATGAAACCAAGGCTATTACGGTTACAGAAGTCGTCAAAAGAGAGCACCTGGGGAATAGGAGTGGAGCTAGGCACTGCAGGGCCTGGATTCACCTCTACATCGCCAGAGGAACAGAGGAGGAGTAGAATAAGGGTGCGGCTAAAAGCAATAAGAATTGGTCGTCTAGAATGTCTGGAACAGAGAGTAAAAGGAGGTTTCTGGGGGTAATAAAATAGCATCAAGGTATAATGTATAGACAAAGGTATGGTAGGATGTGAATACAGTGGAGGTAAACCTAGGTATTGAGTGATGATGAGAGAGATATTGTCTCTAGAAACATCATTGAAACCAGGAGATGTCATCGCATGTGTGGGTGGTGGAACTAATAGTTTGGATAAGGTATAGTGAGGCTCTACAGTGAAATAAGCCAATAAACACTAACCAGAACAGCAATGGACAAGGCATATTGACATTAAGGAGAGGCATGCTTAGTCGAGTGATCAAAAGGGTCCGGTGAGTGGAGAGGTTGGTTGGGGGTCACGGCGATTTAGACAGCTAGCCAGGCCATCCGTAGCAAGCTAGCATAGGATGGAGGTCTGTTATTAGCCACCTCTTGCGTTCCGTCAGTGGATTAGTGGGGTTCCGTGTGGTGTGATTTGGATTAATCCCCTCTACAACAACAACATAAATAAAAACAATAGATATAGTTAGAGGCCCAAGAAGAAAAATAATAATAATAAAAATAAATAAATAAATTGTCCGATTGTTTATTCAGATAGCAGACGATAAGACAGCTAACGGTTAGCTGGCCGCAGATGGGCGTTCAGGTAACGTCGCGATGGAGGAGCCAGCCGGATAACTCCTTCGGGTAGATAACGTCGGCAGTCCAGTTGTGAAGGCCCGGTGGGGCTCCGCGTAGGCAGTAAAATGGGTCCGGATAGGTGACTGCAGCCCAGGAGTGATTGATGGAACTCTTCAGCTGGCTCGCTCCGGAATAATTGATGTTTGCTCCGGAATCGACAAAAGCCGATTAGTCACACGGATAGCAGCTAGCTAGCTAGCTGTGAGATCCAGGTATGAATGTCCAGAGTGTAACGGCGTTCTTCGTTTGTAGAAAGAGAGTCGGACCGAAATGCAGGGGGTCGGTTACTCATGTCTTTAATGAAAGAATCGTGGTACATGAAATTACTGATACAAATACAAAACAACAAACGGAACGTGAAACCTAATTACAGCCTATCTGGTGAAACTACACAGAGACAGGAACAATCACCCACGAAATACAAAGTGAAACCCAGGCTACCTAAATACGGTTCCCAATCAGAGACAACGAGAATCACCTGACTCTGATTGAGAACCGCCTCAGGCAGCCAAGTCTATGCAACACCCCTACTCAGCCGTAATCCCAATAACTACAAAAAAAAACAATACGAACCACAACATATAAACCCATGTCACACCCTGGCCTGACCAAATATATAACGAAAACACAAAATACAATGACCAAGACATGACACAGAGTTAGCGGTTGAAATCCAGGGACATGGAGAGAGAAATTGGTCCGGTATGTTCTGTTCCGAGCCGAGCCGCGCTGTATAAAACTGGCGATAGATTTTCAAGCTAAAGGATAGCTGATGACCACAAACCGTGGTTCGCTGAATACTAACGATGTGCCAGTAAAGAAGCTAACTAGCTTCTGGATTAGCTTCTGGCTAGTTTCTGGCTAGCTTCATGGAGGATTACATATTTGAGGTAAATAATACTTTTTTATAAATTGGTGAGGAGGGTTGCAGGAGAGTGTTTTGAAGATGAGTTTATGGAAAATGTAAAAAATGTATGAATTTTTTAAATATATATATTTTTTATATATATGGGACATGACCAGACGAGGACAAAAGACGTCGGAACTGCTATGCAATCTCTGACGTATCTGTAAGGAGGAATGGGCAAAAATTCACCCAACTTATTGTGGGGAGCTTGTGGAAGGCTGCCCGGAACGTTTGACCCAAGTGAAACAATTTAAAGGCAATGCTACCAAATACTAATTGAGTGTATGTAAACTTCTGACCCACTGGGAATGTGATGAAAGAAATGAAAAGCTGAAATAAATCATCCTCTGCTATTTTTCTGACATTTCACATTCTTAAAATAAAGTGGTGATCCTAACTGACCTAAGACAGGGAATTTTACTCTGATTAATTGTCTTAAACTTGTGAAAAACTGAGTTTATAACAGTCGTTCTTAACCTGGGTTCGGTCGAACCACAGGGGTTCGGTCGAACCACAGGGGTTCGGTGAGTCATTCTCAGGGGTTCGGCGGAGGTCAAGACACACAACTGACTCGTATGATTCGTGATAACATGCCCCGCTTGGCCATCATTGACTGCAGGTGATCACGCTACATCGCTTGGCCTATCTGTGCTGCAGGGAATTTGGTTCGCTCAGTAGTCGACTTGTGACTGCCGTGATTGTACGTCTTGTGATTTCTTTCTTAATATTTTAATCCCTTCATACTTACTATGTCGAGCAAAAAAAGAAAGTGGTCGGACGAATATGTACAATATGGATTCACATGTATAACGGAATGTGATGGGAGTCAGCGTCCTAACTGCATGATTTGCAATGCCAAGTTGAGTAATTCTAGTGTAGCACCGGCGAAACTAAGAACACTTCCTTAAGATGCATGGAGATGGAAAATACAAGAACACAACGCTCGCTGAATTCAAGGTGAAGAGAGCCAGATTTGATGAAAAGGCTACTCTGCCTGTTCTCGGCTTTGTACCCATCAACAAACCGATTCTCACAGCATCGTACGAAGTTGCTTACCTGATCGCAAAGCAGGGCAAGCCACACACCATTGGTGAAACACTCATAAAACCAGGTGTGTTGAAGATGGCGAATATCATGCTGGGAAAAGAGGCTGAAGTTAAGTTATCCCAAATTCCTCTTTCAAATGACACCATCAGCGACAGAATAGAGGACATGAGCAAAGACATCTTGGCTCATGTAGTTGCCGATCTGATTTCAAGCCCGGCAAAATTCAGCCTTCAACTCGACGAGACCACAGTCGTTTCCAATCTAAGCCAGCTTGCTGTATTCGTGCACTACGTGAAAGACGACGTGATAAAGGAAGATTTTTTTATTTTGTAAGCCTCTTACAACAACAACTAAGGCAGCCGATGTGAATAAACTTGTGGATGACTTCTTCAAAGACAACAATCTTTTGTGGGATATGGTTTCTGCAGTTTGTTCGGACGGAGCTTCAGTCATGCTGGGAAGAAAGTCTGGTTTTGGTGTGCTAGTGAAAGCCAATGCACCACACATCATTGTTACGCATTGTATTCTGCACAGGCATGCATTGGCAACCAAAACCTTGCCTCAAAACTGGCAGAAGTATAAAAAATTGTAGTGGAATGCGTGAACTATGTGCGAACGAGTGCTCTGAGGCACCACATCTTCAGTGAGCTGTGTAAAGAAATGGGCTCTGAATTCGAGGTACTTCTGTACCATTCTAACATTCTGTGGTTATTCCGGGGACAGGTGCTGAATTGTGTTTTTGCCATGTGTGTGGAATTAGCCCTGTTTTTGCAAGAGCACCAACATTGTCATACAGATTGCTTCAAAAATTCTGAGTTCATTCTCATTTTAGTGTACATGGCTGATATCTTCGCAGCTCTCAATCATCTCAATCAAAAGATGCAGGGCGGTGGAGTCGACATCATCGAAGCTGAGGAAAACCTGAAGGCTTTTCAAAAAAAGCTACCGTTATGGAAACGATGAACAGAGAACGATAACTTCGCAAACTTTCCCCTGCTGGACGACTGTGTAAGTAAGATCGAAGATGTATCTGGAATCTGAGACATTTCTGTACCCGCGGAACTGAAGCAAGCAATTGCCACACACTTAGATGAGCTTGCAAAGTCTCTCGACGGATACTCCCCTACAAGAGTCATATCCAGTATGGGTGAGACAGCCGTTCATGTTTAGTGTTGAAACAACAGATGTCAATGATGACCAGGTGGCGAATCGCATCTCCATGTCTGGCAGACATATCAGTGTGGATGACGGATCACCACCTCAAGCTGAACCTCGGCAAGACGGAGCTGCTCTTCCTCCCGGGGAAGGACTACCCGTTCCATGATCTCGCCATCACGGTTGACAACTCCATTGTGTCCTCCTCCCAGAGCGCTAAGAACCTTGGCGTGATCCTGGACAACACCCTGTCGTTCTCAACTAACATCAAGGCGGCGGCCCGCTCCTGTAGGTTCATGCTCTACAACATCCGCAGAGTACGACCCTGCCTCACACAGGAAGCGGCGCAGGTCCTAATCCAGGCACTTGTCATCTCCCGTCTGGATTACTGCAACTCGCTGTTGGCTGGGCTCCCTGCCTGTGCCATTAAACCCCTACAACTCATCCAGAACGCCGCAGCCCGTCTGGTGTTCAACCTTCCCAAGTTCTCTCACGTCACCCCGCTCCTCCGCTCTCTCCACTGGCTTCCAGTTGAAGTTCGCATCCGCTACAAGACCATGGTGCTTGCCTACGGAGCTGTGAGGGGAACGGCACCTCAGTACCTCCAGGCTCTGATCAGGCCATACACTCAAACAAGGGCACTGCGTTCATCCACCTCTGGCCTGCTCGCCTCCCTACCACTGAGGAAGTACAGTTCCCGCTCAGCCCAGTCAAAACTCTTCGCTGCTCTGGCCCCCCAATGGTGGAACAAACTCCCTCACGACTCCAGGACAGCGGAGTCAATCACCACCTTCCGGAGACACCTGAAACCCCACCTCTTTAAGGAATACCTAGGATAGGATAAAGTAATCCTTCTCACCCCCCCCCCTTAAAAGATTTCGATGCACTATTGTAAAGTGGCTGTTCCACTTTACAATAGTCGTAAGGTGAATGCACCAATTTGTAAGTCGCTCTGGATAAGAGCGTCTGCTAAATGACTTAAATGTAAATGTAAATGAATACCTCGACGAAATCATTGAAATTCACCAAAGCCAGGTTCAACAGCAACTCTTCAGAACAGCAACGCTTACAATGTTTTGGTGTCAACAAATGGTAACGTATCCTGTTATTGCTAAGAAAGCTCTGGAGATTTTCATACCATTTGTTACAACATATATCTTTGCGAGCAATCCTTTTCGAGGATGCTGGACATAAAAACGAAGAAAAGGAACAGACTTTGTTGCGAAAATGACATGAGAGTGGCACTTGCCAAGGTGAAGCCGCGCATTTCTGAACTTGTCTCTGAAAGGCAACAGCAGAAGTCACACTGATTTGCAGTAAATATTCATTATTATGTTTTTGAGTGAAAATCATGTTTTGATGATTTTGTTCTTTGAACACAGTGATGTTGATGCACGGTTCATTTTGTGCACCAGTAAAATATATACCTATGTTTTGAATTTGAAAAAATCATATTTTATTTTACCAATTAAGAAGGGTTCGGTGAATGCGCATATGAAACTGGTGGGGTTCAGTACCTCCAAGTTTAAGAGCCACTGGTTTAAAAGTATTTGTCTAAGGTGTATGTAACCTTCCGACTTCAACTGTATATATGCCCATGAGGACAAAAGCTATTTGGTATGTGTGTGCTTTCCAGGGCAGCCCTCTGCAGCTCCTCTCCATGTTATGAACCTACAGTATGACATCATAGGAGGAACACTCCTATGGCCATGTTTTATTCACAGTACTTTTACAGTGACTGTTTGGTAATCCCTCACCTGACCTGTGTCTCCCTCTGTGTCGTAACACAACGACAGGAAACGGCCTTGTTCTCCTTGCCTTGTGCAAGCTCTCTCATGCTCTCTCTTTGTCTACCTACCTGTCTCGTTCTGTACTTTATCTCATTCTACCCCCTCTTTCTCCCACCCTCCTTTTCCCCTTTCTCTCGCTCTCTGCTGCCCCTCACTTTTTATTTGAAGCCAAAGTTAGAGGACTTCAAAGGAAACCATGGCAACGCCTCCACCAAACCCATCTTCTGAAAAAGGGGGAGGGAGGGTGGTAGTGTGCCTTCAGTAATTTGGGTTTAGGATTAGCGGCTTGAAGTGCAGTCGTAATTTCATTTCTGTGTAATGACTCGTACCATGGAACTTGCACGAGTCAATGAGGGGAGGGATAGTATTTTGCGTAATTTTGGTTTAGTATTAGTGGCTTGAAGTGCAGTCGTAATTCCATCTCAGGATAATGACCCATACAATGGAACTCTCCTGTGAGCGTCAACAAACACACGCATCAAAGAGTTGAGAGGGGGGGGGCTACTTGAGACTGTGGAATCGGGGCAGTTCAAAGGCAGTCAACTCTCTCTCTCTCTTGTGGTAGCAATTGAAATGATAAAATTACATGCATATTGAAAATGTATTTCTATGTAGTGACACAATCTTTGGATTTATTTCATTCAATGTTTTAACCCTGCCTATCTAAATATTTCTGTTACGCTGTCTGACTAATCAACCCCTGTGTTAGCCAGACCATGTCTCTCTCAGAAAGTGGGGAGTGGATAGCTATCAGACCCATGCCCTGTCTCTCTCTCTCTCTCTGTGTGTTCATAGCTATATTTGCAGAGGCTAGCTAATTAACCTGTAACGTTTGCCTAGCAACTAGACTGTAGCAGACTGGTGTATTAGTGGGTGGTTAGCATATAGTGAGCAGACTTTTGCCCTGTCTTTCTCTGTATTAGCATCTAGCTGGATACATATAGGGTAGCTAGCTATTTAGCATGAAGCTAAGCTTGTGTTAGCCCAGCAACCTCTAAGACTAACAGACTGCTAGCCAATGTCTCTCACAATCAGAGGTCTGGGTATAACAGACTTACTTCCTATTTTATATAACTGTCTTTCCTAGTTAAAATAAATGTAAAGAACCCATGTATATCCATAAGACCGGTTGTGATTCAGCTCGAACCATAGCAGACTGGTGTCACCAGCTAACTATATCCATAAGCCATAATGTCACAGCTAACTAATTAGCCATAATGTTAGCCTAGCGACCTCTAGACTGTAGCAGACTGGTGTCACAGTAGGTGGTTAAAGGATGATTATGTTGATAGCATTAGCTCTGGGACTTTAACACACATTCCTACAGGGAGGCCAGGCAGGGACAGAGATACCACTTAGTCAGCCTTCTGTTCATCCCTCCCCCTCCCTGCTTTCCCTCATGGCCTCACCCTTCTCCCTCTCCTCACTCGACTTCATCCCTGTTGACCCTGCTCTCGTCTAACCCTCCCCCTTCCACCTTTTTCCATCTGGAGAGTGGCGGTGTCTGTAGGTCAAGTGAGATAAGGATCATTATGCTTAGTTAGGCCAGCGAGCCATCCAGGGCAGCCATGGAATTTAGTTAAGGACCGCCTTCCAGGGCAGTTACTGTATTATGACCAGATGACAATCACACTCACCTGTCTGAAAGTAATCCAGGTTAGAATCATCACACGGCTGACTCCAGGAAGAGTGTTAATTAAGTTTGTTAATTACGCACTGGGTCACACAAAACCTAGCCAAGGCACACAGCATAGGCATTATGTACTGTATTAGATCTAGATTAGATCTAGATTAGCTTAGACAATCTTTCGGTCTTTCCCTTTTCTCTCGCTCCATCACTATTGCAATGTCGCATTGGGTTCCACTGCTGCACATGTCTAGAGCAGGTTTCTCAGCATGTTGCTATAGCAACAGCCCCCTTGGCACCGCTCTCCTCCCTTTTACTAGCCTCTACTCACCTGCTGCTCTATCCTACTATGTAGCTTTAAACAAAAAACCACTACTGTAGCAACACAAGCTATGCATCCCACTGCTGGCTTGCCTCTGAAGCTAAGCAGGATTGGTCCTTATTGGTCCCTGCATGGGAGACCAGATGCTGCTGGAAGTCTAAAATATGGTCTAACATGTGCCAATGCCCCAGGACAGTGGTTGGGGAAATTGCCCTGTGTAGGGTGCTGTCTTTCAGATGGAACATTAAATGGGTGACCTGACTCTCTGTGGTCACTTATCGTAAGAGTAAGGGTATTAAGCCACAATCTGGCCTCATACCATCATGGCCACCTAATCATCCCCAGCTTCCAATTGGCTCATGCATCCCCTTTCTCTCCCCTGTAACTGTTCCCCAGGTTGTTGCTGTAAATGAGAATGGGTTCTCAGTCAACTTCGAGGCAGCGGCAGCGTAGCCTAGTGGTTAGAGCGTTGGACTAGGTTGCAAGTACAAATCCCTGAGCTGACAAATCCCCGAGCTGTCGTTCTGCCCCTGAACAAGGCAGTTAACCTACTGTTTCTAGGCCGTCATTGAAAATAAGAACAAATTCTTATTTATAATGTTCGGCCTACCGGGAAACAGTGATTTTTTTTAAAAAGTGGATTTAACAGGTGACATTGACAAGGGATCATAGCTTTCACCTGGTCAGTCTATATAATAGAAAGTGCAAGAGTCCTTAATGCTTTGTATACTTGGTGTATAATGCTGCATAGAATGGCTAATTTGTTTATATTTACAAAGGCCTACTTGTGATTTCGCTGGATCAGTGTGGCGGAATGAATATATAGTACATGCATAATGATCTGCATGTCATTGTGACAGTAAGGGAAAAACACTGGATGAAACCTTCTACTCTTCAGTTAACACACACTCACTGTAAAAATGTGCTTAACATGTTACATAAGTTGCATGGACTCACTCTGTGTGCAATAAGTGTTTAACCAGATTTTTGAATAACTTCCTCATCGCTGTACCCCAAAAACAATTATCTGTGACGTCCTTCAGCCGAGCAGTGCATTTCAAACACCAATTCAACCACAAAGACCTGGGAGGTTTTCCAATGCCTCACAAAGAAGGGCACCTATTGGTATATTGAATTTCCTTTTGAGCATGGTAAAGTTATTATTTACACTTTGGATGTCCTTCCTAACAGGTGTCCTTCCTAACAGGTGTCCTTCCTAACTCAGTGGCTGGAGAGGAAGAAAACCACTCATGGATTTCACCATGAGGCCAATGGTGACTTTAAAATAGTTCGTATTCTATCACAGCCATTAAACTGAGGATGGATCAACAACATTGTAGTTACTCCACAATTACTAACCCTAATTGACAGAGTGAAAAGGAGGTCTGTACAGAATACAGAATCCTAAACATGCATCCTGTTTGCAACAAAGCATCAAATGATAACTGCAAAACATGTGGAAAAGCAATTTAAGTTCTTGTCCTGAATACAAAGTGTTTGGGGCAAATCCAATACAACCCATTTCTGAGTATAACTCCATATGTTCAAGCATAGTGGTGGCTACATCATGTTATTTGTATGCCTGTAATCGTTAGGGATGGGAGTTTTTCAGGATAAAAAATATATGGAAAAGGAGCTAAGATGGATACAGAGAGGTAGAGAAAGTGAGATAAAGGGTAATGGATGGACTGATGGGTGGATCCTAAAGTGGACGGACAGCCAGACAGGCCTCAAGGTTAAAGGGATGACTAGACTAGAGGGTGTGTGTGATCTACTCTTCTGAGTGACCTTGATACTGCCTCTACACATTACTCACACTCGGGGCATACACACCTGCGGCATTACTCATGTCAAGTAAAGATATCCCTCCATCTTATACACACAGACAGGCTCCAACCCTCTAGGTAATGGGGATATACCCACTCAAGGGCAATATGGGGTGGGGGTGGTAGTGGGGTGTTAGGTTATTCAGTTGTAATGTTGTTGTTTTTTTGAGAGAATTTTGTTTACAGGGAAAGCCTAATGCTTACAAACATACATACATGCATGCATGCAGTTGAAGTCGGAAGTTTACATACACTTAGGTTGGAGTCATTAAAACTCGTTTTTCAACCACTCCACAAATTTCTTGTTAACAAACTATAGTTTTGGCAAGTCGGTTAGGACATCTACATCTACTAAGTATTTTTCCATCAATTTTTTACAGACAGATTATTTCACTTATAATTCACTGTATCACAATTCCATGGGGTCAGAAGTTTACATGCACTAAGTTGACTGTGCCTTTTTAAACTGCTTGAAAAATTCCCAAAAATATGTCATGGCTTCAGAAGCTTCTGATAGGCTAATTGACATAATTTGAGTCAATTGGAAGTGTACCTGTGTATATATTTCAAGGCCTACCTTCAAACTCTGTGCCACTTTGCTTGACGTCATGGGAAATCAAAAGAACTCAGCCAAGACTTCAGAAAAATAATGGTAGACACCATTCCAACCATGAAGCATGGGGGTGGCAGCATCATGTTGTGGGGGGTGCTTTGCTGCTGGCTTTGCTGCTGGAGGGACTGGTGCACCTCGCAAAAGAGTTATGTGGATATATTGAAGCAACATCTCAAGACATCAGTCAGGAAGTTAAAGCTTGGTCGCGAATGGGTCTTCAAATGGACAATGACCCCAAGCAGACTTCCAAAGTTGTGACAAAATGGCTTAAGGACAGCAAAGTCAAGGTATTGGAGTCGCCATCACAAAACCCTATAGAACATTTGTGGGCAGAACTGAAAAGGCGTGTGCGAGCAAGGAGGCAGACATACCTCAAACTGACTCTTAATTTTGATTTTGACCCCCCCCCCCCCACACATGATTTAATTTCTGTTAGTCACATGTCTGTGGAACTTGTTCAGTTTGTCTCTCATTTGTTGAACCTTGTTATGTACATACAAATATTTACAGATGTTAAGTTTGCTGACAATAAATGCAGTTGACAGTGAGAGGATGTTTCTTTTTTTGCTGAATTTATATATTTTTGTTTTTACTTTGTTTGCAAACTGTTACACGTATTAATGTACTGAAATAGGTAGGACACGTGACATCGAGGGAAAAAAAGACTTCATATCGGAGTTGTCTATTCATAGTATGAGTTTAGCATAGCGTCTCTCTCCATTGAAACATGCGGTTGACGTCAACAAACCTAATCGAATATTCAAAAATAGATTACAATAATGAGATGTATCCACCAGGGCCATTTACCATTCTCTTCCAAAATACATCATCCAGGAGGAACCTCTTGATGGGGCTGCCCATATCGGCAGACAGTGATATGGCCAATTTCTTGGAGAGTCTCCTTCCCCTTCAGGAGACTGTCAAACATGATGACAACACCACCCCAACGGGTGTTGCTGGGCAGCTTCAATGTGGTGCTATTATTCTTCTCACTTTGCTTGGTGAGGTAGATTGCTGCTATAACTTGATATACCTAACCATTTCCTTGACTCGCTTGTAGAGTGTACCCATTGTTTTCAGTGCCATGATGTCCTTGAGGAGCAGATTCATTGCATGAGCAGCACAGCCAATGGGTGTGATTTGAGGGTAGGACTCCACTTTAGACAATGCTGTGAACATGACGGCTGCTTGGTCTGTCACCAGTGAAAATACCTTCTGTGGCCCAAGGTCATTGATGACTGCCTTCAGCTCATCTGCAATGTAGAGACAAGTGTGTATGTTGTCCCTTGTGGCTGTGCTCTTGTTGAATACTGGTTGAGGGGTGGAGATGATGTAGTTAATTATTCCTTGCCCACGAACAATCGACCACCCATCAGAGATGATTGCAATACAGTCTGCTTTCTCTATGATTTGCTTGACCTTCACTTGAACTATGTTGAACTCTGCATCCAGAAAATTAGTCGATAAAACATGTCTGTTTGGAGGGGTGTATGCTGGGGGAAGAACATTCAGAAATCTCTTCCTATACACTGCCTGTGACCATCAGAGGTGAACCAGTTGCATACACAGCTCGAGCAAGACATTCACCAGCATTTCTCTGACTACGTTCCTCCATTGTGTAAAAAAAATCTTCTGATTCAGGTAGGAACATGAGCTGTTGCTATCAATAAGGTGTCTGATTCATCATTTTCACCTCGAATAGAAATAGAGGGTCCTTTGTCAGAGGTTGCTTGTTGTGAGTCTGAGGGAACTTTATGCACTTGGCCAGATGTTCTGCATCTTTGTTGCATTCTTCACATATGATTTGGCACAGTATTTGCAAATGTACACCTTTTCATTCTACATTAGCTGCAGTGAAATGTCTCCACACATCAGATAGCGCCATGGAATGTTCCTGTAAAGATTAGGGAAACAGAGTTAAAAAATACAATTCCATGTACTGATAAATAGTTAAGCAGTAAGATTAACAATCTTAAAACTTAAAATGAAACATGTATGGAAACAGGTGAATTAACACTCCTCAGTTAGCAGGCTCAAGCAAGCTAAAACTCAGATGGTAGCAAAAACTAACTAGCAGAAATTGTTAACAAGTTAGAAATTATTTAAACACACTTTGCTGTAGGCTACTGTTTACTAGTTAACAAAAACATATATTCACTCTACCCAGTATTGTAATCAAAACTTACCAGAAAACATGTAGTCCTTGGCTCAGACAGTGTAGTAGTATTGGCTCAATAGTGTGCAAGATCTTGAGAATCAGCTGTACATATGATGGAAGAATGCACTGTGCATGCAGAGGGTTGCAATTCCATTGAATCGGGGACAGTTTAACCAAAATGTGCCACAAGACCTAAAATTGCCTAATGTGTATCCCACAAAAAAAGTTGACTGTTTATAGGCTAACTTTTTTTGATAAATGTAAGCAAAATTCCCTGGCTTAACTTCCCATGGAACAATTCCGGAAATTTACCGGAAAGTTTCCGACCCTTTGCAACCCTATCTGTTAGGATGACAGGCAGAGCTCAATTGGGACAAACCAAACAACCAACACACACACACATAAATAGCGCTCATCATCACTTTTCATTTGTGCCCTGGTTCCCTTTTTCCATCTCAGTTGGAAGGCGGTGTGTCTGTGTTTTCCCCGGTCAGTGCTGTGGAAGTCAGCCATTCCACACACACTCCCACACTTCCAAGATAATCACCGTCACAATTACTATCACATAGAGAACTGACAAATACTTCACACACTCATACATGCTCTCTCTCTCTGTGTGTGTGTGTGTGTGTGTGTGTGTGTGTGTGTGTGTGTGTGTGTGTGTGTGTGTGTGTGTGTGTGTGTGTGTGTGTGTGTGTGTGTGTGTGTGTGTGTGTGTGTGTGTGTGTCAAACACACAGACTGGTCTGACACACATCACACAGTTCAAATCCAAGGGCAGAAGAGGCCATGGACCAAATTCAGAAGAGAGAGAGGAGCTACAGTTCCATCTCACGTGTAGCTTCTTTGGAGAGGGAGAGAGCGTTCTTCGCAGCAGAGTTTTTCAGTCTTTTTCTACAAAGACATTGTGCTCCCCTTTCATGATAGGTGTGCATCCCAAATGGCATACTCTTCCTTTTTATAGGGCACTACATTTGACCAGGGTCCATATGGATTTGGTCAAAAGTAGTGCACTATATAGGGAACAGGATGCCATTTGTTACGCGTTCAGGGGCTCTCCTTATTCTGTCCTCTCACCAGTGGTAAGACAGCCCAGCAGGAGCAGCACAAAGCTGTGGCAGTTAACAGTTAACACTGAACCAACCATTCCGCCTCATTGGACCCTGCACAGATCCCAGTCGCACTGACACAAAGCAGCTTAGCAGGCAACTGGTCCCCGGGGGCCTGACACCAGCCCAATATTAACAGAGCCAGTCACCCAGATCAGGTCACTGTCTCTTAAGTCAGTGGAGATAGTTATCTCTGTGGCCTACAGGCTGATCAGAAGGCAGTTTGTATTTAGTTCATTGCTGTGGATATCTGATCTGACTGTCTGAGTTGATTAGTGTAATATCATGTCTTCTGTGATGTTCACTTTTGATTTATCCTTTTCCTGTGCTTCTTTTCTCCCTCCCTACTTCTTTCTTCCCTTTGTCTAACTCTCCTTCTACTCTTCCTCTTTTGTCACCCTGTCTTTCCTACTGCCTCTCTCTCTACCACTACTTACAGCTCGCTCTCCATCTCTTCCCACCAGGTGAATTACCATGCCATTGGTAAAGCGCAGTATAGAGCCCAGACACCTCTCTCTTCCTCCCTCACTTTTTTGTCCATTTCTCACTCTTTCTTGCACTTTCTTTCATCTCTCTCCCCATAGGTAAACCATGCCCTTGGTAAAACGCAGTATAGAGCCTAGACATCTGTGTCGAGGTGCAGTACCTGATGGAGTCACCAGTGAACTGGAGTGTGTTACCAACAGCACCCTCGCTGCCATCATCAAACAGCTTGGTAGCCTCAGTAAGTGTGTGTGTGTGTGTGTGTGTGTGTGTGTGTGTGTGTGTGTGTGTGTGTGTGTGTGTGTGTGTGTGTGTGTGTGTGTGTGTGTGTGTGTGTGTGTGTGTGTGCGTGCAGGGGGCGGGGTTGTTATTTGTGTGAAACAAACACATCAGTGAAGGGCAGGAGAGAGAGATAGGAGCATGGTTTAAACATGTGAGGCCATGATCTGTGCGCCTATTGGAAATCCATCCATCTCCTCACTGGTCTGTGCCTCCTCGGGTTATCCTGATCTCCTATAGACTTATCCTGCATGCTGATCAGGTCTGCTGTAGAGGTTGAGATGGGAATAGATTAGCTTGACTTTCTGACCCAGACACCTGCAGATGATAAAAATGGACACTTACCAGTAGGCTGACTCTTGAAGCTAATATACATTTCCAGTATTTGTGGCCCTACATTCACCCAGCTTTGCCCTATGGCTTCTATGGGATAGCATAAATATCTAAGGACTTTGTGTCTAAGGGGGTATTATTTATTTAATAAATTGGAATAATAGTCTGTTAGTCATGCCAGTAGCCTCAACACCAGTGGTTGCTAATGTGTCCACTTCGGGGTAGAATCCCTTGCGTAGTAAAGTAAGTACACCTTGTTATTGTTGTCTAATGGTATTCCTTTGACAGGGAAGCTTCATTAGACTAAAAGACAACTCCGACTTCCACCTCTCCACCCTAGAGACAATGACTGAAGTGCACTTGAGTGTGCTTTGAAACCACCTTCACTCAGTGTTAGACTACATTATTGATGTGTGGTACAATATGTATCAGTGCTATAACAATGATAAGTCCTTATATCTAGTCAATAACCTGACATAGCACCCAGCGATGTTACAGTAGGTGCTGTTTTAATTTATATATCTATATTGAGAAATATATATGCATATATAGATATATATATATATATCTATAGATATATATCTATATTGAGAGATATATATATATATGCATATATATTGAGAGATATATATATATATATATATATGCATATATATGCAGGGTCCCTTGATAAGGTGTGTACACACTGTGGAGCAGGCAGACTATAATGCATTGTTCTCTGCTGGATGTCAGACAGCAGCTCTGCAGGGGGCACAGCACAGTGAGACTATAGAGAATTCCTGCCCATTGATTAAGGTGTGTGTGTGTTATCCTGTGTACTAATGTGTCTCTTCCTCCTGCAGGTCGTCATGCGGAGGACATCTTTGGAGAGCTGTTCAATGAAGCCAACAGCTTCTACATAAGAATGAACAACCTACAGGAGAGAGTAGACATACTGGCTGTCAAAGTCACACAGCTAGACTCCACCGTGGAAGAAGGTGTGTTTTCATCTTAGTTTGTCACCTGACAAAGTGTGTTGGTACATGGGATAAATCATAGCAGCAGCAACATTTCACCTACAGCCGCTTCACTGAGTGAATGCAGCTCTCTATCTGTTTTGCAGCAGTGAGGTTTTCCCCAGTGCTGGTGTGATTGAATGCAGCCACTCTGTCTTTGGTGGAATTTGGAATGTGCACATCATTGGTAAATGCTAAGTGGGATGCTTGTGACGAATCAACTCTGACGTCACCCCATTGAAGTTAAAATGTTAAATTAAGGGTTATGGTTAAGTTTAGGGTTTAGGGCAGGGTCGTCCCAAGGATCCCACAGGATCACTCTTGATTGAGTGTGTATTGTGCAGTCCCACATAAAAAAGACTACAGTCTAATATAAAATACTAAATTACTTAGTATAAAATTCTCTGTTATTGTGGAATATACTGAGGAATATTATACTACACACTAGTATTCCTCAATCGTGTTGTGCTTACTACATCATTTTGTAGTATACTGTAGAATATTATACTCCACACTGTAGTATCCCTTGATCGTGTAGTGCTTGCTATAGTATTCTTTTAGTATACTTTAGAATACTATACTACACAATGCCCTCTCCCACCTGGATTAGAGGATCACCATAGTGCCCTCCAAGCTCATCACTAAGCTTTCCTCAAAACACTGTAGTGTATACTAGTATATAAATACTAGTATATAAATATAGTAATACTACAGGATACTATAGTATTTTATTTCATGTGGCCTGCTACAGTGGTGTGAGCTGTATTGTGCCTTAGCTGCAGTGGAGTAGTGAAGTGACCCATCTTTTCTTAGAGATTCAGGAGGGATGAACACACACACACACACACACACACACACACACACACACACACACACACACACACACACACACACACACACACACACACACACACACTGGATACAGGAGGGATGAGCTGACCACCTGAGAGAGAAGCACTGTATTACATGACTAATAATAACCGTGCCTCTATCATATCCTCCACTCCTCTTTTCTCCTACACGTGTTCTCCACCTTTCTATTCCCCGTTTTCCCCCCCTTCTCTCTGGCCCCTCTTTGTCCTTCTTCCCTCTCAAATCGTATTTCTTCTCAGCTTCTCTCCTGTCTCCTACTCAGCCATTCCATCCATACCTTACACACTGTGTGCTGTTAGAGTAGTATCTCTCTCTTTCAGTCCCCATAGGAATGCATTGTCTCTTCAGCCACATAGAGAAGCACTGTATTGGCAACGCACAGGGAGTTGCATTGTCAGTGTGATGGCTAAGCACTCTTTTTGTGTGTGTGTGTTGTGTGCGTGCATTATAAACTATCGACTGTCTGACCTTCAAACGAACCAGCCACGTGCGTTTGTGTGTCTGCTGACCTTTTTCTAGCCTGTAGAGGTGTCAGACTCAACAGATAGGGGTGAGTGCTTTTTAAAGTGTGTGAGTGTGCGCACGTGTGTACGTTTTTGTTTATGCGTACATGGGTGCATGATTTGGGTTGTGGTTGTTGTTCCTGTGGATATTTGGTTTTTGACTCTGGCTTTGTGGTTTGTCTGCTTGAATATTTTGGTGTGTGTGTCAGTGGCTTTCCTCCTCCAGAATAGCCTGAGTATATCTTTAATAGATGATTACTAATCGATGAGCCTCGTGTGTGTGTGTGTGTGTGTGTGTGTGTGTGTGTGTGTGTGTGTGTGTGTGTGTGTGTGTGTGTGTGTGTGTGTGTGTGTGTGTGTGTGTGTGTGTGTGTGTGTGTGTGTGTGTGTGTGTGTGTGTGTGTGTGTGTGTGTGTGTGTGTGTGTGTGTGTGTGTGTGTGTGTGTGTGTGTGTGTGTGTGTGTGTGTGTGTGTGTGTGTGTGTCCCGCTGACAGATGTAAAGCTAAAGGGAAAAATGTCTGCAGTGATACATGTGGTAACATGGGAGGGAGGTATTTGTATTTATTAGGGATCCACATTAGCTGCTACCAAGGCAGGGGTCCAAACGCATTAAGGCACTTACATCAAACATTAAAAAAAAGATAAAACAGTACATCCATATAGCATTATTACACCACTACATACACTATACAAAAGTATGTAGACACTACTTAAAATGAGTGGATTCTGCCATTTCAGCCACACCTGTTGCTGACAGTTGTATAAAATCGAGCACACGGCTCTGCAATCTCCATAGACTAACATTGGCAGTAGAATGGCCTTACTGAAGAGCTCAGTGGCTTTCAACGTGGCACCGTCATATGACGCCACCTTTCCAACAAGTCAGCTCGTCAAATTTCTGCCCTGCTAGAGCTGCCCCGGTCAGCTGTAAGTGCTGTTATTGTGATGTGGAAACATCTAGGAGCAACAACTGCTGAGCCTCAAAGTGGTAGGCCACACAAGCTCACAGAACAGGACTACCAAGTGCTGAAGCACATACCGTGTAAAAATCGTCTGTCCTCGGCTCATTACAGAGTTCCAAACTGCCTCTGTAAGCGACATCCGCACAAGAACTGTTTGTAGGGAGCTTCATGAAATGGATTTCCATGGATAAGCAGTCGCGAACAAGCCTAAAATCACCATGTGCAATGGAGTGGTGTAAAGCTCACCGCCATTGGAGCAATGGAAATGCGTTCTCTGGAGTGATTAATCACACTTCACCATCTGGCAGTCCAAAGGACGAATCTGGGTTTGGCGGATGCCAAGAAAGCACTACCTGCCCGAATGCACAGTTCCAACTGTAAAGTTTGGTGGAGGAGGAATAATGTCTTTGGCTGTTTTATGGTTCAGGCTAGTTCCCTTAGTTCCACTGAAGGGAATTCTTACCGCTACAGAAATCAATGACATCATAGACAATTCTGTGCTTCCAACTTTGTGGCAACAGTTTGGGGAAGGCCCTTTCCATTTTCAGCATGACAATGCCCCCATGCACAAAGCGAGGTCAATCATGCAGCGCCTTGTCACCATCGCAGATTTTAGAGAAACAACAAATGTCGGTACATATAAGTGTCTTATATCGGCTGAAAGCTTAAAAAGAATTGAATATAACTGCATTGTCCAATTTACAGTAGCTATTACTGTGAAACAATGGCATGTTATTGTTTGAGGATAGCTCCTAACAACAAAACATTTTTTCACTGCGATAGGTTTGATAAATTCACCTCTGAAGGTGAAATGTGTTCTTATATTCTGAAATCTTTCTCTGATTTATCATAGAAAGGGTCCAAGAGATAACAGGAAGTGTCGTTTTGTTAGATTAAAATCATTTTTCATATCCTTAAAAGGTCCATATAACATGCACGATCGATTTTGGATTTCCACATGTTCAATTTGCAAAGAAAGGAATCTGTGAAAATCTAACCCTAAACGTTGTTTCAATCAGGGAAATCACATTTGTATGTATTCCTCAGAGATCCTAGAACATAACCAGACTTCACTATATCATTAGGGGTGTGACCAAATTTGGTCAGAGAGTGACTCCTTTATGGCACGCCGATGACGCGGCCGGTCTTCATTTGATCAACTGTATCCTTGTCAAATAAGCCCCAATCGGGGTCAAACAAAGCTAGCTAGATAGCCAATGAGCTGGGCTGAACGGGAGTATCCGGAAACCCTGTATCTGTCGCAAAATGTAGGTGCTAACATTTTGCGACAGCATGCCTTTTCCTTTTGGACAAAAATTCTAAGAATATTCAGAGTTACGAAAACTGGTTGTTTTGTATATGTTGAACTTATAATATGGCTGCTAATACTGGAAAAGCTAAATCAAAGTGCAAGTATACAGATTTGACAATATTCTTGCAGAAAAATCTAATATGAATGCAAATGTCTCCTTCACGATTTGCCCAAATGTACCTGGCTGACTTCACACTAAATGTCATGTAGTTCACTCATACTTCAAGTTATACGTCTGAAACGTTGCACGTACACTGCTGCCATCTTGTGGACATCTGAATTACAACCAGAGTGATGGCTGGAACTGGGACCTTTCTCTTGCATTTCAAAGATGGTGGTAGAATATTTTTCTTCTTTTTTCTTTGCATTTTCTTCTACCAGATCTATTGTGTTATTCTCTTACATTCAATTCACATTTCCACAAACTTCAACGTGTTTCTTTTCAAATGGTACCAAGAATATGCATATCCTTGAATTGGTATAGATTTGGTATGTCGTTTAAGGTAAAATTGGGAAAAAAGGGGGCTATCCAGCACAGCTTGCGCGCTGCCCCAGAATTCTACAGCAAGTTATTAAGTGTCAGCCATTGTTGCCATTAATGACAGTTAGTGCTAGTTTGACCACCAGAGGGCATCTTTGAGAAGCATTTGACTGTTTTTAATATTGGCTGTACTAGAGCAGTGGTTTCCAAACCTTTTTATAGTCCCGTACCCCTTCAAACATTCAACCTCCAACTGCACCAGGGTCAGTGCACTCTTAAATGTTGTTTTTGCCATCATTGTAAGCCAGCCCCACACACTATACGATATATTTCTTAAACATATGAATGAGTGAGTTTTTGTCACAATCTGGCTCGTGGGAAGTGACAGAGCTCTTATAGGACCAGGGCACAAATAATAAATCAGTCATTTTGCTCTTTTTTTTGTTGCCATCTTTCATATAAAACCTTATTTGTTCATCGGAAATTGTGAATAACTCACCACAGGTTAATGAGAATGGTGTGCTTGAAAGGATGCATATAACTCTGCAATGTTGCAATTGTATTGGTGAGTCTGTCTTACATCGTTTTCCACAGGCAGTCTGTACCTTTATTTAGTTTTCATGCTAGTGAAGGTGAGAATCCACTCTCACATAGGTATGTGGTTGCAAAGGGCATCAGTGGTTTAATGGCGCGATTTGCCAAGGCAAGAAACTCTAAGCAAAATGCAAATTAATTACTTAAAAATCATACAATGTGATTTTCTGGATTTTTGTTTTAGATTACGTCTCTCACAGTTGAAGTGTACCTTTTGATAAAAATTCCAGACCTCTACATGCTTTGTAAGTAGGTAACACTGCAGATTTAGCAGGTTATCAAATACTTGTTCTCCCCACTGTATATACTGCTGTTCAAAAGTTTTGGGTCACTTTTGTCAAGAAATGTTTCTTGACCATTTGTGTACTCTTTGTCACCCACACACACTTTTTAAACATTTGGATAATAAAGCATTTAAAGGCTGACGTTGGTTGATTTTAAAACTTGTGACAGCCAAAATTCTAACTCCACCCATTATTTTTGGACTTTTTTAAACATTCCCTGAAAGCATAGATTTTAGGACCTACTGCAGCCCTAAAACATAGGTGCAAACAACCTTTCCATGATGGGCTATTAGCAGGAAAATAGACTCTTCAACCTTTACAAAAGGATAGCTAGGGCTACTCTAAGTGTGAAACAAAAATCCCACAAGTTGCAATGTATGTGACATACTGGTAAAAATAAGGTAAAAACCAATTTAAGTTTTCCTGTAATAACAAGAAATGTGTGGAGTGGTTGAAAAACGAGTTTCAGTGACTCCAACATAAGTGTATGTAAACTTCCAACTTCAACTGTATATGTACTTGACTCTTTATATTTTTGACAATGTTAACTTTTACGCCACTACATTCCTAAAGAAAATATACACTTTTTACTCCCATACATTTTCCCAGACACCTGAAAGTACTCGTTACATTTTGAATGCTCAGGCAGGACAGCAATATTGTCCAATTCATGCACTTCAGAAAGAAGTATATATGCCATTTAGCAGACGCTTTTATCCAAAGCGACTTACAGTCATGTGTGCATACATTCTACGTATGGGTGGTCCCGGGGATCGAACCCACTACCCTGGCGTTACAAGCGCCATGCTCTACCAACTGAGCTACAGTTACATTTTGTGTTAAACTGAATTTTAAACTGATTAATTAAATTAAAATGTTGGGTCACTGGCCTACACACACACACAAACACAATGTCAAACTGAAATTATGTTTATAACATTTGACAAATTAAAAAAAATGTAAAGCTGAATTGTCTGGAGTCAATACATATTGAACCCCTTTTGTTATGGCAAACCTCAATAAGTAAAAATGTGCTGTTCAAGTCACATAAGACAAATGGACAATAATAGTGTTTAACATGATTTTTGAATGACTTCCTCATCTCTGTACCCCACATATACAATTTTCTATAAGGTCCCTCAGTCAAGCAGTGAATTTCAAACACAGATTCAAACACAGATTCAACCACAGAGACAAGGCAGGTTTTCCAATGCATCGCAATGAAAGACACTTATTGGTAGATGGGTATAAAAAAAGCAAGGTTAATAAATCCTGTTATGATCATGTGCATTTTCGCAGCTTTTTGTTAAAAATCGCGCAACATTTCAGTGTCCTGCTACTCATGCCAGGAATATAGTATATGCATATGATTAGTATGTGTGGATAGAAAACACTCTGACGTTTCTAAAACTGGTTAAATCACGGCTGTCACTATAACAGAACGTGCGTTTCATCAAAGCGCAGGAAAATCTGATCACTGAAAACTGGAAAATATATCAATGCGCTACTTGAATGTATTGTTGAAAAGAAACTACATTAAATGGGGCAGAGTTTGCAATACCTACAGCTTCCACACGATGTCAACAGTCTTGTCATTTCTCTCAGATTTGTTTCTTGGTCAAACGGACACGAGGCAGCGCATTTCTTCCAGTCTCCGACCGGATGTTTTGGTTGAGAAATATTTGGATATGATATCAGGACGTGGAGCTATTGAATATACATCGCCCGTGATCATTTTGATAGATTATTAACGTTTACTAATACCTAAAGTTGCATTACAAAAGTATTTTGAAGTGTTTTGTGAAAGTTTATCGTCAACTTTTTTTTAATAAAATAAAATGACGTTGCGTTATCAAACTCAAATTTTTCCTTGATTACACAGTCTTCATCGATTGATAACTAGGCTATATATGGACCGATTTAATCGGAAAAAAAGACCCAATAGTGATGTTTATGGGACATCTAGGAGTGCCAAGAAAGAAGCTCGTCAAAGGTAATGAATGTTTATATTTTATTTCTGCGTTTTGGGTAGCGCCGGCTAAGGGCGTGCACTTCGTTATTGGTAATGGTGTCCAGTATTCTCCGTCTTAAATTTGATCATTGATTTACATATTAGGGTACCTGAGGATTGATTAGGAATGTTGTTTGATATGTTTTAAACTTACTTTTTGGGATATAAAGAAGGACTTCATCGAACAAAAAGGCCATTTTTTATGTAGCTGGGACCCTTGTGTTTGCAATCAGATGAAGATCTTCAAAAGTAAGTGATTTATTTTATTGCTATTTCTGCCTCTGCTTGGTTGGAAAATGTATGTAAATCTTGTGTGTACGGGTCGCTGTTCTCAGATAATCACATGGAGTGCTTTCGCCGTAAAGCCTTTTTGAAATCTGACAAAGCGGCTGGATTAACAGGAAGTTATGTTGTCAAAATGATTTATAACAATTGTATTTTCATGAATGTTTATTACGATTTCTGTCATCTGAATTTGGCGCTCTGCAATTTCACCGGATGTTGTCGAGGTGGGATGCTAGCATCCCAATGATCCGTAAGAAGTTAACAAACTATAGTTTTTGCAAGTCAGTTAGGACATCTACTTTATGCATGACACAAGTAATTTTTCCATCGATTGTTTACAGATGATTTAATCTGTAAATTATCACAATTCCAGTGGGTCAGAAGTTTACGTACACGAAGTTGACTGTGCCTTTCAACAGCTTGGAAAATTCCAGAAAATGTCATGGCTTTAGAAGCTTCTGATGATAGGCTAATTGACATAATTTGAGTCAATTGGAGGTGTACCTGTGGATGTATTTCAAGGCCTACCTTCAAACTCAGTGCCTCTTTGCTTGACATCATGGGAAAATCTAAAGAAATCAGCCAAGACCTCAGAAAAAAATTGTAGACCTCCACAAGTCTGGTTCATCCTTTTGGAGCAATTTACAAACACCTGAGGGTACCTCGTTCATCTGTACAAACAATACTACGCAAGTATAAACTCCATGGTACCACGCAGCCTTCATACCGCTCAGGAAGGAGACGCGTTCTGTCTCCTAGAGATTAACATACTTTGGTGCGAAAAGTGCCAATTAATCCCAGAACAACAGCAAAGGACCCTGTGAAGATGCTGGAGGAAACAGGTACAGAAATATTGATATCCACAGTAAAACGAGTCCTATATCGACATAACCTGAAAGTTCGCTCAGCAACGAAGAAGCCACTGCTCCAAAACATCCATAAAAAAACCAGACTACAGTTTGCAACTGCACAGTACAGATCGTAGTTTTTGGAGAAATGTCCTCTGGTCTGATGAAACAAAAATATAACTGTTTGGCCATAATGGCCATCGTTATGTTTGGAGGAAAAAGGGGGAGGCTTGCAAGCTGAAGAACGCCATCCCAACCGTGAAGCACGGGGGTGGCAGCATCATGTTGTGGGGGTGCTTTGCTGCAGGAGGGACTGGTGCACGTCACAAAATAATGTCCCTATGAGAAGGAAAATTACGTGGATATATTGAAGCAACATCTCAAGACATCAGTCAGGAAGTTAAAGCTTGGTCGCAAATGGGTCTTCCAAATGGACAATGACCACAAGCATACTTCCGAAGTTATGGCAAAATGGCTTAAGGACAGCAAAGTCAAGGTATTGGAGTGGCTATCACAAAGCCCTGACCTCAATACTATAGAAACTGTGTGGGCAGAAGTGAAAAAGTGTGTGCGAGCAATGAGGCCTACAAACCTGACTCAGGAGGAATGGGCCAAAATTCACCCAACTTATTGTGGGAAGCTTGTGGAAGGCGTTTTATGTAAACTTCTGACCCACTGGGAATGTGATGAAAGAAATAAAAGCTGAAATAAATCACTCTACTATTATTCTGACATTTTTACATTCTTAAAATGAAGTGGTCATCCTAACTGACCTAAAATGGAATTTTTACCTGGATTAAATGTCAGAAATTGTGAAAAACTGAGTATAAAAGTATTTGGCTAAGGTGTATTTCAAACTTCCGACTTCAACTGTGTGTGTGTTTTGTTAATCCCTTAAACCCTGTGGGGATTTCACACCACTGTGCAGGGATCCAGGATCTCTCAGATGGTGCTGTATAACACACACGCACACACCCTGGCAGACTATTGTACCAGTTCTACAGATAAAGCCGTGTCAATATAATATCTGCTACTAACACATCTTTACCTTTTGGAGATATGAGGAACATATGGATTATGTTAGGACATGCTATATGTGATCTTAATGCTGATCCTTCTATTGTTCCCCATTATCTGTTCTGCCATGGCATGGGGTGTCACTGGCCACACTGTAGTCTAGGGAGAGCACTGCTCCCTGGGCATGATTAGATGGATGGATTTAGGGGTGGTTCCATGGCTTGGGTCTTTTGTTATTGTCATAATCCCTTCTTTCAGAGCTGGGAGGCCACCACACACTGTAGCCCATTTAGAGCATTCCTCCCTGAGCATGACTATGTTAGTTTAGAGGTGTAGGGTCATGCCAGGGGTGATTTAAGCAACACTAAGCTGACAATAAAGGTTCCTGTGGCTTGTTCCTGTGGCTTGTTACTGTATATGTTGTAATGTATTATTCACTGCCCTGAACTTGACGACTGGAGAAATTGTACTGTATATGTATTGTATCCCTCTTTTCCGTTATGTTAGTTACCAGTATGTTTTTTTGCTGATACGATCAGGACAAAGATTAAGCCTGGTGCTGGATTTAAGAGCATGTTCCATTGATGTAGCTCTTTAGTCCAGGACTAGGCTTAACCTCTGTCCAGGACACTGCTCCTCAATATATGCAGTACCAGTCAAAAGTTTGGACACACCTACTCATTCAAGGGTGTTTCTTTATTTGTACTATTTTCTACATTGTACAATTGTTACGGATACAGGTATCCTGGGTCTGTGTGTGTGTGTATGTGTGTGTATCCTGTGTTCTTTTCTCTCCTTCTCCCCTCACAGGTGAATATCATCACTCCCCAATCAGTCACCAATACAATCAGAAGACACACATCCTCCTGTTTCCTACCCAATCACAGTTCCTTTCCCTTGGTTTAAAAACCCCATCAGTTGTTTGCTCTAGAGCTCAATATATCTGTAAATGCAATGTCTGTAGATCTCTCTGTTTCACTCTCTCTCTCTGTGTATTAACCTCTCTTTTGTTTGAGCACCTCCATAGCACTTTGTCATCACCTGTGAGTATTGTTTTGGTTATGGTGTTTGTGTTTGATTGCTGGTGGGAAAAGGGGAAACCAAGACATGTCGCCCATGGGCATACACTACCCGTAGGTAGAGTTTGTTAAATACACTAGTTAGAACTGGGCGGACCACCCACTCTATTTTTGGTTAGTTAGTTAGTTAGTTAGCTATGGTTAAAGTAGGCTAGTCTAGCTTAGGGGTGTTTTTGAATACTTATTTTTTTTCTTTCCTTGGCTCCAGCTCAGCCCCTTTTCCTGCTCCCCCCATTACCGTGTGTTTACAAATAAACCTTGAGTTTGACGGTAGATTTCAGTTTTCGTAGTTATTTCGTTCTCACTTTTACTTTGTCACTATTAGAATTTGCATGAGTTATGTTACGGGTCTCATTACCATCCCCCCCTAGACTGTCGGGCCAAAAGGGATTCGTAACATAAGTGGAGCCTCGTCCGGGATATGTCATAACTGACACCCATGCCACTCATGTAGATTGTGATAGTGGTATAGTTCAGTGTTGAGCGTCATACCTGAAGTAGCATTAGTGTTTGCTATTTTCTTTGGCACTTGTGAAGTAGTGTAAAATGACTACTTTTGATTTGAAATCCTTTTTGGATAGCCCTTCGTGGGAGGTTTTTGACAAATGTCGTAGAGTTGATTTAATGACCTTGGCTGACCATTATTCAGTATCGATTCCACAGAATGTAGTTAAGTCGGAGGTTAAAAAGCTGGTGTTAAATGTATTGTTGGAAGAGCAGGTGCTTGTGTTACCGCTGCCTGAGCCTACTACCCCTGTAGGGGATGTTGCTGCTCCTGTAAGCCTATTGGCGTCTGATAATGAGGGAGAGGCTAAAACACCAGCCACATTGTCCCGTTTTGATCCACTCTCCCCACTGTCAAACGGTGATGCCAGGAGGGATGTACGTTTAGCACAGTTCCAACTGGAGGCGGAAGAGAGAGCCCAAATTTGGCGAGAGACTCTCCAGTTGGGGAAGTGTAAAATTGAGGCAGAAAAAGAACGAGAACATCGGCAGTTAGATTTGGAGATGTGTCAAATTGAGGCAGATAAAGAACAGCGGCAGATGACGTTTAAAATGCGCCAGATGGAACTGGAGGCAGAGACAGTGAGGCTAGCCTCCGGTCCTGCTGTCACTGTTAGTGAGTCTCCTCACTTGCTGTGTCCTCAAACACGTTTGACATTAGGAGGCAGATTGCCTTAGTACCTTTGTTCAGAGAGTCGGAGGTTGACTCCTATTTTTGTGTATTTGAGCGTATAGCCGTAGCATTGAAATGGCCTGAAGAGGTATGGTGTCTACTTCAGTGTAAATTAACTGGTAAAGCCCAAGAGGTTTTGTCAGCGCTACCCCTGGAGGACAGTTTGAATTATGAAGTGGTCAAAGCTACTGTTCTTCGTGCCTATGAGGTTGTGCCTGAGGCATACCGACAGAGATTTAGGTCTCATAGAAAGTCTTCTAGTAAGACTTATGTGGAATTTGCTAGAGATAAGGGAAATCTGTTTGATAAATGGCATGCTGCTAGTAAGGTAACTGATTTCAACTCTTTCCGGGAGTTAATCTTGTTGGAAGAGTTTAAAAATAGCTTACCCGAACGCATTGTAGTTTACCTAAACGAACAGAAAGTATCCTCCCTGGCAGAAGCGTCTGTGTTGGCAGACGAGTTTGTGTTGACGCACAAGAGTGTGTTTTCGGCTCATACTGAGAGTAGATCCACAGAGTTGCCTACTTTTAGCCCTAGTCGGCCAGCAGTAGTATATCAAGCACGCCAGAAGAATGAGCGTCCCTGTTTCTATTGTCATAAAGTAGGACATATGATTAATGATTGCTTCCTGCTTAAACGCATACAAGGGATGCCTCTTTCATACGGTTGTGAGGTCTGCAACAAAACAGGTGGCTCAGGGTAACTGCAGTTTGAAAATCTCAGTCCCCGACCGCAGTTCTGAACCATTCATTTCCGAGGGGTTTGTGTCCCTAACGAATGACGAAGCGTCTCAGCGTCCGGTTAAAATCCTTAGAGATACTGGTGCGGCGCAGTCGTTTATATTGTCTGATGTGTTGCCCTTATCCGACGATACATACTGTGGTTCCAGTGTGTTAGTGCAGGGTATTGAAATGGGTTTTGTGCCATTGCACTTTGTGAAAGTACACTCTGAGTTAATCAGTGGAATATTCAGAGTGGGGGTACGTCCTATGTTGCCAGTGAAAGGTGTGACCTTTATAATGGGTAACGATATTTCCGGAGGAAAGGTAGTACCTGTATTGGATAAAAGTGACCACTCTCTCTCGAATGAGCTGGCACAGAGTTATCCACATGTGTTCCCCGCTTGTGCTGTCACTCGTGCTAAGGCACGACAAGAGGGTGACGTAATAGATTTGTCGAACACTGTTCTGTTCAAAGAGGTTGATCAAGAGGATGGATTGTGTGATACCTCTGAGAAGCTGATCACCTCTGACAAACAGCCCAGGAAAGAATCAAAGAACGTTGAACTTATTGCTGATGCAATACAGTTACCAGTCACTCGTGAGCAGCTGATTGCTAACCAAAAGGTTGACAACAAGCTTGCTAAATGTTTTTCTAGTGTTGTCTCATTGGAAGATGTGAAGAAGAAGAACGTGGCTTACTTCATTGATGGTAATCGCCTCATGCGTAAATGGAAATCCCATGTTGACGCATGTGGAGATTGGAATGCTGTTTACCAAATAGTGATTCCTACAGCCTTTCGACAAAATGTGTTATCCCTTGCTCATGATCACCAGTGGTCTGGTCATTTAGGAATTACAAAGACTTATGATCGGATCCTTCGACATTTCTTTTGGCCGGGTTTAAAACAAGATGTGGCTCAGTTCTGTCGGACATGCCACATATGTCAGATAACAGGAAAACCAAATCAGGTTATTCCTTCCGCTCCTCTTTGTCCCATACCTGTCATAGGTGAACCATTCGAGCATGTGGTGGTTGATTGTGTCGGAATGTTACGAAGACAAAATCGGGTAACCAGTTTTTGTTAACGAAAATGTGTATGGCTACAAGATACCCCGAGGCCATTCCTCTGCGAAGGATTACAGCCTCGGTAGTGAGTAAAGCCTTAATAAAATTATTCACGACATTCAGGTTACCTAAGGTGGTACAAAGCGATCAAGGTACCAATTTCCTATCCAAGCTCTTCAAGCAGGTGTTAAAATCCTTGTCAATTACGCACCGTGTGTCAAGCGCCTATCACCCAGAGTCTTAGGGTGCGCTTGAAAGATGGCATCAGACACTGAAGTCTATGCTACGTAAATATTGTTTGGAATCTGAGAAAGATTGGGATGAGTGAGTTCCTCTAGTTTTGTTTGCTGCTCGTGAAACTGTGCAGGAGTCCCTAGGTTTCAGCCCGGCTGAACTAGTGTTTGGTCACACAGTGAGAGGACCAATGAAAGTCCTTAAAGAACAGTTCTTGTCCTAGGAGTTGCGTACAGGAGACGAGAATGTATTGGCAGATGTTTTGTCTCGTGTGTAAAAATGATTGTATGTTTTGCAAGGTTGTTGCTTTGTTGTTGTTGTGAGTATTCATTAATACTGTGGTCGCAATCCCCCCTAGGGTTGCTCTTTTAAGGGTGGGAGTGTTACGGATACAGGTATCCTGTGTGTGTGTGTGTGTGTGTGTGTGTGTGTGTGTGTGTGTGTGTGTGTGTGTGTGTGTGTGTGTGTATCCTGTGTTCTTTTCTCTCCTTCTCCCCTCACAGGTGAATATCATCACTCCCCAATCAGTCACCAATACAATCATCAATCAGAAGACACACCTCCTCCTGTTTCCTACCCAATCACAGTTCCTTTCCCTTGGTTTAAAAACCCCATCAGTTGTTTGCTCTAGAGCTCAATCTCTCTGTAAATGCCATGTCTGTAGGTATCTGTGTTTCACTCGCTCTCTGTGTCTTAACCTCTCTTTTGTTTGAGCACCTCCATAGCACTTTGTCATCACCTGTGAGTATTGTTTTGGTTATGGTGTTTGTGTTTGATTGCTGTTGGGAAAAGGGGAAACCAAGACAAGTCGCCCATGGGCATACACTACCCGTAGGTAGAGTTTGTTGAATACACTAGTTAGAACTGGGCGGACCACCCACTGTATTTTTGGTTAGTTAGTTAGCTATTGTTAAAGTAGGCTAGTCTAGCTTAGGGGTGTTATTGAATACTTATTGTTTCTTTCCTTGGGTCCAGCTCAGCCCCCCCCCTCCCCCATTACCGTGTGTTTACAAATAAACCTAGAGTTTGACGGTAGATTTCAGTTGTCGTAGTTATTTCGTTCTCACTTTTACTCTGTCACTTAGAATTTGCATGAGTTATGTTACGGGTCTCATTACCATCCCCCCTAGACTGTCGGGCCAAAAGGGATTCGTAACAACAATAATAGTGAAGATATCAGAACAGACTCCAAAATAGGTGACCTACGTGAGACGGGGGTAAGAAGGTGATGAAGCGTACTTCATGAGCTGTAACCGAAAAACAACAGGCATTTGGAAAGTTTGGGGTGAGGCCTGAGGGAGAAAGTGTGGTGGAACAAGTATTAGCATTGTTAGTTGTCTTTCTATCTGGATCGACTTCTCCGTTAGCTAGCCAGAGAAATGTTGAGAAACATTAGCCAACTCATCTGATCAAATAATTGAGTTTATGGTGTCAGAATTTGCTTGCTAAAAAAGTTAGACTGCAAACTTTAGCTACGTAACGTGACAACATCAGATGAGTTAACACTTTAGTAACCTAACCAATTCGCTATAGTATTGACATTAACTGGTATACAACGCCTTGCCGTTCAAGTTATAACGCGTTAGTTGCTTAATGGACCCTGGCAATCAGTGTGAAATATTAATTAGCTAACGAACTAACCCCTATCTGTTAACTAATGTATTCCCTCTACAGTATATGGTTAATTTTCAGAATGAGAGAATTGAGTGAAAATGAGACTTTCACTGGTTAACTGGTTAAGATGGAGGGGGGCAAGTGCAATATTTATGTGTGGTCACAAGCATTCTATTACACAGGCTGTCATGGCTAACTGCAATATCAGTGTATTGTTTTTTTTCTCAAGACCTGAGTCATTTGCAGTAAAGTCTAGGCAACAAATAACATTGAATTGCTTTCTTTACATCTTTTAGCTGCGAGTTAGGTTCACATTAACCACTTCTTATTTTACACACCAAGACTGATCATGTAGATCATATTCTTTGTTTAGTTAGTTAAAACCTGCATTTCTCCCTAGCAAGGATTAGAAAATAAGTGTCACCTTTTTGGGCCCTCACCAGTTTGCATCCCTGAGAGTTTACCAGCCTCAGTCATTGCAGCCCAAATAAATGCTTCAGAGTTCAAGTAACAGACATCTCAACATCATCAACTGTTCAGAGGAGACTGTGTGAATCAGGCCTTCATGGTCGAATTGCTGCAAAGAAACCACTACTAAAGGACACCAATAATAAGAAGAGACTTCATTGGGCCAAGAAACACATGCAATGGACATTAGACCAGTGGAAATTTGTCCTGTGGTCTGATTAGTCCAAATTTGAGTTTTTTGTTCCAACCGCCGTGTCTTTGAGACTCCGAGGAGGAGAACGGATGATCTCCGCATGTGTGGTTCACACCGTGAAGCATGAAGGAGGTGATGGTGTGATGCTGTGGGTGTGCTTTGCTGGTGACACTGTCCGTGATTTTCTTTCATAATTCAAGACATACTTATTCAGCATGGCTGCCACATCATTCTGCAGAGATACTCCATCCCATCTGGTTTGTGCTTAGTGGGACTATCATTTGCTTTTCAACAGGACAATGACCCAACACACCTCCAGGCGGTCTAAGGGCTATTTGGCCAAGAAGGAGAGTGATGGAGTGCTGCATCAGATGACCTGGTCTCAACAATCACCCGACCTCAACCCAATTGAAATGGTTTGGGTTGAGTTGGAGCGCAGTGTGAAGGAAAAGCATCCAACAAGTGCTTAGCATATGTGGGAACTCATTCAAGACTGTTGGAGTAGCATTCCAGGTGAAGCTGGTTAAGAGAATGCCAAGAGGTGTGCAAAGCTGCCATCAAGGCAAAGGGTGGCTACTTTGAATAATCTGTTTATCACTTTCCTTTGCTTACTACATGATTCCATATGTGTTATTTTATAGTTTTGATGTCTTCACTATTATTCTACAATGTAGAAAATAGTAAAAATAAAGAAAAACCCTTGAATGAGTAGGCGTGTCCAAACTTTTGACTGGTACTGTATGTATATAATTTTACTGCTCTAGGGATGTAATTTATTATTATGTATTGATTTTGAACCCTTCCTTTTTTCACTCTATGCGGTGCACAATGCAGAGAACACAGGAGAGGAGAATTATCGTTGAATTACCATAGTGAATTATTCTGTTTGTGTCAATTAATCCCATAAGGGATGGGATGCCAATTGACACGAAAATAAAATGTAATTCATTCATATACACCATAAACATGCTGATGGTTTTGTGTGTGTCTGTCTGTCTTCTCCAGTCTCTCTGCAGGACATCAACATGCGTAAAGCGTTTAAGAGCAGCACCATCCAAGACCAACAGGTGGTCTCACGGACCTCAGTCCCCAACCCTGTGGTAGAGATGTACCATCGCTGTGACAAACCTCCACCGCTCAACATACTCAGTACCTATAGGTCGGTACCTTTTTAGTATACTCATCTTCTAGCCTGACTACCCATCCACACCGATCTGGCCAAACACCACACCCACCAGCATTTCTTCTCCACAATGAGTCTGGATTTGCTTTTCTCCCTGACGTCTTGTAGAATGCAAACACATTCCGACCGTTTGAATTGGCCCCAGAAACCGATGGGATGGGCCAGAGCCGGCCTGGCCTAACATCATTGGCTTTGATACTCTGATTGGTTAGAGATTATCCAATGGCTGATTCATTTGTTTTGTACACAGCCACTCATTTTGACTTAAGGCAACTTATCTCCTATTGGTTAGTTAGACCTCTGTCCCCAACCCTGTGGTGATGTACCATCGCTGTGACAAACCTCCACCTATCAACATACTCAGCCTCTATAGGTCAGTACCTCAGTATACTCAGCCCCAATAGTCAGCCTGTAGGTCAGTTAAACCACCACCTCGCTGAAAGCATACAGGTAAGATCATCCTCACCATTGCTGTGAATCCCAGTTTGATGCTGAGAAAGACACGTCACTGACCCAACACTGTGAATGACTAATGCAAAAGGTGCAATGCACCTGACCCATTTCGATCTCTCTTCCTCCCTTCTCTCTCTCTCCATCCCTCCAGGGATGATAAGAAGGATGCGTTGAAGTTCTACACAGACCCCTCCTACTTCTTCATGCTGTGGAAAGAAAAGATGCTGCAGGCCACGGAGGACAAGAGGAAGGAGAAGAGACGACAGAAGGTGGGTGTGTGTATATGTGTGTGTGCTCAGTCTCTTCATTCTCTCTGTCACTGCCTCTTTCTCTCTCTTTTGCTCTGTGCCTCTGGTAGTTGTCTCCTTGCTGACAGTGATTGTGTTCAAACATGTCAAGTCAACTTCTGTCACTAGAGTCACTCCAGTGTGTGTGAGGGTGTGCTGAACTTTATGATACTGTATACTTGGATGGGGAAAGAGAATGTCATCCATTACTGCTTCACTGCTATGTTCTTTGCATCTCCACATGCTTCTGTTTATCATTCTGTATTTATCTCACATTCAATTTGCTTTGCTGCGTTATAATCCGGACTGTGTGTTGAGCTCAACCACACCCTCACACCCATTCTACTTCCCATTCCCTGAGAAACACAACCCCTCTTGCTGTCTAAAGACAACTTCAGTTATAACCCCTCTCTCGGACATCTAAAGTGCATTTGGAAAGTATTCAGACCGCTTGACCTTTTCCACATTTTGTTATGTTACAGCCTTATTGTAAAATGCATTAACAACAACAAAAAATCCTCATCAATCAGTTTTGAAAAAGGTGGCCATTAATAAGCTGGTCAAACATCTCTAAAACTAAGAGCATTGTATTTGGTACAAATCATTTCCCTAAGCTCTTGTCCTCAGCTGAATCTGGTGATGAATGGTGTTGCTGTTGAACAAGTTTAGGAGACTAAATTACTTGGTGTGACCTTAGATTGTAAACTGTCATGATATATATATATATATGAGTTCGACCGATTTATGTTTTTTTTTTTTTCAATGCCGATACCGATTAATCGGACGATTTATATATTTATATATATATTTGTAATAATGACAATTACAACAATACTCAGTGAACATGTTTATTTTAACTTAATATAATACATCAATGAAATCAATTTAGTCTCAAATAAATTAATGTTCAATTTGGTTTAAATAATGCAAAAACAATGTTTTGGAGTCTTCAATATTCCCAAATAAGAAGTTTTAGGTGGTAGTTATTATAGGACTATTTCTCTCTATACCATTTGTATTTCATATACCTTTTGACTATTGGATGTTCTACTAGGTACTTTAGTATTGCCAGCCTAATCTCGGGAGTTGATAGGCTTGAAGTCATTGCGAAGAGCTGCTGGCAAACGCAGGAAAGTGCTGTTAGAATGAATGCTTACGAGCCTGCTGCTGCCTTCCACCGCTCAGTCAGACTGCTCTATCAAATCATAGACTTAATTATAATATAATAACACGCAGAAATACGAGCCTAAGAGGTCATTAATATGGTAAAATCCGTAAACTATAATTTTGAAAACTAAATGTTTATTCTTTCAGTGAAATACGTAATCACGGGTGGCATCCATACGTCTAAATATTCCTGTTACATTGCACAACCTTTAATGTTACATCATAATTATGTAAAAATCTGCCAAATTCGTTCGCAACGAGCCAGGTGGCCCAAACTGTTGCATATACCCTGACTCTGCGTGCAATGAATGCA
Organism: Oncorhynchus gorbuscha; assembly: GCF_021184085.1. Lineage (NCBI taxonomy): Eukaryota > Metazoa > Chordata > Actinopteri > Salmoniformes > Salmonidae > Oncorhynchus > Oncorhynchus gorbuscha. The sequence goes on from NC_060197.1 coordinate 21,396,911, forward strand.
AGAGAAGTGACACAAGGTGTCCAAAAATGCAGATTACCGATTGTTATGAAAACTAGAAATCGGCACTAATTAATTGGCCATTCTGATTAATCGGTCGACCTCTAATAAATGTATATGTACAGTATATCACAAAAGTGAGTACACCCCTCACATTTTTGTAAATATTTGAGTATATCTTTTCATGTGACAACACTGAAGAAATGACACTTTGCTAAAATGTAAAGTAGTGAGTGTACAGCTTGTATAACAGTGTAAATTTGCTTTCCCCTCAAAATAACTCAACACACAGCCATTAATGTCTAAACCGCTGGCAACGGAAGTGAGTACACCCCTAAGTGAAAATGTCCAAATTGGGCCCAAAGTGTCAAAATTTTGTGTGGCCACAATCATTTTCCAGCACTGCCTTAACCCTCTTGGGCGTGGAGTTCACCAGAGCTTCACAGGTTGCCACTGGAGTCCTCTTCCACACCTCCATGACGACATCACGGAGCTGGTGGATGTTAGAGACCTTGCACTCCTCCACCTTACATTTGAGGATGCCCCACAGATGCTCAATAGGGTTTAGGTCTGGAGACATGCTTGGCCAGTCCATCACCTTTACCCTCAGCTTCGTCTTGGATGACCACTATGCTATGAGACTTGAAATTGAGCTCGGGTGCATCCTTTTTCCACTGATCATCCTTGAGAAGTTTCTACAACGTGATTTGAGTCCACCTGTGGTAAATTAAATTGATTGGACATGATTTTGCAAGGCAAGCGCCTGTCTATATAAGGTTCCACAGTTGACAGTGCATGTCAGAGCTAAAAACCAAGTCGTGAGGTCGAAGGAATTGTTCGTAGAGCTCTGGGACAGGGGAAGGGTACCCCAAAAATTATCCAGCATTTAAGGTCCCCAAGAACACATTGGCCTCCATCATTCTTAAATGAAAGAAGTTTGGAACCGCCAAGACTATTCCTAAGAACTGACTGGAGGTGCCCAAGAACCCGATGGTTAATCTGACACAGCTCCAGAGTTCCTCTGTGGAGATGGGAGATCCTTCCAGAAGGACAACCATCTCTGCAGCACTCCACAATCAGGCTGTTATGGTAGAGTGGCCAGACGGAAGCCACTCCTCAGTAAAAGGCACATGACAGCACGCTTGGAGTTTTACCAAAAGGCAACATGAGAAACAAGTTTCTTTGGTCTGATGAAACCAAGTTTGAACTTGTTGGCCTGAATGCCAAGCGGCACGTCTGGAGGAAACCTGGCACCATCCCTACAGTGAAGCATGGTGGTGGCAGCATGTGGAGATGTTTTTCAGCGGTATGGACTGGGAGTCTAGTCAGGATTGAGGGAAAGATGAATGGAGCAGAGTATTGCAAGATCCTTGATGAAAATCTGCCCCAGAGTCCTCAAGACCCCTTACTGGGGGCGAAGGTTCACCTTCCAAAGGGACAACAACCCTAAGCACACAGCCAAGACAACGTAGGAGTTGCTTCGGGATAAGTCTCTGAATGTCTTTAAGTGGCCCAGCCAGAGCCCTGACTTGAACCCGATCAAACATCTCTGGGGAGACCTGAAAAGAACTGTGCAAAGACACTCCCCATCCAACCTGACAGAGCTTAAGAGGATCTGCAGAGAAGAGTGGGATAAGCTCCCCAAATACAGGTGTGCCAAGCTTGTAGCGTCATACCCAAGAGACTCTAGGCTGTAATCGCTGCCAAAGTACTGAGTGAAGGGTCTGAATACTTATGTGATATTTCAGTTTTGTATTTTTAATAATGTGCTAAAATGTCTGAACCTATTTTTGTGATGTCTTTATGAGGTATTGTATGTCGATTGATGAGGGGAAAAATCAATTTAATACATTTTAGAATAAGACTATAACATAACAAAATGTGGAAAAAGTCAAGTAGTCTGAACAATTTCCAAATGCACTGTGTATCCCGCCTTTCTGTCCCCCTCCTGTCTTCTGTCCCATCTTCTCCCTCACTCTGCTTCAACTCTCCCGTGCCACTATCGCCCCTGTTAACCTCCAGACTTTCACCAGTAGACTCTCCTCCTCTCCCCCTCTCTTTTCCCCTACTCTGTCTCTCCCATTTTGTATAACCATAGTATATCTAATGTGTTAGAGCTCTCTATCTCCACGTCTCCCCATCCAGACCAGCTGTCCGACCCACTCTGACCAGGGTAGACCCCACAGCAGACAGGCTCCACCTCGCAGCCCACTACCCAGCTCCGTAAGACCGCCACATCCACAACTATGTTCCCTTGTCCCCAGTCCTTGTTTCCCCCTGGATCCTCTGGGTCCACTGCTATGTCTCACTGTCTCTTGTCCCTTGTGTGTTCCATGTCTTCTACATCCCTGTTCCCTGTGTCCCCTGTCCATGTCTCCGCCCTGCTCCGTAAGACGCCACCTCTACGTTCCGGCCTCCTCCCAGCTCCCAGACCCCTCCGTCTGCGTGTGTCCCCCTCCCGTCTCTGTCCCTCCACCAAGCTGGTCCCTTATACCCATCCGTCTATGTTTGGGAATGTTTTATGTTGTGTTGATTATGTTTTGTATTGCTTAACATTGCTTAAAAGTTTGGCTTATAGTGGGACTGGGTGAATTCTGCTGGTCGACGGTGTGTGAAAATGGTGGAATGGATCTTGCTCTCTCTGATTGTCCCTGTGTGAAGAGAATACTATCCATAATGAATGTTTGTCTCTCCTTCCTCCACTGCCCTCCGTCACTCTATCAGGAGCAGCACAAACAGGTAGAGGACCCGGGAAGGGAGGTGAAGAAGGTTCGTAAAGCCCGTAATCGCAGACAGGAGTGGAATATGATGGCTTATGACAAGGAGTTCCGCCCCGATACCAGACTAACCCCCTCACCCTATCACGGAATGTCCTCCGAGGGGTCGCTATCACCCGATAACAGGTGAGCCCAGAATCAAATTTGTGTTTTTCCACATTTTGTTACGTTACAGCCTTATTGTAAAATGGATAGCATAATGTGTTTTTCTTGTCCATCTACAGACAATACCCCATTATGACAAATCAAGCCCAGGTTTTTGGAAATGTTTGCACATTTATATATAACAAAACATGTAATTTATATACAGTGCCTTGCGAAAGTATTCGGCCCCCTTGAACTTTGCGACCTTTTGCCACATTTCAGGCTTCAAACATAAAGATATAAAACTGTATTTTTTTGTGAAGAATCAACAACCATGAAGTGGAATGACATTTATTGGATATTTCAAACTTTTTTAACAAATCAAAAACTGAAAAATTGGGCGTGCAAAATTATTCAGCCCCCTTAAGTTAATACTTTGTAGCGCCACCTTTTGCTGCAAATACAGCTGTAAGTCGCTTGGGGTATGTCTCTATCAGTTTTGCACATCGAGAGACTGAAATGTTTTCCCATTCCTCCTTGCAAAACAGCTCGAGCTAGAGTGAGGTTGGATGGAGAGCATTTGTGAACAGCAGTTTTCAGTTCTTTCCACAGATTCTCGATTTGATTCAGGTCCGGACTTTGACTTGGCCATTCTAAAACCTGGATATGTTTTATTTTTGAACCATTCCATTGTAGATTTTGCTTTATGTTTTGGATCATTGTCTTGTTGGAAGACAAATCTCCGTCCCAGTCTCAGGTCTTTTGCAGACTCCATCAGGTTTTCTTCCAGAATGGTCCTGTATTTGGCTCCATCCATCTTACCATCAATTTTAACCATCTTCCCTGTCCCTGCTGAAGAAAAGCAGGCCCAAACCATGATGCTGCCACCACCATGTTTGACAGTGGGGATGGTGTGTTCAGGGTGATGAGCTGTGTTGCTTTTACGCCAAACATAACGTTTAGAACTGTTGCCAAAAAGTTCAATTTTGGTTACATCTGACCAGAGCACCTTCTTCCACATGTTTGGTGTGTATCCCAGGTGGCTTGTGGCAAACTTTAAACAACACTTTTTATGGATATCTTTAAGAAATGGCTTTCTTCTTGCCACTCTTCCATAAAGGCCAGATTTGTGCAATATACGACTGATTGTTGTCCTATGGACAGAGTCTCCCACCTCAGCTGTAGATCTCTGCAGTTCATCCAGAGTAATCATGGGCCTCTTGGCTGCATCTCTGATCAGTCTTCTCCTTGTATGAGCTGAAAGTTTAGAGGGACGGCCAGGTCTTGGTAGATTTGCAGTGGTCTGATACTCCTTCCATTTCAATATTATCGCTTGCACAGTGCTCCTTGGGATGTTTAAAGCTTGGGAAATATTTTTGTATCCAAATCCGGCTTTAAACTTCTTCACAACAGTATCTCGGACCTGCCTGGTGTGTTCCCTGTTCTTCATGATGCTCTCTGCGCTTTTAATGGACCTCTGAAACTATCACAGTGCAGGTGCATTTATACGGAGACTTGATTACACGCAGGTGGATTTTATTTATCATCATTAGTCATTAGTCATTGGTCCTTCTGTAGCTCAGTTGGTAGAGCATGGCGCTTGTAACGCCAGGGTAGTGGGTTCGATTCCCGGGACCACCCATACGTAGAATGTATGCACACATGACTGTAAGTCGCTTTGGATAAAAGCGTCTGCTAAATGGCATATATTATTATTATATATTATTTAGGTCAACATTGGATCATTCAGAGATCCTCACTGAACTTCTGGAGAGAGTTTGCTGCACTGAAAGTAAAGGGGCTGAATAATTTTTGTTTGACATTATGGGAAAATCAAAAGAAATCAGCCAAGACCTCAGAAAGAAAATTGTAGACTTCCACAACTGCCACGTTCATTTGTACAAACAATAGTACAGGAAGGAGACGCGTCCTGTTTTGGACGCGGTTTGCAACTGCACATAGGGACAAAGATCATACCTTTTTGAGAAATGTCCTCTGGTCTGATGAAACAAAAATAGAACTGTTTGGCCATAATGACCATCATTCTGTTTGGAGGAAAAAGAGGGAGGCTTGCAAGCTGAAGAACACCATCCCAACCCTGAAGCACATGGAAGCATCATGTTGTGGGGGTGCTTTGCTGCAGGAGGGACAGGTGCACTTCACAAAATATATTGCATCATGAGGATAGAAAATTAAGTGGATATATTGAAGCAACATCTCAAGACATCAGTCAGGAAGTTAAAGCTTGGTCGCAAATGGACAATGACCCCAAGCATACTTCCAAAGTCATGGCAAAATGGCTTCAGGACAACAAAGACAAGGTATTGGAGTGGCCATCACAAAGCCCTGACCTCAATCCCTTAGAACATTAGTGGGCAGAACTGAAAAAGTGTGTGTGCAAGCAGGGAGGCTGACAAACCTGACTCGGTTACACCAGCTCTGTCAGGAGGAATGGGCCAAAACTCACCCAACTTATTGTGGGAAGCTTGTGAAAGGCTACCCAAAACGTTTGACCCAAACTAAACATTTTAAAGGCAATGCTACCAAACTTCTGACCCACTGGGAATATGATGAAAGAAATAAAAGCTTAAATAAATAATTCTCTACTTATTATTCTGACATTTCACATTCTTAAAATTAGGTGGTGATTCTAAATGACCTAAAAGGAATTTTTACTAGGATTAAATGTCAGGAATTGTGATATACTGAGTTTAACTTCTTGACGCTACCCATCCCTTTAGCGGGATAATTGTCATCAACAACCGCTGAATTGCATAGCGCCACATTCAAATATTATTACTAAAAATATTTATATTCATGAAATCACAAGTGCAGTAAAGCAAAACACAGCGTAGCCTTTTGTTAATCCACCTGTCGTGTCAGATTTTGAAAATATGCTTTACAGCGAAAGCAATCCAAGTGTTTAAGTTTATTGATCACGCGACAAAACATTATGTACACCTAGCATCAAGTAGCTTGGTCACAAAACTCAGAAAAGCAATAAAATTAATCGTTTACCTTTGATCTTCAGATGTTTTCACTCACAAGACTCCAAGTAAAACAATAAATGTTCCTTTTGTTCCATAAAGATTATTTTTATATCCAAAACACCTCAGTTTATTTGGCACGTTATGTTCAGAAATCCACAGGAAAGAGCGGTCACGACAATGCAGACAAATTCCAAATAGTATCCGTAATGTCCACGGAAACATGTCAAATGTTTTTCATAATCAATCCTCAGGTTTTTCAAATATATAATCGATAATATATCAACCGCAACTGTCTTTCTCAGTGGGAGAGGGAAAGGCAATGCCCAAACTCTGTTGCTCCAAACAAAACGCTGCTGGTACCCAGCCATACAATGACGCGATGTTGTCTTTCTCGCTCATTTTTCAAAGTAAAAGCGTGAAACTATGTCTAAAGACTGACACCTTGAGAAAGCGATAGGAAACAGAATCTGGTTGAATCTGGTTGATGTCCCTTTAAAAGGCAGGCTATGGAACATGGAGTTTTCAAAATAGAAGCCACTTCCTGGTTTGATTTTCCTCAGGGTTTCGCCTGCAATATCAGTTCTGTTATACTCACAATGTTTTGACAGTTTTGGAAACTTTAAAGTGTTTTCTATCCTAATCTGTCAATTATATGCATATTCTAACATCTGGTCCTGAGAAATAGGCTGTTTACTTTGGGAATGGTATTTTTCCAAACATAATAATAGTGCCCCTGAGTTTCAAGAGGTTAAATGTATTTGGCTGAGGTGTATGTACCATTCCAAAGTTTGGACACACCTACTCATTCAAGGGTTTTCTTTATTTTTACTATATTCTACATTGTAGAATAGTGGTGAAAACATCAACTATTATATAACACACATGTTGTAACCAAAAAAGTAAGATTCTTCAAATAGCCACCCTTTGCCTTGACAGCTTTGCATACTCTTGGCATTCACTCAACCAGCCTCATAAGGAATGCTTGTCCAACAGTCTTTAAGGAGTTCCTAATTATGCTGAGAACTTGTTGGCTGCTTTTCCTTCACTCTGCGGTCCAACTCATCCCAAACCCTCTCAATTGGTTTGATGGTTGGTGATTGTGGAGGCCAGGTCATCTTATGCAGCACTCCATCACTCTACTTCTTAGCCAAATTGCCCTTACACAGCCTGGAGTTGTTTTGGATCATTGTCCTGTTGAAAAACAAATGATAGTCCCGCTAAGCGCAAACCAGATGGGATGGCGTATTTCTGCAGAATACTGTGGTAACCATGCTGGTTAAGTGTGCCTTGAATTCTAAATAAATTACTGACAATGTCACCATCAAAGCACACCCACGCCATCACACCTCCTCCATGCTTCACAGTGGTAACCACACATGCAAAGATCATCCAGTCACTCACAAGGACATGGCAATTGGAACCAAAAGTCTCAAATTTGGTCTCATCAGACAGAAGGACAGATTGCCATTGGTCTAATGTCCATTGCTTGTGCTTCTTGGCCCAAGAAAGTATCTTATTGGTTTCTTTTAGTCGTGGTTTCTTTGCAGCAATTCTACCATGAAGGCCTGATTCATGCAGTCTTTTCTGAACAGGTGATGTTGAGATGTGTCCGTTACTTGAACTCTGAAGCATTTGTTTGGGCTGCAATTTCTGAGGCTAGTAACTCTAATGAACTTCTCCTCTGCAGCAGAGGTAACTCTGGGTCTTCCTTTCCTGTGGCGGTCCTCATGAGAGCAAGTTTCATCATAGTGCTTGATGGTTTTTGCGACTGCACTTGAAAAACTTTCAAAAAAGCTTGAATTTTTCCAAGTTTCTATTTTGCTTTTTTTGAGCTGTTCTTGCCATAATATGGACTTGGTCTTTTAGCAAATAGGGCTATCTTCTGTATACCACCCCTAATCGTCCAAACTTTTGACTGGTACTGTATATACTGTGGGCTTCAAAATTACTGGCACCCCTGACTGGCAATGCACAAACAATACTTTACATAATATAAACAATATAATTATAGAGAAACTCAAAATTACAACATGTGAGAAATAATGTACAAAATGCATTTCACCAAAATCAAGGTTTTCATAATTATTGGCACTCATCATTTAGTACTTAGTGCAACCACCTCTGGCAAGGATAACGGCAAGGTTTTCCTGTCATGTTTGACAAGGTTAAGGAATACATTTGGAGGGATTTTGGACCATTCCTCTATGCAGATCCTTTCAAGATTTTTCATATTCTCCGGTTTGCGCTTATCAACTGCCCTCTTCAACTCAGCCTACAGGTTTTCTATTGGATTGAGTTCCGGTGACTGAGATGGCCATGGCAGAATATTAATTTTGTTGTCACTGAACCAGTGTTTGGATTTTGAGTTATGTTTTGGGTCATTGTCTTGTTGGAAAGTCCACCTACTGTCAAGTCCCAGCCTTCTGGGAGAGACAACCAGATTGTCAGCCAAAATTGCCTGATAGTTGTTGCCTGATAATTCGTTATGCCATCAATCTTAACCAGTGCCCCTGGACCTCTGGAAATAAAACAGCCCCAAAACATCATTGACCCACCACCATATTTCAATATTTCACCGTGTGTATGCGGTGCCTCTCCTTGTATGCATCTCTGTTTCGACCCCAAACATGCCGCCGATGCTGTATCTGACCAAAACGTTCGATTTTGGTCTCATCTGACCAGAGCGCCTTCTTCCAGTCATAATTTAAATTACATTTGGCAAACTCCAAGTGCTTGCTTCTGTGTCTGGAGGTCAGAAAGGGCTTTCTTCTGGCAACCTTCCAAAGAGCCTGTGGTTGTGGAGGTGGCGTCTGATGGTGCTTTTTGAAACCTGGTGATCCCAAGACGCCACCAAGGCCTGCAATTCTTTCACTGTGATTCTTGGGGATTTTGTTGCTTGCCAACAGTGAAGAGGCGACTCCGTGATGCTGGCATTTTAGGCAGAGTTCCTCTGTCCAGTGTCTGTGTTCTTTTGCCCATCTTAATATTTTATGTTTATTGGACAGTCAACATGGCATTTTCTTTGAAACTCTGTCTAGAAGGCCAGCATCCTGGAGTCGCCTCTTCACTGTTGACGTTGAGACTGGTGTTTTGCAGGTCCTATTTAATGAAGCCGCCAGTTGAGGACTGTTTCTCAAAGTAGACACACTAATGTACTTGGCGTCTTGCTCAGTTGTGCACCGGGGCTTCCCACTCTCTTTCTATTCTGGTTAGAGACAGTTTGGGCTGTTCTGTGAAGGGAGTAGTACACAGTGTTGTACCAGATCTATGCTGATGCTCCAGATACTCAACTAGTCTAAATAAGGGACATACAGACAGTTTGGGGCCTCTTAGAAATGTCCTTGTTTTTGAAAGAAAGGGTAATTGTACTTATAATTAACATCAAATTGATCAGAAATGCAGTGTAGACATTGTTAATGTTGTAAATGACTATTGTAGCTGGAACCGGCAGTTTTTTATGGACTAGCTACATAGGTGTACAGAGTCCCATTATCAGCAACCATCACTCCTGTGTTCCAGTGGCACGTTGTGTTAGCTAATCCAAGTTTATCATTTTAAAAAGGCTCATTGATCATTAGGAAACCCTTTTTGGATTTATGTTAGCACAGCTGAAAACTGTTGTTCTGATTTTAAAGAAGCAATAAAACTGGCCTTAAGATAAGTATTCAGACCTGACGTTGTGTTCAGGTGCATCCTGTTTCCATTGATCATCCTTGAGACGTTTCTACAACTTGGAGTCCACCAGTGGTAAATTAATTTGATTGGACATTATTTGGAAAGGCACAAACCTGCCTATATAAGGTCCCACAGTTGACAGTGCATGTCAGAGCAAAAACCAAGCCATGAGGTCGAAGGAATTGTCCAAAGAACTCCGAGACAGGATTGTGTCGAGGAACAGATCTGGGGAAGGATATCAAAAATGTCTGCAGCATTCAAGTTCCTCAAGAACACAGTAGCCTCCATAAGTGGAAATCACTAAGCCTCTTGCTAGAGCTAGCTACCCGGCCAAACTGAGCAATTGGGTGAGAAGGGCCTTGGTCAGGGAGGTGGCAGAGCTCCAGAATTCCTCTGTAGAGATGGGAGAACCTTCCAGAAGGACAACTATCTCTTCAGCACCTCATCAAATCAGGCCTTTATGGTAGAGTGGCCAGACTGAAGCCACTCCTCAGTAGAAGGCACATGACGGCCTGCTTAGAGTTTGCCAAAAGGCACCTAAACGATTATCAGACCATGAGAAACTATATTTTCTCGTCTGATGAAACCAACATTGAACTCTTTGGCCTGAATGCCAAGCATCACGTCTGGAGGAAACCTGGCACCATTCCTACAGTGAAGGAAGGTGGAGGCAGCATCATGATGTGGGGATGTTTTTCAGCAGCAGGGACTGGGAGGCTTGTCAGGATTGAGGCAAAGATGAACAGAGAAAAGTACAGAGACATTCTTGATGAAAACCTGCTCCACAGCACTCAGGACCTCTGACTGGGGCGAAGGCTCACCTTCGAACAGGACAACGACCCTAAGCACACAGCCAATACACTGCAGGAGTGGCTTCGGGACAAATCTCTGAATGTCCTTTAGAGGCCCAGCCAGGGCCCAGAATTGAACCCGGATGAACATCTCTGGAGAGATCTGAAAATAGCTGTGCAGCGACGCTCCCCATCCAACCTGATTGAGCTGGAGAGGATCTGCAGAGAAGAATGGGAGAAGCTCAATTGTACAGTTGTGCCATGCTTGTATCGTCATCCCCAAGAAGACTGAAGTCTGTAATCGCTGCCAAAGGTGCTACAACAAATTACTTAGTAAAGGGTCTGAGTACTTATGTAAATGTGATATTTCACTTAATTATTTTTAATAAATTAGAAAAAATGTCCGAACCTGTTTTTACTTTTTCATTATGGGGTATTATGGTAGATTTTATGGGGGGGTGGGACAATTTAATACATTTTTGAATAAGGCTGTAACGTAACAAGATGTGGAAAATGTCATGGGTCTGAATATTTCCAAATGCAATGTACATGTGTCATGAATTGTTCAGTGACTGGCCAGTCTTCAGTGTGCTTAAGCACAGCCTAGCTCTCTTCTGCCCTCTGCTGGGTAAAATAAATGACCCCTCCCTCTCCTCTCCTAGGTCTGTGGCATCAGACATGGGCGAGCTCTCCTACCCGTCCAGCCCTAACCACCCCTCCCAGCCCCCCTCCGCCCCCCACCCCATCGACGGTGTCCCCCACCTCACCCAGACACCACAGACCCAGTCCTTAGACAGGGGTGGGTACCCCCGACCTAATCTCCCCTCTGGTATAGTCGCTGGGGGAAGACATATCGCCTCTCTGGGGCGCACTCAGCTCCCCCACGCACCCCCCGCCTCCTCTGAGGGGGGGAGCACTCAATGGGCCACGGCAGCAGTCGGTCAAGGACTACAGGGCATATGGGTAAGAACACCACATAGAAATAGAATCACCAAACACTAAATTGACTGTGAATGTCGATTCTAGGAATTCTAATTCTCGAAGCCTTTGTAATTCTAGAATAATATATTTGACATGACATTTAACTTGATTTTAGTTTTAAGAGGTTTGTTCGAGCCAACAGATTTGCCCACTGTTGCCAATTCGTGTCTGATTGATTGTTATTTTTCTCTCTCTCTTCTGTCTTTCTCTTCCTCCTACCATAGCGCCCAGCCATCAGCCATCCCCGAGTACTTCACCCCCCCTGCCCCTCCCCCTCCCCCACCCCTCATCCCGTCCACCCAGACTGCCTTCGACTCCACCTCCTCCTCCCCCATTCTCCCCCCCGGGGCGGTGGCGGTCATGTCCCGCCCTTACAGTCCCTCCCCTACGCCCCCGCCCCCCTGTCAACTATATCCCCTCCCCTCTCACACCCCCTCCGGTGCCCCTCCCGCTGCCCCCCCTCCTCCCCCACCTGGTCTACCCCCTCCCATATCCTGCCTCTGGCTCACGCCATTGGTGGAGAAGCTCCTGCCACCAGGAAGGGTCAGATGCCGATGATTCCGATAAGCGACGCTCGCAGCGACCTGTTGGCTGCCATACGTAGAGGTGAGAGAGTTTTGGGGGGTGTGGGGGGGTGTGTGTGGGGGTGTGTTTTTATGAATGTGTTTTTTGTTTTGTTTTTTGTTTAAGTTTGTTTTTGTGTGTGTATGTGTGTGTGTGTGCGCTTAGGTGTGCTTCCAATCAGCAATGCTCGCAGTGAACTGCTGGCAGCCATACGCAGAGGTGAGACCGATAGAGGGTATGTGTGTGCGTGTGTGCATGGATACATGTGTATCCACCTGTGAATGAGTACATTTAGCGTATTTGAAATGGCTAGCTAGTTTTCGGTAGTGTTTCACGATATACTGAAAGTTCGGTACTTTGTTGATACTAGAACATGAAAACCGGTTCAGTATTAGATTTTCTGGTACTTTTGGTACTTATGTCAAATGTGTCACGTTGTATACTTACTTAGATAACAAAACAATGTCTATAAAGGAAAGAACACTTTACAATCAAGAAGATACCGGTAGCTTCAAGCGTTGTAGGCTAACTTTCCTTGCTAGCTCTGTTTGTCATAATATGCTAACCATAATGTAAATTATACTGATTTCAAAGCCGATTGTCACCAAAAACTTGATTCATTCACATCGCCTCCCTCGCATCATTTCTCTCCCTCCAACTGACTTGAGTGCATGTGCCTCCTAATTAACCTCAACACTGGGTCTTAAAGAGACACCGCACACTTATGAAATAGGAAAATGCTTCCTCTGAAAACGTTCTTGATCGATAAAATAAGTCCCAAATGAATGGGAAACAGATTTTGTCATCTGCAGCCCCTTGATTTACTCACTTTATCAATAGAGATTTACCATTCAAATAAATAAATTACTGTTATGAAGTAAGATTGCAGAATTGTATAATTGGTGCATTAATGTGTACATGCCTGTCTGAAATATTGACATAAAAAAATGTATAATGTAATGATATTGAACTCAAAAGATGACCAACGATTGAACAGAGCAGTAGCTGAGTTTCTGTTTATCTGTATCGAGTATCATGATGGTATTGAGTATCGTGATACTTAACCTGGTATCAGTATCGAAGTCAAAATTCTGGTATCGTGACAACACTAGTTAGCTGTGTGTTTGTATCTTCCCTTTTGTGATGAGACCTAGAATGAGATCATTCCCCTTAGAAGCATTGCTTTGGTGGACTGTAGGGTTGCAAAATTCCCAGGTTTTCCAGAAATTCTGGTTGAAAGATTCACAGAATTGTGAGGGGGAAAAAAAAAACCTGGCAACTTTCAGAAAGTTACAGGAATTTTGCAACAGGTAATGCTGCTTCTGTGGGTGACACGCTGTCGACGTGTTCAGAGGATCTCTGGTTCAAGCCCAGTGAGGGACAGGGACTGGAGCAATGCTGTTCCACACACACACACACACACACACACACACACACACACACACACACACACACACACACACACACACACACACACACAGAGAGCTTCATATGTATGTATCTATCTAACCCCTCACTCCCTCCATCCCTCCTTCAAACCTTCCCTCCTTCCATCTTTCCAGGTATCCAGTTGAGGAAGGTCCAGGAACAGAGAGAGCAGGAAGCAAAGAGAGAGCCAGTTGGAAACGACGTGGCCACCATCCTATCACGTCGCATCGCCGTTGAGTACAGTGAATCAGATTCCGACTCCGGCGGGGAGGACAACGGGGAGTGGTCCGACTGAAATGGGTCAGGGGTCAATAGGTTAAAGGGGACAAGTGTTAGAGGTCAAGTGGAGGTGCATGTGAGGAAAGGGTATTCAAAACTTTATTCAAAATTATTGAATTCAATTTCTGTTGCCCACCACACACATATGGACTTTAAAGGGATAGACCAACCACCAACCTACCTAACTCCCCCACTCTAGCACATTGTTGTGTGCTTGAGTAGTATTGCTAAACACACTACATGACTTCTACTCAAGCACTATAACACAATCAATGAAGCAATGCTATAGTAGAGGACTACAGTACATACCCGTGTGCAGTCGTGGCCAAAAGTTTGGGAATGACACATTCATTTTCACAAGTCTGCTACCTCAGTTTGTATGATGGCAATTTGCATATACTCCAGAATGTTATGAAGCGTGGTCAGATGATTTGCAATTAATTGCAAAGTCCCTCTTTGCCATGCAAATGAACTGAAACTCCAAAAAAACATTTCCACTGCATTTCAGCCCTGCCACAAAAGGACCAGCTGACATCATGTCAGTGACTCTCTCGTTAATACAGGTGTGAGTGTTGATGAGGACAAGGCTGGAGATCACTCTGTCATGCTGATTGAGTTCGAATAACTGACTGGAAGCTTCAAAAGGAGAGTGGTGTTTGGACTCATTGTTCTTCCTCTGTCAACCATGGTTACCTGCAAGGAAACGCGTGCCGTCATCATTGCTTTTCACAAAAATGGCTTCACAGGCAAGGATGTTGCTGCCAGTAAGATTGCACCTAAATAAACCATTTATCGGAACTTCAAGGAGAACGGGTCAATTGTTGTGAAGAAGGCTTCAGAGCGCCCAAGAACGTCCATCAAGCGCCAGGACCGTCTTCTAAAGTTGATTCAGCTGTGGGGTCGGGGCACCACCGGTACAGAGCTTGCTCAGGAATGGCAGCAGGCAGGTGTGAGTCCATCTGCACGCACAGTGAGGCAAGGACTTTTGGAGGATGGCCTGGTGTCAAGAAGGGCAGCAAAGAAGCCACTTCTCTCCTAGAAAAACATCAGGGACAGACTGATATTCTGCAAAAGGTACAGGGATTGGACTGCTGAGGCCTGGGGTAAAGTCATTTTCTCTGAATCGCCTTTCCGATTGTTTGGGGCATCCGGAAAAAAAGCTTGTCCGGCCGGAGAAGGCAAGATCAGCGCTACCATCAGTCCTGTGTCATGCCAACAGTAAAGCATCTTGAGACCATTCATGTGTGAGGTTGCTTCTCAGCCAAGGGAGTGGGCTCACTCACAATTTTGCCTAAGAACACAGCCATGAATAAAGAATGGTATCAATACATCCTCCGAGAGCAAATTCTTCCAACCATCCAGGAACAGATTGGTGACGAACAATGCCTTTTCCAGCATGATGGAGCACCTTGCCATAAGGGAAAAGCGAAAACGAAGTGGCTCAGGGAACAAAACATCGATATTTTGGGTCCATGGCCAGGAAAATCCCCAGACCTTAATCCCCTTGAACTTGTGGTCAATCCTCAAGAGGCGGGTGGACAAACAAGAACCCACAAATTCTGACAAACTCCAAGCATTGATTATGCAAGAATGGGCTGCCATCATTCAGGATGTGGCCCGGAAGTTAATTGACAGCATGCCAGGATGAATTGCAGAGGTCTTGAAAAAGGAGGGTCAACACTGCAAATAATGACTCTTTGCATCAACTTCATTTAATTGTCAATAAAAGCCTTTGACACTTCTGAAATGCTTGTAATTATACTTCAGTATTCAATAGTAACATCTGACAAAAATATCTAAAGACACTGAAGTAGCAGACTTTGTGAAAATGTATATTTGTCATTCTCCAAACTTTTGGCCATAACTGTACAGTACAACACTACAAAAAGCTAGAACTCAACTTCCCTTTGCTTAAGTCAACTAAATGAAATGGTTTGAAATGGAGGGAAGGGATTCATTGTAAATACATAGAGGAGCACAAGTGAGATAAAAGGTGGGTGACATATTCATGTTTTATTTAGTTATTCATTCAGTTATTTATTTTATATGGCACAGAAATATGCAAATATGTACCCACAGCAACTAACACTAAGCATCAGCAAGTTCAAATAGTTGCCCTTGATAACGCTAATTCTAGAAGACAGACAGACAATGTTCTGCTGAATTGTCACTGCAACACATGAGGGGGGTGGGTGTGATGCACCCTGGAATACCATAGTGTGTGAAACTGCATAGGATCCCTCTTAACAACTCAACAGCACCCACCTCTTCTCCACTTGTAAACAACAACAAACTCGTAAAATAAAACCCAGCTCATAAAAGAAAATACCAGTGTGCAGTGCTTTTAAATATGGCTTTACACTTTAACACAAGTTTTAAAATGAATGTTTTAAGATAATAATAACACTATATAGGTTTGTATCAGCAACAATTACTCTGTATTGGAGTGAACGGACATACTAGTTCAGTATGATGCAGTGAGTTGATGTATTTTCAAGAGCGCATTTTTTTCAGGGCATGTGGAATTGTGGGTAATGAATTGTGTGTAATAATCAGTCTCAATATTAGACAAGGTTCATTATATCTATACTCAAGTCTCCGCTTTGTGTTTGCTGTATGAAGTAGCATTGTACAGCTGCCTAGCTAACTCATATAACGTTACTCACGTCGGCTCAACAACGTTTAAACAACCATTCAAACCTTTGCAGACTTTATTTGTCTGTTAATTCTGTATTTGCTCAGTGGTTTTAGTGCAGGGGTATCAAACTCCTGGCCCACGAGACAAATGTGCCGCCCGAAATGATTTAATGTGGCCCCGAGGGCAAAATGAGTTTGTAACCAAAGGGATGATCCCTGATCATAAGGATTTTAATAAGTACAGGTTTTAAAATGAAGAAAGAAAGACATTGAGAAAAGACACGCATTGAAAATACTTTATTTTGTGTTGTTTCAACGTGACACAGGATAAGAAGCTAATTAAAAGGGACATTGCACCTTTAAAATATATCCCAACTGAACATAAATACAGTATGAGTAAGTTGAATCCTAAACACTGATCTAATGTCAGTTGTGTGGTTTACCCCTAATGGTAAGGGTTGGGGAGGCTATGCTGTTCCTAGATCTTTAACTATCGACAACTTCTATCCTCAATATACAGTACATAAGAACAGCTGGAATGTGATAACAAAACAAATAGCAGCGAACATTGTAGTTTCATGACAACAAAGTTATAATTTGCATTCTAAACTAGAATGTCTTGGAACTATTAGTGCCAACATGGTAAATATACAACTTCTAAGGCTCATCCTCAAATTATACCATATTCTCCATGGAGTGCACTACTTTTGATGAAATACTACTTTGTACTAAAAGTATTGCACAAGCATATATGGAGAATAGGGTGTCATTAGTAGCCAAAGTCAATTTAACTTAGTGTCTCTCAAGCTGTATATAACTAACATTCTGTGTTTAAATGAAATTGTATAGAATTTTGGTAAGAAACTGCTTGTAAAAGAATTTGGGTATGTAGATAGAGAATTTCTGTATTACACGAAACAAACTGTAGGCAAAGTATGCATGTATTAATAGCTAATAATAAATGTGAATAATATTCTGACTGCGTAGCCTACTTATTGAGTTATTTGAGGGATTTGGTGGGGGAAGAAGTCTTCCTGCATTCTGACAAAAGAAATGAATAAATATATATATGAATGTATGTACACACACAGTGTAAGTCGGAAGTTTACATACACTTGTGTTTTTCAACCACTCTACAAATTTCTTGTTAACAAACTAGTTTTGGCAAGTCGGTTAGGACATCTACTTTGCATGACACAACAAATTTTTCCAACAATTGTTTACAGACAGATTATTCACTTAAAATTCACTGTATCACAATTCCAATGAGTCAGAAGTTTACATACACGAAGTTGAATGTGCCTTTAAAACAGCTTGGAAATTTCAGAAAATTATGTCATGGCTTTAGAAGCTTCTGATAGGCGAATTGACATCATTTGAGTCAATTGGAGGTGAACCTGTGGATGGAGTTCATGGCCTACCTTCAAACTCGGTGCCTCTTTGTTTGACATCATGGGAAAATCAGAACAAATCAGCCAAGACCTCAGAATTGTAGACCTCCACAAGTCTGGTTCATCCTTGGGAGCAATTTCGAAATGCCTGAAGGTACCACGTTGATCTGTACAAACAATAGTAAGCAAGTATGAACACCGTAGGATCACGCAGCCGTCATACCGCTCAGGAAGGAGACGCTTTCCGTCTCCTAGAGATGAATGTACATTGGTGCGAAAAGTGGAAATCAATCCCAGAACAACAGCAAAGGACCTTGTGAAGATCCTGGAGGAAATGGGTACAAAACTATCTATATCCACAGTTAAACAAGTCCGATGTCGACATAACCTGAAAGGCCGCTCAGCAAGGAAGAAGCCACACTCCAAACCGCCATAAAAAAAGCCAGACTATGTTTGTTTTTGTACTTTTTGGAGAAATGTCCTCTGGTCTGATGAAACAAAAATAGAACTGTTTCGCCATAATGATCATCGTTATGAAAAATATATTTGGCTAAGGTGCATGTAAACTAACTGACTTCAACTGTCGTCGGAAGTTTACATACACCTTAGCCAAATACATTTAAACTCAGTTTTTCCACAATTCCTGACATTTAATCCTTGTAAAAATTTCCTGTCTTTGGTCAGTCAGGATCACCACTTTATTTAAATAATGTGAAATGTCAGAAGTATAGTAGAGAGAATGATTTATTTAAGCTTTTTTTTTCTTTCATCACATTCCCAGTGGGTCAGAAGTTTACATACACTCAATTAGTATTTGGTAGCATTGCCTTAAACAATTTAAACTTGAGTCGAACGTTTTGGGTAGCCTTCCACAAGCTCCCCACAATAAGTTGGGTGAATTTTTGTCCATTCCTCCTGACAGAGCTGGTGTAAAGGAGTCAGGTTTGTATGCATCCTTGCTCGCACACACCTTTTCAATTCTGCCCACAAATGTTCTATGGGATTGAGGTCAGTGCTTTGTGATGGCCACTCCAATATGTTGACTTTGTTGTCCTTAAGCCATTTTGCCACAACTTTGGAAGTATGCTTGGGGTTGGGTCATTGTCCATTTGGAAGACCCATTTGCGACCAAGCTTTAACTTCCTAACTTATGTCTTGAGATGATGCTTCAATATATCCACATACTTTTCCTACCTCATACAGCCATCTATTTTGTGAAGTGCACCAGACCCTCCTGCAGCAAAGCACCCTGATGCTGCCATCCCCGTGCTTCACGGTTGGGACGGTGTTCTTCAGCTTGCAAGCCTCACCCTTTTTCCTCCAAACACAACGATGGTCATTATGGCCAAACAGTTTTATTTGTTTCATCAGCCCAGAGGACATTTCTCAAAAAGGTACAATCTACATCCCCATGTGCAGTTGCAAACCGTGGTGTGGCTTTCTTATGGCAGTTTTGGAGCAGTGGCTTCTTCCTTGATACCACTGTATGCCCTCCCACCTGTTTCATGTCTCAGGTAGCCCGCAAAAGCCAGCATGGATAGAATGCAAGAACAGACTGATGGGCTTATTTGCCATACTTTAATAATTATCATGTGCCAAAGTAGGCTATTCACACGGTCCTGGTTGTAACTAGCTGCCACAAAGTCATAAACCCGCCTATTTCTACCATTTCTCTATGTTTGTTTTTGTACTTTTTGGAGAAATGTCCTCTGGTCTGATGAAACAAAAATAGAACTGTTTCGCCATAATGATCATCGTTATGAAAAATGTATTTGGCTAAGGTGCATGTAAACTAACCGACTTCAACTGTCGTCGGAAGTTTACATACACCTTAGCCAAATACATTTAAACTCAGTTTTTTTCTTCTTAAAATCCGATTTTAAACCTAACCTTAACGACACTACTAACTTTTATTAACCTTAAATTAAGACCAAAAAGCACTTTTTTTGTTTTCGTGATTTTTTTATGATATAGCCCATTTCCGATGCCATAGTGAGACTTTTTGCACTCCTGCAGAACTGAAATAATTGGATGGGGAAAGTTGCATTCAGAAAAGCAAGGCAAAGCAATGCAGGCATTCTGGACTTGGTCAGGACCATATTCTTGATGTCAGCAGCGGTAGGCGTTTAGAATGGAATGTGGAGTGGAGATTTATAGTTACGTGATGACATCACATGCTCCGCTTACCTTATAAATTGTGAAATCGTCATTTAACAAAAGATCTTAACACTGTTTCCATAATTTGTCACGATAATAAATTCACCTCTGTCGAACAGATACCATTTTTGTTGATCTTTTAGAGTATTTCTCTTATAGCTGACATGGCCTTTACACATGTAGCAATGTTTTTTTTTTCGACGTTGCTGTTGTCTGGTTCAAATGGAAACCTGCCTATTTCCAGATGTTTTTTGGCAGGCATGTCTTTCCAACATTACGACAGGATTCAGTGGCTTCATCAAACACGGCCACATCTTCATCATCACAAAGAGCGAGAAATATGACACTGTCGTGAAAACAATAACCCAGCTTTTTTGTGCTTTCGAGCAACAGACAGCAAGATTTTCATTGCGCCAGGTTTCTGTCTCTAGGTCATTTACTGCTTGTTTAGACCGGGTTATCTTCTCAATTCTGCACTCCTTAACACACAGATACTAATGCAACATTGGACACTGGGTCCTCATCACAATTTCTGAAGTCCAGTGTTCATCTGCATGTGGGAGAGAAACTGGAGGGAGGGTTCACCTGGCCCTGGCAGACATTGGCCAGCATTTCAGACACAACTCATTCAATGGAATGCAGGCTGTTGGTTTTATCACCAAGCCATCACAAATCAATTGCCAGTGCCAAGCCCCAGAGGCCCAACTCAGTCACACAGACGAGAGAGTATATATAAATGTTTTATTTGATGCATATACAGTGTTAAAACATCATCTTGCAGTTTTCCACCATACCCTCCCTCATTCAAACAGGGTTCAGTGGCTTCCTCATCCAAAATGTCCACATCGTCTTTAACAGCGAGTCACTATATTTTATAGTCCTTGTGTTTGTCATGAAATGGGAGAAATATGTCACTGGATGTGTCCGAAATGGCACCCTATTCCCTACATAGTGCACTACTTTTGACCAGACTCAGGCGTCACTGTATTAACTCTAGTGTCATGTCATAATAGTCTCTTGCATCATTGTATTAACCCCGTCTGTGTCGCGGTGGTTCTTTCTGGTTAAATTCCATTCTAAGATTAGGGGTTAGGAGGGGGGGTCACTTATTATTCATTTCCAGGGTTATTGAGTTGATCGCAGAAGGATCACAAGGTGTGTGTGTGTGTGTGTGTGTGTGTGTGTGTGTGTGTGTGTGTGTGTGTGTGTGTGTGTGTGTGTGTGTGTGTGTGTGTGTGTGTGTGTGTGTGTGTGTGTGTGTGTTTGGCCCGTGACTCAGTGGTACAAAGGTAGTGATATAATCACCTCCTGTGCTATCTAGCATATAGAGGCGCTCCACACACATGCACACATACTCAAACACACACAGCACCCTGCTACAGATGGAGTTAGTTCTCTGACTCACTCGAGAAAGTGGAGTGAGGGAAAGGGGAACAGGGAGAGAGGAGGGAAAGAGAACGGGGTATCTGCTGTGAAAGTGTGAGAAGAAAGAAATAGTGTTGGTCGTGTGGACGACGACTGCAAGAGAGAAAAAGAGAGTTTACTGAGTTGCTCTGAAATTAATACCAATGTGTTGTGGGTTTGTCAGAGAGCAAGAGAGAGAGAGAGAAAAAAGAGGGAGGGATATAGAAAGATTGACAAAGGCAGAGCTAGTGTGTGGAGGTGACTGGATTTGCGGATTCCGTGGGCAGTGGATGTGCGTATGTAAATAAATAGAAGAGGGAGAAAGAGAGGTAGGCGGAGAATAATCTCAGTTAACTCAGAACTAAAGTCTTGCGTGAATATTGGTTTAGAACCACAGAGAGTTACCGACAACAGAAACTGCCTCCGCTATTCCAGCACCATTCCAACGTCAACATTACGTCATCATCAAATCACCTCTGCTTCGTCTAATACAGTGACAAAAGATACCAAAGACAATGTAGTCCAATCAACGTCAGCTAAATAGGATGTGGCTGTCCATGGTTCTGATTTCTGTGTGTGCGTGTGTGCAAGCGCATTTGTGCAAGTAAAAAAAACATGTCTCAACCTACTTGTAGAGAAACGCCAATGCCATCCTCCGATCTTTCATGTTGATGAAACGGTCTATCACTCTGTCATACAGTACACGCTTTTATTTTTTGTTGTCCTAGGCTTCCTGGCTAAAATGGTTGCTCGCTAGCCTAACTTTTATTCATGGGCAACGTTAGCTAGTTAACATTGGCCTTCTACATATAGCTACATATTGTACGTCCATCCTCTCAAGCCAGCAGCCCAACAATGTATGAATTAATGGTTGGATCAGATTCGCTGTCATAAACATTGGAAAGTACGGAGAATTAAGTAAAACTCCAAGTCCAAATCCGTATCATATTTTTCCTAGCCACCGTCCTTCTACACCTGCATTGCTTGCCGTTTGGGGTTTTAGGCTGGGTTTCTGTACAGCACTTTGAGATATCAGCTGATGTAAGAAGGGCTTTATAAATATATGACTTGATGTCTCTATCCATGGCTAATTTAGGAAAGGGACCATTTTTGCTAGCTAGCTAGCTATCCACCTGAGGACAATCCAACGAGATGCAACAATTCTAGTTTTTCTATCAATTATGTGTGCTCTCAATGGGATTTGATAGGAATGACACCAAATCCAAGCTGGCTTCCCTTGCCACTTTTTTTCGGGGGGGTGCGCCAGGACCATTCACAGTTGAGCTCACTCAGTTAGCTCAACGCTGATTGGTGAATGTTTTATACTTTTTTGTCAAGAGGCCAGATGGTCGCTGTTTTCCCTTGCCTTGAGTGCTACGGGCGGCAACAATGTCAAACTCGTTTGGACCAGACAGCTTCAGATGGCCGACACCTAAAGAGACAAGGTGGCACTGTTTCGCTTGCTCAGATGCTTTCTCCTGTGAGATACATTCAGCCTCTTGTGAATTGAAGGACAATTATGAAACATAGAGACACGAAAGATAAATTATTATTATTTTTCATATTTTTTATTTACTACAACTTTGGGGAAACCTGGCTTCCCTTGGCATCCATGAACGCCACTGGAAATTCTAGGTTTGGCACAACGTCTAAATGTTATGTTTGGAGAACATGGATTAATTGTCTTATTCTGCAGTGAGACAGTGAGAGCTTGTTGCTAATTGGCCCCTACACCCTCGATCATTTTCACTCCTTCAGTTTTGGGCCACTTGTGAATATGGCGGAAGGCGCAAGTAAAAGTGCAAATGGAGGGCTGAGGGGCGAGGGCGAGGGGAAGGGGGTGATTTGGTATTTAGCCTATGCCTTGTGGGTGGATGGACCTGCCTGCTTGAGGATTTCCCAGCTCTGTCGTGTCTTCCTGCCTGAACCTGCATTTCCTTCATCTGGCCACAGGGGGGTACTGTTTCTCTCAGTAGGAGACCTCTACAAATGTGAGTGAAGGAGTCTGGCTAGCATAGGAATTCTCTCCCCATGTCCTCGCTCCTAGCCTAGGTAGAGGTGTGTGTGCGTGCGTGCATGCGTATATGTGTGTTGGTTTAGGTGTTCTCGCAGACAGTGCTCTCTCGGTCCTCTCCCCCAACCTTCTGTGTCATAATTTGTGGTGAGACAGAGCTGCACCACTCTGCTATCACACATTAGTGTGTGTGTGTTTTTTATTTGGTTTTACTATCTTTGTAGGGACCACAAGTCATTTCGCCAGTCCCCACAAGGAAAAGGGCTATTTTAGGCATAGGGGTTAAATTTTGTGTTAGCATTACAGTTCGGGTTAGTGTTAGGGGTTATGATTAGGGTTAAGGGTTAGGTAAAACAGGATTTTGAATGGGAATAGGGTTAGGGTTAACTGTATGGTCCCCAAAAGGATAGTAAACAAAACATGTGTGTGTGCTTATTTTACTTTTCCTGTGGCGTGGGTACTGGAAATCCCTAAATTCCTCACAAAGACAGTAAAACATGGAACATTTTCCTCTTCGGGACATTTCCCAGGTCCCCTATATACTAGGGAATAGTATGCCATTTGGGATGTAACCAGTGAGAGTTTTATTTCATCACCGGACCTTTTAATACTCAATATATACACACACACACACATACACACACACAGGATTTTGTTGTCCTTAGCTCTATTCCGTTTCTTTTCATCCCAAAAAAAATCTCCCTAGTCCTTGCCGATGACAAGGATACCCATAAGATGATGCACCATGCTTGAAAATATAAAGAACGGTCCTCAGTGATGTGTAGTGTTGGATTTGCCCCAAACATAACTCTTTGTATTCAGGACTAGGGCTGTTATGGTGACCATATTCCTGCCACACCGGTGGTCACGAGTCATGATAGTCAAATTCCATGTGACCATTTAGTCATGGTAATTAGGCTTCTCCAAGCTCTGATGCTGCTTATGGTCATTAGTAGTCTGCCAAACGTGCTGACTTCCTGGTACTCCGCACTCTATTGTCCATCTAATCACTCTGACTTTCCCTCAAATCAATTGGAGAAAATATCCTTTCTATTTTATTCATCTATGTTCAATTGCATTCTTCACACTATAAAATATATATATTTTTAAGTGCCACTGAATTTTAAGCAAATCTTGTCTGCTTAAGTGAGTAAGTGTAGCCTGCAGCCATATGGCATAGCCAGGTCAGGGCCTAACATAAGGACAACCCCGAGTATTCTGTTCTTCCTAAATAGACACATTTTTCTTAATTTCATGTTTATAAATGATGGGTTCATTGTGATGGTGCAGGCTATATTAGATGGATTTATTCAACTTCTTAATATGTAGATGTTCCAAAAGTCTGTGTCAGTGGCTCTATAGGCAATGCGTGCAAGCCAGGAAATGATAAATGTGTTTATGTTAATAAACGGTCAATTACCGTGAGACCGGCAGTTATTTGCTTGACAATCACCCGCTGACAAAATGGCATGACCGCCACAGCCCTACTAAGTACAGAGAGTTCCTTTCTTTGATACATTTTTTCAAAGTTTTACTTTAGTGCCTTATTGCAAACAGGATGCATGTCTTGGGATATTTTGTACAGGCTTCCTTTTCACTCTGTCATTTAGGTTATTATTGTGGAGTAACTACAATGTTGTTGATCCGTCCTCAGTTTTCTCCTGTCACAGCCATTAAACTCTGTAACTGCTTTAAAGTCACCATTGGCATTATGATGAAATCCTTCAGCGGTTTCCTTCCTCTCCGGCAACTGAGTTAGGAAGGACGCCTGTATGTTTGTAGTGACTGGGTGTATTGATACACTATCCAAATTGTAATTAATAATTTCACCATGCTCAAAGGTATATTTAGTGTCTGCTTTTTTTCAACCGATCGGTGCCCTTTGCGAGGAATAGGAAAACTCCCTGGTCTTCGTGGTTGAACTGAGGGACTGAGGGACCTAACAGATAAATAATTGTATGTGTGGGGTACAGAGATGAGGTAGTCATTCAAAAATCGTGTTAAACACTATCATTGCACACAGAGTGAGTCCATGCAACCTATTATGTGACTTGTTAAGCACATTTTTTACTCCTGAATGTATTTAGGCTTGCCATAACAAAGGTGTTTTCATTTGTAATTCATTTCTAAACATTTCTAAACACTATTCCACTTTGACATTATGGGTTATTGTGTGTAGGCCAGTAACACAAAATCTAAATTTAATCCATTTTAAATTCAGGCTGTAACACAACAAAATGTGGAAAAACTCAAGGGGTGTGTGAACTTTCTGAAGGCACATGTATACCATCATCACTCGTAGGACATGCTCAGAGACACGGAGGCTCATATCACACACATACTCTCTCCCACACGTACACAAACAAGATATTCTACACTATCTGCACACACACGCACTCGACCCAACAGACAGTGAAATGTGCAAGAGAGCGACGCAACAAGCATACAAAAATAATTTAGCTTCTTTCATCTTTATCAGTTTATTTGGCAAATTACTGTCACTTGTTTTTTTCTGTTTGATTTCTTGAATTTATTTGCAATAGGAAAAATAAAGAATTTGTCGGCAATATTAGTATTATTATACATTCAACACTTATAGTGCAATGTGTAACTTGTCTCGCTCATAAAGTGCATACCAAATGGCACCCTATTACCTATATAGTGCACTACTTTTGACCAGGGCCCATAAGGCTCTGGTAATTAGTAGTGCAGTATATAGCGAATAGGGTGCCATTCGGAAGACACCCATGAAGTGCATTGTACTTTGTCATCATCACATTGATATTTCACAATACAAAGAAGAAAATAAAAACATGATTTGGTCTGTGTCACAAATGACACCCTATTCCCCACATAGTCTAATGTTTCAAAATTCACAAAAAGTGACGTTAGCCGATGAAAATGATTATCTCATAGAACAAAAGGTATAAGATCTAAGCTTGTGTTTACCACAGACCACATTTTCAGCATTTATCCAAAACTGTCCCTCGCGGAGTTAGTGCCTACAAAAAGACGCCATATTACTATTGCTCTCTATTGGAGATAGCGAGTCATTTGGGACATAGCCAGTAAGAACAACAACAATATGTTAGCTCTGTTACATCACAGTATCATCAAACAATCACATCCTTCGCTCAGGGCCTGACTTCCTTAGTCTATGAAGGACAAATCCTAACTTCCACTTAAATAAGTTGCATTTTCACTTAGTCCCCGGTTGACAGCAATGCATGACTAAGTGAAAACTTGTGGAAGTTATGATTCACCCCAAGAAACAACGATAATGCACCATAAACACTGTTTAATCTGTGAAGGCCATACATGGTCCCAGTGAAGTTTAGCTCTCAGGTACTGCTATATACATTATCTTAGTGACAGGGAGAGAAAATAGCCCAACATTACGTTTTAAAATGTTCTAACGTTGTCATGAATGGGATTTATAATGCTTCTCCAAGTGCTGAAAGCACTTCACACATTTTCTCATGAGTGCAGGTGGCTTAGGTTTAGTGGGGTTCTTTTGTAAAGCAGCAAAAGCATTCGAAACAGAATCCAGCTTTACATTATTCTCAGATCTGTCAGAGAGAAAGAAAGAAGGAGAGAGAGGAGGAGGAGAAAGGCAGGTAGGCTGGGCATGAAGGGGAGAGGGGGGGTGAGAGGGTGGGGGGGGGGAGAGACTGAGAGAGAGACGCTTCTTGTCTAATGGAGCAATGAGAGGATTTTCAAGTTGCTCAGGGGGTAAACATCACTTTCAACTTGCTATTTATAGTTTGGAGACAGATTTATTTCTGGGTAGGATTTGTGAAATGTTACAGAGAAGAGCACAGTCTGACATGGCACCTTATTCCCTATGTATTGCACTACTTTTGCACCCTATTCGCTATATAGTGCACTACGTTGGCACCCTATTTCCTATGTAGTGCACTACTTTTTACTAGAGCCCTATGTGGGTCCTGATCAAATGTAGTGCACTATATATGGGTTAGGGTTCAATTTGGGAAGCCGGCAGAACGTGTCTTTGAAATGACCTTTTCCTCTCTTCTCTTCTCTTCTCAGCAATGACGTCACCTGTAACCAGATAGACAGTGTGACGTTCATTCCTGCTTCCCCCCTTTTTTTTCTTCTTTTTATGTAAGTCCATCCTGCTTTTTCTGTTCTCTGTATAATGGCTCAATAAAGATTGTTTTGTATCTTAATTAGGCCTATTGATGTGTCTTTTTCGGCAATGTGCTCTCAGAATGGCAAGTTAATGTGATTGCTCTACTCTGGTGAATATTGCCAATGAGTTTATGTACTTCCTGTATTCCACATTGTTGTTCACAGAGCACCGATAAATATACTCTTGGCAATTTTTGCTGCCACAAAGGTCCTCGGTTGCTTTTTTTCTTAACTCATATTTAGCTCCTATTTTCAAGGTAATTTTTCAGTGCTCTCTTCTCCTATGGTTAGGTAGGGATTGGGGCGGGGTGGGGTAAGATCCTAGATCAGGTTTTGTGTCTTCCCTCCTATGGTTTCTGTTTCTGTTGGGGGGAGACAGGGAGGGTAGCTGATCCTAGATCAGTTTGGTTTTAGTGCTCTTGTCTTTTCTATATCATCTGTACACAAGATCAAACGTGATAGGCTGTAACGTTTTTTCATGGCTGGTGATAGGCTGTTGTGTTATTTCATAGCTCGTGATAGGCTGTCGTGTTTTTTCATAGCTCGTGAATGCATTTACCTTGAAATACATGAGACAAACGCACACAAGATCAACACAGGTAATACATCAACCAAAATAAGACACCAGTAATAGGGTAAGAAGTATGGCACTTTTTAGCATAATTCAACACACGTTGTTTCAAGAAAATTATTTTGACCATTGATAATACAAACACACGCACACACACACACACACACACACACACGTCGCACACACTGTAACAACCATGTTTGTTAAAACTCATGCCCTGACGACGAATAAAAAAATATACGTTTCTGTACAGCATTGCATAAGAAAAATAACCACACTCCTTTTCCCTCCTGAAGAGATTGTGTTGAGCCTATAGAAGGATAATTCGTATAATCTATTTCACTCATGTCTGCACGGCCAGGCACAACTCCATCACCATCCATTAAGTTTGCCGATGACACAACAATGGTAGGCCTGATCACCGACGACGACGACGAGACAGTCTATAGGGAGGAGGTCAGAGACCTGGCTGTGTGGTGCCAGGACAACAACCTGTCCTTTAACGTGATCAAGAAAAAGGAGATGATTGTGGACTACAGGAAAAAGAGGACCGAGCACACTCCCATTCTCATCGACGGGGCTGCAGTGGAGCAGGTTGAGAGCTTCAAGTTCTTTGGTGTCCACATCAACAACAAACTAACATGGTCCAATAACACCAAGACAGTCGTGAAGAGGGCACGACAAAACCTATTCCCCCTCGGGAGACCGAAAAGATTTGGCATGGGTCCTCAGATCCTCAACAGGTTCTACAGCTGCACCATCGAGAGTATCCTGAATGGTTGCATCACTGCCTGGTATGGAAACTGCTCGGCCTCCGACCGCAAGGCACTACAGAGGGTAGTGCGAACGGCCCAGTAAATCCATGGGGCCAAGTTTCCTGCCATCCAGGACCTCTATACCAGGCGGTGTCACAGGAAGGCCCTAAAAATTGTCAAAGACTCCAGCCACCTTAGTCATAGACTGTTCTCTCTGCTACCGCACGGCAAGCGGTACCGGATCGCCAAATCTAGGTCCAAGAGGCTACTAAACGGCTTCTACCCCCAAGACTCCTGAACATCTAATCAAATGGCTACCCAGACTATTTGCATTGCCCCCCCCCCTTTACACTGTTGCTGTTCTCTGTTATTGTCAATGCATAGTCATTTTAATAACTCTACCTATATTAACTACCGGTCCCCCAGCTCATTGACTCTGTACCGATACCCCCCTGTATATAGTCTCGCTATTGTAATTTTACTGCTGCTCTTTAATTACTTGTTACTTTTACTTATTTTTTTTTAACTGCATTGTTAGGGACTCATGAATAATTTCACAGTAACCTGTTGTATTCGGGCGCATGTGACTAATACAATTTGATTCGATTATAAAGGTATGCCTACAGCAATATGTGTGGCCCATCTTGATGTGTTTATGAATAAGAAAGGGAAGCTTTTATCCTGGAGAGCCACAGTGTCTGCTGTAGTTTTCATTTCTCAGTTAATTGACCAATTAACAAATTAGCGTCAATAATTGCTATAAAGTGCTCACACATGGTTTCCCATGTGTAAATAATGACACTAATTTAAAGTCAAGGATGAGGATCAGCTGGGTCGTGATCATTAGGCACCAAATGGAAGAAAATGGACTGAAACTAGAAGGAACTACCTGGACTTTTGCAAGGGGTTTTATAATGTCTTCCGTTGCGTGCCCAAATCCCAAATGAACAGGCCACTGCAGCCCTCCAGGAAAGGAGCCTGACCATCTCCTGTTTACAGTGTATGTTTTTTGGTACATCACATTACAATACAGTATTGGCAATATGAACAAGGGGGTGACAGACACACACACACGGTGCTAGGTAGTCCCACCCCCGTTCTACAGGGATAACAGAGTGGTATATTCACAAATGGGATTCAATGACATCGGAGGACGCACCTCACATAAGAACACAGAGTTTTGAGTGTTCACCACAGTGGTTATGCACGTTTCCATCAGAGAGTGACCGGGGGTGTATTCATTAAGTCAGAAATGGTAGCAAAATGCTTTGTAACTGAAATGTTTCACTTCAAACGTAAAATGTCTTGCAACAAAAACAAATTCAAGTTGGTCCATCGCCGTTTGCTTCTGCTTCCGTTTGGTTCTGTTTAATGGTCTTAGTTAATATACCCCAAGAGAGAGGAGTACACAGCAGACCCCAATATACATCTGTTGTTTTGTGCATTTAAAGGCTGACACAAGCAGGTAATACATATCTCGATTTATAATCAGTCATATGGTGGTCAAAAATAGTTTTTTTGTTGATATATGCTAACCAATATTTATGTCTATTTTTGATTATTGAAAGTTTAAGGTAGTGAGGGTTTGATTTGAATATATTCTCTCTGCATTTAGGTCCAGTTAACACTCTCTCTCGATTGTAGCTAGCAGTGCACTACTTTGCAGGGCCCATACAGCTCTGGTCAAAAGTGCACTATATAAGGACTCGGGTGCGATTTGGGACATAGGCTAACCGCGAAAGCATGTGATTGTTTTTGGTCGTCAACCCCGCTGAATAGAAAACCGTTTTTATGCCATTATTATTTTCTAAAGAAGTTCTCCAGTCCTGTATGTGTGCCATTTTGAGAATTGTTTGTTATATTTTTTTGTTATTTGTTTTGATATGTTTTCTCTTCAGTAAAAGCGTGGAATCGTGTAATACACTTAAAGTGACGATGACTCATTGACAATATCCAAATCTTTCTGTACCATTTGCCTTCATTTAGTCATTTTTAAACACCATGCTCTATAGGCAAAACTCTTACCCTCATAAGACAGCCAGCTCTCCATTGACCGATAGATAGTAGTCTTTTACAATTGTTGTTTTTCAGTACAGTGGATACAGTTGCAAAATCATAGTTGTGAGATGACAAACAAACATGATTGCTAATCAGAAAGATTTTTTAAGAAAGTGTCATCTCAATTTCTGTTTAATTTGGAGTTAGGGGCTACATCCTAATAGTATTGATTTGCTTCCTCTCCTTGTCTCTTCACCTTAATGTAGCAAGTCTTTTCACATAAGCTCCAGTATCAGAAGTCATGGAGGGAAAAGGACATCTGTTTGCTTTACAGTTTGGGCTACATCATAATAGTTTTAATTCGCTTCCTCTCCTCGTCTCCTCTCCTTACTAACCACCTATCCATTGACTTTCACCTATCCGAGCTTGTGTAAGAAAGGAGACAATGAAAGGAAGCCATTTCAAGGTATTATGACACAGTATTACTATCCTACAATCTTACCACACCGCTATCACCATCACTAAGGGCCTATGTATATCAGCGGGTTAGCCTACAACTACAAGCTACCCTTTCATGAGAAACTAACCTCAGTATAATCTGTGTGTGTGTGAAACTATCGATGTGTGAACACGGGTCACATTAACCTACCGCGTCGCACCTGGCGGCTCACCTATCAAAACCTTATGACCTGGATACACTAGAGACTGCACCGTGCGGTGTAACAATGGCTTCCCATTCATTTTCAATGCAAGGAGAGTGAAGAGAAGAAGAGTGAACGGGGGACCGTTGAGCACAGGGCGGGACTACAGATGGGCAAAGCTAAACTTTATACGCCACTCTGCGGCGTGAGTGACCCCGCTTCCAGCTCATTGTAACTTCCAGCCCCTGCTGGATTGGGTGACAATGGCTGTTGATACCTAGCACTAATGAGCATGCTTGCTAGCATGTTAGCACCCACATCAGGGTGAAGCTAGGCGAGTTAGCTTGTATAGTGTATCTTGGTCGTTATTAACACGCTGCGCCATTGAGACTTCCCGAGGTCAGCTTCCCTCTATTGCAGACATCCAGAGATGCAGAGCCGAGAGGGAGCATGTGGTTTGAAACTTGTGTAGAGACCTAGATATGAAGAGGGGAAATGAGGCCAATAACATAATGAATATGGAACCTAGAGCCTATGTAACGGAATGTTGGTTTTGTGTTTCAGGAAACGTTCTGTTGTTTTCTAGTGCTGTGTCGTCCATGCATCGCCATCTTATTGATAGACACCCTATCGGATTTGGATCGATGTCTGTTCATCTGACATGATGGATAATCAATATACTGCTTACATTGTCGGTTGACAGATGGATGTTGATCAATCATTATTGTTTAACTTGTCTGGCTGAATCAAGGCTTTAAAACCTACATATACCAAGTAGGCCTAGTTTAAATTAAAATTTAACTCCATTAATGATATCAAATAATACATTTAATTCAGATGTGTATTAATTGTTATGATTGCATGTCACACTATTCTAATAAGCTAACTGATAGATATGACAGATACCTCCTACGGTCATCTACATCTGCTATCATTTAGAACCCTTCGCAACATTAAAAAGGTAGAACCCATCACATCATTACGGAACCCGACCAAAGCTTCTGCAAACACGAGTCGTCGGCTGTGACACACACATATTGTCATCTCTCTCTCTCGGTCTGCCTGGGAAGATCCTGGTATTCTAAAAATCATGGGCCTCTGCTCCCTCTTTCTCTCAACGCCATGGCTGTTTTACAATACATTATTAAACCCTACAACATACGAACTGTGTGAAAACAACGGTCTGAATAGCTGGCTCCAAGGGTAGAATTTCCCTTAGCTTAGACAGGGATTGAGGATCAGATTACACTTCCTGAATTCTAACTTTAATTAACCAATAAATGGGAAAACACAAAACTGACCGTACATCAGTGGCTAGTAGGGACTATGAGCATTGGCTCCCCGGTCGCTATCCATGGTGCTGAAATGAGCTCTCGTTGCTTGGTGATAGTGGCTAGATTTGCTAGGCGAAGTCCATGGTGCTGAAACAGGTTTAGAATGTTTTAGATGCATTTCTCGCCATGATATGATAACCATAGAAAGTGTAGATTTCTAGGAATTCTAATACTTTTATTCTATTTTTATACCTCCTGAATGTAGGTTTGTTTAATGGTTTGTTTTGTGTTGATAGCAATGGGAATGTTTTAAAAGTTTGGGCTTTTCTAAAAATGTATGTTTTTTTTAAGGTTAAACATGAATCAGACTTCATATTGGTTTTGTTTGTTTGTTTGTTTGTTTGTGTAGCCTTGTGACTTGGATCTAACAATTGTTATTGGTATTCTAATGCCGGTTATAGTCATCATTTGCAACACGATCCTTGGGGCATGACAGCTTAAGCAGGATAGTTTAAAGCTAGAATCCTTAAATAAAACAATGCCAATGTATGACAGTTGATACATGTTGATGAGGCATTTAGAAGTTATATTCTTCAATAACCAATGGGTATATATCAGTCATTTGTAAGTCCAAAAATGGATGTAGCAACTAAGGAGTCTCGCTTTAAAGAATCTCTCAAATGACACCTCACTGAAAACCTCAAGGTTCTAGTACCCTTGAGGTTTTCTCTAGTACCCCTAACACACATTACCATGGTCGGCTAGTTTGCTCATCATAAGTGAGTTAGCTCATCTTGTGTTTATGAAGACTCCTTATCTTCCAACCAACTCCTACTAGGCTCTCTAATAGTCATGCTCACCTTATGAGCTAGAAGCATTGTCGAGGCCTATAAGTGTTTCACCTTAGCCCCACACACAGTCACAGTCCACTACTACCATCTCTATCCAGTGAGCTTGGGTAGGGCTAGACCCAGGGTAATGCATCCCAGACCTTCTCAGTCCAGTCCATGCCTCCTCAACGTATGACTGACTAGGGGGAGCCACACCCGCCACCCAACACTGGTCTCAGCCCTAAGCAGGTGAGGTGTGGGCTGGGCCACATTTCTCCTTGCCACCCTGTTCTGACGTCACCGTACCCCAAACCTAGACATTGTTGGAGACTGGAGGTCCTAAGAGGGGGTCGACCTTGCCTTGTTAGTCACCTTTGAACCTTGACATTACCACACCCCACACTCTATACATCGTCAGAGGTTCGAGGAGGGGTGCCATCTTGCCTTGACGTCAACACACCCCTAGAGAAAGGGGGGAGGAGGGGGGATCCCCTTCCTCTGACGACCCAAACACCCCTACCTCTACATCACTGGATGTATGGTGGGAGGGAGAGATTGGAGGGGTCGCAGCCAGAAGCCCTTCTCCGGGGCTCGACATTCCCATCTCCCCGTTGGCCTGGCAACGTCCTCCACACGCTCTGGGCCAGTTAATCAAACTTTCTGTATGTTCAGGTTCCCTATACATCACTGGAGGTCCTCGCCCTCGGTCTGAGACTCAAATTTGACGGGACACACCCACAGCACGCCAACCACAACCCCTTCTGTATATCCGGGTTCCTGAAAGCGTATATAATTGGATTTATAACTGAATTACACGCCACCGGCAGCACAGTGGCGTATGTATATATTATAGGATAACTCGAGTCCGCCACTATAGAATACATTGCGAACGGCAACCAACACATAGCGAAAGCGCAGAGAATCACAGAGAGTGTCTGGACTCCTTTGGTCGTGGAAATAGCGATGAATTGATGTTGGACTGCGATTTGCTGAGCATGGCGGAACGCAATCCTACAGATCTGCAGGTAGAGTTGCATCATGACTGCGAAGACCAATAGGAAGAAGATGGCGAGTGCAACGGCGTTGGATTTTGTGACTGGTCGGCATACGCTACAAGTCGTTTTGTCGTCTAGACAGTTCCACCCGAGGGCAGGGAGGACTCCAAGGATCAGACCCACCAACCAGATTAGCCCTATTACCAGGTACGTGAAGAGGACAGTCCGTTCGGTGTGATAGGTCAACGCGTTGTACAGCGACAGGTACCTGTAATGGAGTGAACATTACTGTCAGTCCAGTCCATGTTTTCACTGGCACACTCACTATTCCAAAACATGTTTAACTTATACTAATAACTGATTACTTTAGTTCAGTCCATGTTTTCATCTTAGTGAGAACTGATACACTCAGAATTCCAATACATAGTTGCATCGCTGCAATTATAGTAATCAGAAATACAACATAAAGAGAAATACAATGTCACCATACCTGTCCACAGTGATCGCCAGGATATTCAAAATGGACGCAGAGAATGCCACTATAAGTATCCCCGTGGAAACCAAGGTCACGACCTCTCCCTTGACCAGATAGATGAAGACAAAGTTTAGGATGAGTCCGAGACCCGCCAGGAGGTCGGCGAACGCCAGCGAACCAATCAGGATGAACATAGGAGCTCGAAGGGTCGGCGTGTAGAACAGGACAGCAATGACCAGAGCATTCTCACAGGAGATGAGGGTTCCTGTGACACATAATGCCACGTCCCATGGGCTGACATCCTGTTTATGACAACAATAATAGTAATACGTTTTCAAAATACCCAAAGTCACTTAACGTAGTCAGCAACATTTTTTTAAATCTATAAAGTCAACCAGTACATTTATGTTCACAGAACTTGATGACATCATGACTAACCTGGGGTGAGGTCAGAGGTCGTAGATCAAGGTCAGATGTGGAGGTGCGGACGGGGACTGCGGAGGAGGAGTTGACCCCAGGGAAGTCAGGGTAAGGGTCAAGCCAGGGGTCCAGGGATGAGGGATCAAAGGTTGCAGAGGAAGTAGTGTTCTGGGGAAGGCCACCACTGCTCATGGCTGCAGCTAGGGAGAGGATCATAACTGGATGAAGGCAAGAAGGGGGGTGAAGAAGAAGGGAGAGAGTAGGCTGTATTAATAAGGAGACGGAACACCATAGTGTAAGATTCAGGAACGTCTTTAATAAGATAAAAACCAGATAGAGAATACAGAACATAATGGTTACTGTAGTACATTATTCTACAGAGGGAGAGGAGAGAGGAGTCCAGGTGGGAGAGAGGGGGGATGGGTGAGAGTTAGGGCAGAGAGGAAGGATGGATGACGGAAGAGGATTAAGTGATTCAGGTTGAGGAGGAGAGGGAGAGAGTGAGTGAGTCAGAGGTATCCATTACTATAGAGGAATAAAGTCACTTCTCATATAAAAACAAAGAGATCATCCATCCAATCAACATTGGAAACAAAAGCGCCTGATTCAAATAATATATATACCGAGTAAAACAAATATTAGGAACCCCCCCCCCTCAAACAGTGTTCCTACTACCATACCCCTTTCAAAGGCACTTCAATCATTTTGTCTTGCCACACAGACACAATCCATGTCTCAATTGTCTCAAGGCTTAACAAGTATTCTTTAATGAACCTGTCTCCTCCCCTTCATCTACACTGATTTGAAGTGGATTTAAAAGGTGTTTAAAAAGGGATCAAAGCTTTCACCTGGTCAGTCTATGTCATGGAAAGAGCAGATGTTGTGTGCTTAAGGTTGTTGTCCTGTTGGAAGGTGAACAGATTGCTCAGTTTGGCTGGGCGGCCAGCTCTAGGAAGAGTCTTGGTGGTTCCAAACTTCTTCCATTTAAGAATGATCGAAGCCACTGTGTTCTTAGGGACCTTCAATGCTGCAGAGATCTTTTGGTACCCTTCGCCAGAACTGTGCCTCGGCACAATCCTCGGCTCTTCAGACAATTCCTTCGACCTCATGGCTTGGTTTTTGCTCTGATATGCACTTTCAACTGTGGGACCTTATAGAGACAGGTGTGTGCCTTTCTAAATCATGTCCAATCAAATGAATTTACCACAAGTAGACACCAATCGAGATGTAGAAACATCTTAATGGAAACAGGATGCACCTGCGCTCAATTTCGAGTCTCATACCAAAGGGTCTGAAAACTTATGTAAATGTGACATTTCTGTTTTTTATTTGTAATAAATGTGGAAACATTTCTAAAAAACTGTTTTGGCTTTGTCATTATGGGGTATTGTGTGTAGATTGACAATAAATAAAAAATAAACCATTTCATCAATTTTAGAATAAGGCTTTAACCTTGCAAAATGTGGAAAAGTGAAGGTGTCTGAATACTTTCTGAATGCACAATATTTGTTTTGACCATGACTGTTTACTATCTAAGATAACACCAAGAAATTTAGTCTCCTCAGCTTGTTCAACAGCCACACCATTCATCACTAGATTCAGCTGAGGTCAAGAGCTTGGGGAATAATTTGTACCAAATACAATGCTCTTGCTTTTAGAGAAGTTTAGGACCAGTTGTTTACTGGCCACCTTTTCCAAAACTGACTACAACTCCTTGTTAAGTGTTTCAGTGAATTCATTAGCTGTGGTTGCTGACATGTATTTGGTTGAATCATCATCAAACAGTACATCATACATTTTTACATTTTGTC
Source organism: Oncorhynchus gorbuscha (assembly GCF_021184085.1). Classification (NCBI taxonomy): domain Eukaryota; kingdom Metazoa; phylum Chordata; class Actinopteri; order Salmoniformes; family Salmonidae; genus Oncorhynchus; species Oncorhynchus gorbuscha. The sequence continues at coordinate 21,434,002 of NC_060197.1, forward strand.
ACATAATTGCTCAATTTGCGATCAGCAGCCAGAATTATTAGCCACGAATTTTGCCCCATCTCTTTCAACCATTCAGCTTTTCAATTCCATTAATCGGTGGAGCTTTAAGAGTTCTAACAGCCAGTTTCTTAATTAACAAATGCATGTTTATCTATAATAGGAAGAAGCAATTTCATGACATTATCAAGTGCAGTGGTTGGATGCTCCTTATTAATCACATCAAACCAGCAAACATGTTTTATATCACCCACATAAGATTCACAGCAAAAACATTTGTATGATCTCTTATACACTATTTTAGGCCCAGCTTCTGGAACCTTCGTTCTCCTAGATATAGAGTAGCCTCTATATTGTGATCACTGCATCCAATGCATATTGATACAGCTTTAGAACAAAGCTCTACCGTATTAGTCAAAATGTGATCAATACATGTGGATGATCTTGTTCCTGTTGTGTTTGTAAACACCCTGGTAGGTTGATTAATAACCTGAACCAGATTACAGGTGCTGATTGCACTGAGAAGCGTTCTCTCGAGCGGACTGCTCCGACCAATCTCTGACCAACGCTTGTCCGACCAATCTGATTCCACGCTCCAAGACTGCTTCGATCACGTGGACTGGGATATGTTCCGCATTGCTTCCAACAACAACATTGACGAATACGCTGATTCGGTGAGCGAGTTAATTAGAAAGTGCATTGACGATGTTGTTCCCATAGCAATTACTAAAACATTCCCAAACCAGATACTGTGGATTGATGACAGCATTCGCGTGAAACTGAAAACGCGAACCACTGCTTTTAACCAGGGAAAGGTGACCGGAAACATGACTGAATACAAACAGTGTAGCTATTCCCTCCGCAAGGCAATCAAACAAGCTAAGCTTCAGCATAGAGACAAAGTAGAGTCACAATTCAACGGCTCAGACACAAGAGGTATGTGGCAGGGTCTACAGTCAATCACAGATTACAAAAAGAAAACGAGCCCCGTCACAGACCAGGATATCTTGCTCCCAGGCAGACTAAATAACTTTTTTGCCCGCTTTGAGGACAATACGGTGCCACTGACACGGCCCACAACCAAAACCTGCAGACTCTCCTTCACTGCAGCCGACGTGAGTAAAACATTTAAATGTGTTAACCCTCGCAAGGCTGCAGGCCCAGACGGCATCCCCAGCCGCGTCCTCAGAGCATGCGCAGACCAGCTGGCTGGTGTGTTTACGGACATATTCAATCAATCCTTATCCTAGTCTGCTGTTCCCACATGCTTCAAGAGGGCCACCATTGTCCCTGTTCCCAAGAAAGCTTCCGTCATCATGAAGTGCATTGAGAGACTAGTCAAGGACCATATCACCTCCACGCTACCTGACACCCTAGACCCACTCCAATTTGCTTACCGCCCAAATATGTCCACAGACAATGCAATCTCAACCACACTACACACTGCCCTAACCCATCTGGACAAGAGGAATACCTATGTGAGAATGCTGTTCATTGACTACAGCTCAGCATTAAACACCATAGTACCCTCCAAGCTCGTCATCAAGCTCGAGACCCTGGGTCTCGACCCCGCCCTGTGCAACTGGGTACTGGACTTCCTGACGGGCCTCCCCCAGGTGGTGAGGGTAGGTAACAATATCTCCACTTCACTGATCCTCAACACTGGGGCCCCAAAAGGGTGAGTTCTGAGCCCTCTCCTGGAGTCCCTGTTCACCCACAACTGCTGGCCATGCACGCCTCCAACTCAATCATCAAGTTTGCGGACATGAAGAAGGCGCAGCAACGCCTCTTCAACCTCAGGAGGCTGAAGAAATTCAGCTTGTAAGCAAAAGCACTCACAAACTTCTACAGATGCACAATCGAGAGCATCCTGGCGGGCTGTATCACCGCCTGGTATGGCAACTGCTCCGCCCTCAACCGTAAGGCTCTCCAGAGGGTAGTGAGGTCTGCAGAACGCATCACCGGGGGCAAACTACCTGCCCTCCAGGACACCTAAACCACCCGATGTCACAGGAATGCCATAAAGATTATCAAGGACAACAACCACCCGAGCCACTGCCTGTTCACCCCGCTATCATCCAGAAGGCGAGGTCAGTACAGGTGCATCAAAGCAGGAACCGAGAGACTGAAAAACAGCTTCTATCTCAAGGCCATCAGACTGTTAAACAGCCACCACTAACATTGAGTGGCTGCTGCCAACACACTGACTCAACTCCAGCCACTTTAATAATGGTAATTGATGGAAATTGATGGAAAATATATCACTAGCCACTTTAAACTATGCCACTTTGTTTACATACCCTACATTACTCATGTCATATGTATATACTCTACTCGATACCATCTCCTGCATCTTGCCTATGCCGTTCTGTACCGTCACTCATTAATATATCTTTATGTACATATTCTTTATCCCTTTACACTTGTGTGTATAAGGTAGTAGTTTTGGAATTGTTAGGTTAGATTACTCGTTGGTTATTACTGCATTGTCGGAACTAGAAACACAAGCATTTCGCTACACTCGCATTAACATCTGCTAACCATGTGTATGTGACAAATAAATTTGATTTGATTTGAAAACCAGTCAATATTCAGATCCCCAAGAAAATAGACCTCTCTGTTTACATTACATACACTATCTAGCATTTCACACACATTATTTACAGTTGAAGTCAGAAGTTTACATACACTTAGGTTGGAGTCATTAAAACTTGTTTTTCAGCCGTCACACCGATCAGGAAGGAGAAGCTTTCTGTCTCGTAGAGATGAATGTACTTTGGTGCGAAAAGTGCAAATCAATCCCAGAACAACAGCAAAGGACCTTGTGAAGATGCTGGAGGAAACAGGTACAAAAGTATCTATATCCACAGTAAAGCGAGTCCTATATTGACATAACCTGAATGGCTGCTCAGCAAGGACGAAGCCACTGCTCCAAAACCACCATAAAAAAGCCAGACTACGGTTTGCAACAGCACATGGTACGAATATCGCACTTTTTGGAGAAATGTCTTGTGGTCTAATGAAACAAAAATAGAACTGTTTGTCCATAATGACCATCGTTATGTTTGGAGGAAAATGGGGGATGCTTGCAAGCCGAAGAACACCTTCCCAACCATGAAGCATGGGGGTGGCAGCATCATGTTATAGGGGTGCTTTGCTGCAGGAGGGACTGGTACACTTCACAAAATAGATGACATCATGAGGTAGGAAAATTATGTGGATTTATTGATGCAACATCTCAAGACATCAGTCAGGAATTTAAAGCTTGATCACAAATGGGTCTTCCAAATGGACAATGACCCCAATTATACATCCAAAGTTGTGGCAAAAATGGCTTAAGGACAACAAAGTCAAGGTATTGTAGTGGCCATCACAAAGACCTGACCTTAATCCTATAGAAAATTTGTTGGCAGAATTGAAAAAGTGTGTGCGAGCAAAATTCATCCAACTTATTCAGCCCAAATATTTCAAAACACACATCCTGTTTGCAACAAGGCACTAAAGTAATACTGCAAAAAATGTGGCAAAGCAAACAACTTTTTGTCCTCAATACAAAGTGTTATGTTTGGGACAAATCCAATACAACAGATTACTGAGTACCAATCTCCATATTTTCAAGCATAGTGGTAGCTGAATCATGTTATGGATATGCTTGTAATTGTTAAGGACTGGGGAGTTTTTCAAGATAAACAAATTAATTGAATGGAGCTAAGCACAGGCAAAATCCTAGAGGAAAACCTGGTTCAGTCTGCTTTCCACCAGACACTGTGAGATGATTTCAGCTTTTAGCAGGTCAATAACCTAAAACACAAGGCCAACGTACACTGGAGTTGCTTACCAAGAAGACAGTGAATGTTCCTGGGTAGCCGAGTTAAATTTTTTACTTACATTTACTTGACAATGTATGGCAATACCTGAAAATGGTTGACTTGCAATGATCAACAACAAATTTGACAGAACTTGAAGAAATTTGAAAATAATAATAGGCAAATGTTGCCCAATCCAGGTGTGGAAAGCTCTTAGAAACGTACCTAGAAAGACTCACAGCAGTAATCATCTTTTTTTCCCAAGATGGCGTTGCAGTCAGATGTCTTTGTCTTTGTCTTGTCGTGTCCTGTGTATATATATTTTTATATATTGTTCTTTGCATATATTATTCCTATATCCTTCCAGTATTTATGCTGCAGTAGTTTGTGTCGGGCGGCTAGGGTCACTTCTCCTGTCCTATCCGATGTCCTGTGTGAATTTAAATATGCTCTCTCTAATTCTCTCTTTCTCTCTTTCTTTCTCTCTCTCGGAGGACTTGAGCACTAGGACTATGCCTCAGGACTACAGGGAATGATGACTCCTTGCTGTCCCCAGTCCACCTGGCCATGCTGCTGCTCCAGTTTCAACTGTTCTGCCTGTGATTATTATTATTTGACCATGCTGGTCATTGATGAACATTTGAACATCTTGGCCATGTTCTGTTATAATCTCCACCCGGCACAGCCAGAAGAGCACTGGCCACCCCTCATAGCCTGGTTCCTCTCTAGGTTTCTTCCTAGGTTTCGGCATTTCTAGGGAGTTTTTCCTAGCCACCGTTCTTCTACACCTGCATTGCTTGCTGTTTGGGGTTTTAGGCTGCCTTTCTGTACAGCACTTTGAGATATCAGCTGATGTACGAAGGGCTATATACAGTAAATAAATGTGATTTGATTTGATTACCAATGAACCTACCAGGTACAACCCCAAATCCGTAAACACGGGCACCCTCATAGATATCATCCTAACCAACCTGCCCTCCAAATACCTCAGCTGTCTTCAACCAGGAACTCAGCGATCACTGTCTCATTGCCTGCATCCGTAATGGGTCTGCAGTCAAACAACCAACCCTCATCACTGTCAAATGCTCCCTAAAACACTTCAGCGAACAGGCCTTCCTATTCGACCTGGCCTGGGTATCCTGGAAGGAAATTGCCCTCACTCCGTCAGTAGAGGATACCTGGTTATTCTTTGATGTATTCAGAGAAGAGAGTCGGCCCGAGATTTGAACCCTGTGGCACCCCCATAGAGATTGAATGGGCATACTTATCTTTAAGATGGTGATGAAATCACCATCTTAAATAAGTATGCCCATTCAAAAAATGTAGAACCATGAACAGATATAGCCTTTGCTTCACTCCAGACCTGAATGCCCTTGACCAGCACAAAAACATCCTGTGGCATACTGCGTTAGCATCAAATAGCCCCCACGATATTAAACTTTTCAGGGAAGTTAGGACCGATATACACAGGCAGTTAGGAAAGCAAAGGCTAACTTTTTCAAACAGAAATGTGCATCCTGTAACACAAACTCCAAAAAGTTCTGGGACACTGTAAAGTCCATGGAGAATAAGAGCACCTCCTCCCAGCTGCCCACTGCACTGAGGCTAGGAAATACTGTCACCACCGATAAATCCACGATAATTAAGAATTTCAATAAGCATTTCTCTACGGCTGGCCATGCTTTCCACATCGCTACCCCTACCCCGGTCAACAGCCCTGCACCCCCCACAGCAACTTTCCCAAGCCTCCCCCACTTCTCCTGCACCCAAATCCAGATAGCTGATGTTCTGAATGAGCTGCAACATCTGGACCCCTACACATCGGCCGGGCTAGACAATCTGGACCCTCTCTTTCTAAAATGATCCACTGAAATTGTTGCAACCCCTTTTACTAGCCTTTTCAACCTCTCGTATCGTCTGAGATCTCCAAAGATTGTAAAGCTGCCGTGGTCATCCCCCTCTTCAAAGGGGGAGACATTCTAGACCCAAACTGCTACAGACCTATATCTATCCCACCCTGCCTTCCTAAGGTATTCGAAAGCCAAGTTAACAAACAGATCACCGACCACTTCGAATCCCACTGTACCTTCACCGCTATGCAATCTGGTTTCCGAGCTGGTCATGGGTGCACCTCAGCTACACTCAAGGTCCTAAACGATATCATAACCGCCGTCGATAAGAGACAATACTGTGCAGCTGTATTCATCGACCTGGCCAAGGCTTTCGACTGTGTCAATCACCACATTCTTATCAGCAGACTCAACAGCCTTGGTTTCTCAAATGACTGCCTCGCCTGGTTCACCAACTACTTCTCAGACAGAGTTCAGTGTGTCAAATCGGAGGGCCTGTTGTCCGGACCTCTGGCAATCTCTATGGGGGTGCCACAGGGTTCAAATCTTGGGCCGACTCTCTTCTCTGAATACATCAATGATGTTGCTCTTGCTGCTGGTGATTCTCTGATCCACCTCTACGCAGACAACACCATTCTGTATACTTCTGGCCCTTTAAACAGGTTAACATACACAAGGCTGCGGGGCCAGGCGGATTACCAGGACCTGTACTCCGGGCATGTACTGACCAACTGGCAGGTGTCTTCACTGACATTTTCAACATGTCCCTGATTGACTCTGTAATACCAACATGCTTCAAGCAGACCACCATAGTCCCTGTGCCCAAGAACACAAAGGCAACCTGCCTAAATGACTACAGACCCGTAGCACTCACTTCCATAGCCATGAAATGCTTTGAAAGGCTGGTAATGGCTCACATCAACAAAATTATCCCAGAAACCCTAGACCCAACCCAATTTGCATACCACATGGCAAGCGGTACCGGAGTGCAAAGTCTAGGTCAAAAAGGTTTCTCAACCGTTTTTACCCCCAAGCCATAAGCCTCCTGAACAGGTAACCAAATGGTTACCCGGACTATTTGCATTGTGTGCACCCCCCCCAACCCCTCTTTTACGCTGCTGCTACTCTCTGTTTATCTTAAATGCTCCCGCACATTGGCTAACCGGGCTATCTGCATTGTGTCCCACCTGCATTGTGTCCCACCACGCTTCTGCTACTCTCTGTTCATCATATACTACCTATGCATATACATACTACCTCTATAAGCCTGACTAACAGTTGTCTGTATATAGCCTTGTTACTATTTTTTCAAATGTCTTTCTACTGTTTCTTTACTTACCTACACACACATGCCTTTTTTTGGCACCATTGGTTAGAGCCTGTAAGTAAGCATTTCAGAGTAAGGTTTACACCTGTTGTATTCGGCGCACGTGACAAATATACAGTCAAGTAGGTACACCAACCTGTTCACGAAAATGGATCGCTCCTGCAGACAGTGAGTAAAGTGGCCATGGCTTGTTAAATAAAGCAGGCAGACAGGCATCGAGGCATTCAGTTACTGTTCGATTGAAAGTTAGAATGGCCAAAACAAGTGACGTATGCGACTTTGAGTATGGTATGATCGTTGGTGCCAGGCGCTCCGGATCCAGTGTCTCATAAATGGCCAGCCTCCTTGGCTTTTTACAGAGAATAGTGCAACAAACTAAAAAAGTCCTATGGGCTGATGACGGAGGTTGAAGGAGAATGGCAAGAATCTTGCACGCTAACAGGCAGACCACAAACAGACAAATAATGGAACAGTACAACAGTGAAGTGCAGAACGGCAACTCGTTGAACCTTGTCACGGATGGGCTATTGCAGCAGACGACCACACCAGGTTCCACTCCTATCGGTCAAAAACAAGAAGAAGCCGCTCCAGTGGGCACGCGATCACCAACACTGGACAATTGAGGAGTGGCTCGCGCATCCCCCCAGACCTCAACCTAATAGAGCATCTTTTGGATGAGCTGGAATGGGCTGTTTGCAGCATGAAAGTACCGGTGTCCAATCTGAATCAACTGCGTGATGCCATCGCGTCAGCACTGACCAACATTCCAACACATTGTAGAATGCCCCAAGAATACAGGCTGTTCTGGAGGCAAAGGGGGGTCCGACCCGGTACTAGATGGGTATACCTAATAAACTGGCTAGTGAGTGTATATAGCCTACTGTAACACATTTAACACGTATTACAACACAACACTAAATGCATGTTTCCTTGTAATACCACCCTCATGTTGCAAACATACAGATCATATGCTTGATACATAGATATACGTTATTCAGTACATAGATGCTGGAGACCCTTAAACATACATTGCACAACACAAGATGTTGCCTGACAGTTTAAACATGCATCCTTGTATGGCTTTTCTACATACCGCATTGATTTACCATGAAATTGTTTTCCTTTTGTTCCTCCTTGAATGGAACAGAAATAACCAAAAAAAAACAGTATTAACCTAAAGAAACAGTATTGGCTAAATATAATCCCCATTGCAGCTGCAGCGACATCTAAAACATGTCCAAATGGAATAGAAAAAAACACATCCATATTTGATATTCTTACCAGAAATATGGGACAGAAAGAGAGCCTTCGGATTAGGCTTGGAGCTATCACTTTGCAGTGATTTATTCTATTTTGAGAAAAAAAACGTTTAAAATCTGCGAGATCGTTTTGATGCTAGTCTGATTGACACGCTGCGCAGACAAAAAAAAACACAGAGCTAATTTTAACTCTGCCAGCGCACGCACAGCCAGCAAGCTCCATTCACAAATGTATCCTCTCCTCTCTAACCCTCCCTCCTTTCCCTCATTCCCTCTGTCTACTAAGCACACGCACGCGCATATAAGGATACACACGCACGCGCATATAAGGATACACACGCACATGCACACACATACAGTACACTCCGACACACTGCAAAGGACTGAGAAGGTCACTAAAACCCGCAAAGCAATTTCCATTTGGTCGTTTCTATTTATAAATATTTTGTTTTCTGTTATTGTTTTTCATTGTCAACAAACTATTTATTAATAAACAACATGTGCATCTGTACACTAAAGACATAGCATCATTCCATATGCGCACCTCCCACCACGAACAATACCCCAGTTTCATTCAACTGCAATGCCTTTCCCCCCAGCGCAGTCCGTGACTGTTGAGCAAGGGAGGGAGGAAGAGAGAGAGGGAGAGAGAGATGGGGAAGGAGAGAGGAGAGACAACGCCACAAAGACAGAGTAGAAGAAAAAAAGAAATTCAATTACTAGTTCTTTATGTCCTTTTTCCTCTTTAACGCCGCTGGATATAAGAAATACTAATCTAGATTTTCCTTTCTGTAGAGTAGTACTTGAGGAGCACGGTGCAGTCATCTGACGCTATCCTTTCGTTAGCATTGCTTCAACGCTGTAAGCAGTGTAACCACCTCTGCCACTTGCCGCTCTCCTCCAGCCGTGCATAGCCTACTATGCGCACCACTCTCTGCATGGACACGTTGACGACGATTCTCCCTTGGTGACGTCAGAAGCTCACTAAGGTCATGCTGTGTCGATGGGTTCTGTGAATCAGGGACTGAATATTGATAATGAAATCCGGTTTCTCCAGTTTCCATAAACAACAGGACTCCATGCTTAGATAGGTAGAAGAGGATCTCTGTGTTCGGTACCCACTTAGGTGAACGCCCGCCCGCGCGCACACACTCACACACACAAACACAAGGTCGAAGCTGTGAGTTCGCATGTGCTGACAGACTGGCTAAGTAGGCCTGCATCTGTTTTCCTTTCACCCTAACCCAATTGAGATCATTCAGATCAAGTGTGGAACATCAGTTTAAGAAGATTTAAGTTAATTGCCCTTGTGAATATTAAATGTGAGTAATAACATGAGTTACTTGTCAAGGTGTGAGGGTAGGCTATAACTACAGTATATGCACTCATATTTCTCTCTTGCTCTCTCTCTCATGGAACACAATTACACTATCACACCCTTTGTGCAGGAAATTCCCCGGCCCACACGCTCTCTGTCATCCCCCTATCCTTCACTCCCCTCCTCCGCTCCATTCCCATGTTGAGTTCTCTTTCTCTCATTCGCTCTCTCCCTCTCTACCTGAATCACGCCTTTGGCGTTCGTGCAGTGCCTCTGCAGTGGCTATTGTGTATGAAATAGTGCAATAATCTTGATTGTAGTAACTTACAACATACAGGGAATGCACAAACACACAGACACACACACATGTTTTTATGAATGTGTGAATCACAGCGCATGATAGGAATACAGATGAGGGTGTGTGTGTGTCTAGCTGTTCATTGATGACTTCGCCCAGTCGTTTTCAAGCGGACTCCTTCATTCATCTTTCCTGCAAAGCACTCTGGGTATTAGAATCGGCCAAGTCACTCAAGATCCATTGCGAATTAGACCTCCGTCCAGGTAAGCAGAATGTCAGAAGATAACGTTAAAACCATTCACTAGGGGCAACGGTGAGTGCTATTACCATCAAGTAGGCTCTGGGTTTGTTAGGGTGTTGTGGATGGGTGTAAACCATGAGCTCTGGCCCCAAGGGTTGTGCGTTCAAGCCCAGTGCCAGGCACTGTTATAGTTTGTTTACCCTATCCTTAACCCTTAACCATTCGCAATGAATGCTTAACTTAACCGTGGAGTTGTGACTGTTTTAACCCTATCCCAAACCTTACTTAACTTAACCATTGGGATTGAAAGCCTGAATTTAACTTAAGGGTTTGGACATCTGATTACACACACACACACACACACACACACACACACACACACACACACACACACACACACACACACACACACACACACACACACACACACACACACACACACACACACACACACACACACACACACACACAAACAGTCACACACACACACACACAAACAGTCACACACACATTCAGTTATGCATATTACAGAGGCCTAGAGAGAGATATGGAGAGAGTTTGGACACACCTACTCATTAAAGGAGTTTTCTTTATTGTTACTAATTGTTTATGTTGTAGAATAATAGTGAAGACATAACACATATGGAATCATGTAGTAACCAAAAAACTGTTAAACATTCTTCAAATAGCCACCCTTTGCCTTAATGACAGATTTGCACACTCTTGGCATTCTCTCAACCAGCTTCATGAGGCAGTCACCTGGAATGCATTCCAATTTACAGGTGTACCTTGTTCAAAGTGAATTTGTGTAATTTTGTTCTTTCTTAATGTGTTTGAGCCAATCAGTTGTGCTGTGACAAGGGTGGTATATAGAAGATAGCCCTATTTGGTAAAAGACTAAGTACATATTATGGCAAGAACAGCTCAAATAAGCTAAGACAAGTGACAGTCAATCATTATTTTAAGACATGAAGGTCAGTCAATCCGGAAAATCTTCAAGTGCATTCGCAAAAAGCATCAAGTGCTATGGTGAAACTGGCTCTCATGAGGACCGCCACAGAAATGCAAGACCCAGAGTTACTTCTGTTGCAGAGGATAAATTCATTAGTTACCAGCCTCATAAATTGCAGCCCAAATAAATTCTTCACAGAGTTCAAGTAACAGACAAATCTCAACATTAACTGTTCAGAGGAGACTGCATGAATCAGGCCTTCATGGTTGAATTGCTGCAAAGGAACCACTAATAAAGGACACCAATACGAAGATGACTTGCTTGGGCCAAGAAACACGACCGGTCTGATGAGTCCAAATTTGAGATTTTCCAACCGGCGTGTCTTTGTGAGACGCAGAGTACGGATGATCTCCGCATGTGTGGTTCCCCCCGTGAAGCATGGAGGAGGAAGTGTGATGGTGTGGGGGAGCTTTGGTGGTGACACTGTCAGTGATTTACTTAGATTTCAAGCACACTTAACCAGCATGGCTACCACAACATTCTGCAGAAATACACCATCACATCTGGTTTGCACTTAGTGGGGCTATCGTTTGTTTTTCAACAGGACAATGACGCAACACACCTCCAGGCTGTGTAAGGGCTATTTGAGTGATGGAGTGCTGCATCAGATGACCTGGTCTCCACAATCACCAGACCTCAACCCACTTGAGATCGTTTGGGATTAGTTGGACCGCAGATTTAAGGAAAAGCAGCCAACAAGTCAAAATGTCATTTTATTCCATATGGTCCCTGGTCTTAAGTAGTGCACTAAATAGAGAATAGGGTACCATTTGGAATGCAGAGGTCCTCTATTGCCTCTTACTGCTGACAGAAGCAGGAACATGGAACTGGACGTCAGCAGATGTGAATGTGCGTGCATGTGTGAAAAAGAGTGTGAAGAGACAGAAGGAGTGAATGTGTATCTGCATGCATGTGTGTGAACAATTGTTTGTCTCATGAAGGCCTATGTCTGGCAGTATCATCTATTTCCCTCTGCTTTACTCAGTGGGCTTTTGAGACCGATCTAACAATTGTATCATCATTTGATTGGCCCGGCAGAGACACAGTTAAGAGAGCACAATGGGTGTGTGTGTGACTTGGTGTGTTGAGATAGGATTATCAGGCGTAAAAAGGCTGGTAATGATGATGATGATGACTGCCTGAATCGACTCTGAAATGACCCTACGCTTCGAGAGTGTGTTTGTGTGAGAGAAAGAAGGAGAGAGACAAAGATAGATCAGTATTGTTGAAACATTGGACTATCACTAAGCAAAGAATAGTTATTAAGTAGGAAGTCGGGGCACCACGGGAAAATGTTGTTTAAAGAGTTTAAAGAATTTAACTCTCCAGATATTTTCATATCTTATTGATTACAGTAAACTTATGAATGTATTATTACCGTATCAGTCATATTCTGCATGTCGCAAACCCTTGGATATCTGCACGAACCCTAGCATAAATTATGAATCAGTGATATACAAATTTACTAACTAAATAATCCCACAGAATTACATAAACACACACAGGATAGGTTCTACATTGGTTACTCACTTAATAATGATACACTGAAAATTCCCTAGTGGATGAAACCGATATGACGGCTTGGTAGACAAAGGAAAGGGGTGGGGACAGCTCAAGAGCGGGAATGTCAGAGAAACAACATAGATATACAGTTGATAACTACACTCATGGAAATGCTAACCCTTTGCACATGAAGAGCTGCTCATTCAAAAATAAATTGCAATCGACATATTTACGAGTGTATGCCTTTGTTGTCCCTCCGTGATCGCCCATCCATCTGCTGGATAGTCAGTCGAGAGAAAGTCTTTGGTTTGTCCACCAGTGATCAAAGTCTTGCGTGGTTGTAGTTTTCTCAGTGGGGTCTGGATAATGTCTTTTGTAATGGATACATCAGATGTACCCCTGGTCACTTGATAAGGAAATGTTCTCCAGAATATATCTTTTAGAGTACCATTCCGTTGTTCGATCAGTTGCGTTTACCAGACTAAAGTACTTAAACAGCTGCAGACTGAATAATTTGTCTTTAGTTTGTAGATTTCTTAATAATTTCAGCATGGGGATGATCCCCACGTTCTCTGGTCTTGTCCTTTGGTAGAGTTGTAGTTTAAACCATTTTGCAACATCTGGCTCACACCTTGGTCTGCTTGGTCTATAGAGTGGTAGATTTCTCATTTGTAACATATTCAGCTGACGCTCCACCTAACTGGTCTTTATTTAAATTGCCAACTATTTCAACATGTAGCTACCGTTCCATGCTCTCTGGTCTAATGTACATTTTGTCGGAAGTGGGTTTTATACTTGATCCTGCAAGTTGCAACCCAACATAGGAATGAACCTCGGATGTCCATGTATGTGGATCAGCGTAGCAGTCCACCCCCCCTGGTGGTTTACCCTGGTAGGCTTTCTGACAGCTGCAAACTACCACAAGAATGACCAGGGAATGTCCTTGTTTGGGATTACTGTTGCGTTAACCCTCTGGTGGTTGACACGGGTAGGATTTCTGCAAATGGAGCAGGCCGCCACGAGGATGGGCAGCGGATGTCTGGATTGAGAACGCCGTGCCGGACCCATCGCCTGGTCATTCAGGCTGGTGGATCTAGGCAGTAAGTTAGGCAGATGTTAATAACGCACACACAATCATGAAATACATAATTACATTTCTTCCCAGGTGAGCGGCGTTGTGGCACGAAGTGATGGTTGTATGGGGAACTTGTTTATGGCTCTATCACTTCCTAAGTGTCAGAGGAAATGAAACTAAAAGGAATGGAAGCATAATCAAAAGATATGCAAAATATAATTATCACACCTTAATCATCTAATTGGACTGTTTTCTATATACGTCCAAGGTCTTGGCAAAATTACCCTATCATGGCATTATCTAATGTCATATCTAGGGCGTTTCTAAGTTGATAACTACATGATAAGTCTACAGCTGTAAGGCACCAGTTTTGGGCAGTCTACAGGGAAGTCCTATGGACCTCTGTGGAGAAACTGGTGAGTACTGTAGCTGTAGAGTCAAAGGCCTCAAAGTAAATTTTCAACTTTACTAAGGCTGGCATTTTGTTCAGACCCTTAAGTGATCCGAGCATAACTCATGAAATGTTCCGTTGTACGTGTGTGTTTGTGCTTACACAAGGGCACATACCAAGATAAAGAAACCAAGTATCCCGGGGAGGCTGCTGTTGAGAAGCCTTTTTGTCCTAGACTTGGCACTCCGGTACCGCTTGCCATGCATTAGAAGAGAGAACAGTCTATGACTGGGGTGGCTGGGGGGTTGGACAATTTTTAGGGCCTTCCTCTGACACCACCTGGTGTAGAGGTCCTGGGTGGCAGGCAGCTTTGCAGCAGTGATGTACCAGGCAGTGATGCAACCGGTCAGGATGCTCTCGATGTTGCAGCTGTAGAACCTTTAAAGGATCACAGGACCCATGCCAAATCTTTTCAGTTTCCTGAGGGGGAATAGGCGTGGTCGTGCCCTCTTCACGACTGTCTTGGTGTGATTGGACCAATCTATTTTGTTGTTGATGTGGACACCAAGGAATTTGAAGCGCTCAACTTGCTCCACTACAGCCCTGTCGATGAGAATGGAGAAGTGCTCGGTGCTCCTGTTCCTGTAGTCCTCAATCATCTCCTTAGTCTTGGTTACGTTGAGGGATAGGTTGTTATTCTCGCACCACCCAGCCAGGTCTCTGACCTCCTCCCTATAGGCTGTCTCGTCGTTTTCGGTGATCAGGCCTACCACTGTTGTGTCGTCAGCAAACCTAATGATGGTGTTGGAGTCGTGCCTGGCCATGCAGTCGTGGGTGAACAGGGCGTACAGGAGGGGACTGAGCATGCACCCCTGGGGAGCTCCAGTGTTGAGGATCAGCATGGCAGATGTGTTGCTACCTACCCTCACCACCTGGGGATGGCCTGTCAGGAAGTCCAGGATCCAGTTGCAGAGGGAGGTGTTTAGTCCCAGGTTCCATAGCTTGGTGATGAGCTTTGAGGGTACTATGGTGTTGAAGTTAATGAATAGCATTCTCACATAGGTTTTCCTTTTGTCCAGGTGGGAAAGGGCATTGTGGAGTGCAATAGAGATTGCATCATCTGTGGATCTGTTTGGGCGGTATGCAAATTGGAGTGGGTCTAGGGTTTAGGGGATAATGGTGTTGATGTGAGCAATTACCAGCCTTTCAAAGCACTGCATGGCTACGGACGTGAGTGCTACGGGTCTGTAGTCATTTAGGCAGGTTGCCTTTGTGTTCTTGGGCACAGGGACTATGGTGGTCTGCTTGAAGCATGTTGGTATTACAGAAGCATGCCAGTGAAGACACCTGCCAGTTGGTCAGCACATGTCCGGAGCGCACATCCTGGTAATCGGTCTGGCCCTGCAGCCTTGTGAATGTTGACCTGTTTAAAAGGTCTTACTCATGTCGGCTACGGGGAGCGTGATCACAGTCGTCCGGAACAGCTGATGCTCTCATGCATGCCTCAGTGTTGCTTGCCTCGAAGCAAGCATAGAAGTCATTTAGATCATTTGGTATGCTCGTGTCACTGGGAAGCTCGCGGCTGTGCTTCCCTTTGCAGTCTGTAATAGTTTGCAAGCCCCGCCACATGAGACGAACGTTGGAGCCGATTCAATCTTAGCCCTGTATTGACGCTTTGCCTGTTTGATGGTTCGTCGCAGGGCATAGCAGGATTTCTTGTAAGCTTCCGGGTTAGTCTCGCACCTTGAAAGCGGCAGCTCTACCCTTTAGCTCAGGGCGAATGTTGCCTGTGATCCATGGCTTCCGGTTTGGGATATGTATGTACAGTCACTGTGGGGATGACGTCCTCAATGCACTTATTGATAAAGCCAGTTACTGATGTGGTGTATTCCTCAATGTCATCGGAAGAACCCCGAACATTTTCCAGTCTGTGATAGCAAAGCAGTCCTGTAGTTTAGCATCTGCTTCATCTGACCATTTTTTTATGGGCCGAGTAACTGGTGCTTCCTGTTTAAATTTTTTCTTGTAAGCAGGAATCAGGAGGATAGAGTTGTGGTCGGATTTACCAAATGGAGGGTGAGGGAGAGCTTTATACGCATCTCTGTGTGTGGAGTACAGGTGATGTAGAATTTTTTTCCCCTCTGGTTGCACATTTAACATGTTGATAGAGATTTGGTAGAACTGATTTAAATTTCCCTGCATTAATGTCTCCGGACACTAGGAGCGCTGCCTCTGGGTGAGTGGTTTCCTGTCTGCTTATTTCCTTATACAGCTGACTGAGTGTGGTCTTAGTGCCAGCATCTGTATGTGGTGATAAATAAACAGCCAAAAGTATAGCTGAGAACTCTAGGTAAGTAGTGTGGCCTGCAATTTATCACAATATACTCAACTTCAGGCGAGCGAAATCTAGAGCCTTCCTTAGATTTCGTGCCCCAGCTGTTGTTTACAGATATGCACAGACCGCCTCCCCTCGTCTTTCCAGAGTGTGCTGTCCTATCCTGCCGGTGCAGCGTGTATCCCGCTAGCTGAATATCCATGTCGTCATTCAGCCACAATTCCGTGAAGCATAGGATATTACGGTTTTTGATGTCCTGTTGGTAGGATATTCGTGATCGTACCTCGTCTAGTTTATTGTCCAATGTTTGCACGTTGGCGAGTAATATTGACGGTAACGGCAGCTTTCCTAGTTGCCTTCTGCGGGTCCGGACGAGGTATCCGGCTCTTCGTCCTCTGCGTCACTTCCTTTTGCGAATAAGTGGGATGTCTGCCCTGTGGGGTGTTTGTAGAATGTCGTGTGAGTCCTGCTTGTTGTTGTTGTTGAAGAAGAAATCTTTGTCTAATCCAAGGTGAGTGATCGCTGTCCTGATATCCAGAAGCTCTTTTCTTCCGTAAGATACGGTTACGGAAACATTATGAACAAAATAATTTACAAATATCTCGAAAACAACCACATAATAGCAAAATTGGTTAGGTGACTATAAAACGGCGGCCATCTCCTCCGGCGCCATTTGATTGTTGCTGGACTGACTGTGCTGGCATTGGTACTGGTACTCAAGGGGATCAGTTATCCTAGCAATTTATTCTGAAATGTTATCCTCCTGGAACACGTGATTAGAGTATTTTACTAGTTGCATTGTAGTTGAAACTACACATGGCAAGACATGGTTATTTTTGCCATTTGTTTTGGAGGTGGAACGTCCACTGGCGCGTGACAAGTTAAGCAGTCCTCCAAGACTGTTTCCATGTATGGCCGTTTAGAGTCGCATTTAGTGGACATGTTTCCCGCAATTGGAGTGGTCGTTCGCAACAACGTGATGTGCCATTCTGTTCAAGGTGAAAGATGATCGACTTTTCGGATTTTGAGTTGGCTTGGCTTTAAGCGAGGCTTTTTACCTTTTTCTTCGCAACCTTTGTATCAGAGTCTATAGCCAAAGCCTGTGGGCTTGTTTCTTGATCGAGCGATCCCTGGATAGGGTCTTGAGTGAGAGCGGGAGAAATTAGATTTTTAACTTCCTTGCTAAGGGTGTTAATTCCTGCAGACCTGGTGTCCGGCAATTCCCAGTTTAGTCCTTGTACCGTTTTTTCAAAATGTTCTCGCTTTACGGTCGTGAATAATACAGGGTAACAGGGTTAAAGGGCGGGATAATCCATGGTTTTCCTCTGAGCTGTCTTGTATTATTCACGACCATAATCTAGCCTGGGCTAAAGCAAGGAAATCATGTTCTGATGCTGATTGGCTTTTTTTTTAGGCAGTTACGAAACAAGTGTTCTTTTCTTCTCAGGAAGGTAAAGTCTGAATATTTTATGTCTGTTACCACTGATAACCTGAATGACCCTAGAAAGTTTTGGAAGGCTATTAAGTCTATGTCTGGTAACAGTAATGTTAATGAATTACCGTCATGTGTTTTGAAGGACTCTGTTGCTATATATGACAAAACTGAATTGCTGAATTGTTTCAATGAGCACCTTGTATCATCTGGTAGGCTGTTTAATTCAGTGTCCTCTGTCTCTATACAACCATGTGTGGATGAACCAGTGAGAGCTGGTCAAACTGTTAGCTTTTTGCCATTCTCAGTGCAGGTGGTACATAAAGCCCTGAAATCCTTAGATCAGAGAAAGCCTGCAGGTCCTGATCTTTTGGATCCCTGCTTTTTAAATCTGGCAGCTGATTTCATAGCTGAACCACTTACATCTCTGTTCATTCTAACCCTGGAATGTAATGAAATTCCAAAGATCTGGAAATCAGCATTTGTCCTACCACTTTTAAAAGGAGGAGATCCAACTATTTTAAGTTATTACAGGCCAATCTCAAGATATCACCCCTGGTGAAAATACTTGAAACCCTTGTAAGTGAACAGCTAAGATAGTTTTTATTTACTAACTCTATTTTATCAATGTACCAATTGGGCTTCAGGAAGCAGCATAGCACAATTACAGCAGCCATGAAGGTTTTAAATTATATCACTGAAGCCATTGACAAAAACAGTACTGTGTCTCACGTTTTATTGATCTCTCTAAGGCTTTTGATACAGTTGATCATGCTATACTAAGGCAGAGATTGTCGAGTGTAGGTCTTTCGGAGCATGCAGTTGCATGGTTTGCTAACTATCTGTCTGATAGAACTCAGTGCACTCAATTTGATGGGCTTATGTCTGTTAAATTGTCTGTATTGAATGGTGTGCCCCAAGGTTCTGTACTTGGTCCTCTCTTATGCACTATTTATATAAATGATTTAGACAAAAATGTCCAAAATGCACAACTTCATTTTTATGCTGATGATACCATTATTTATTGTTGTGCCTCGTCTCTTACAAATACTGTTCAACATAAATTGTGTCAATTGAAGCTTATCCTAAATACTGACAAAACTAAACTAATGGTGTTTTCTAATGCAAGAAATAGACCTCTGAACCTTTCACCTATTACTACCTGTCAGGGCAAGGAGATTGAGGTTGTAACCTCATATAAATATCTTGGAATTTTAATTGATGACGGCCTCTCTTTTAAATTGCATATTCAACAACTTACAATTTTTTTTATTTGAGGAATAAGGCCTGTTTTTCTTTTGAATCAAATCAAATGTATTTATATAGCCCTTCTTACATCAGCTGATATCTCAAAGTGCTGTACAGAAAGCCAGCCTAAAACCCCAAACAGCAAGCAATGCAGGTGTAGAAGCACGGTGGATAGGAAAAACTCCATAGAAAGGCCAAAACCTAGGAAGAAACCTAGAGAGGAACCAGGCTATGAGGGGTGGCCTGTCCTCTTCTGACTGTGCCGGGTGCGGATTATAACAGAACATGGCCAAGATGTTAAAATGTTCATAAATGACCATCATGGTCAAGTAATAATAATCACAGGCAGAACAGTTGAAACTGGAGCAGCAGCACGGCCAGGTGGACTGGGGACAGCAAGGAGTCATCATGCCTGGTAGTCCTGAGGCATGGTCCTAGGGCTCAGGTCCTCCGAGAGAGAGAAAGAAAGAGAGAAAGAGAGAATTAGAGAGAGCATACTTAAATTCACACAGGACACCGGATAGGACAGGAGAAGTACTCCAGATATAACAAACGGACCCTAGCCCCCGACACATAAACTACTGCAGCATAAATACTGGACGCTGAGACAGGAGGGGTCAGGAGACACTGTGGCTCCATCCGATGACACCCCCGGACAGTGCCAAAAACAAGAACTGACTATGTCAGAGAAACAACACAGAGAAAACCTCCATGTATCGTTGAAATGGCAAAACACACGTCAACAAGTCCTGTCAACAATTCCCATGGTGTATAACAAAATCTAGGTGCATAATGCAATTTGCTTTTCAATTTTAAATAGGCGGAATCAAAAATGAATGCCTCATCCTAGCTTAGATTCCTTGCACAGGGGCTCCAATATGTTGTAACGTTGGACTATCATTAATGTGAAGACTGGTATATTATCAAATCAATTCTCTGTGTAATTATTCTGTTATTAAACTAATCAAGGAATTTTAATGAACTAGGAAGTCGGGGCACCATCTTTATCTCCCTCTCTATCATCCCTCGTTCTTTCTCTCCTTGTCTTTATCCCCCCTCTCTCCCTCTGTCTCAATCATCCCTCTCTCTCGCTCTGTCTCAATCAATCCCGCTCTTTCTCAATTATCTCTCTCCCTGTCTCAATCATCTCTCTCGCTCTGTCTCAATCATCTCTCTCGCTCTGTCTCAATCATCTCTCTCGCTCTGTCTCAATCATCTCTCTCCCTGTCTCAATCATCTCTCTCCCTGTCTCAATCGTCTCTCTCCCTGTCTCAATCATCTCTCTCCCTGTCTCAATCATCTCTCTCCCTGTCTCAATCATCTCTCTCCCTGTCTCAATCATCTCTCTCCCTGTCTCAATCATCTCTCTCCCTGTCTCAATCATCTCTCTCCCTGTCTCAATCATCTCTCTCCCTGTCTCAATCATCTCTCTCCCTGTCTCAATCATCTCTCTCCCTTCTCTGGATGTTCAATTGATCTGTTCTATGGTGGAGGGTTAACACACTGTTAGCTTAGCGTTATCCACAGTTTTTTTCAAAGTTAAAGGAGGAAGAGGACAGTGTTTGAGTTTCCTGGGGTTTGGAAGGTGTGGTGTCCTTTTTGTACCGGTCTGTCTTTAAAAATGTGCTCTTTGAACAAGGTGTGTAGGGGTAGACTGCTTGCAGTAAAAGCAGACTATCAACAGGGGTTTTGTCTTTATAAATGTGTATGCGCCTAACACAGGGAGAGAGAGGGGGCTTCTATTTGGGACATTCCCTTGCTGTCCCATGAACTGGCAGAGGCCGTAACCCAGATGTCCACTGGCCGGGCACCGGGGGTCGATGGACTCCCAGTGGAGTTTTATAAAAAGATTCTGGGGAATAATTGGACTGGACTTCTTTTATGTGTTGCGTGAGTGCGTCAGGGTAGGAGAGTTGCAGATGAGCTGCCGTCGGGCTCTCCTGCTCAAAAAATGGGACTTTGCTCTGTGCGGACTATAAGATATTTGCCAAGGTCCTAGCTAACAGACTGAAGTCCCATCTGGACTCTATAGTACACAATGACAAGACATATTCTTAATCAGGGACATGGTAGAATTGTCGAGAGGTTCTAATGTGAACTTTGGACTGTTCTCTTTAGATCAAAATAAATAAACAAATAAAATGTTTAAAAAATGGGCTGTCCGGTGCTGAAGTCTTTCAGCAATAATGTTACGCTGGTCGTCGGTTGATAAATGACCGGACCAAGGTACAGCGTGGTAGGCGTACATTCTCTCTTTATTTGAAAACAATGAACACAAACCGAACGTAAAGCCAGTCGTGCATAAAGCAACAAACAAAGACAAGATCTCAAAAAACCCAAAAGGAAACCGACAACTTATATCTGATTCCCAATCAGAGAAAACGATAGACAGCTGCCTCCGATTGGGAATCAAAACCACCAACATAGAAACAGAAAACCTAGAATGCCCACCCTAACCACACCATGACCTAACCAAATAGAGAAATAAAAAGTCTCTCTAAGGTCAGGGCGTGACAGTAACCCCCCCCCCCCCCAAAGGTGCGGACTCCGGCCGCAAAACCTGACTCTATAGGGGGTGGTCCGGATGGGCATCTATCCTCAGTGGCGGCTCTAGTTCGAGACGTAGCCCCCGCTCTGCACGCTGATCCCTCCGATTCCGTGGAACCGGACAGTGGATCGTCGCTGGAGACTCCGGACCGCGAATCATCGCCGGAGGAACCGGACCGTGGACCATCGCCGGAGGCTCCGGACTGCAGACCGCCGCTGGAGCCATTGGACTGCAGACTAATGCCTCGCTCTCAAACTCGCCCTTCGGCTTTGCCGACCAACCTGTGTCCGCCCCCCAAAAAATGTTTTGGGGCTGCCTCTCGGGCTTCCGTCGTGGTTGTGAACTTCGGAGTTGCCGTTGGTCCTCCTTCACTGTCTCCGCCTGCTTCCATGGCAGGGTGTTGTCCCCTGCCATAACCTCCTCCCATGTCCATGATGTCCTCCACTCACTTTTCTCCCGGGCCCAGGATCCCTGCTCCTCCTGGCCACGCTGCTTGGTCCTTTGGTGGTGGGATCTTCTGTTACGTCCGCGTTAGTGGTAGAATGACCAGACCAAGGTGCAGCGTGGTAGGCTTTCACTGGTACGCCATTTCCGGTCACAACTTGCAGACTTGTTTATGTATTGCTGTGCGTTTTGTTGCCAACCTACTTTGCTACCTGACAACTTTACAGTTTTTACTTTTTAATTACTGTTTATATTTTTGTTTTTTCCCTCAACTTTTTCACTCTGGACGCTTTATCGTCAGGACATGGTTCGTCAGGACCTCCAACAGCCGAAGCTAAGTAGTAACATTAACATCATGCCTTCTAATTGCAGTCGCTGTACTCAAAATATACAGGAGAACAATCGCCTTACGGCGAGGATAGCTGTGCTACAAGCCCAGCTTTAGACGCAATCGTTAGGCAAGGGTAATTTCAGTGTAGGAAAGGATGAAACAGCGTCTGTGCCACCAGTAAGTACAGATAGTAACGTTAGTATAAATCCCCTCGCACGGTCCCCGCAGCTGGACAACTTTCTCGCGGTTTCTGGAAGGAAATGCTGTAGGAATGCTCAACCGGTGTCGCTCATTCAGCCGACAGAAACTTTCAACCGGTTTTCCCCATTAAGCTGCGAGTCGGAGTCAGAGGCCAAGCCTTCTCTTGTCTCTACTTCTCCCGTCACGGGGTCTGAGACACTGAAGCTTCCCACCATTAGCTATGACAAATTGAAAACTCTAGTCATTGGCGACTCCATTACCCGCAGTATTAGACTTAAAACGAATCATCCAGCGATCATACACTGTTTACCAGGGGGCAGGGCTACCGACGTTAAGGCTAATCTGAAGATGGTGCTGGCTAAAGCTAAAACTGGTGAGTGTAGAGAGTATAGAGATATTGTTATCCATGTCGGCACCAACGATGTTAGGATGAAACAGTCAGAGATCACCAAGCACAACATAGCTTCAGCGTGTAAATCAGCTAGAAAGATGTGTCGGCATCGAGTAATTGTCTCTGGCCCCCTCCCAGTTAGGGGGAGTGATGAGCTCTACAGCAGAGCCTCACAACGCAATCGCTGGTTGAAAACTGTTTTCTGCCCTTCCCAAAAGATATAATTTTTTCTTTCTGGGACTCACCCACAAACAGGACCAAGCCTGACCTGCTGAGGAGTGATGGACTCCATCCTAGCTGGAGGGGTGCTCTCATCTTATCTACCAACATAGACAGGGCTCTAACTCCTCCAGCTCGACAGCCTGCCAGCATAGTGGAGTCTGTCACTAGCACAGTCAGTGTAGTCAGCTCAGCTATCCCCATTGAGACCGTGTCTGTGCCTCGACCTAGGTTGGGCAAAACTAAACATGGCGGAGTTCGCCTTAGCAATTTCACTAGGATAAAGACCTCCTCCATTCCTGTCATTATTGAAAGAGATAATGATACCTCACATCTCAAAATAGGGCTACTTAATGTTAGATCCCTTACTGCAAAGGCAATTATAGTCAATGAACTAATCACTGATCATAATCTTGATGTGATTGGCCTGACTGAAACATGGCTTAAGCCTGATTAATTTACTGTGTTAAATGAGGCATCACCTCCCGGCTACACTAGTGACCATATCCCCCGTGCATCCCGCAAAGGCGGAGGTGTTGCTAACATTTACAATAGCAAATTTAATTTACAATTAAAAAAATGACGTTTTCGTCTTTTGAGCTTCTAGTCATGAAATCTATGCAGCCTACTCAATCACTTTTTATAGCTACTGTTTACAGGCCTCCTGGGCCATATACAGCGTTCCTCATTGAGTTCCCTGAATTCCTATCGGACCTTGTAGTCATAGCAGATACTATTCTAATCTTTGGTGACTATTCACGTGGAAAAGTCCACAGACCCACTCCGAAAGGATTTCGGAGCCATCATCGACTCAGTGGGTTTTGTCCAACATGTCTCTGGACCCACTCACTGTCACAGTCATACTCTGGACCTAGTTTTGTCCCATGGAATAAATGTGGTGGATCTTAATGTTTTTCCTTATAATCCTGGACTATCGGACCACCATTCTATTACCGAAGAGCCCTTACTGCTGATCGATCATCCTATTTTTCTAACTTAATTGAGGAAAATAAGAACAATCCGAAATTCCTTTTTGATACTGTCGCAAAGCTAACTAAAAAGCAGCATTCCCCAAGAGAGGATGGCTTTCACTTCAGTAGTGATAAATTCATGAACTTCTTTGAAGAAAAGATCATGATTATTAGAAAGCATATTACGGACTCCTCTTTAAATCTGCATATTCCTTCAAAGCTCAGTTGTCCTGAGTCTGCACAACTCTGCCAGGACCTAGGATCAAGAGAGACGCTCAAGTGTTTTAGTACTATATCTCTTGACACAATGATGAAAATAATCATGACCTCTAAACCTTCAAGCTGCATACTGGACCCTATTCCAACTAAACTACTGAAAGAGCTGCTTCCTGTGCGTGGCCCTCCTATGTTGAACATAATAAATGGCTCTCTATCCACCGGATGTGTACCAAACTCTCTAAAAGTGGCAGTAATAAAGCCTCTCTTGAAAAAGCCAAACCTTGACCCAGAAAATATAAAAAATATCGGCATATATCGAATCTTCCATTCCTCTCAAAATGTCTAGAAAAGGCTGTTGCGCAGCAACTCACTGCCTTCCTGAAGACAAACAATGTATACGAAATGCTTCAGTCTGGTTTTAGATCCCATCATAGCACTGAGACTGCACTTGTGAAGGTGGTAATTGACCTTTTAATGGCATCAGACCGAGGCTCTGCATCTGTCCCCGTGCTCCTAGACCTTAGTGCTGCTTTTGATACCATCGATAACCACATTCTTTTGGAGAGATTGGAAACCCAAATTGGTCTACACGGACAAGTTCTGGCCTGGTTTAGATCTTATCTGTCGGAAAGATATCAGTTTGTCTCTGTGAATGGTTTGTCCTCTGACAAATCAACTGTAAATTTCGGTGTTCCTCAAGGTTCCGTTTTAGGACCACTATTGTTTTCACTATATATTCTACCTCTTGGGGATGTCATTCGAAAACATAATGTTAACTTTCACTGCTATGTGGATGACACACAGCTGTACATTTCAATGAAACATGGCGAAGCCCCAAAATTGCCCTCGCCAGAAGCATGTGTTTCAGACATAAGGAAGTGGATGGCTGCAAACTTTCTACTTTTAAACTCGGACAAAACAGAGATGCTTGTTCAAGGTCCCAAGAAACAAAGATATCTTCTGTTAACAAAGAGATCTTCAATTAATCTTAATGGTTGTACAGTCGTCTCAAATAAAACTGTGAAGGACCTCGGCGTTACTCTGGACCCTGATCTCTCTTTTGAAGAACATATCAAGACCATTTCAAGGACAGCTTTTTTCCATCTACGTAACATTGCAAAAATCAGAAACTTTCTGTCCAAAAATGATGCAGAAAAATGTATCCATGCTTTTGTCACTTCTTGGTAAGACTACTGCAATGCTCTACTTTCCGGCTACACGGATAAAGCACTAAATAAACTTCAGTTAGTGCTAAATACGGCTGCTAGAATCCTGACTCGAACCAAAAAATGTGATCATATTACTCCAGTGCTAGCCCCCCTACACTGGCTTCCTATCAAGTCAAGGGCTGATTTCAAGGTTTTACTGCTAACCTACAAAGCATAACATGGGCTTGCTCCTACCTATCTCTCTGATTTGGTCCTGCCGTACATACCTACACGTACGCTACGTTCACAAGATGCAGGCCTCCTAATTGTCCCTAGAATTTCTAAGCAAACAGCTGGAGGCAGGGCTTTCTCCTATAGAGCTCCATTTTTATGGAATGATCTGCCTATCCAGACGCAAACTCGGTCTCAACCTTTAAGTCTTTACTCAAGACTCATCTCTTCAGTGGGTCATATGATTGAGTGTAGTCTGGCCCAGGAGTGGGAAGGTGAGCGGAAAGGCTCTGGAGCAACGAACCGCCCTTGCTGTCTCTGCCCTTGCTGTCTCTGCCTCTGTTTGGGAACCATACCCGGCCAACAAAGAAATAGACAAACTAGAATGCCAACCAAATCACCTCCTGACCTAACCAAATAGAGAAATAAAAAGGCTCTCTAAGGTCAGGGCGTGACAATGGTGGGGGAGATGCGGGAGCGAACTGTGGAGTTTTATACAGAGGGATGAAATGGACATTCCTCTGTTGTCCCATGAACTGGTAGAGGCCATAACCCAAATGTTGCCCAGTCGTGAACCGGGGGTTGATTCTCTCCCAG